>NW_026652276.1:108965366-109199290 GCF_009828535.3 Hylobates moloch | reverse complement strand
AAAAATCTCTGTCCAATATGTCATGCCTCACCATTTGGAAAAGGTAAAATGGGGTCACATTAGAATGAATTCAAACCCCCTCAACTTACCCAAGAAGAAAATTAACACTTATCCAAGGGTCCTCCAGTTATTTCTGGCAGCCCACAAACACCCTGGCTCTCACTTGGACTCCACCATTGTAATTCCCCTCAAGGGAGCAATGCAGCTGCCCTTGTAGCAGTCCCTGTGTGGGAAACTTATGCAAGAGCCAAGGGTGATCCCAAAATTGCCATTCCCCAGCCTGGCCAAGGAGTGCTGGACGCCCTTGGAGATTCCTCCCGAGCTTCACATTACTCGTCAGCCCTGATAGTGATCAGAGGCCAGCACATTCTCTAGAATCTTTCTGCTGAAGGGCTGGTCCATGGACCTGGAGTATCAACATCACCTAGAAGCTTGGTAGAAATGCCCAGGTCCCAGAGATTCTTATTTAATGGGTGTGGGGTGCAGCAGAAGCATTGGGAGTTTATTTTATTTTGTTTTTGAAACAACGTCTCACAGTGCAGTCATGGCTCAATGCAGCCTCAACCTCCTGGGCTCAAGGGATCCTCCTACCTCAGTCTCCCCAGTAGCTGGGACTACAGGCACATGCCAGCACACCTGGCTAATTTTCTTATCTTTTGTAGAGATGGGGGCCTCTCTATGTTGCCCAGGCTGGTCTCGAACTCTGGGCTCAAGCAATCCTCCTGCCTTTGCCTCCCAAAGTGCTGCAATTACAAGGGTGAGCCACTGCATCCGGCCAACATCAAGACTTCCTCAATCTCCCCAAGTGTTTCTAATGTGTAGCTGAGCTTGAAACCACTATCCCCGCTGCTTCTCAAACTGTAATGTGCTGAGGAATCACCTAGAGAACTGATTAAAATACAGATTCTGATTCTGTTAGGTCAATGGTGGGGCCTGGGAATCTGCATTGCTGGAAGCTCCTGGGCAGTGCTGGTGGTCCTTATCCAACTATGCTTTCCACAGCAAGAATGTGCAGGAGTTCTCTCAGCCCCATTCTTGGACCCCCAAACAAGAGCCTCAACCCAGTCAAAGGGACAGAACTGGAAACACCCACCACACCGAGTTTTTCCTCCGCCTCTTCTCTCCCCTCTGTTTCCCCAGTTAGTACATCTCCTGTAAAAATTAAAAATCTAGAGTATGGAAAGGGGTGGGATGGAGGAATCGAGATTATATGTGTGTGGTCTGAAGGAACACTCCAGGGGTATGCCTCAGGGATCTGTCCTGTGTTAGAGTCAGGATGTGGAAGAGGTTGCCAAAATGAGCAATGTCTGAACATCATCTCGGCCACCTACCCATATTCCCCCAAAAAATGTGACTATGAGAGAAAGAAAGAGAGAGAGAGAGAGAGAGAGAAGTATTACCAGGGTAAAACTATGTTAAAGGGTTAAAGCTCTGTTTGCATTTACCCTTAAGATCTCAAGGAAGCTTACAGAAAATTACAAGCATGTTTAATAATCCCTAAAGAGGTCATTTAAATAAACCATTTGTTAGAAACCAGAAGTTTCAACTCAAACACAATTTGGAATTGGCTAACATGTGATGGATTTTAGACACAAGCAAAATCAGTATGGGTTTCATAGCAACACTACTGGAACCTGCCCGGAGCACAGAGCTGCCAAGCTCAACAGCCATTCCTCACATCCAGTGACCCTAAAGAAGGGCTGCTGTCACCTCTGTGCCCACCCCATCCCCTCAGCTGGCTCTTTTCTGGACTTGTGCAAAATCTCCTAATGCTTCTCCTACCCCCAGCCCCTCCTCACTGTAGCCCGAAGTCAACCTTCTACAGTCAAAGGGCTTATCACGTCTCTGTCCTAATCCGAGCTTTCCACTGATTCTTCATGGCCCCCAGAATGAACCCTAAGTTCCCCAGGCTTGACACTCAGAGTCCTGTGTGCATTGACCCCAAAGGACCATTTCCCCACAAAGCTCCCTCCCGCCTCTAGCTGTGTGCTGCAAGCCGGGAGCTCACACTGGCCTCTCACCACTTCCCAAGTGCCTCCAGGCATTAATTCATTCTATTTCCTCCACCTGCAATGCCCTCTGTCCTTCCAGCTCCTGTTCGGTTCTTTTGTACCTGTCAGAGAGAGTAATCTTTGTTCACAAAGAGACAGAATTAACTGTGAAAAGCGGGAATCAGAGCTCAAGTGGGGCGGCCTCTGCAGCCGAGCACTTAGGCACTCAAGAGCGCAAGTCTCTTGAACTGAATGGATTCCAAAGGAATGCTAAGAACTTATTAATTAGACTGCCAAGCCAGTAGCAGAAGCAGCAAAGAGTAGACCTGAAGATGTACAAGCTGACTTCTGCTTCCCAGAAATTGCAAGAGTGATGTTCAAATATATTTGACCACCTGTAAGGCAAAAACACTGACCAATCAGAAGGCAGCATTGGCCTGGAGTCCTGGAGGCCGCCTGATGGGCTCAGCCTTTGGTTGCCAGAGCTTGGTTGGGGGTTGGCGGGGTTGGGGGAAGGGGTGGACTCAGGAAGTTTCCTGCTGGAGCTTGGAGGTGGGAGAGAGACCTGCGGAGAGGCCAGGAGAGCTTGAAGAGTAGTGGGAACAGGGCCATCCAGGGGCTAAAGACAACAGCTGGCTAGTCCTCTTTTTGGAAGTTCCCCTCACTCCCACCCTCAGAACCAAGAATGTATCTTGCTTTTGCCAGTTTTCTGAAAGAGAAGGAGATTGGAACCCTGCCTCTAAACCCAACAGAGGCCTAAACCAGTGTGCTTTGTATTGATCCAGGAAATGTTATAGAGCAGATGGTTTTTGAGCTCTTAAAACAGGAAGCAGCACAGTTTCATTAAGAACTTGCTGTACCAGACCAGACACAGTGGTCCTTGCCTATAGTAGTCCTTTGGAGGCCAAAGCAGGAGGATTACTTGAGGCCAGGAGTTCAAGACCAGCCTGGGCAACATAGTGAGACCACATTTCTACAAAAAAATTAAAAATTACTTGGGCATGGTGGTGCACACCTGTAGTCCCAGCTACTCAAGAGGCTGAGGCAGGGACATCTCTTGAGCCCACTGAGTTTGAGTGAAGCCTGGGCAATATAGTGAGACCCCATCTCAAACAATAAAAATTTAAAAATTAGCCAGGCATGGTGGCCTGTGCCTGTAATCCCAGCTACTCAGGAGGCTGAGGCAGAAGGATCACTTGAGCCCAGGAGGCTAAGGCTGCAGTGAGTTATGATGGTGCCACTGCACTCCAGCCTGGATGACAAACAGATCTCATCTCAAAAAATAATTTTTTTTTTTGCTATACCAAGTAAGCCTCACATCCAGTTTTCCCATTGGGTACAAGCTTCTTGATAACAGGCCACACATGGTCTTAGGGTTGCAGCCTTTCTGATCTGCCCATCTGAACCCACTTCCTCCCCACTTGCTCCCATCCCTCCAAGGACCAATGCTACCCAGAGGCAAGATCCTCAATTTCTGGAGCTCACTATTAGGCTATTGTTGCTTGTAGTCTGCCCGAGATCTCATGCCCAAGTTCAGATCATCGCCCTATCCCCTAAAAAAAATTAGTATTATTTTTAAAGAAGTGCCTTCATACTTATTGGTCCCCTTTTAGCTACCACCGCATTTCTCTGCCTCCTTTCAGAGTAAAGGTTACTGAAAAAAATGAGCAGTCACTTCCCCATAGTCTCAATTCCCACTCACTCTTCAACACCCAATGCCACTGAAATGGTCTGGCAAACATCACCGCTGGCCTGCCTTGTACTAAAGCCAATGAATACTCTGCAGTCTTCATTCTAATTGATCTCTCCTTTTTTTTTTTTTTTTTGAGATAGAGTCTCACTCTGTCGCCCAGGCTGGAGTGCAGTGGCGCAATCTCGGCTCACTGCAACCTCCACCTCCTGGGTTCAAGCAGTTCTCCTGCCTCAGCCTCCCGAGTAGCTGGGATTACAAGCACGCATCATCACACCCAGCTAATTTTTGTACTTTTAGTAGAGACAGAGTTTCACCATGTTGGCCAGGCTGGTCATGAGTTCCTGACCTCATGATCCGCCCACCTCAGCCTCCCAAAGTGCTGGGATTACAGGCATGAGCCACTGTGCCCAGCTGACCTCTCTTAACATCTGCCCTCATATCTACCTAACTCTCCTTCTCAGTCTTTTTCTTTCAATCGAGATAGGGTCTCCCTCTGTTGCCCAGGCTGGAGTGCAGTGATGCAAACGTGGCTTACTGCAGCCTGGAAGTCCTGGGCTCAAGGGATCCTCCCACCTCAGCCTCTTGAGTAGCCAGAACCACAGGCGCCTGCCACCACACCTGGCTAATTTCTTAAATTTTAAATTTTAAATGAGGTCTCATTATGTGACCCAGGTTGGTCTCAAACTCCTGGGCTCAACAATTCACCCGCCTCTGCCTCCCAAACTGCTGGGATTACGGGCCTGAGCCACTGCACCTGGCCCTTCCCAGTCTTCTTGACAGACCTCCTTACCTTGCTGGTCATTTATCTTTTCTCTCTCTATATGCTAGGTGTGTGCATTCATTCCCATGGCTTCGAGAGTGCCTGTATGTGCTCTCAACATTCAAATTTGTATCTCTAAACCCTGTCTCTCCTTCTGCTACTGATTCATATTTCCAACATCCTGCCCAACATCTTCATTTGAATGACAAAAAGAAACCTCAAATCTAACTTGGCAACAAGCAAATCATTTACTCCCATCTCCCACAAAAAGAAAGCATTGCTCCATCCTCAAGCCTTCTTTATCTCAGCAAATAGCGTCATCATCATCCAAATTCTTATGCACAGAACCTAAGCATATTCTTGATTATTTTCCTCACACCCTACGTCTAATCCACAAATATGTTCTATCCACTAAACCTCCAAAATTCATATCAAATATGACCATTTCTCCCATCTCCCTGGCTACTTCCCTCATCAAACTACCATTATCTCTTGCCTGGACCACTGTCCTAATTGGTCTCCCTGCCTCCACTTTTGCCTCACTACAAAACATCATCCACATAGCAACAAGGATGATCTTTCCAAATCATAAACCAGATCATACTTACGTTCCTGGTGAACAATCTTCCCATCACAGCCAAAGTCCTCAGCAAGGTCTGTAAGATCCTACCTAATCTACAAGGCACCTGACCACCTGATTTACATCATCCTCACCACTCTTTGCCTTCCTGCTCACTACCCTCCAGCTATTCCAGTTTCTCATTCACAAAGGCCAAGCTGATTCCTCTCTCTCTGCATCTTTGTACGTGTCATTCTTCAGTCATCCTGAGCTCATCCCCCAGATTGTCACATAAAACTGCCTCCTTCTCATTTAGGTCTCAATCAAAATGCCCCTTCTCATTTCCTTACCATCCCAGCTAATGCTGCCTAACCTAGTTGTTCTCTTCCACATCACCGTATTTTATTTTCTTTGTGCCACTTGGTAACCACAGTTACCTCATTTTCTTATTTGCTACATGTTTATTACCTGTCTCCCACCACAGCCATCAGAATACAAACTCCTTAGGGATAGAGGATTCTACCTTTTCTTCATTTGTCACTGTCATTGGCCCATAATAGGTACTCTGTTTGCTAAATTGATGGATGGTTGGATGGAGAGATAGAGGAATAGAGGGATGGATGGATTGATGGATGGATGGATAGATGGTTGGGTGGTTAGATGGATGGATGGATGGATGATTAAGTATTTAGATGGATGTATGATGAATAGATGGATGAATTGATGATTGGGTGGTTGGATGGATGGATAGATGGATGGTTAAGTAGTTGGATGGATGATGAATGGATGGATGGATTGATATTGGGTGGTTAGATGGATGGATGATGGATGAATGGGTAGGTGGGTTGGTGGGTGGATGGATGGGTGGGTGGGTGGTTAGACGGATAGATGAATGATGAATGGATGGATGGATAGATGAGTGAATAGATGCTGACCTCAAAAAGAATTCATCTTAGCCCTTTCTTTACACTTTCCCTAAACATTTTCATTCCTCCACATTCAACTATTATCTCAGGGTTGATGATCCCCAAATCTGTATCTCCCAGTCCACTTCTCTTCTGCCTATGTGGATGGATATATTCAACTGTCTTCTGGACATCTCTAATTAGATGCCTCACAGTGCATCAAAATCAAAGACTCATACTGAAACCTATTTCTCTTCTCAATTTCTTATCCAAATTAAGATTACCATTATGTACTCAGGTGCTAAGGCCAAGATTCTTGGCACCAACCTTCACTCTTTCCTTCCAATCATTACCAAGACCTGTTGATTCAATCCCAGATCTACATACACTCCTGTCCATCCACACCATCTTGCTTTATCATCACCCCAACAACTCTCACCAGGAGCATGGTTAACAGTTTCACTGTACTCTCCACCTCTAGGTATGTACCATGTGCCCAATCCCTTTCACCCTCAAGCTACATGGTGTTTCTTCAACCCAAGTCTACATGTACCAGCCCCCTGTAGAAGCCCCTTTGTGGCTCCCACTGCCCATGAGGATGGAGTCTGAAGTCTTCAGCCTTTCATGCCAGACCTCACCATTCCCCAAGTGCTTGCAGGTTCTCAAGTGTTCCATGCCTTAATGTATCCAACATCTTCTACTCTCCTACTTTGTATGCAGGATTTATTGTAGGTGTGACCCCTGTAGAGATGCCTTCCCCCATCCCTCATTTCTCACCCCCGTCTAGATTAGGGACCTCTTCTATCTGCTTCCATCAAACTTGGTTTCTTTTTTATTGCACCCAGTGCAATGCAACTTTTTTTTGCCTTTGTGCGTAACTGTGAGCTCTCTGAAGGCAATGACAGAGTCCCAAACATCTCTAAATCCTCAGTGTTGAGAACAGCACGGACACAGAAAAGGCATTCAAATGTGTGTAGATTGATGGGTTGGAAACTTGTGGGAGTATAGCATGTATTTTGGAAAACCTAATAAGGGCTCCAGGCATTTTTGACAGGATAGAGTGATGAACTGGGTTTAACAAGATAAAATTTAATTGGAACAAATGTAAGGTTCTGCCCTTGGGTCCAAAAGGCACAGGTGTGGGAAGAGGGAGCCGCACATGGTTGCAGTTTATATGAAAAGCCTGGGGAGTTAGACTTGTCAGTAAGCTCACCGCGGGTCAATAGTGTGATCTGACTGCCAAAACAATTAACACAATCTTAGCTTGCACTGAATGTGTAGTTTCCAGAATGAGAGAAGTGATACCTGCAGGGCAATCAGGCCATACTATAGATCTGGGTTCGTTCTGAGCTTCACAGTTTAGGAGTCAGACAGTAATAGGTGCTGAGGAAAAATACCAGGTGGTAAGAAGACATCAGATCAAGTCTAATGAGAAACCCATGGAGGACCAGATCCGCTTAGCCTTCAGAAAGTGCTTAGGTCCGTGCTAGCTATCTTCAAACGTCCAAGGATGTATAGCCTATTTTAAGGAATTATTTTCTAACCAAGAAGACTGTCCAAGATGTGGACAGGTAGAAAATCTCTTGCCAATGGTGATATCTCAAAGTATGGCAGAATTGTCCTTTCAAAAACATATATTGTGACATCACATACACATACGTGTACTCACAATTTCCACATGCTACACACCCTGCCCCACCCCTACCTGCTCAACCCCTATCCAGACTTCTGCTTGAAACCCTTCTAAGGCTGTACTGGACTTTTTTTTTTTTTGAGACAGAGTGTCACTCTGTCACCTAGGCTGGAGTGCAGTGACGTGATCTCAGCTCACTGCAACGTCTGCCTCCCAAGTTCAAGACATTCCCCTACTTCAGCCTCCCAAGTAGCTGGGACTACAGGACTACAAGTGTGTGCCACCATGCTTGGCTAATTTTTGTATTTTTAGTAGAGACAGGGTTTCGCCATGTTGTCCAGGCTGGTCCTGAACTCCTGACTTCAAGTGATCTTCCTGCCTCAACCTCCCAATGTGCTGGGATTATAGGCATGAGCCACTGTGCCCGGCCCCAGGACTTTTTTTTTTTTTTTTTAGAGATGGGGTATCACGCTGGGTGCGGTGGCTCACACTTGTAATCCCAGCACTTTGGGAGGCCGAGGCAGGTGGATCACCTGAGGTCAGAAGTTCGAGACCAGCCTGGCCAATGTGGTGAAACCCCATCTCCACTAATAATATAAAAATAAGCCAGGCATGGTGGTACACGCCTGCAATCCCAGCTACTTGGGAGGCTGAGGCAGGAGAATTGCTTGAACCTGGGATGCAGAGGTTGCAGTGAGCTAAGATTGTGCCATTGCACTCTAGCCTGAGCAACAAGAGTGAAACTCCATCTCCAAAAAAAAAAAAAGAGAGAGAGAGATGAGGTCTTACTCTGTTGCCGAGGATGGAGTGCAGTGCAGCTATTAATATCATTGCTCACTGCAGCTTCCAACCGCTGGGTTCAAGTGATCCTCCCACCTCAGCTTCAAGTAGCTGGGACTATGGGTGTGCACCACCAAGCTGGGATAATTTTTAAATATTTTGTAGAAATGGGGTCTTGCTATGTTGCCCAGGCTAGACTCAAACTCCTAACCTCAAGGGATCTTTCTGCCTCAGCCTCCCAAAGTGCTGAGATTACAGGAGTGAGCCACCATGCCCGGCTCATATTGGACTTTGTAATGTGCTTCCCCATATTTACCTCACTGGTTGACAAGCTGCTTGCTAAATGGACAGATCTGGTTGTGTTTGTCTTCTCCGCTGTGAGGACGCTCTCAGGCATGGCCTCCATTGTACCTGCCAGACCAGTTCTCAAGCCAGCCCAACCTGACCTGGACCACGGAGTCTGTCTCCTCCTACCCTTTCCAGACTCAGAGATAGCACCGTGCCTCACTCCAGCTATGACTTCCCCAGGGGTCCCCTGGAGGGGTCTTTGGTGACATAGCCCAGGAGTGCTAGAGAGTTGTATTAGTCCATTTTCATGCTGCTGATAAAGACATACCTGAGACTGAGTAATTTATAAAGAAAAAGAGATTTAATGGACTCACAGTTCCATGTGGCTGGGGAGGCCTCACAATCATGGCAGAAGGCAAAAGGCATGTCTTACATGGCGGCAGGCATGAGAGAAAAATGTGAGCCACGCAAAAGGGGTTTTTTCTTATAAAACCATCAGATCTTGTGAGACTATTCACTACCATGAGAACAATATGGGGTAAACTGCCCCCATGATTTAATTATATCCCACTGGATCCCTCCCACAACATGTGGGAATTCTGGCAGCTACAATTTGAGATGAGATTTGGGTGGGGACACAGCCAAACCATATCAAGAGTTATCACCCTGTGAGGTCTACCCTGACCAAAGAGGGAGAGGAGGTGCAAAAAAGCCAGCACATGAATTTACCCCCTCACTCCTTGGTGGACCATTCTGTGCACCACAAACCATGGTCCATATGGTCCAACCATGCAACCCATAAAGCTGTGGCCAGCTCCCTGTTGCACCATTTTGTTTTGTTTTGTTTCTTTTCTCTTTTTTTTGGTGGGGGGGAGGGGGCGGCAGGGGGACAGGGTCCTGCTCTGTAGCCCAGGCTGGAGTGCAATGATATGATCACAGCTCACGGCAGCCTTGACTTCCTGGGCTCAAGCAATCTTCCCACCTCATCCTCCTGAGTAGCTGGGACTATAGGTATGCGCCACCGTGCCTGGCCAATTTTGACATTTTTGTAGAGACAGAGTCTCTCTATGTTGCCCAGGCTGGTCTTGAACTCCTGGCCTCAAGTGATCCTCCCACCTCAGTCTCTTAAAGTGCTGGGATTATAGGTCTGAGCCACTGCACCTAGCGTAATGCTTTGTATTTGCTTTTTCTCCTTCTTTTCGATTCTCTGTCCTGCTGCTCTGGAATTGTATCTCCTCCCTTCTAATAAAACATTAGCCTATTTTTTTTAAAAAAACACACTTCTAAGCCTCCCCAACATCCTCAGGACACAAAACCACAGTCTTCATGCAGCTTCGAAGACTCTGCCCATTCTAGCCTCTGTCCCTCTCTATCCTCTCTCCTTGCTTCATCTGCCCCTATAGAAACCTCTCACCAGACTCTTCTGCCTTGAGACTCTCGCCCAGGCCATGCCTCTGCCTGGAATCCTCTCTTCCCTCCTTTCTATGTCTGTTTTTGTTTTGTTTTGTTTTGTTTTGTGTTTTTTGAGATGGAGTCTCACTCTGTTGCCCAGGCTGGAGTGCAGTGGCACGATCTTGGCTCACTGCAACTTCCACCTCCCAGGTTCAAGAGATTCTCCTGCCTCAGCCTCCCGAGTAGCTGGGATTACAGGTGCCCATCACCACGCTGGGCTAATGTTTTTGAATGACCCCTCGTTCCTCATTGTACTATTTAAGTTCTGGCCTTCCACTCTCCACCTCTCAAGATGGAACATTCTCTCAAATCCTCAGGTGTGGTCATCCCTGCATGCTGACATCTGTTGAGGAGGCCCTGTCATTGTCTCTGCTCTCAGATATGGCATGGTATCAGTTAGGATTGTGTTCCACTGCAAATAATTGTTGTCCTGACTTACAGTGAGTTAAACCCGTGGTTCTCAATGTCTGGTCCCCAGATTGACAGCATCAGTATCACCTGGGTACTTGTTAGAAGTGAACATTCTCGGCCGGGCACAGTGGCTCACGCCTGTAATCCCAGCACTTTGGGAGGCCAGGGCGGGAGGATCACTTTAGTCCAGGAGTTTAAGACCAGCCTGGGCAACATGGTGAAACCTGACTCTACTAAAAATACAAAAATATTAGGCGGGCTTGGTGGCACATGCTTGTAGTCCCAGCTACTCAGAGGGACTGAGGTAGGGAGGATTTCTTGAGCCCAGGATGGGGCTCTGTCACCTACCTCCATTTTGCAATGAGGCATGAAGAGGATCTGGAAAGGCAGTATACAGTACTTGATGCACCCTGTTTACCAAACTTGGTAACATCATGGCCTCACCTAGCTTTTCTCCCCCATCTCAGTGAGAGTTTCCTCTAAAAATCTCATCTTGGGTGGAGTGCAAGGGCTCATGCCTGTAATCTCAGTGCTTTGGGTGGCTGAGGTGGAAGGATCACTTGAGGCCAGGAGTTGGAGACCAGCCTGGGCAACATACTGAGACCCTATCACTACAAAAAAGTTTTTTTAAATAGCCGGACACAGTGGCATGCATATGTAGTCTCAGCTACTTGGGAGGCTGAGGCAGGAGGATCTCTCTTGAACCCAGGAGTATGAGGCTGCAGTGAGCTATGATCATGCTGCTGCACTCCAGCCTGGGTGACAGAGCAAGATCTTGTCTCAAAAAAAAAAAAAGAAAAGAAAAGAAAGAAAGAAAAGAAAATCTCATCTTGAATAAAAATATAACAAATGCTGATACAATATGTATTCTCCAAAATCTCTCTGATTTATACCAGGAATGCATCTTAAAAGCCAAACGTTTGAAGTCTTTTTTCTCTGACTCTGTTCTTGAAGCAATGGAAGCCTCGAATGTAGTGGTCTGGAGGAGGTGGAGGTGGAGGGAGTGGTGCTGAGTTGAAGAGAGAATGAGGGAGGGCGGAAGGCGTTGAATACTTGACAGTATCCTGTCAAATCCGGGATGACTTCATAAACACTAGCTGCTGTTTGCAAAAACATCTTTGGAAGAGAAACTGTAGAGATGTTAAAGTGTGTTGGTGGGAGGTGTCTCCCCTAATGCTATGTCTACAAAGTCCAAAATAGCAATGTGCCAAGAAATCTCTCTCCAACCCAGTTATTTCAAGAGGAAACCTGGTGGAGTGGATGGAATAGTGGGGTAAGAATCAAAAGAATTGAGTTCTCTGTCCAGATCTGCCGCTTCCTACCTGGGTAATCACAGTCAAGTCACATCATCTCTTTGAATCTTGGATTACGGAGCTGGTAAAATGGGAGCGAAAATACCCTCTTTGGCTACATGGCGTGTATTTTTGTACCCGTTTTATGGATAAGAGTTGTAGGGGTCAGACTAAAGGCATATAAAAGTACTTTGGGCCAGGTGCAGTGGCTCAGACCTGTAATCCCAGCACTTTGAGAGACTGAGGTAGGAGGCTTACTTGAGTCCAGAAGTTCAAGACTAGCCTGAGCGACTTAGCAAGACCTTGTCTCTACTAAATAAAATAAAGGCATGTAAGGTAAAGGCATATAGAAGTACTTTGGGCCAGGTGCAGTGGCTCACATCTGTAATCCCAGCACCTTGAGAGACTGAGGTAGGAGGCTTGCTTGAGGCCAGGAGTTCAAGACCAGCCTGGGCAACACAGCAAGACCCTGTCTCTACAAAATAAATTAATTAAACAAGTAAAATTTTTTTAATTAGGAGACAAAGTACTTTGAAATGAAACAGTGATTATACAAATGAAAGGTCACATAAGTACCATTATCTTCTTTCTTACAGTCTAAAGGAAGAGATCATTATTTTCTTTAATAGAACTGAGTTGTTTTTGTTGCTGTTGTTTTACCCAGTTAAATTTCAATCACGTTTCTAGACTTACTCCATGGTTTTCTCTTCAGACATTTCAAAGAGGTTAGAGAAACAAAATTAAGAGGTTAGGGAAATAAGAGATAACAGAAAAGTATGTTTTGCATGTAACTCAGTAGGTTATTTTAGGTCAGGTGTATCCTTACTGAGTCCCTGCCTGCTTGATAATCAGTTACTGAGAGAGGGATATTGAAGTCTCCAACTGTAATAGTGGATTTGTCTACTTCATCTTGCAGTTCTCTCAGTTTTTGCCTTACATATTTTCATAGGATAGTTAGGTCTTCTTAACTTCAAGAGAATTGCCCTCCTTATCATAATGTAGTATCTTTCTTCATCCCTAATCAGGTTACTTGTTCTGAAGTCAGCTTCGTCTGAAATTAACAGAGCTACTGTAGCTTGCTTTTGACTGGTATTAGCATGGTGTATTTTTATGTCTCTGCTTTTTCTTTCTTTTTCTTCCTTTTATTTTTTAGTTGACATGAAATAATTGTCCATAGTTATGGGACATAGAATGATATTTCAATACATGTCTACAGTGTGTAATGATCAAATCATGGTAATTAGCATATTCATCACCTCAAACATTTACTTTTAACCTACTTGACTCTTTACATTTAAAGTGGGTCTCCTGTAAACAACATATAATTGGGTGGTTTTTTAAATCTACTCTGACAAACTCTGTCTTTTAAATTCATATATTTAGACCATTCACATTTAAAGTGATTATTGATTTAATTGGATTGATATCTACCATGTTTGTAACCATTTTCTACTCATTATATTTTGTTCCTTTTTCCTTCCTCTTTTTCTGCCTTTTCTGGTTTTAATCAAGCATTTTATATCTTAGCATATCAAGTATACTTCTTTTGTAAAACATTTTAGTGGTTGCCCTAGAGTTTCTGATTTACATTTTTAACTAATTAAGTCTGCTTCCAAGTAACACTAAACCACTTCACATGTAGTGCAGGTACCTTAGAATATTCCCAATTTATCCTTCTCATCCCCTGTGATACTGCCGTCATTCATTTTACTTACCTGTATGCTGTAATCACCAAATACCAGGTCTCTCACTCTCAGGCAAATTCACACTCTGCCTCCAGCAAGTCATCACATCAAAATTATTATTTAAGTTTTTCTACTAGTTGATCGTTCTGTTGTCTTCAGGTTCTGGTAAACAGATCTTGGCTATGTCTCTTTGGATTTTCCTCTCTCTCCAGATGTCAAGTGGCAGTTTGCCTGAAACCTTTATTCTCTGAGGGACCCAAGAAAAGTCACCAATTTTCAGTGTGTTTGGTTTTTACTTTTTGTGAAGGATGGGAATGATGACTTCCAAGCTCTTCATGTGTCGGAGCTGAAATTGGAAGTGGTCCAGCAGATTGGTTTACATCATGGAGACTGTAGTTGTGGTTTGCTGATTTTCAAAAGCATTCAAGCCTCAGCTCAGGCATACTTCATCCAAATAGCCAATTCTGGACTAAAAAGAGAGACAGAATATTTTCTAACTCACATGAAAGAGATCATTTAATCCTCCAATCCGATCTGAGGGCCCCAGACATGGGGTTACTTGCACAAAGCAAGAACAATTAAGTCCCTGCTTTGTGTTGGTTACAACCTCAATGACACTGGTGTCATTGTTTCAGGACATAACTGACATTTTTCAGTACAGACACCTCAACTCCCTACCCTAAGCAAGGACTGGACTGTACAAATTCATCTCCCAGATAATCACTATTGTTTATACTCTTATCCACCCAACAGCTCACCAGAATTAACCTTCTCTGTCCAAAAAATTTTTTAAATCAAGGATTTGGTTATAATACGCACTTTAAAGACACTTAGGCAAATTGTTGGCTTAAAAAAGAAGAAGAATTCTGATTTCTCCAGAACTCTATCAACCTGCACTCCCTAACTGGCAGCTCCACACAATGAGAACTGATGCTCACATTAATGACCCTCCAACGCTATAAGATCCTGGAGAGCCTTTGAATCACCCAAGAAAGATTAAATTATGTTCAGTGGTGCTTTAGTGTTAAGTGCATTTTATACTGTACTCCACATCTACAGAATTTGATCATTTACAGGAGGCACAAGGTGACTCTCTTATTGTCCAGGTTCTGATTCATTTCAGCTCAATTTGAATTACAAAGGTTTACTAAACCCCTACTGCTCATCCCGAACTATGGTACACACTGGAAGGTGTATTCCATTTATTTGTGGAGCTTACAATTTCATGATTTAAACAAAAAAAAAACAAACAGGCCAACAGAACAATATACATCTTATAACCATGGTACTCAGCACATGCAAGTGTTGATTGGATGAGTGTGTTTGCTCAATGACCTATAAACACAGTGCTAGACAGGCACAGAGACAAGAGTAATCAGAGAATGTGACACGAGGAGAAAATATTTCCACTCAGCTACGTAAGATGATCAGGACTCTGGCAGTCACTAAAGTGGAGGAAAGTATTTGAGCAAAAGGGAAAGTGATGAGAAATTCCAGGGAATGGAGAAAATCCTGGTATTTCTGGAATATGTGGGTAGGAAATGCCAAGAAATGATGCTCGAAAACCGAATCACAGAGGGCCTTGAATGTCAGGCTGAGGAATTTAATGTTTTCCTGTAAGTACTAGGACGCCAGCAAGGGTCTTGAGCAAAAGAGCGACATAGTCAAGTGCGCTTTAGAAACATCACTCCAGAAGCACTGGGGACAGCAGATTGGGGTGAGATGGGGAAGTGGGAGACATAGAATCCATTTAGAAAGTGGCTGCACACGTTCAAGCAAGAGATTAGGGATAGCAGTAATGGGAAAATGGAAATGAGGGCATGATTCAAGAGATACCACAGAGGTAGATTTGATAGCACTTGGCAACCAGTTGGCTATGAGAGGTAGAAGGAGTTGAAAATGGCTCTGGAGTCATTTGCAGAAAGAGCTCCAGTTCTCCACCCCACCCTGCATCCACAGTCTTTGCAATGTGACTTTGCAGCTCCTCTCATCCAGAGATGAAGTCTATTTGTCTGCCCTCTCAAATTGGGTTTCAGTTCTATATTGCTTGGGTCTTGAACCAACACTGAATAGTTAGGCTGGTGTAAAGGGAGAGGATGCTGAAACCACATAACTTCGTTTGGGTTTCCCCAGCAATGTACACTATGATAAAGATTCAAACAGATATAATATGTTTGGGAGACAATCTCAGGAAGCACAGTTAGAAGAATGAGAAAATGAGACTGGGGAAGAAAGAAAGCAACAAAGGGTATGTTATCAAGCAAGTTATCACTTTGCACAACTGAAGCTTAATCCAGCTTATATGGTTTGGCTATGTCCCCACCCAAATCTCGTCTTTAATTGTAGCTCCCACAATTCCCACATGTTGTGGGAGGGACCCGGTGGCAGATAATTGAATCATGGGGACAGTTTCTCCCATACTGTTCTTGTGGTAATGAGTAAGTCTCACCAATCTCATGGTTTTATAAGTGGAAACCCCTTTTACTTGATTCTCATTCTCTCTTGTCTGCCACCATGTAAGAAGTGACTTTCTCCTTCCGCCATGATTATGAGGCCTCCACAGCCACATGGAACTGTGAGTCCATTAAACCTCTTTTTCCATATAAATTACCCAAAACCTCTTTTTCTTTATAAATTACCCAATCTCAGGTGTGTCTTTATCAGCAGCATGAAAACAGACTAATACACCTGCTGAGTACACTGGGAGACATCTCTGAGTTATTCCACCTGAGGCATGAAAGATTAGGGGTATTTATCTATCAGTCATTGCTTAAGAGTTGCTGGTGAGAGGATAGAGAACTTCTATGGCCTGTCTGACATGTGGGCAGAGCTACCTCCAGCCCACCCAGCTCCTGCCTAGGCTGCTTCCAGATGGGACAACTTTTAGACAACCAGCTGCAGGTACCTGCTAGTGGGGCCAAAGTGCCCAGAAGAGCTGCAGGCCAAGGTGAAATAAGCAGTGCCCCATGTTCTGTGGTAAGACCTATGCAAACCTGCTGCCAAAGTCTACAGAAGCTGAGACCAAAGAAAGAGACAGACAAATCCAGCTTCTCAGAAAATAACATTTAATAGGAACTTATGAACAGAAGCCATGTTTCAGGAGGATTCGAGATGGTTGGATCCCTACATTATTACCCCCCAGACCCAGGGCTTATATACCACAGAGTATTGCCTAAGGGCAAGATAAATATTAAGTGTGTGTCTACAATAACATCAATGTTGCTTTTACCTAAGGGCAGGATTTACAGTAAGTAAATGCTCTTACATAAGGAACAGTAGATAAAATAGAAATCTTAGCAGTATCCCCAGAACTAGGGTTAATCAGAAGTCAACATGGTGGATTAGCATCCGAGATGGAGTTGCTTTAGCCTCCATGCCCCATATGGGTGCACTGCAACTCTTCTACCAGGAAAATAGGGCTGGAGTTCAGAGAGGGCAACAGAGCAAGGAGGAGGAGAAAAGAGTTGTTAGAAGTTAGAGATATGCTGTCCCTAGGATTATGGTGAACCCCAGCTTCATTTGGGGAGTCCATACCCTGACACAATCATAGGAACCAGAGGCTTGGGCAGTTGCAAAACCCTCAGAGAGTATGTTAAGCACACATATACACACAGACATGTCCACATCAGAGGTGACATCTGCAGTTGGTCTTGGCGCCCCAAGTCCACTAGGCACGTGCTTACTCATGTGCCTGTCCACTTGCATCTCCCCATTCCCCACTGCCTTTGTCTTTGCCCCATCTGTATGACTGGTTCTCACGGGCCATGTGCTTCCTCATTAGGATCAGACTTGTATTAGTCTGTTCAGGCTGCTATAACAGAATACCTACACTGGGTAGCTTAAACAACAAGTCATTTCTCATGATTCTGGAGGCTGAGAAGTCCAAGATCAAGGTGCCAGCCTGTTTAGTTCCTGGTGAGGGCTCTCTTCCTGGTTTACAGACCACTGCCTTCTTGTTCCATCTACACATTGCAGGAGAAGATGAATCTTGTGTCTTTCTCTTCTTGTAAAGACACTAATTCCATTACCAGGGCCTCAACTCATGGCCTCATCTAAACCTAATCACCTCCCAAAGACCCCACTTCTGAATACCATCATCACAGTGAGATTAGAATGTCAACATATGAATTTGTGAGAATGGAGAGGAACACAAATATTCAGCCCATAAAAAGACCTTTCCTTGAAGCCCAGATAGCTTGGCTGGGTCCTTCCCACCTTGTCTAATTCTTGCCAGACCCATGTTTCTGCAGTCAGGACCCTGCCTGGAAAGCCTTTGCTACCACCTAGACTCCTGCCCAGGTGGGATAAGACATTTACAACCGAAGCCCTGACGCTCACCATACTTTAATAAATGTCACTCTCCAAAGACCTCTGCAGCAAACCCAAAGCTCCTGCATTTGGGAATTCTTTGGGGACTACAGGCAGCCCCAGTGAAGTCAGTTTACCTGTATCCCTTGGCTCTGTCATTTGAACAAGTGGCTCTCTCTTCCCCCATCGCCCCACCCTTGTAGAGCCAGCCCTGCAGTCGGGTTAATTCATCCCACTCCCCAACCCCTTCACAATCTCCACTGCTTGCTTCTCTGATTTGGTCCATTTTGCAAAAGAGCTTGTTTTTTGTTGTTGTTTTCTTTTTGTTTTTTATGTGTTTGTTTGTTTTGAGACGAAATCTCACTCTTGTCCCCTAGGCTGGAGTGCAATGGCGCAATCTCGGCTCACTGCAACCTCTGCCTTATGGGTTCAAGCAATTTTCCTGCCTCAGCCACCCAAGTAGCTTGGATTACAGGTGCCTGGCTAATTTTTGTATTTTTAGTAGAGATGGGGTTTCACCATGTTGGCCAGACTGGTCTCAAACTCCTGACCTCAGGTGATCCGTCTGCCTCAGCCTCCCAAAATCCTGGGATCCCACAGACGCAAGCCACCGTGCCTGGCCAAAAGAGCTTGTTTTTATACACTCATCCATTCAGTCAATGTTCATTAGCACCTGTCACATGCCAGGCATTGCTGGGATTCAGGAGTGAGTAAGAGAGCATGCCTTATAGGTGACATCCAATGCAGAAATCCCTGTTGTCTAAAAAAGGCAAAAAAGTACACATGCAGAGATTTACTAACAGGAGAGCACTAGCATGCTGGGTCCAACACTGACTGCAGCTGGTACCAGGCAAGTGAGTCGGTATCCTCCTCCAGGAAAAAATAAAATAAAATATAATATAAAAGCATTTCTACAACCAAGGTTGTAGGAGGCAAAATGAAGAAACAGACCAGACCTTGACTTAATGATGGCTCTAAGCTCATTAGTGGTTCCCAGTTGACATGAGGCAGCCTAACAGCTTGGTCCAGCTTCCCAGCACCCAGGATCTGAGGACAGATGCATCAGTGGGAGGCAGCTTTCCCATGGTGAGGCTCTGTGGAAGCATTTGCCGCATCAGAGAGCTCTTAAAATGCTCGGTTGGAGAAGCCGCCAGGTCATATCTAAAAAGCTGTGTGCTTGGCACTGAGTCTGGTGGGGCCTGATTCATACGGAAACCTCTGAGAGCCATGGACAAGAGTGTTTACAGACTTAGAAAAGCCTGCATGCTCTTGTAATTTTTTTTTCTTCTCCCCTGAGAAAAGTAGGAGTTAAGAGATTTATGGAACCTCCTGATTTATGGGAGACTCAGCCCTGCTCCCCCGATGGCCTCTCTCCAGGGCATTCCCATTTGTCCACATGGGAGAAGAGAGGCAGTTCCAGGCTCCCTTGCATGGAGAGAAAAACAGCATTTCCCCTGGACACACAGCATACTTTAGCCAGAAATCCCACAGCACTTTCTAAAACCACAAGCAATAATGATAGCATCCTGAGTGCCTCTGACAAGCTATCAGGCTTGGCTCTGTTTCCCCACTAAACCAGGATAGCCCAGCCCCTGCCTCTGGGAGCTTGAGTTGGCTTAGAGACTAGATTTCCTCATCTTAGATCCTAGATTTGCCTGCCTGGCACATCAGCTAGGAGGAATATCATGTTGCATTCTCTTACTCCCAAATCCTGGAAAGAGCGAGACCAAAGCTGGTGCAAGGTTGGTCTGTGAGTCTTACCTTCCCCGGGAGATGCCTACAGTGGCATGAACTTGTCAAGGAGGCAGAGAAGTTCCCTCCACCACATGACCAAATGAGACTTCCCTAACTGTAATAGCAAGTCCCGCCACCCTCCAAGGGATGTTTCATTACTTTGCTCCCTTTGCAGATGTGGGAACGGAAGTACGGAATTTTTTTTAAGAGAAAGCGTCTTGTTCTGTCACCCAGGCTGGTGTGCAGTGTTGCAATCATAGCTCACTGCAGCCTCAAACTCCTGGGCTCAAGCAATCTTCCTGCCTCAGCCTCCCGAGTCATGGAACTACAGGTGTGTGCAGCCACACCTGGCAAATTTTTATTATTTGTTGTAGAGATGGGAGTCTCACTATGTTACCCAGGCTGGTCTTGAACTCCCAACCTCAAGTGATCCTCCCACCTCAGCCTCACAAAGTGCAGGGATTACAGGACTGTGCCACCAAGACTGGTCCAGGAAGCCAGATTGATTCTGGTCTTGCCCAGTGTCACACAGCTAGTAAAGAGTGGGGCAAGATTTGAACCCCAACACACACTTGAGTAGGCATCCCTTCTACTCCCCCGATTCCCAGCCCCATGTTTCCCAGACCATAAGAGAGCGATTCCCAGAGCCTTCTTCTGGGATCCCAGCTGGTATGAGTCTGAGGTCTCCGGAGGGCTTACCAGATCCCCTCACTGAGCCCTTGGAGGCCCTGGGATGAAAGTGATTATGCTAAGCATGAACATTTTTTTCTTGTTAGATTGTCCATTTTTTGCCTTTCAGCACGTTCCTCGTTTCAGTCATTCCTTTTCCTTTCCAGACCCCAGGAGCCAGAAATAAACACAGGCAGTCTTCACATTGATGTAAATAACCGTTGGCTTTATTGAACCCATCTGCTCAGGCTGTTGGTTGAAATCATAGCTCTGGAGTGTTTTCCACCCCTCGGGCATTCGGGAAGCTTAGCTGCTGCCCTGCCTGGGCAAGTTTGTTCTGCTCCTTCAAGAAAGACCCTCACTACAGAAGCCATGGGTTCATTTCCTTGCTATCCTCAGGACTCAGGGGTCTAGTCCTTTTCTCCCCACTTAATTCATCCATGTATTTATTTAGAGGCAGGATCTTGCTCTGTCTCCCAGGCTAGAGTGGAGTGGTGCGATCACAGCTCATGGCAGCCTCGAACTCCTGGGCTGAAGCAATCCTCCCTTCTCAGCCTCCCAAGTAGCTGGGACTACAGGTGTGCTCCACAACTCCTGGCTAACGTTTTAATTTTTTTTTGAAGATGGTGTCTCACTACATTGCCCAAGCTGTTCTCGAACGCCTAGCCTCAAGCAGTCTTCCTGCCTCAGCTTCCCAAGTATCTGGGACTACAGGTGGACACAACCATGCCTGGCTAACTTCTAAAATCTTTTGTAGAGACGGGTTCTCACTATGTTGCCCATAGTGGTCTCAAACTCCTGGGCTCAAGCAATCTGCCTGCCTCAGCCTCCCAAAGTGCTGGGCTTACAGGCCTGAGCCAGCACACCTGGCCCCTCTTCTGCTCATTAACAGTCATTTTCCCTCTTACTTTGTCTCTCCTCTGGCCTCCCAGTCCTGCAGACTGCTTGGCCCCATCAATCTGTCCTGGGACCTTGAGTTCAAGGACGGACAGAACCAATGGCTGCAACGCATAGCCACAGCCTCTGGCACCCATCAGCCCACTGTGGCCCTATGTTGATGTCCCATGCCTCTACACTTTATACTGGGCTCTCTTCTCTTGTAATAGCAATTAACAACCAGGCGCCATGGCTCACGCCTGTAATCCCAACACTTTGGGAGGCCGAGACAGGCGGATCACGAAGTCAGGAGTTCGAGACCAGCCTGGCCAACATGGTGAAACCCTGTCTCTACTAAAAAAAAAAAAAAAAAAAAAAATAGCCAGGCGCGGAGGCACACACCTATAATCCTCGCTACTCAGGAGGCTGACACAGGAGAATTGCTTGAACCCGGGAGGTGGAGATTGCAGTGAGCCAAGATCACACCACTGCACTCTAGCCTGGGCAACAGAGTAAGACTCCATCTCAAAATAATAATAATAATAATAATAATTAACAGGAGCAGCTAAGTGCATCAGACACTTGTTATATGCTAGGTGCTGCCACAAGCCCTATGCAAGTATTGTTTTTTCATCCTCACAATCACCCCGGGAAACTGAGGCACTGACAGTGATGAGGTAATTTGCCTAAGATCACAGAGCTAGCAGGAGGTTCAGCTGGGATTTCAACCCAAGAAGTCTGGTTCTTGGGCTGGGGTTCTTTTCTATAGAAAAATTCAGCTTTGAAGCATGCAGGTCTCCACACCCCACTGGTCTAGAAGCCCCAGATGGGGGTCGGATCCCATGTCTTTGGTCGTGTGTGGTTGAATTTTTGTTTTCTTATTTCTGGTTCCCCTTTGTTTTCTGGTTTTCATTTGTTTGCCTCTTTCCTTCATTTCCTACTTCTCCTGAGCGTAACTCATGACTTGAGCCTTTACTGCAATCAATGGCCTGGTCCTCACTCTGTTCTTTCTCTCTTGCCCCACATTCAATCAGTAGCCATGTCCTATGGATTCATTCATTTCAGAAATATTTAGTGAGCACCTACTATGTGCCAGGCACACAGTAGGTGAACAAGATACATGGAGTCTGTGTACGTGGGTCCCTTTTGTTAGCAGCGGCAAATCCACATGAGTCTACAGCAACCTCAATTCTTGTCTCCTAGGAAGAAACAATTCTACCGCGGAGCATAAGGCATAGGAAGAGATTGAGGCAAGTTTTAGAGCAGGAATGAAAGTTTATGCAAAAGCTTTACAGCAGGAATGAAAGGTTAAGTAAAGTACATTTGGAAGAGGACCACACAGCGACTTGAGAGATCAAGTGCAGTTTAACCTTGGACTTGGG
The DNA here is from genome assembly GCF_009828535.3 of Hylobates moloch. NCBI lineage: Eukaryota > Metazoa > Chordata > Mammalia > Primates > Hylobatidae > Hylobates > Hylobates moloch. The sequence goes on along the minus strand of NW_026652276.1, from coordinate 109,176,872 downwards.
GTTTTATAGGTTGTTCTGCTTCCGGAGGGTTGCATCCCTTCTCCTCTGATTCTTCCCATGGGGTGGGCTGTCCACATGCACAGTGGCCTTCCAGCATCTGGGAGGGGCCGCATGCGCAGTGTGTTTCCTGAAATTGTACGCATGCTCACTTGAGGCGTTCTTCCCTTACCAGTCAAGTTTTCCTAGAGGAAGGTCATAGACCAGTGAAACTCGGCCATTTTGCCTCTTAGGGTGCATGCTTGAGCCCACTCGCCCAACTCCTGAGGTCTTATTGGGAAGCTGCTGATCACCAGTTTCAGGTTTTTCCTGTCTATGGGGAGACTGCCTTTCCCTGGCACTGGCTGTGACCAATTATATTTTAGAGAGACAGCTCAACAGCCACACGCCTGCTCGTCACCTGCTGGCTGCCTGACATTGCTGGGTTTGGAGTGGGGCTGTCCTGTCCTGCCGTGCTCATGTCTGCCCGACTGCCTGCTGGAATACTCTCAGTACAGTTGTTCTGCCTCTTGTCTCTCACACCCACTGACTCAGAAACCAATACCCCAAAATATGGCATTTAGACATGCTGAAATGAAGGACCTTCAGGGTCTCTCTGGCCTCCCTACCTCCACACCCGAGAAGCTGAAATTCCTTTATCTGCCTGAGATCCAGAACCACCAGGGAGAACAGCTGTTTTTCCTTCCCCTTTCTGTCTATCTCATTGTCTATTGCAGAAAAGGAGACCAAGACATAACCACACCTGAATGGACCCTTTTACAAGTATGAGGATTGTCTCCAACGATCATTTAAATTCCAAAGAGAACTATTTACAAGTTCCCCAATCCATTCATTCTCCCTACTAATCCCCTCAATAGAATTCTTCTCCCTGCTCCTTTCGCATAACCTGTTTTACCAGGATCCAGGCCTCCATTCTGTCTGTGACCTCAAAATGGTCTATAAGCTTCTGGTCTTGAACTCCTGACCTCAAGCAATCCTCCTGCCTGGGCCTCCCAAAGTGCTAGGATTACAAGCATGAGCCATTGTGCCCTGCCAAGATGGCATATAATCTTCTGTAACTCAATGGGGGGTTGGGTCTTTATTCTGAAGGCCCTTGTGTATACATGTTAAATAAATTTGTATGCCTTTTCTCCTAGTAATCAATCTGCCTTATGTCAGTGATTTTCAATAAAGCTAAAGCCTTTGTAAAGGCTGGTGGATCTGCCTAGATCTCTTCTGCCATAGAGCAGCCTGGATCACTCACTCACCTGGGTTTAGACTTTCCTCAAATGTCACTTTCTCAGCAAGGCCTAGCCTGTCTACCATATTTAAAACTGCACCTCACCCCTGTACCCCTGTTACCCTCCTGTGCTTTTTATGTTACCCAGAATAATTTATTATACATGAATTTATTTACTATATGTATTGTATTTTATATTATATATTAAATAATATATCTTTATTACATTTATCATATTATAAAACTGTATTATATTTATACTTATTGTTTTAAGTGGAGATTTATTCTCTCTCCACTCACTCTGTAAGCTCCTTGTGAATGGAAATCTTTATTTTGCTCACAGACATATTCCAATGATATGTTTTGGCTGTGTCCCCACCCAAATCTCATCTTGAATTGTAGCTCCTGTAATTCCCATGTGTCATGGGAAGGGCCCAATGGAAGGTAATTGAATCATGGGGATGGGTCTTTCCATACTGTTCTCATGATAGTCAATAAGTCTCAAGAGATCTGATGGTTTTATAGAGGGGAGTTTCCCTGCACAATCTCTCTCTTGCCTGCCGCCATGTGAGACATGCCTTTTGCCTTCTGCCATGATTATGAAGCCTCCTCAGCCATGTAGAACTGTGAGTCCATTAAACCTCTTTTTCTTTATAAATTACCCGGTCTCAGGTATGTCTTTATCGGCAGCATGAGAGCAGATTAACACACCCAAGCACCTAATCTGGTATCTGATGCATAGAAGATGCTTAGTATTTGTGGACTAATGAATAAATGAGTGAATGGATGGGATATATGTCTTCAGCTCTAGCCTGATGCTCTGTGCATCATAGGTGTTTAATTATTGCTTACTGAAGGGAAGAGCCCCACAATCAGATCCAGTTCACGTTCTTGATGACAACAGCCCTGGAAAAACCAGTGTTTGCTATGATCTCATTCTTCCTGTTTGCATTTTTATTCTTAGAGACAGGGTCTTTCTGTGTCACCCAAGCTGGAGTGCAGTGGTGCAATCATAGCTTACTGCAGGCTCCAACTCCTGGGCTCAAGCAATCCTCCCACCTCAGTCTCCCAAGTAGCTAGGAATATAGGCGTATACCACCACACCTGGCTAATTTTTAAAAATTTATTTAGAGACGAGGTCTCCCTACATTGCCCAGGCTGATCGTGAATGCCTGGGCTCAAGCGATCCTCCCACCTCAGCCTCCCAAAACACTGGAATTTTTTGCATTTTTAGGACTAAACCACAATCACGGACCCTGTGAGGTATAATCAGGATGAAGGGGAGTTCAGAGCTCACCAGGTTCCCTGGCCTCACATCCCCTCTAGTCAGCAATAGGTGAGCCCATTTCCTCTCTACTTGCCCTACCCTGGGGACCCTCCTCCTGCAGACAAGGACACCAGCTTTCAATCATCAGTCTAGTCTTGCTCCTTATCCTGCTCTGAGAAACAGAGAGGCCAGTGTGGCTGGAGCACAGTGAGTGAGAGAACCAGGGATTGGAGACACCAGTGGAACCTAGATGATGCATGGCCTTAGGGTCATGCAGAGAAGTCTGGGGTTGTCTGAAAGCAAGGGGAGCCTGGCGCAGTGGCTCCCACCCATAATCCCAGCACTTTGAGAGGCCAAGACGGGAGGATCACTTGAGACTAGGAGTTTGAGACCAGCCTGGGCAACATAGTGAGATCCTGTCTGTACAAAAAATAATAACAATAAATTAGCTGGGCATGGTGGCACGTGCCTGTAGTCTCAGGTACTCTGGAGGCTGAGGTGGGAGGATCACTTGAGTCCAGGAGGTCGAGGCTGCAGTGTGCTATGATCACACCGCTGCACTCTAGCCTGGGCCACAGAGCAAGACCTTGTCTCTAAAATAAATAAATAAATAAAAAATAAAAGTAAGGGGAAGTTGATGAGAATAATAAGCAAAATAATAGCTAGCCATTATATTTATAGCAAGGTGCATATGTTTACTAAGGCTCATATGTATAGTAAATTAACATTAACTATCAGGTACTGTTATAAGTACTTTATTTACACCAAATCAATTCTCAAAAACTTGTGTGAGGTAGGTACCATTATCCCCATCTTACAGCTGAGGAAACTGAGGCACAGGGAGGTTAAGGAGTTTGCCAAGCTCACAGAGCCCATAGGAGGTGGAAGCTGGAATTAAAATCCAGGCCATCTGGTTTTTCAGTTCCTGTAGGAAGCACTGGGCTGTACTGTATTTCCTGCCAAGCATTGCACAAAAAAAGAATTATTTGGACTTTAGCAGGAAGCTGGATTGTGGAGGGGTGAGCAATGGAAATAACAGATTAATTGAGAGGGCTTTATAGAATTCAGGTAAGAGATGTTGGTGGTGGACATAGGGTGGTAGCAATGAAAAACAGAGAAGAATGAACAGATTTAAGATACATTTGCGATTTGGGAAGAATGAAAGCTGATTCCTAGCTTTTGAGCTTGAGCAACTAAGTAGATCGCCATGCCTTTGATGACACAGGAACAGGCTTGGAGGTGGAAAGTCCCCAGAACCCAGTATCCTTGCCCTTGGATAGTCTCTGAGCCCATGTCAATCCCGCAGCCACATGCTACAGAAAGCCTGGCACACGGATGCCAAGGTTAGCCTGCACTGGCGAGCCCATGCCAAGAACCACAAAAGCCTCATTTTATTTAAAACGCAGGGCTTGGCTGAATTCCCCACCTAGACAGAGGCAAGCGCATTACTTCATCTTGTGAGCTGCATTACAGCCTCTGTTTTCATGTATCTATTAGCAAGGCCTCTCAGCCGAAAATCCAGCCAGCCCATCAATCACTCCTCCCGGAGGCCCACAAACCAGGCAGCAGAGGCCGAAATCTCAGTAGGCATCTGTCAGCATTTGCCCATGGGACCAGGCCCCAAAGACTTCCCCGTTGATTCATAGGAGGCCTTGTTTCTTTATATTTTTAATTAAAAGCAGATTTTTATCAATCCCCCCACAAAATCTATTGGGGGAACTTTAATTTTGCTTCCAATCTCCCTATTTAATACTCCCCTAGTGCCCATAAAAAGCTGTGGTGTTTCAGTTCATGATTTGAATCTTTACAGATAATTAGTTGGCAGAACGACTTGGAGAGAGAAGCAGGTATATATTTTCACGACTTGGTCAGGAGTGGGTGGGAAAGTGGTGGGAGAAGCATCCCCAGGCAGTCTTGGCACATTTTGGCTCATGAAACATCAACACGCAATTCATTTAAAGACATGTTCATTTAGGTTCTTTGGCTGCTGCCATAAAAAGTGCTTTTCCCCTTTATTTCTGAGATGTCTTTATTAGAACACCTCTAGGCTCTTCCACCTTCAACTCCCCTTTCACCATCTGTAATGATTTGACTTAACCTGCTCCGGCCACCTCGGCCTGGCCCCGAACCTGCAATCTTCTTCTCTGCAATTGTCTTTCCTGCGATCCGCTTTTCTCCTGCCTTCTCCACCTCCTCCCTGTTGATTAGCCTGTACCTCACAGTCCCCTCCTTCCCCTCCTGTCCCCCATTCCTTCCCCTTTCAGGCTCAACTGCTATTCCCATTAACTGACCACGTTGTGTGTGGGTCAGAAGATTTGTTGGAACAAATGTACTCACCAAAGCCTGATGAGAATCTTGTGAAATGATAGTTTTACACGCACACACAACAACACCTGTGCTCGCTCACCCCCACCCACACACATGCTTCTTTGACATCTGAAGAATCTGAGGCTCCTAGAGGTTACAAATTTTACTCAAGTCCTTTTCCTCCTCTTTCCCTTACTTTTCACTCTCCATTATCCTTCATCTCAGTTAAAAAAAAATATGTAGGCTGGGTGCGATGGCTCACGCCTGTAATTCCAGCACTTTGGGAGGCTGAGGCAGACAGATCACCCTGAGGTCAGGAGTTTGAGACCAGCTTAGCCAACATGGCAAAATCTCATCTCTACTAAAAATATAAACATTATTTGGGCATGGTAGTGCATGCCTGTAATCCCACCTACTCAGGAGGCTAAGGCAGGAAAATGATTTGAACCTGGGAGGCAGAGGTTGTAGTGAGCCAAGATCGCACCACTGTACTCCAGCCTAGCCTGAGCAACAGAGTGAGACTCTGTCTCAAAAAAACAAAATGCAACTACATGAATAGATACACATACAGACATATAGGTAGACAGTCAAAGAGACAGGTACACGGAGGGACAGATAGACTAACAGAAGGACACACTAGGATAGTTACATAAATAGAAGAAAGACAGGTAGACAAACACAGATAGATGATAGATAATAGATGACATACAGATAGATAAATAGATGATAGATAGATAGATAGATAGATAGATAGATAGATAGATAGATAGATATAGACAGATAGAGATATGATTTGGCGCTGTGTCCCCACCCAAATCTCACTTTGAAGTGTAATCCCCATAATCTCCACAGGTCAAGGGCAGGATCAGGTGGAGGTAATTGAATCATGGAGGCAGCTTTCCCCATGCTGTTCTCGTGATAATGAGTGAGTCTCACAAGATCTGATGGTTTTATAAGCATCTTGCATTTCCCCTGCTTTCACTCATTTTCTCTACTGCCGCCCTGTGAAGAGGTGCCTTCCACCATGATTGTAAGTTTCCTGAGGCCTCCCCAGCCATGTGGAACTGTGAGTCAATTAAACTTCTTTTCTTTATAAATTAACCAGTCTCGGGCATTTCTTCATAGCAGCTTGAGAACAGACTAATATAGATAGATAGATAGATAGATAGATAGATAGATAGATAGATAGATGATAGATAGACAGACAGATGATAGATAGATAGATGATACATATATACATGCATGGATAGATACATAGATATGATAGATAAATGAGAAAGGCTGCAATAGCTGGCAAAAATCAACCAAATACCCCCTCCATCTTTTGTCCTTTTTCACATGAAGCTCTCCCATTTGCATTTCTCACTCTACCTCTTCTCCTGTAATCTTCTGCTAGGTGGAATTGTAACTTGATGAAAACTCCATGAGGTAGATTTTTAAAGACTGGGAACAATAAGAAGTAGCTAAGAGGGCTGCGTGGTGGCCCAGGTGTCAATCACAACAAATGAGCCAGGGGGTGGGAAAGCTCTTCCTTTGTAAACAGTCAGGTTCTCACACCTGGGAGGGTGTCAGACCCATTCATAATTCAACAGGGTTTAAAGTGCAAGGGGAGGTGCCTTACCATGCATTTGAATTACCCAGAGGACTTCTTAACCCACAGATTGTTAAGCTCTACCCCAAGAGTTTCTGCTTCCGCAGATCTGGATAGGGCCTGAGAATTCACATTTTCTGGATAATGCTGATTGTTGCTGGTCCAGGGACCTCACTTGGAGAACCGCTGCTGTAAAATAATTTTTCAGAAGCTATTTTGGCTACTATGATGATGTTCAATCATGTCTCTTTTAATTAAATCCTATTATTCAGCATATTTGAAAATGAAGGGCCAGGCGCAGTGGCTCACGCCTGAAATCCCAACACTTTGGGAGGCCGAGGCAATCAGATCACTTGAGGGCAGGAGTTCGAGACCAGCCTGGCCAACATGGTGAAACCCCATCTCTACTAAAAATACAAAAAGTAGCCAAGCGTGGTGGTGCACACCTGTAATCCCAGCTACTTGGGAAGATGAGGCAGGAGAATCGCTTGAACCCAGGAGGCGGAGGTTGTGGTGAGCTGAGATCATGTCATTGCACTCCAGCCTGGGCAACAAGAGTGAAAGTCCTTTTCAAAAAAAAAAAAAAAAGGAAAAAGAAAAAGAAAATTCTGTTTAATACACCCCTAGGCTTCCAAGTTACCAGATCTTTTGGGCCTGAATCAAGAGATGGTTTGACCCTCCCCACAATGTCACATTCAAAATCATTCCTCTCAACCAGGACAAAACTGGCAGGGAGCCAGTGCAAAATGAAAATGTGGGACCTCTTATTTAAAAGTGATTAAGAATTTCAAGACAGCGATAGCAGAGCATTAACCAAGTGCCTGACCCTGTGCGACTGTGTGGGTTGCACCAGTGTTGCTAGACGGAGCTGATAGACCCAACATTCTTGCCCCACTCTGGGGAAGTTCTGTTCTGGTCCAGCATTTTGTGCATGGGATTAAGGGGTGGTCCTTGGGTCCACAGTCCTCCTGGGAGTTCATCAGCTCCAGTACAAACAGTCCTTGCCCTGCATTCATGAGGGGCTCATTTGAAACTGCATCCCACAGGGCTCTCCCTGATCTGACAAAAAACTCAAGGCAGGTGGGTAGAAGAAGAGGCCTCTTAGGAATTTCTTTCTTTTTTCTTTTCTTTTCTTTTCTTTTTTTTTTTTTTTTAGACAAAGTCTTACTCTGTCACCCAGGCTGGAGTGCAGTGGTGCAATCTCAGCTCATCGCAACCTCCACCTTCTGGGTTCAAGTCATTCTTCTGCCTCAGCCTCCTGAGTAGCTGAGACTACAGGCTTGCACCACCACACCCGGCAAATCTTTGCATTTTTAGCAGAGACGGAGTTTCACCATGTTGGCCAGGCTGGTCTTGAACTCCTGACCTCAAGTGATCCCCCTGCCTCAGCCTCCTAAAGTGCTGGGATTACAGATGTAAGCCACGATGCCTGGCCTCCCCTTAGGAATTTCTCACACCCGCTTCCTCCTCCCGGATGATTGCTAACTCCCTCCTACAGCCATGCGTGCATTTCCTTCCTTCCTTCCGTCCTTCCTTCCTTCCTTTTTTTGAAATGGAACCTCACTCTTTCTCCCAGGCTGAAGTGCAGTGGAGTGATCATGGCTCACTGCAGCCTTGAATTCCTGGGCTCAAGTGATCCTCCTGCCTCAGCCTCCTGAGTAGCTGGGACTACAGGCATGTGCCACTGCACCTGGCTAATTTTTCATTTAATTTTTTGTAGAGCTAGGGAGTGGCTGTATTGCCCAGGCTGGTCTCAACTTCCTGGTCGCAAGCAATCCTCCCGCCTCGGCCTCCCAAAGTCCTAGGATTACAGGTGTAAGCCACCAAGCCCGGCCCATCCAGCGTCTTAAAATTGAATTGAACTGATTTCCAAGCAGATGCCCACGAACGTGAGCATTTCGTCTTTGAGGGAAAGAGACAGCGAAGTCTTAAGAACCTGTTTCTAAAAATGGGTCAGCTCATTATTGGCAGGCATTCTCCGAGGTCTCGAGGGCAAAATAAGCCAAACACAAAATGGCTATTAACTTCCTGAAGTTTCAAACCAGCCGGGGAAATTAGAAAACTAATAGAAAAATAGATCTTGCAACCCTGAAACCAAAGTAAATGAAAAAGTTTCGAGATGAAGTCCATCACAAGGGAGAGAGTTGCCTCCCCAGGATGGCGTCTCTCTAGAGGGACTGAATTCCAAACCCCAGTGCAGAAAGGTTGTTAAGGAAAATCAAAGAAGGTTCTGGAATTTGGGTTGCATACTAAAATCACCTAGGGAGCTTTAAAAGAGAAAGACAAAACTGAACCCAGACACTGCCACAGGCAATTTGATAAGGATTTTTACTCCATAACTTTTTTAACATTTTAGATAGAAAATTTTAAGAATACACAACTTACAGAGATCACCATGATGAACCCTCGTATACTTCATCAAGTATCAGTAACTCACAACTCCAGATCAATCTTGTTTCAACCTCTGCTTCCACCCACTTCCCTCTCCACCCCAAAATAATAAATTTTTTTTTTTTTTGAGATGAAGTTTCACTCTTGTTGCCCAGGCTATGGTGCAGTGGTGAAATCTCGGCTCACTGCAACCTCCGCCTGCCAGGTTCAAGTGATTCTCCTGTCTCAGCCTCCCAAGTAGCTAGGATTACAGGCATCTGCCACCACACTCAGCTAATTTTTGTATTTTTAGTAAAGACAGGATTTCCTCATGTTGACCAGGCTGGTCTCCAACTCATGACCTCAGGTGATCCACCGGCCTTGGCATCCCAAAGTGCTGGGATTACAGGAATGAGCCACTGTGCCTGGCCCAAAAATAATTATTTTGAAGCAAATTCCAGATGCCATGTTTACTTGATATTCAGATTATATTTCCTAAAAAAAAAAAAGAACTCTTTAAAAAAAAACAGTATCATTATCACACAAAAAATTAATAATCTCATATAACAATAATTTCTCAAATAATCAGTCAAAATCTAATTTCCCCTGTTTTATAAATATATACACATTATATATATATTATATATACACACACATTTTATATACATCATTATATATACACATTATATACACAGTACATATATATGTCTTTAATATATATTATCGATATTATTTTAAAGATTAAATAATATAAAATATATATTAAAGACATATATGTATATATGTGTGTCTGTGTATATAATGTGTATACACACGTTCCAGCCTGTCACCTAGGCTGGAATGCAGTGGCACAGTCATTGCCTCCCTACAGCCTTGAATTCCTAAGCTCAAGTGATGAGCAGCTGGGACTACAAGCACACACCACCACACCCAGCTAATTTCTTTGTATTTTTTGTAGAGATAGGATCTCACTATGTTGCCCAGGCGAGTATTTAATTCCTGGCCTCGAGAAATGGTCCTGCCTCTGCCTCCCAAAGTGCTGGGATTACAGGTGTAAGCCACCACGCCTGACTAGAATATTGTCTTTTTGAAATTCCTGATACACTAATGAATCTGGTCAATGATTACTAGTGACTGTTACCATCACAAAAAAAGAGGCAATGAGACATGAAGTATCTTTGATGTGAGTATACACCACCACCTATGAAGTTGTCTTATCAAATAATTCAAAATTGAAATGTATTAGAAGATCTAACTACCAATTTTCAGCAAATACAGGGACAGTGTGTTAAATTACATCATGGAGCTTCAATCAGCAAAATCTAGATGAAAAGAAACTCTGCAAGACACTGTCCTCATTTCTTCTTTAAAAAATTGCTCAGTAAAAAGGAGAGAGAGAGGAGTAACTTATAGATTAAAAGAAATCTAGCAGCCAGGTGCTATGGCTCACACCTGTAATCCCAGCATTTTGGGAGGAGGTCAAGGCAGGCAGATCACTTGAGGCCTGGAGTTCAAGACCAGCCTGTCCAACAAGCCGAAACCCCGTCTCTACTAAAAATACAAAAATTAGCCAGGCATGGTGGCGTGTGCCTGTAATCCCAGCTACTCGGGAGGCTGAGGCAGGAGAATTGCTTGAATACGGGAGGCAGAGGCTGCAGTGAGCTGAGATCACACCACCGAACTCCCGCTAGGGCCACAGAGTGAGATTCTGTCTCAAAAAAACAAAAAACAAAAAAATTCAATTCTATGGATTTAGAATTGTTTGCTAGAATGCTTCCATAAAGAGAAACGTTCTTTTATCCACTTTGTGGATAAGGAAATATACATGTATAGTATATATGTATATACATATATAAGGTATGGTTCAAATAAGAAAGGCAGAATAAATACTTGATAACTTCACTTCATTTACCAGCTTCCAAAAGAAGGAACCGGTTCCCTAGCCTTCTCCCAAGGTGACCGAAGATTTGTAGTTGTGGTTTCTTCCAGTGTCATTAAGAACTCATTAATATGAACATATTTGATGGCTTCAATCCGCTGCTATGATTACTCTTATTCTGATTGAATTACCCTACCTTTGGCAGTGAGAGTCTATTGAGTTTGGCTCCTGAGTCCTTCTGAGATGATCCTTCTGTTGTCATAGCTAACAGATGATCCTTGTGTCTGGTGTGGCAACGAGTTCCAGGCTCATGTATACATTCCTGCCCCAAACCTAGAATTTAGGCAATTTATTTCTCTACGAGGCCCTGGTTTGTTTTTGTGCAAAATAGTATTTAGAAACCACAATCTGGGGGCTAAGGGTACTTATTGCTACTGAGTTGGTAACTGTTTCTAGGCCTTTTTAGAGGACAGAACTATAAAAGGTGCTTTGTTTTTGAAGAAAATATGAGTTTATATCATACTTCTAATTCAAATTCTGGACTACAGAGTTCTTAATTCATTGGTTTTACATGTGTAAACTTTTTCTCACATTAAAAAAAGAAATCTCAGTTTATAATTATTCATTTGTGTTATCCCATACAACACACAATAGTCGCCAAATGATGGTATCAGTTACTATCAACAATATGATTACTGAAAACAGCTTACATTTTTCCCAGCTTTTTGTCCTTAGGGCATATTTTACTAAGGATGTATAGTCAACTTACTACATTTTTAAACTCTTGAGAACAGATACTACACTTGATCTAACAGTGTAGATCAAGAACAGATACTAACTTTGAATCCCAGCTCTGCCCTTAACTTACGCCTCGTAAAATCAGTTATAATAGTTCCTACCTTGTAGATTTCTTGAGAGATTAAATGAGCTAATATATGTAAGTGCTTCAATCAGTTTTTAGCACATTTCAGGAGATAGAAAAGGCCAAGAAGCAATAAATTACTACATTTTACAGGTACTTGGAATCGTTAATTCTTTCTGTTTTATTCCAACTAGATAAAATATTTGGATTCATTTGTTTCATTTTATCTTCATATTTTAGAATTGCTTATTTTTAATTAATTTGGTTTTACAATTACATAAAATATTTATATGGTTCAAAAGACAGAAAGTCAAGTCAAAAAATGGTGCAAAGAAGTTCAGCTTCTTATCCCTGCCCCTACTCCAGTTCTACTCCTTCTCTCTTCCTACAGGGATTCTTTCTATTAAATTTAATTTTATAGTTTATCTTTACATATTTTAATATAAGGACATTTACATGTACATATATGTATGTATATACACATATATAAGGAAATATACATATATACATGTAAAGAAATGTTAAATGTATTTTCTTTCCCTTTTTTTTTTTTTTTGAGATGGAGTTTCACTCTTGTTACCCAGGCCTGAGTGCAATGGCACGATCTCAGCTCACTGCAACCTCTGCCTTCTGGGTTCAAGCAATTCTCCTGCCTTAGCGTCCTGAGTACAGGCACATGCCCGGTTATTTTTGTATTTCTAGTAGGGATGGGGTTTCGCCAACTTGGCCAGGCTAGTCTTGAACTCCTGACCTCAGGTGATCCGCCCACCTCGGCCTCCCCAACTGCTGGGATTACAGGCATGAGCCACCTTGTCCAGCCCGTGTATTTTCTGTATATATACATGTATATATGTATATAGACATATATTTATTAAGGAAAGATACATGTATATATGTCTATTTCTTTATATTAAAGAATATGCATATACATGTATATTTCCTCATAATAAAATATAAAGGAATATACATGTACATGCATATACTTTAAGGAATGCATGTATGCATATATATGTATATTTACTTATATTAAAATATAAATACATATACACATAGAAACATATATACATACATATGTAATGTGATTTATGTCACACATATAAATATGATCCTTCCCTTTCTTGAATGACAGCAGCATACTACACACTTTGCTTTTTTCACTCCCTGCTGAAAATCCTTCCCTATGCCATGTGGAGATCTTCCTCATTCCTTTTGACAGCTGCATAGTAGTCTGTCATGGGAACATGCCATAGCTCTCTTTCTGGATTATTTCCAGTTTTTTGCTATTACAAACAGAGCTGCAATGCATGACCTTATGTGAACAACTTTTCATATTTTCAGGCTCTCTAGTGAATCGAATGTGCAACCGGGGTTGAGAACTTCTGATCTAGACGGAAAGCAGGTTGTTAAGAGATCTAACTTGGAATCCTTAACTTACATCTCATAAAATGTAAGTAACAATAGTTCCTACCTTGTAGACTTGTTGAGAGGGTTAAATGAGCTAATATATGTTAAGCGTTTAAATCAGTTCTTAGCACATTTTAGGAGATGCACATTGTTATTGTTATTGTTGTTGTATTAGTCTGTTCTCATGCTGCTAATAAAGACATACCCAAGAATGAGTAATTTATAAACGAAGGAGGTTTAATGGACTCACAGCTCCACACGGCTGGGGAGAACTCACCATCATGGTGGAAGGTGAAAGAGGAGCAAAATCACATCTTACGTGGTGGCAGGCAAGAGAGCTCGTGCAGGGGAACTCTTATTTATAAAACCATCAGATCTCATGAGACTTATTCACTACCACAAGAACAGTGTGGGGGAAGCTACCCCCATGATCTAATTATCTCCACCTGGCCCCACCCTTGACAAGTGGAGATTATTACAATTCAAGATGAGCCAAACCATATCAGTTGTGAATCTTCAAATTTTTTCCTCCCCTCCCCTCCCCTCCCCTCCCCTCCTCTCCCCTCCTCTCCTCCCCAGAGACAGGGTTGTGCCCTGTTGCCCAGATTGGAGTGCAGTGGTATGATCATAGCTCACTGCAGCCTCCACCTCCTGGGCTCAGTCAGTCCTCCCACCTCAGCCCCCTAAAGGGCTGGGATTACAGGTGCACACCACCATGCACACCCCAAATTTCTTATCTAGCTTCCCTGTTTCAATGGTCCTAACTGCCTCGGGATGTTGGCACAACAAAATTAGATCATGGTTATGAAATTGCTTGAAATAGTTATCATCCCCGAAAATTTGGAGAAAGGGTGTTGTTTCATCACCATGATTTTAGAGTGACCCTTTAGGATGATGGGACTGTCATCTCTGGAGCTGTCTATACAGTTTTCAGACTCAACTAAATCCATGAGACAACCTGTCAATTCACTCCAACCACTAATTTCATTGATTTCTTTATTTTCTACTAAATTGACAGACTGAGTAAATTGACTCAATTGACAGGCTGTTTTGATATCATTTAGACCTAACTCAAGTGGTGCTAATCATGAAGGGAGAAATCATTGTTATTGACATTGCAGCAATGATCAAAGACACGCTTAGTGTGGACTGACAGAGGAGTGCTGGGATCTTACCATGGAACTAGCTTCATGCTTTACCACACTAAGGTTCAGAGAACAAAGCTTGCCCAATCTACTTTGCTGCTGTAGTAGAGGGGTGATTAGAATGGAGGGCAGATCAAGACAAAAAAACTTTGGAAAGAATTCATCCATACATAAGTGCACCAGCTACTCAAGAGACTGAAGCAGGAGAATCGCTTGAGGCCAGGAGTTCAGGACAAGCCTGGGCAAAATGGTCAGCCCTCATCTCTACAAAAAATAAAATAACTAGCTGGGCATGGTGGTGCATGCCTGTAGTCCCTGCTACTCAGGAAGCTGAGGTTGGGAGACCACTTGAGACAAGAAGTTTGAGACCAGCCTAGGCAATATAGAAAGACCGCATCTCTACGAAGAAAAATTAAAAATTAGCTGGGTAAGATGACACATGCCTGTTGTCCTGGCTACTCAGGAGGCTGAGGCAGGAGAATTGCTTAAGCCCATGAGATCAAGGCTGCAGTGAGCCAAGATGGTGTCACCGCACTCCATCCTGGGCAACAGAGTGAGAATCTGTCTCTAGAAAAAATAAAATAAAAATGTTTAAAAACAATATATAAGTGCATATTATTGGTGTGAGTCTATCTGCCAAATTCTGACTGTGTGGAAGAGCTAATAGAGCTGAAGTGACCCAGATACTCACTGTGGTAGGCTGAATAATGGCCCCAAAAGATCTCCCCACCTTAATCCCTAGAATCTATGAATGTTACTTTTCATAGCAAAAGGAGTTTTGAACATGTAGTTGGGTTTTTTTGTTGTTGTTGTTGTTTTGTGTTTTTTTTTTGGCTTGATTTGTTTTGTTTTGTTTTTGAGATCGAGTATCACTCTATCACCCAGGCTGGAGTGCAGTGGTAGGATCATGGCTCACTGCAACTGCCACCTCCCAGGTCCAAGCGAACCTCCTGCCTCAGTCTCCCTAGTAGCTGGGATTACAGGTGCCCGCCACCACACCCAACTAAATTTTTGTATTTTTAGTAGAGACGGGGTTTCACCATGTTGGCCAGGGTGGTCTCAAACTCTGACCTCAAGTAATCCACCAGCCTTGGCCTCCCAAAGCGCTAGGATTACAGATGTGAGCCACAGCACTTGGCATAAAGATGTGACTAAGTTCAGGATCCTGAGATAGGCGATTACACTGGGTATCTGGGTGGGTCTAATGTAATCACAAGTGTCCTTTTTATTGGAGGGAGTCTGGGAGAGATCTGACTTACAGAAGAGGAGCAGGAGCTGTGAGGACACGAGCAAGGGGCTGAAGTGCTGTGAGGAAGGGTCCATGAGCCAAGCAGTGCAGGCAGATCCTAGAAGCTGGGAAAAGCAGGAAAATGAATTCTCCCCTAGAGCTTCCAGAAGGAACTGGTCCTGCCAATACCTTGACTTTAGCCCGGCGAAACTTGTTTGATACTTCTGGCTTGCAGGACTCTAAGAGAATAGATTCATATTGTTTTAAGTCACCACATTTGTGACAATTTCTTAGAAGCAGTAGTCAGGGTTCTCTAGAGGGACATAACTAATAGGATATATATATGTCTGCAAGGTGAGGAGCAAGGAGAGCCAGACTACATCCCCAAACTGAAGAACTTGGAGTCCAATGTTCAAGGGCAGGAAGCATCCAGCACGGGAGAAACATGTAGGCTGGGAGGCTAGGCCAATCTTTTCTTTTCACATTTTTCTGCCTGCTTTATATTTGCTGGCAGCTGATTAGATGGTGACCACCAGCTGAAGGGTGGAGCTGCCTTCCCCAGCCCACTGACTCAAATGTTAATCTCTTTTGGCAACACCCTCACAGACACACTTGGGATCAATACTTTGTACCCTTCAATCCAATCAAGTTGACACTCAGTATTAACCATCACACAGGAGTTCAGAGCTGCAGTGAGCTATAATCACAAAAGCCACTGTACTCCAGCGTGGGTGACACAGTGAGACCCTGACTCTAACAAATAAATTAAGGCTGTTTTCATTTTATGCCTTTTAATATAGAGCCATTACCAAGTTCCAGGACAGCTGATCACTCTGGGAGTTCCCTGTGTTACCCACTACCTTCCTTGGGCTATTGTGCCAGTGGGTGACCTTATAGCAGAAAAGGGTAGCTGATTCTGGTCCCTCCTGCACCCCACAGCGGGAGAGATGAACGCTGCCTTGTATACAGAGCAGATTGTCATGGAGGTGGCAGAGCAGGCCAGAGAATGGGGAAGGGACAGGGAGGCAGCGTTGGAAGCAGCTGCAGGCTCATTAGGGGGACTTGGGTGACATCTGGACCACCCCACTCCTAGCCATATGCTCAGCTGCAAACCACAGCTGCCTGCCAACGAATATCTCCTCTAAACAGCAGCGGCAGAGTCAACATACTCTCCTAGCTCTGGGGGCGACTTCTCTTTGCTGCTCAGCCACTTGCTTTGAAGTCCAACTGAGTAGGCCAAGCATCAAGAAGAAGGAGTAGGGTTTTCAATCAGGCCAGTGCATTTCTGTGATTGCACCATAGAGGAATGAGGGGGAAAGAAATAGTGGATTCGCTGGGAAGGCACTGCCCTGTGTTGTTCCACTTCCCAGAGGTCTGCTTGCCTTTACTCAACTACAAGCATTGCAATCTCTTATCTAAATAAAGCTTCTCACCTGGGCATTCGAGATTTTCAACTATCCTGTCCCTACTAACTGCTTCAAGGATTTTTTCAATTCTTCCACTCAGTGGGCACTCATTGGCCCCCAAGTATACCATTGCATCAGAATGGCATACTTGAGGGTTTCATGATGGAAGTTTCATGATGGAAGCAGCTTTGACTATCATTTCAGTGTTGTCTCCCAGTCCTCATATGTCTAGCACAGGGTGGGTACCATAAATACTCATGAAGGGATGAATGCCACTCACTCAATACCCGCTAGGTACTAAACACAGTGCTAGGCATTTATTGGTGTGAGATCCTAGCCAAGTTTCTGAACCTCCTTGTGTCTGTAAATCTGAAACAGAGGCAAATATATAATATATCATCAAGGACATCTTCAATCTTAAAAATATAGAACTCCAGCCTGGAAAACGTAGCAAAACCCCACCTCTACAAAATAAAAATAATCAGTAGGGCATGGTAGTGCATGTCTGTAGGCCCAGATACTAGGGAGATTAAGGTGGGAGGATCGCTTGAGCTTGGGAGTTTGAGGCTGCAGTAAGCTATGATTGTACCCCTGCACTACAGCTGACGCAGCAGAGCCAGGCCCTGTTTCCAAAATAAATAAATAAAAATATAAAATAATAGTACCCATATCTCCAGACTGTATGAACCTCCTATAGAAAATTGCAATAATAATATGTTCAGAGGGTTGATGTAAGAATCAAATGAAACTGTATACATATAGCATCAAGTTCAGTCCCTGACACAGACTACAGTCCAATAATGTTAGCCATTATTATTATGTGGCTATTATTACAAAGATTAATAGAATGGCAATCAATGCAGGAGACAAACAAGTAAACAATTGCAGTCCAAACTGAAAGGCACCATCACAAAATTATGAACAAAACTCTGTGTGGTCCCAGAGGCTCTATCTTAAAAACGTGCCTAGAGGCCAGGCGCAGTGGCTCACACCTGTACTCCCAGTACTTTGGGAGGCCGAGGCAGGTGGATTACTTGAGGTCAGGGGTTTGAGACCAGCCTGGCCAACATGGTGAAACCCTGTCTCTACTAAAAATTAAAAAATTAGCCAGGTGTGGTGGTGGGTGCCTGTAATCCTGGCTACTCAGGAGGCTGAGGCAGGAGAATCGCTTGAATTTATGAGGCAGAGGTTGCAGTGAGCCAAGATTGCACCACTGCACTCCAGCCTGAGTGACAGAGCGAGACTCCATCTCAAAAAAAAAAAAAAAATGTGTCTAGAGCCAGGATCTTTTTACACCAATCCCACCAGTAGCATTCTAGTACAAGTGACCTATGTTTCTTACTTAGATTATTTCAGTTGCCTCCTAACTTGTCTCCCTGCCCTAACAGCTGCCCTTTCCCTGTCCTATCACCTACAATCTATCCTCAGCACAACAGCCAGGGATGTTGCTAGAACTTGAGTCTGTTCATATATCCTCTGTTTAAAACTCTCCAGGAGCTCTCCATGTCACTCCAAGTAAACATCAGAATGACTACTATCGTCTCCTACGAGAGTTAATTTTAGGTTAACTTGACTAGGTCATGTGGTGCCCAGACATTTGGTCAAACATTATTCTAGATGTGCTCATGAGGGTGTTTCCGCATGAGATGAACATTTGCACTGGTACACTGAGTCAAGCAAATTGCCCTCCCTAATGTACATGGGCCTCCTGCAGTCAACAGAAGACCCAAATAGACAAAAAGGCTGACTCAGAAGGAATTCTTCCTGCCTGACTGCATGAGCTGGGACATCAGTCCTTTCCTTCATTCATGCTCGAACTGAAACATTGGGTCTTCTGGGGACTTGAGCCTGACACTCTCAGAATGGAACTTACACCATCAGCTCTCCTGAGTCTCCTGCTTGACAATTACAGATATTGGCATTTCTTAGCCTTCATAATCACATGAGCAAATTCCACATAATAAATGCCTTTATCAACCTCTGTCTCCTTCTCTCTCTCTCTATATATATATACATATGCATACCTTCATACATATATACAGAGCTGACCCTTGAAAGATGCAAGGGTTAGGGGTTTCAACTCCCTGTGCAGTTAAAAATCTGTTTATAACTTTTTTTTCTTTTTTTTTTTTTAGAAAGGGTCTCACTGTCACCCAGGCTGGAGTGCAGTGGTGCTATCTCAGCTCACTGCAACCTCCGCCTCCCAGGTTCAAGCAATTCTCCTGCCTCAGCCTCCCAAGTAGCTGGGACTACAGATGCATGCTGCCATGCTAATTTTTGTATTTTTTGGTAGAGATGGGGTTTCGAACATGTTAGGCAAGCTGGTCTCAAACCCCTGACCTCAAGTGATCCTCCTGCCTCAGCCTGCCAAAGTGCTGGGATCACAGGTGTGAGCCACCGCGCCCAGCCCAAAAATCTGTCTATAACTTTTGACTCCCCCAAAACTTCACTATTAATAACCTGCTATTGACCAGAAGCCTCACTGATAACATAGTCAATTAACACATAATTTGTATATTATATTACATACTGTATTCTTACAATACAGTGAGCTAAAGAAAATGTTATTAAGAAAATTATAAGGAAGAGAAAATCTATTTATTATCCATTAAGAAGAAGTGGGTCATCGTAAAGTTTTTATCCTCATCCTCATCGTCTTGGCATTGAGGAGGCTGAGGGGCAGGAGGAAGAGAAGGGGTTGGTCTTGCTGTCTCAGGGTGGCAGAGGCAGAGCAAGATGCACATATAAGTGGACCCATGTTAAACTCATGTTGCTCAATGGTCAACTCTGTGTGTGTGTGCATGTATGTACACGCTTGTGTCTCCTATTGGTTCTGTTTCTCCAGAGAACCCTGCCAAATACACCTACAAATTCTAGGTGTATCACCTACACCACCATTACCTTTTTTTTTTGAGATGGAGTCTCGCTCTGTTGCCGAGGCTGGAGTGCAATGGCGCCATCTCAGCTCACTGCAACCTCCGCCTCCCGGGTTCAAGTGATTCTCCTGCCTCAGCCTCCCCAGTAGCTGGGATTACAGGTGCACACCACTAGGCTCAGCTAATTTTCGTATTTTCAGTAGAGACGGGGTTTCACCATGTTTGCCAGGCTGCTCTTGAACTACTGACTTCAGGTGATCCACCCACCTCAACTTCCCAAAATGGTGGTATTACAGGCGTGAGTTACCGCGTCCGGCCCCGTTACCTTTTTTATTACAACTCTTTCCATTTTTCCCCTGCTTGTTCTGTTCCAGCAGTTTAACTTGTTGTTCACTAAAGTAAACTTATTGTTTTCCAAAACGAGAAGCCCAGTGAAGCCTCCAGACCTCCGTGCCTCCCATGGCGGAGGGGCCAGTGTCATAGCTGAGGCTTTAGTATGCTTCTTTCTCCTGTATCTGAGTGGCACCGACTCTCAACTCCTTCAGGCCCATGTCCAATCTCACGTGATTATGAAGCCTTCCTGGGCTCACCAATATGAAATGGTATACACACAGACACACACACACACATGCACACACACATATACACACACACACGCACACACACATACGTGGACACACACAATCTTTTTATTTTCTTTCCCTTAAAGTGCCATAACTTTCTCTATAGCATTTATCATTATCTGACATACTATGTATTTACTTGTTTATTTTTTGTTGTTGTTGTTTTTGTTTTCGTTTTTGTTTTTTTGAGACGGAGTCTCGCTCAGTCACCCAGGATAGAGTGCAATGGCGTGATCTCGGCTCACTGCAAGCTCCGCCTCCCAGGTTCACGCCATTCTCTTGCCTCAGCCTCACGAGTAGCTGGGACTACAGGCGCCCGCCACCGTGACCGGCCAATTTTTTGTATTTTTAGTAGAGATGGGGTTTCACCGTGTTAGCCAGGATGGTCTCTATCTCCTGACCTCGTGATCCGCCTATCTCGGCCTCCCAAAGTGCTGGGATTACAGGTGTGAGCCACCGTGCCCGATCTACTTGTTTACTTGTTTAAGGTCTGTCTGTTCCCTCTAACTAGAATATAAATCCTTTGAGAGTAAGAACTTTGTCTTGCTCACTTCTGTGTTGCCAACATGTAAACTGGTTCTTAGCACAGAGTAAGTGCTCTGTATCTATTTGCTTCTGTTTTTGTTTTTGAGATGGAGTCTCAATCTGTCACCCAGGCTGGAGTGCAGTGGTGCAATCTCGGCTCACTGCAACCTCCACCTCCTGGGTTCAAGGAATTTTCCCTGTCTCAGCCTCCTGAGTAGCTGGGACTACAGGTGCCCGCCACCACCCCCAGGTAATTTTTGTATTTTTTACTAGAGACAGGGTTTCGCCATGTTGGCCAGGCTGGTCTTGAACTGCTGACCTCTGGTCACCCGCCCACCTCAGCCTCCCAAAGTGCTGGGATTACAGGCATGAGCCACCGTGCTCAGACTGTATCTATTTGTTGATTGAATCAATGACTACATCAAATATTTAAGCTTGACTTTTGAAGGATGGAAGTGTTCTAGATGGCACTAACCGATATATAAACTATCACAACAGAAAACTGAGGTTTTGCTGAGTGTTGGTTAAGGAGAATTAAGGAGCCTCCAGGTACAGTGGCTCATACATGTAAGCCCAGTGCTTTGGGAGGCCAAGGTGGAAGGATCACTTGAGGCCAGGAGTTTGAGACTAGCCTGGGCAACATAGCAAGACCCTGTGTCTAAAAACAAATACAAAAAAATATTAACTGGGCGTGATGGTGCATGCCTGTAATCCCGGCTACTCCGGTGGCTGAGGTGGGAAGATGGCTTGAGCCCAGGAGTTCAAGGTTGAAATGAGCTATGATCTACACCACCACACTCCGGCCAGGGTGACGGAGTGAGAACCTGTCTCTATTAAAAAAAAAAAAAAATTAAGCAGCAACAAATTTAGGGTTTTGCCTTCCAACAAGGACCTGGATTACAGACACTCCACACTGCGGAGGAAGGGCTGATCTTTATGCTTTAACAGCCAGCAAAGCACAGAGCATGTATGACATCCTCATCTATAAATTAAAGAGCCCAACATGGATATAAGCTTGAGGTAAGCGAAGTGAGTAGCTCCATGCAGGGCCAAGATTTTCCTCAGAAAACAGCCCTGGGTCTGTTCCAACACTGAGATAAATTGGAGACAGAAGCCCCCAAGTCAATGCCAACGAGAACAGCTGCAATATTTTTAGTTGGAAATAGCCCACCAGAGCCATCCCATCTCAATGAAGAAATCAAACACAGAAGGTCTCGTTTCTAAGCAGTGTGACATCCTGGTAAAACCTGCAAGAAAAGCTGGTAGTGAAATATTGCCCCCGGTAAGTAAATGAGTTGTCTTTGCTATAAACGGTTGTCAAAAGAAAGAAGTTGCGAAGGTTAAGGTTGTAATGTACATCTTGGTCAGGAGGCAAGAAGAAACAAAGAGACTGGAGGCTGGACCTTGATAGAACTGGCTCTAGTCTACACTGGGATCGTAGTCAAATGGGAAACCGGGTACTTGCTAATTGTCCTCACCCATGAAATGGTGCTATTCAATACCCTACCCTATTCCATAGGGTAGCCACATGAGTCAAATGAGGTAAAGTTTGCAGAAGTATCTTAAAAAATTGTAGGCATCACCGTGGCTCATGCCTGTAACCCCAGCACTTTGGGAGGCTGAGGCAGGAGGATCGCTTGAGGCCAGAAGTTCAAGACCAGCTTGGGCAGCAGAGCAAGACCCTTACACTAAAAAAAAAATTTTAAGTTAGCTGTATGTGGTGACTTGCATCTGTATTTCCAGCCACTAGAGAGGCCAAGCCAGGAGGATCGCTTGAGCCCAGGAGTTTGAGGCTGCAGTGAGCTATGATGGTGCTCCAGCCTGAGTGACAGAGTGAGATCTTGTCTTTAAAAATTAATATTAAAAAAATGGTAAGCCCCAGCCAGGCACGGTGGCTCACGCCTGTAATCCCAGCACTTTGGGAGACCGAGGCGGGCAGATCACGAGGTCAAGAGATCGAGACCTTCCTGGTCAACATGGTAAAACCCCGTCTCTACTAGAAATACAAAAATTAGCCAGGTGTAGTGGCGCGCGCTTGTAGTCCCAGCTACTCAGGAAGCTGAGGCAGGAGAATCGCTTGAACCCGGGAGGCGCAGATTGCAGTGAGCTGAGATCATACCACTGTACTCCAGCCTGGGGACACAGCGAGACTCCATCAAAAAAAAAAGAAAAAAAAAAAGGTAAGCCCCATATAAGTGTGAAATAACAAAAGTGGACTATCAGCAAGGATTGTTAAAGGGAATGGTCTATGGATATAAGTTAGCTAGACAGGTGTTCCTCAAATGGATTAAATACTATTTGGGGAATAAGCCTAACTAATGCTGTTTGTAGGACACATCTTACATATCTCAGCTATGAAGGCACTTCCTTCCTCCCTGTCTCTCCCAGCTCTGTTACAATCAATAGCGTATCTAACACACTGGATGTGAACACCAAGATCTTGCCTCTTTGGCAAGCCACCTCTTAAGGTCTTGTTGACAGTCATAATCAGCTGTTACTAATGAAAAAAGTCATATATGTGGGGGCTGGGCATGGTGGCTCACACCTGTAATCCCAGCACTTTGGGAGGCCAAGGCAGGCAGATCATTTGAGGTCAGAGGTTTGAGACCAGCCTGGCCGACATGGTGAAACCCCATCTCTACTAAAAATAAAAATTTAAAAAAAAGTTACGTATGACTGAAATGACCTATGTTCAAGGCTATTCATCACAGCATTCTTTATAACAACAACAACAAAAAGATTGAAAATAGCTTAAGTGTTTTCTTTAAATAAATTAAGATACCTCCAAAGAATGGAACAATTCCTAAACTATAGGAATCTCTGTATGTCCTTGTATGGCATTACTACCAAAACATATTAAGTTTTTTTTTAATGAACAGAATGGCATGCATATACGTAGGCTACTGTTTATATAAATAAGGAAGAGAAAAAGAAGATATACGTGTAGGGTTTTTTGCTTGGATATGCATAGAATATCTTTGGAAGTACACCCATTATATTAGTAATATTAGTTGCTTCCAAGGAGAAGAAATAGGCAATTGATGAATAAATGAATGACTGGGTGGGTGGAAGATAGATGTGGACATTAACTTTTTTTTTTTTTGAGACAGAGTCTTGCTCCGTCACTCAGGCTGGAGTGCAGTGGCACAATTTTGGCTCACTGCATCCTCTACCTCTCAGACTCAAGGGATTCTCCTGCCTCAGCCACCCAAGTAGCTGGGATTACAGGAGCCCACCACCACATCCAGCTAATTTTTGTATTTTTGGGAAAAACAGGGTTTCACCATGTTGGCCAGGCTGGTCTCAAACTCCTGGGCTCAAGTGATCCGCCCACCTCAGCCTCCCAAAATGCTGCGATTACAGGTGTGAGCCACCGCGCCTGGCTGACAATAGACTTTTCACTATGTATCTTTATACCTTTTGGATTTTGTCCCACAGGAACGCATTACCTAAATAAACTAAATTAAAAATAAAAAGACAATTAAAACACATTAGACATGCTCATTGTAGAAAAACTTCAAAATACAGCAAAATATAGAGAATTAATAAGTATAATTCTATAGTTTCATAACTGAAAATAACCATTAATAATGCTTGATGTATTTCCTTCTGGTTGATTTTTTTGCAATTTTTACGTAACTAAGACCACATGGTATGTAGATTTTTGTAATCCACCCTAAAAACAGTATCATCAGCATTTTCCCACATCACTAAATGTTAACAGAATGATTATTTTAATGAATGACTCTGAGTCTATCATATCAATGCACCACGATTTAACTAATATCCTTGAACATTTAAGCAGTTTCCCATTTTTTATATAATCATCTTCAGGCAACGATCTTGGTCTACGACTCTGATTATATCCTTAAGCTGAATTCCTAAAAATAGACTTACTGGGTCAAAGGGTATAATTTTTTGTCATTGTTTCTTGATACACATTGCCAGATTCCCTTCAGAAATCTTGTACTAATTTATAATCCTGTCAGCAATGTATGAAAGCCCTCTTTGTGATATAACCCAGGGCTGTTTTGACATCACAGTAGGATGTCCAGGACTCTAGCCATTCTCCAGCTCCAGATGAAAACCAATCAGACAGATAGCCACTCTGAGAGCCTGCAGGTGTAAATTACACAACTTTGCTAACTGCGTTGTAAAAACACCTTTTCTGGATTCCTGAGAAAGGTAACCTGAATCGGTAGGTACTGAAAGCACTATTATCACTAAAAATAACACTGTCCCAAGTATCCTGAGAGATACTTTGTCCCTGGCCTGAGAGAAATTTCTAGGTCATAAAGCAATTTTCTCTACTTACAATTAAACACACCAGACTTTAAATTCTACCAAACAACTGTGCTGCAAGAAAATACCAACCCTACATGGTCTTCTTGATTTAAGAAGCAAGACTTGGCTGGGCGCCGTGGCTCACGCCTGAAATCCCAGCACTTTGGGAGGCCAGGGTGGGTGGATTACTTGAGGCCAGGGGTTCGAGACCAGCCTGGCCAACATGGTGAAAACCCATCTCTACTAAAAATACAAAAATTAGCCAAGTGCAATGGCAGATGCCTGTAATCCTAGCTACTCGGGAGGCTGAGGCAGGAGAATCGCCTGAACCTGGGCCACAGAGGTTGCAGTGAGCTGAGATCACACCACTGCACTCCAGCCTGGGCAACACAGCGAGACTCTGTCTCAAAGGAAAAAAAAAAAAAAGAAGCAAGACTTTTGGTGTGAACCTGACTATATAAATAAGTAGCCTCTTCCCCTTTACCTCATTTTACCCCCTTTTCACCCTAGAAATCACACAAAAGCAAAAGGAGAATTATAAACCACACTGATATGGTTTGGCTTTGTGTCCCTACCCAAATCTCATCTTGAATTGTAATCCCCATAATCCCCATGTGTCAAGGGCAGGACCTGGTAGGAGGTGATTGGATCGTGGAGGAAGTTTCCCTCATGCTGTTCTTGTGATAGTGAGTTCTCACGAGAACTGATGGTTTTGTAAGTGTTTGACTTTGTCTCCTACATACCCTCTCTCTCTCCTGCTGCCTTGTGAAGAAGTGCCTGCTTCCCCTTCCACCATGACCGTAAATTTCCTGAGTCCTCCCCAGCCACATGGAACTGTCAGTCTGTTAAACCTCTTTCCTTTATAAATTACCCCGTCTTGGGTAGTATCTTTACAGCAGTGTGAAAACAGACTAATACACACTCAAATCCTTGTTTCCGTGGAATTTGGAGACAGATATATTCCAGATTTCAAAGTACATGGAAGGGTCCTGCTGGGGTTGAATAGAGTTTGTTTTGTCACCTCCAAATCTCATGTTAAAAACTGAAAATTGATCCCCAGTGCTGAAGGTGGGGCCTCAGGGGAGGTCCTGGGGTCCCAGGGAAAGAGTCATCACAAATGGCTTGGAGCCACTCATTCAAGAGTGAGTTCTCACTCTTAGCTCCTGCTAGAATTGGTTGTTGAAAAGGACCTGTCACCTCCTCCTTCTCTTTCTCTGGCTTCCTCTCTCACCATGTGATCAGCACACATTCCCCTTCACCTTCCACTATGAGTGGAAGCTTCCTGAGGCCTTCATCAGAAGCAGATGCTGGCACCACACTCCTTGTATAGCCTACAGAACTGTAAGCCAAACAAACTTCTCCTTATAAGTTACCCAGCCTCAGTTATTCCTTTTTTTTTTTTTTTTTCAAATTTTTTTAGAGACAGGGTCTTGCTCTGTTGCCCAGGCAGGAGTACATTGTTGAGATCATAGCTCACTGCAGCCTCCAACTCCTGGGCTCAAGAGACCCTTCTGCCTCAGTCTCCTGAGTAGCTAGGACTACAAGGATTTATGCCTCCATGCCCAGCTAATTTTTTTATTTTTAGTAGACATGGGGTCTCACTCTGTTGCCCAGTTGGTCTTGAACTCCTGGCCTCAAGCAATCCTCCCGCCTCAGCCTCCCAAAGTGTTAGGATTATAGGAATGAGCCACTATACCTGGCCAGATATTCCTTTATAGCAACACAAATGGACTAAGAAAGGGCCCGCAAATTGGCTGAGATTGAACTGAAATTCAAGTGATGGAAGTGAAGAGTAAAAGCACTAAGGGTGACAAGAAGGCCCTAGGGGGATAAATCTCAGAAAGCACCAGAAAATGCCCTGGACTGACAGTAAGTGTGCATCCTAAAGAGAAAATTCTGGCCAGGTGTGGAGGCTCATGCCTATAATCCCAGCACTGTAGGAGGCTGAAGCAGGAGGATTCCTTGAGCCCAAGAATTTGAGACAAGCCTGGGCAACACAGCAAGTCCCCCATCTCTACATAAAAAAAACAAACCTGTAAAAATTAGTCTGGTGTGGTGACTGATACATGTGGTCCCACCTACTGGGAAGGCTGAGGTAGGAGGATTGCTTGAGCTCAGGAGGTTGAGGTTGCAGTGAGCTGTAATTGCAACCCCTGCACTCTAGCCGGATAACAAAACAAAACCCTGTATCAAAAAAAAAAAAAAAGAAAAAAAAAAGGCTGGGCATGGTGGCTCACACCTATAATCCCAGCACTTCGGGAGGCCAAGGTGGATGGATCACCTGAGGTCAGGAGTTCGAAAGCAGCCTGGCCAACATGGTGAAACTCTGTGTCTACTAAAAATACAAAAATTAGTCAGGCACAGTGGTAGGTGCCTGTAATCCCAGCTACTTAGGAGGCTGAGGCAGGAGAGTCGCTTGAACCCAGGAGGCGGAGGTTGCAGTGAGCCAAGATTGTGCCAGTACACTCCAGCCTGGGCGACAGAGCAAGACTCTGTCAAAAAAAAAAAAAAAAGAAAGAAAAGAAAAGAAAAAGGAAGAGCAAAATCTATGTTTAAAGAAACTGGTGAACAGAGCTGTTGACTTATGCCTTCTGGGGTTCACAGTGACAGAGGAAGAGGGAGGGCACACAGAGAATCACAGAATGAGCCAGGTTTACAGGCAGCAGTTTGTCTCTGCAGAGCACAGCAGGAAGCTCAGGAGGCTCCCTGGCCCCTTCCTGCATAGCATCTCCCAGCAATTAGCTGGCTTAGGAAATCCAGCCATAAATAATAATAATAACAACAGTCTTGGTGCAGTGGCTCATGCCTGTAATCCCAGCACTTTGGGATGTCAAGGCGAGCGGACCAGTTGAGGCCAGGAGTTGAAGACCAGTCTGGCCGACACAGCAAAACCACATCTCTACTAAAAATACAAAAATTAGCTGTGTGTGGTGGCACATGCCTATTACAGGCTACTGGGCAGGCTGAGTGTTAGGCAACAGGGGTACCTTAATGGCGCCGGTTCCGGGTTCTTCTCCCCTCCTTGACCGGGCACTGTCTGAACCTGCCAAAGGAGGGCCAATCAGAAAGAAGCATCTCCCACCTTCCCTTGGGCCCGCCCCACGTAGGCCCAAAGGATATAAAACCCAGCACACCAGCAGCTCTCTCTCTCTCTTCTCTTCTCTCCTCTCTCTCCCCCGCGCGACTTGACCTCTACCTCTCCAATAAAGATCTCTTGGCTGCCACCGGTGTCATCTCTGACTAGCCTGTCGCCCTTCACTGAGGACAGAACTGCCTGAACCCAGGAGACAGAGGTTGCAGTGAGCCGAGATCACACTCCTGCACTTCACATTGGGCGACAGAGCAAGACTGTGTCTCAAAAAATAATAATAACAATAACAGTATCATGATTATTCACTACTGGAATAAGAATAATAAAAAGACATATAATATTATATAATATTAAAAAACAACAACAGTAATATAGATCATCGATGCAGCACCAATGCAGATTTTCTATAAGAAAAAATATAGGGGGAAAAAGCAGCAAAATTGTCAATTTCCAAAACTTCTTAATGAAATGTGGCTGGCAAAACTCAGGAAAGAAGTAAAGAAAATAAAATAAATATCACAGAAATGAAAACAAAATCTGAAGGTGCAAAAGGGAGAAGAGATACTGCAGAAAATAGAGAAAGGCATACTAGAGATAGGCATACAAAACTTCAATGAAAGAATGTAAAATATTACAGAGTTACAGAACATGAGAGGTAAAATTGCAAATGTAAAAGACAGGCAAAGGAGATCCAATATTAAACTCCCTTTAAAAATATGGAATGTAAAATAAAATGAGCCAAAGCAATGAAGGAAAACAAATGTTTAACGAATACAAGTCAAGAAAACTTTCCTGAAATAAAAGGCTTGACTCTACAAATTAAAACGGAATACCATGATCATGGAAATTGACCCAGAATAGTCAACATTGATACATCTCCGTGTAAAGCTGCTGAACTTTATACATAAAGAAGCCTTTGAGTGGCATTTAAAAGTTCACTGACAGGAGCAAAAGATCAGGGTGGCTTCAGTTTTTTCCACGGCAACATTCAACACTTGAAGACACTGGAGAAATGCCCCAAAATCACAGCCAAGAATTTTCTATTTAGCCAAATTATCCTTCAAGTATAATGACTATGAATGGTTTTGAGCCTACAAAAACTCAAGGAGCTATAGAGTGAAGACTGAAACACATACATGCATTTGGAGAAGAGAATATGAGTGATATCAGCCCTGACAATCTAGAAATGATACGGCTAACAAAAAATTACGGACAAGAGAAAGCAAAGAAGGAAGGAGATATAGTGTAGGAATTTTCTGTTCACTTCCTCTAGGATAGATGAGAGTCACAGAATATTATTTAAGGCTGACAAATCAAGTAATGAAGGTGTACTAGATGTAATAAAAGCCTATTGACTGTTCAAATGTAAATTGCAAGAAAAATAATGCTATAGACTAAATTCAGAAAACTAACGAGAGGGCAGGAAAGAAGGAAGAACACAGAAGCATATTCGGTTTTTAAGTTTATAACTGCTCAGCCTAGGAAACAATTAGACACTGTAAAGAAATAGAAACTATGATTGTATAAAGTTACAATTAATTTTATGAGGGTAGTGACTAGAATAAAAATACCAACCTTTCTGCGTATCAGAAGAATTGCACACAGAGCAAAGATCACAGTGAAATATTTTTTAAAAAGCAACTATAAAAAGAGTACAATATGAGAAAAACCCAGGCATACATATCTGTATGGAAACAAACCTCAATCATTAATAAAAGTAAGAGAATTTTAAGTCCTATCACAAAGGAAATCCAAAGTCCATGCTGTATAAAAGAGACATATGTAGAACAAAGCAATCCAAAATAAAATATAAACAACTAGGAAAGGGTATACCAGGCAAAGCCAAGCAAAATGAAAGTGGGGTTTACATTAATATTAGACAAGGTGAAATTGAGATAAAAAAACATTGAATGACACAAAAAAGGGCATTTGTAATGCTAAAGGGTACCATTCACAATTAAGATATAACAGTTATAAATATTTATATATCTGATTACATAGCAGCAATATTCTCACAGCAGAAATTATCTAGACATATAGAAAAACAAACAAAAACCTTCCAGCTACAGAAGACTAATTCAATTCCCTCAGTTTATACCACTGCAAGTTGACAAAACATAGCATAAATCTCTGGTCCTTTTCATCCAGCAATGCCAGGTGAGATACAGCCTTCAGATATACACAGGCACGTGCACAATGACATGGATATGGGCCTTATTTCAGCATTACAGTCATGCACTGCACAGTGACATTCTGTCAACAACAGACCGCATATACAACAGTGCTCCCACAAAATTATAATACTGTGTTTTTATTATGTTTTATCTATGTTTAGAAACACAAGGCTTATCATTGTGTCATAATTGCCTATAGTATTCGGTACAGTCACTTGCTGAACAGGTGTGTAGCCTAGGAGCAATAGGCTAGACCATATAACCTAGATGTGTGGTAGGCTAGACCAGCTAGGGTTGTGTAAGTGCACTCTGTGATGTCAGCATGATGAAATTGCTTAACAGTTTGTTTCCCAGAATGTATCCCCATCTTTAAGCAATGTGTGACTATTTGTAAAAGGATGACTTTCCTGTTTGCCAATAGAGGACTGGTGAAATAAATTATAGGATAGCAATTCAATGTGCAGTACCAAAAAGAAAAAGAAAGCAAAAAGAATGAAGACCTCCATGTACTGATGTGAAAAGCACCAACATATGCTTATTTTCCTTTTAAAAGAAACAGCAATGTACTTAACAGAGAAGTACACCACTTTCTATGCAAGGAGACAAATAAGAATATAAATTCACATTTGCCACGAGAAGACATGGAGGAAATTTTAATGCATATTACTAAATGAGAAAGAAACCAATCTGTGAAGACTACACATTGTACCATCCCAAATATATGGCATTCTGGAAAAGGTGACAGTAAAAAGATCAGTGGTTGGTTGCCAGAAGTTGAGGGAGGTGAATATGGGGGCAGGGGATGGAGGATTTTTAGGGCAGTGAAACTTTTTATTTTTATATTTATTTATTTATTTATTTGAGACAGAGTTTCGCTCTTGTTGCCCAGGCTGGGGTGCAGTGGTGCGATCTCGGCTCACTGCAACCTCTGCCTCCCATGTTCATGTAATTCTCCTGCCTCAGCCTCCCAAAGTGCTGGGATTATAGATTATAGGCGTGAGCCACCGCACCCAGCTTTTTTTATTTTTTATTTTTGATACGGGATTTTGTTTTGTCATCCAGGCTAGCGTGAAGTGGTTGCAGTTATAGCTCACTGCAACCTCAACATCCTGGGCTCAAGCAATCCTCTTACCTCAGCCTTCCCAGTAGGTGGGACTACAGGTATCAGTCACCACACCAGACTAATTTTTACAGATTTTTTTTTTTTTATGTAGAGGTGGGGGACTTGCTATGTTGCCCAGGCTTGTCTCAAATTCCTAGGCTCAAATAATCCTCCTGCCTCAGCCTCCCAAAGTGCTGGGATTACAGGTGTGAGCTACTGCGCTCGGCCTGGTGAAACTTTTACTATAATGCTGGATACATGTTATTATACATTTGCCTAAGCTCACAGAATGTACAGCACCAAGAGTGAACCCTATTGCAAACTATGGATTTCAGGTAATAATGATATGTCAATGTAGGCTCGTCAGTTGTAATCAGTGTACCACTCTGGTGCAAGACGTTGACCATGAGGTCAACATGTGTTGGGGCAGGGGTATATAGGAAATCTTTATACCTTCCCCTCAATTTTGCTGTGAAACCTAAAACTGCTTTAAAAAATAAAATAAGTTGGTTTTTTTTTATTTTTTTGTGGCTGAGTCTCTCTCTGTCACCAGGCTGGAGTGCAATGGCGCAATCTAGGCTCACTGCAACCTCCGCATCCTGAGTTCAAGCAATTCTCCTGCCTCAGCCTCCCAAGTAGCTGGGACTACAGGCGTCCATCACCACGCTGGGCTAATTTTTGTATTTTTAGTAGAGGCAGGGTTTCACCATGTTGTCCAGAATGGTCTCAATCTCTTGACCTCATGATCCACCTGCCTCGGCCTCCCAAAGTTCTGGATTACAGGCATGAGCCACTGCGCCCAGCACAGTAAGAAAGTAACAAAATAACTAATAATAAAATAGAATGGTACCGTGACAGTCGATGTGATAACTGAGACAGCTCCTAAGTGACCCAAGGGTGGATGTATGTTAGACAAAGTGATGATTCATGTCTGGGTGGGAAAGAGCTGGATGGTGAGAGATTTCATCATGCTACATAGAATGATGCACAATTTAAAACTTATGAATAGACTAGAAGACATTGGAGAAGAAAAAGGTGAAAGGGTGGCAGAAACACGCAGGGTGAAAAATTACCTATTGGGTTCAATATACACTGTATGGGTGATGGGTACATGAAAACCCCAGACTTCACCAGTAGGGAATATATCCATGTAACAAAGCTGCACTTGTACCTTCTGAATATATAAAAATAAAAAGTTAATAAAATTTAAAAAATAAGTATGAAAGGTTTATTTCTGGAACATTCCATTTCATATTTTGGTTGTGATTGCCAACGAGTAACTGAAACTATGGAAAGTAAAACCATGAATAACAAGGGACTTACTGTAGTCTTTTTCAGTCTTGATAAAAAGTAACATCTCGTTCTTTCTTTCACCTAAAAATCAATATAACGGTCCTTTTGTTTTGTTTATAAATGCTTAATCATTCCCATTTACACAATGAATATGGGCCCAGTTAAATAAAACATAGCAAAAAGGCCTGCCACCTCCTTTCAACATTCCACTAGAAAGTCAAGTCTTAACAGCCAGGCCCAGTGGCTCACACCTGTAATCCCAGCACTTTGGGAAGCCGAGGCAGGTGGATCACCTGAGGTCGGGAGTTCGAGACCAGCCTGACCAACATGGAGAAACCCTATCTCTACTAAAAATACAAAAATTAGCCAGGTGTGGTGGCGCATGCCTGTAATCTCAGCTACTCCGGAGACTGAGGCAGGAGAATTGCTTGAACCCAGGAGGCGGAGGTTGTGGTGAGCTGAGATTGTGCCATTGCACTCCAGCCTGGGTAACAAGAGCGAAACTCTATCTCAAAAAAAAAAACAAAGAAAGTCAAGTCTTAGTCTCAAAGCCCTCAGCCACGAGCTGTCCAGTGGAGCACTGGAAATGTGGCTTGCTCAAACTGAGATGTAAAATACGTGTAAATATTACATGTAAAATATACACCAAAGTTCAAAGACTTTGGATGGAAAAGAGTATAAAATAGCTCAT
Source organism: Hylobates moloch (assembly GCF_009828535.3). Classification (NCBI taxonomy): domain Eukaryota; kingdom Metazoa; phylum Chordata; class Mammalia; order Primates; family Hylobatidae; genus Hylobates; species Hylobates moloch. The sequence continues at coordinate 109,143,538 of NW_026652276.1, read as the reverse complement.
TAATAATTTTTAACATTGATTACATGTTGAAATGATATTTGAAGTGTAATGGGTTAAAGTATATTATTAAAGTTAATTTCACATGTGATTTTTCTTCTTACTTTCTTAACATGACTACTGGAACATTTAAAATTATATATGTGGCTCACATATTTCTACTGGACAGCTCTGCTCTAGTTGGTAGAAACATAAGCAGACAGGCTAGACTAGAGTATGCGGCAGTAGCAAGACACCCTAAAAACCTCACTGATGGACAACAACAGTGTTTTATTTCTCAGCCATCAGGAGGTAGGAGGTGGGACTCAACTTTGGACCAGATTAAAGACTTGCTGAAACAGGAAAGAGACACCAAAAGCACCTCTCCCATCAGTGACATTACAGTTTACCATTGCCATGGCAACGCCCAGAAGTTACAGCCCCTTTCCATGGCTATAGTCCAGAAGTTGCCACTTTTTTCCTAGAAGCTTCTGAATAGCCCACCCTTTAATTTGCATATAATTAAAAGTAGGTATAAATATGATGGCCCCCGAGCTGCTGCTCTCCACACACTGCCTGTGGGGTAGCCCTGCTCTGCAGGAGCAGTCACAGCTGTAACACTGCCACCTCCATAAAGCTGTTTTCTTCTGCCATTTGTTCACCCCTGAATTCTTTCCTGAAGGAGGGCAAGAACCCTCCCAGGCCAAGCCCCAGTCTGGGGGTTCATCCACCCTGCATCAATAACACATGAGCAACATAGATCAGCAGGGGAATCTGTTTCCACAATCAGCAGAGTGCCCAGGCTGATGGAGGCTTCATCCAGTTCAGGCTCTCTGGCACTGCAGCAGTGGGAAGGAAGCACAGAGAATCCTGCATACATTCATCAAGTCTCCTCTTGGAAGTAACACACATCATCTGTTCTCAGAGATCTTTGGTCAAAGCAAATATCATTGTAATGCCTAATTTCACAGGATGCATGTGCAATCCTTATGTAATAGAAGAAAAAAAGCCAGAAATATTTAATGAACAGCACAAGTGACCATGAAAACATCTCACTTTGTGTCCCATACAAGGCTAAAGTTGGTGTCTAAACAGCCACGCATGTTGACTCCCATTGATTTGAAATTAGCTATTTTTAGCAAAGACTTGGAACCATCCCAAATGCCCATCAATGATAGACTGGATAAAGAAAATGTGGCACATATATACCATGGAATACTATGCAGCCATAAAAAAGGATGAGTTCATGTCCTTTGCAGGAACATGGATGAAGCTGGAAACCATCATTCTCAGCAAACTAACACAGAAACAGAAAACCAAACACCACATGTTCTCACTCATAAGTAGGAGCTGAACAGTGAGAACACATGGACACAGGGAGGGGAACATCACACATCAGGGCCTGTCGGGGGCTGGGAGGCTGGGGGAGGGATAGCATTAGGAGAAATACCTAATGTAGATGATGGGTTGATGGGTGCAGCAAACCATCATGGCACGTGTATACCTATGTGACAAACCTAAAAAAAAATAATAAGATAAAAATTAGCAATTTTTCCAACTTACCCAGAGTTCACTTACATTCATAAGGCAATGATTTCAGAGCCTCAGGGAACACATGGTTGTATGGAGCCCTCTTAGGTCATCTCATCTGAATTCTCACCCGTTGACAGCCACCACTTGAAGACTTCCAGTAATTCAGTTGCCTACTCCACCATAGGGAGATCCCATTAGCAAGCTCAGCAGCCAGTTGTTTGTTTGTTTGTTTTTTGTTTTGTTTGTTTGTTTGTGTTTTTGAGACAGAGTCTCACTCTGTCGCCCAGGCTGGAGTGCAGTGGCACGATCTCTGCTCACTGCAAGCTCCACCTCCCAGGTTCATGCCATTCTCCTACCTCAGCCCCCTGAGTAGCTGGGACTACAGGTGCCCGCCACCACGCCCAGCTAATTTTTTGTATTTTTAGTAGAGATGGGGTTTCACTATGTTAGCCAGGATGGTCTCCATCTCCTGACCTCGTGATCTGCCCGCCTCGGCTTCCCAAAGTGCTGGGATTATAGGCGTGAGCCACCGCGCCTGGCAGCCAGTTTTTATTAGAATTTATGTTGAGCCAAATATTACCTTGTACTTTGTACCCTAATTCAGAGCTGTGCAGATTTCATCAATTTTTCACCAAATCTCTTTCAAGTATGTGAAGACATCTATTATTACTCCTCTTGGACTTCTGCTCAACAGGCTAAGTACTTTCAACTGTTCCTCATGTAAAATGGTGCCATGTCATCTAACTACCTTCGTTGTTTTGGTATCTAGTTGTCTTGTTCACAATTATGCGCTGCCACTTCCCAGGAAGGAAATGGTGCATTCCGATCCACTGCCATGTGACTAGTCTGAGCTTGACCACGTCACATCCAAATAGAAATTCTAAATGCAATTGCAGTGTTCTTCTCAGACCACTTGCTCTTCCCCTCTATCAGAAGTATGGGCGGGCCAGGTGCAGTGGCTCACGCCTGTAATCCCAGCACTTTGGGAGGGCAAGGCGGGAGGATCGCTTGAGGCCAGGAGTTCGAGACCAGCCTGGGCAGCATAGCGAAGCCCCATCTCTACAAAAAAAATTTTAAATGGCTGACCATGGTGGTGTGCACCTACAGTACCAATTTGGGAGGCTGAGGCAGGAGGATTGTTTGAGCCCAGGAGTTCAAGGCTGCAGTGGGCTGTGATTGCATCACTGCACTCCAGCCTGAATGACAGAGCAAGACTGTCTCAAAAATAACCAAGTATGGACACATCCCACACTGAGGCTACTCCTGTAGCCTGGATCCCAGAGTGATTTGTTGCATAGCACAGAGACCTGATGAGCCACAGCAGTAACCCACCTAAAACATGGCCAAAAATTACTATTTCTATTGGCCAGTGAGATTTGGGGTTGTTTGTTGCATGGCAAATTGTTCAATACAGAAATAATCCACATGTACAAATTTTGGGAAATGTTGGGTTTTTACTATCTTTCTCATTGTCAAGAGATTTTCTCCATATTAAACTTTATAATGCAATACTTAATTTCATTTATTGATTTCACAAATATTTATATAGCAGTTACTATATGCCAAGAACGATGTCAAGCAATTTGCAAAAATTAATTAGCTGAATCATAGTTAAACCTCCTATGGCAGGTTCCCTTGTTGTGCCCATTTCACCGATGTGGAAACTGAGACAGAGAGAGGTCAAGGTCACACAGCAGGTAAGCAGCAGTGTCATAGGTCAAACCTACATAGTGTGGCCCTAGAGTTCATGTCTTCAACCACTACACTATGCAATGATCATGACCATTAACATTTATTGACTATAATCTATACTTAGCATGATCAATCGTATTTGATGCTCATAACTCCAAGAAATGAGGGGAGGAATTTACACTTAGAGATGTAAAGTTACTTGCCCAATGTCACACAGTGACCTGGATGGCAACAAAGTCCATGATCTAGCCAAAAGAAAGAAAGAAACCAAGCTGGGCGCGGTGGCTCACGCCTGTAATCCCAACACTTTGGAAGGCCGAGGCGGGTGGATCACCTGAGGTCAGGAGTTCGAGACCAGCCTGGCTAACACGGTGAAACCCCGTCTCTACTAAAAATACAAAAGATTAGCCAGGCGTGGTGGCGGATGCCTGTAATCCCAGCTACTTCGGTGGCTGAGGCAGGAGAATCACTTGAACCTGGGAGGCGGCAGTGGCAGTGAACTGACATCATGCCATTGCACTCCAGCCTGGGCAAAAAGAGTGAAACTCCGTCTCAGTAAATAAATAAATAAATAAGTAAATAAAATTTTAAAAAGAAACCTCCAAATACTAATATAATCCATCAGTTTAATTCTTCCTATTTAAATCTGATGGGCAGAGATGTATCAACTGAGTCTTCACCGCCACTCTGTTTCCAAGAATTTGTTCATGCTCACCACCATTACTATCCTTAATAAATGTTTCCTGGATGTCTACTTTATGGGAGGCGTTGTCCAGAGCTCCCACGCCCCAGTTAAGACTGGAGGAATTGGCTCAATCTAACTAGGTCTTGATGTGGTGAAAGGTGAAATAAACAAACACCTCTGTGGACAGAGGAGCATCCGGCACCGTGGTCAGGTAGCTCTCACTTGCAGACAACAGTTTTCACAAGATTGCATAGCAACCAGCTGCCCCAGAAAGTGGCAGGAACAGAAAACACAATATTCCCATCCTCTTCCTGTTTCATTATCACCAGGGAGGGCGTCAGCATGAGAGGAGCAGTGTGAAATGGACAATTCACACACCTTCCACGTTTCTCAACAATGTCAGTCCCTGCTGTTGCCACGGCCGCTATAGTCTTCTCACAACAAGAAGAGTATTAGACATGGACCAGCAGGAAAGCACACGCTCACAGGCACGTGCCCGTGCTCACAAACACACACACATGTGCATGTGCATGCACACATGCACACTCCCTACACCCCTTCTCCACGCCCAAAAGATGGCAGGGAATCTGGAGAAAAGAGAGAGATGGTGAGGTTTTGAAGAAGGTCTCCTCTTTTCTTTTGTGGGAGACTTCAGAAGACCATCTTCTTTAAGTCCTCTTACAGCAGTGGTCGCCAAACATTTTGGCACCAGGGACCAGTTTTGTGGAAGGCCATTATTCCATGGATGGTTGCGGAGAGGATTAGATTCTCACTATGAGTCTCTGGCATGCCTTTCCTGCATGTCACATGTTATCAGGAGTACTGAAGACAGGAAGATAATGCCAGTCTTGGACAATACTGTACAGCAGCGGTCCCCAATCTTTTTTTTTGGCACCAGGAAGTGGTTTCGTGGAAGACAATTTTTCCACGGACTGGGTTGGCAGGGATGGTTTTGAGGTGATTCAAGTGCATTACATTTATTGTGCACTTTATTTCTATTATTATTTATTTATTTATTTATTTGAGACAGAGTCTTACTCTGTCACCCAGGCTGGAGTGCAGTGGTGTGATCTCAGCTCACTGCAACCTTCCGCTTCCTGATTTCAAGTGATTCTCTGCCTCAGCCTCCCGAGTAGCTGGGATTACAGGCGCTGGCCACCAGGCCCGGCTAATTTTTGTTTTTTTTTTTTTTGTTTTTTTTAGTAGAGACGGGATTTCACCATCTTGGCCAGGCTGGTCTTGAACTCCTGACCTCAGGTGATCCACTCACCTCGGCCTCTCAAAGTGCTGGGATTACAGGAATGAGCCACCGTGCTTGGCCCTATTATTATTACATTGTAATATATAATAAAATAATTATACAACTCACCATCATGTAGAATCAGTGGGAACCCTGAGCTTGTTTTCCTGCAACTAGATGGTCCCATCTGGGGGTGATGGGAGACAGTGACAGATCATCAGGCATTAGATTCTCATAAGGAGCGCACAACCTACATCCCTCGCATGCACAGTTCACAATAGGGTTTATGCTCCTATGAGAATCTAATGCTGCCACTGATCTGACAGGAGGCGGAGCTCAGGTGGTAATGTGAGCAATGGGGAGTGGCTGTAAATACAGATGAAGCTTTGCTCACTTGCCCACCACTCACCTCCTGCTGTGCGGCCTGGCTCCTAGCAGGCCATGGACTGGTATCTGTCCACAGCCCAGAGGTGGGGACCCCTGTCTTACAGCACAAGGTAACAGATCAGTGGCTCCAGTGGAATCTTTGTCCAGTTTCTTCCTTCACTGTCAAACAGACTACTTCTGGAACACAGAGGTCTGAGGGCCCTTGAGGTCTCATCTGGTACACCTGCCACCTTGAGTCAGGGCACAGCCAGTGATGATATGGGCTTTCCTTCATCCCTGCCCACCCAGCCCTCCTGGAGCCTCCTGGTACCAGGAGAAAGTTCAGCCCCTCTCAGACATTTGAGAGGCTCTTGCCTTTAAACGGGGAGAATTAAGGAGCTCTGTTTTCATATTCTGAGCATTTGGATGTCAGTCAATTCTTCTCTAATCATGTGGCCTAATTCTAAAAAATGAGCTTTGTCCTCACTGACACCCATACCCTAGCCTCTGGCCATCCAGACCTTGTTTTGATGAACTACTCCCTGGTGATAAACACCTATTCCTCCAGCACAAAGAGAAACCATGCTTCGGGGTTGTTGTTTGTTTGCTTGTTTGTTTGTTTATTTGTTTGTGGTAGAGACAGAGTCTCGCTCTGTCACCCAGGCTGGAGTGCAGTGATGTAATCATAGCTCACTGCAGCCTCAAACTCTTGGGCTCAAGCGATTCTCTTGCATCAGCCTGCCAAATAGCAGTGACTGCAGGTGCATGCCACAATGCCTGGCTAATTTTGGGGATGTGTTTGGTAGAGATGGGGTCTCACTATGTTGCCCAGGCTGGTCTTGAACTCCTAGGCTCAAGCAACCCTCTCATCTTGGCCTCCCAAGTAGCTGGGATTACAGATGTGAGTCACCGTGCCTGGCCAATCACCATGCTTTTGCTAGTCTTCCTTTTCAAGGTCAAGTCTCCCGTCATACAAATCCAGCTCTAAGCTTGAGCCTGGCTTTCTATGTTAATGCCACCAAATGTCTCATCGACCTCACTGATCTTCAACACAGCCCACCACCATTTTTTCGGGGGCCCTGATTACTTCTTGCTGAATCAGTCATTTCCTGTCAGTCATTCTTCATTTTATTTGGTCCTATTATAACACATTTCTTACCATAATAGAGTTTGGGGGTTACAGATTCCCCTCCCCCAGCCCCTCCAGTCCTTTTGGGCAAGTACCACATAAGTAGTGCATCTTATTCATCTGTGTATCCATAGCAACCGGCCCCCAGAGAAAGCCCTCAGCTAGTAGTTGCTGAATGAACACCTCTCACCAGCCATGGCAGTCTGGCATTCTCAGCTGGGTGACCAAGATTCAAACGGCTAGGAAGCTCAGGTCAGCCCAAGAGAGTTACCATCAAGAAGCTAAAAGACACACTGCCTCACAAGCCCAGTTGAGATTTTGCCTTTTTCCATCTCTGTTGCTATGGGAATAGAGCTCCCCATATGTGGCAGAATCATATAAGTAGAGTATTTCTTCCAAGTAGTATCTCTGAGTGGAATTCCCATTGCAAGGATTCAGCCTTTCCCTCCCAGGAAGCTTTAGATGCCATTTAGATCCTCTGGGATTCAGAGGATCCTAGAGTCTGAAGAGAGAGCAGAGAAGACCACCTCCCTGTTCTCTTTAACCACCCCCAACCCCACATCCCATCTTTCATTATCTCTCTCTTCCTTTCTCTCCAGCCCAAATGTTCAGAGAGCCAAGTGGCTTCTCAAGATCTTCTTATAAAGATAGACCTCTGGCCAGGCATGGTGGCTTATGCTCATAATTCCAGCACATTGGGAGGCTAAGGAGGAAGACCATTTGAGGCCAGGAGGTTGAGACCAACCTGGACAACATAGCAAGATCCCATCTCTATTGAAAAAAAAAGTCAAAACAAAACAGAAAGATAGACTCTAATCTGTGCAAAGGAGAATAACAAAATCACCTCCACGTCAAGGGAACATCTGAAGCAATTTTATCTGCTCTGTAACCACAATGGAGTCAATATAACTTAATGGGGAAAAAAATAGCCTAGATGAGGGATATCCGTAAGGAAGAAAGGATGCAAGCATTTATTAAGCACCTACTTTGTGTCAAGCTTTATATTGGTGCATAATATGGTTTGGTTCTGTGTCCTCACCCAAATCTCATCTCGAATTGTAATCCCCATAATCCCCACGTGTCAAGGGCAGGACCTGGTGGGAGGTAATTGGATCATGGGGGCAGTTTCCTCCATGATGTTCTCGTGATAGCAAATGAGTTCTCATGAGATCTGATGGTTTTATTTTATGAGTGTTTGACATTTCCCCCTACACACACTATCTCTCTTACCTGCCACCACATAAGACATGCCTGCTTCTCCTTTTGCCATGATTGTAAGTTTCCCGAGGCCTCCCCAGCCATGCAGAACTGTGAGTCAATTAAACCACTTTCCTTTATAAATTACGCAGTCTTGGATATTTCTTTATAGCAGTGCAAAAACGGACTGATACAGCGCACTTTCCCACTTAACTTGCAGAGCAATTCCATGCAATAAGTATCACTACCTCCTTTTACAGATGAAACAATGGAGGCTTAGCAATCTCAAGTAATGGTTAAGTTATAAAGCCAAGACTGGAACTTAACTCAGATTTTTTGAATCCCAATGCAGTGCTCTTTCTACTATATTTGAGCCTCTCCCACACATAATGAGCACGCATTATCCTAACCAAGAGTTTCACTTTTGATCTCATTTTCAGTGTTCTAAATAAGTTGCCTTCAGTTTGCTCTGTGGCCCTGACACCTTCCTGTGTTGCCAAAATAGTCAAAATGTGGGAAGACAACAGGTGAGATGGGAAAAGATCAGCTACACCACATAATTGGCCCTGGATATGGTTTCGCTTTGTCCCCACCCAAATCTCATCAAGATAATTCTCACATGTTGTGGGAGGGAACTAGTGGAAGATAACTGAATCGTGGGGGCAGTTTTCCCCATACTGTTCTCGTGGTAGTGAGTAAGTCTCACGAGATCTGATGGTTTTATAAGGGGAAACCCCTTTCACTTGGTCCTCATATTCTCTTGTCTGCCGCCATGAGAGACGTGCCTTTCGCCTTCTGCCATGACTGTGAGGCCTCCCCAGCCAGATGGAACTGTGAGTCCATTAAATTTCTTTTTATTCTTATAAACTATCCAGACTCTGGTATGTCTTTATCAGCAGCATGAAAACAGACTAATACAGTCCCTTAGTCCTCAAATACTGGCTGGTTTGGGGGCCGCACTTCCGACCTCCCTGCCAAGTCTGCAGGCCAGTGGCATCAGTGTGCCAGCAAGCGTTTTAAAATAATCTGTTCTTATTTTGAGTCAGCATTTCCTGAGAGTGAGACTTCTGGATAAAATTGCAATCAAGTATCAGACAGGACTCAAAATGGGAAAAAAAAAAAAAAAAAAAGTCCATTTTAGCCGCATTTAAATCTTGCCTGCCACTGAAATGCTACCTTTCTCAACTTGAGTCCCGTGGGAAATAAAGAGATAGATAAAAGGCGTAGAGAGAGGGGATATGCTTTGTGTTTGATTTGGAGGTAAACGTTTTCCCCAGCCCCACTCTTCGCATCTCAGGGTACGTTTCCATTCTGCCCTATCTAAAGGCCACCAGGTATGCTGATTTTAAAACAGTGATTCTCAAAGTAGGGTAATCCCAGGCCGGCAACATCAGCATCAGCTGGGAACTTGTTAAAACTGCAAATTTGGGGGCCCCACTCCAGGGCCCTACTGAATCAGAAAGTTGGTGACACCCACTGAGATCTGTCTTTCAGAAGTTCTCCAGCTGGTTCTGGAACACTCTCAAATTAAACAACCTTGACTTGAAAGGCTGGTTCTTTTTTCCTTTCTTTTTTTTTTTTCTTTTTTTTTTTTTCCAGAGACAGGGTCTCACTCTGTCACCCGGGCTGGAGTGCAGTGACATAATCATAGCTCACTGGCAGCCTTGACCTCATAGGCTCAAGCCATCCTCTTGCCTCAGCCTCCCAAGTAGCTGGGACTACAGGCATGCACCACCATGCCTGGCTCATTTTTTTATTTTCTGTAGAGATGGGGGTGGGGGGGGTCTCCCTATGTTGTCCAGTCTGGTTTCGAACTCCTGGCTTCAAGTGTCCCTCCTGCCTCAGCCTCCCAAAGCACTAGGATTACAGCTGTGAGCCACCGCACCCAGCCTCCAGGTTGGTTCTCTTACTCTCTGAACACGTTCCCTCTCTCCAGACCTCCACCCATCCCTTTATTTCCCACAGGACTCAGGTTGAGAAAGTTTGCATCCTAGTGACAGGTGAGATTTAAACATTGCTGAAACTGACATTTTGCTTTTTAAAATTTCCAGTCCTATCTAATACTTGATTGCAATTTTATCCAGAGGTCCCACTCTCGGAAAATACTGACTCAAAATAAGAACAGATTATTTTAAAATGCTTTCTGGCACATTGATGCCACTGGCTGGTTCAGACTGACTAATTAATCCTGATTTGACCTGAATTAATGCCTAATCTGTGTAAAATGATGGAGATTTACTGGAATGCGGCAAATGTGAGACTATGAAAACCAAAGGCACGTGGGAGTGGATTCAACATGAGGGTGACATGAGGATTACAGCACTTCTTCAGCTGGTGCATTATTTGAAGTTTGAATTTTCTTCCTCTCTCCCCTCCACCCCCACCTCCTCCAAGAGAAAAAAAAATTACCAGAAGACATGAGCATATTGTCTCCTTTCTTCCCAAATAAAGGTAAACTGACAGCACTTTCAATGAAAGCCTCTGTGTGATTGGAATTAAATGTCAAATACGATTTTCTGTTGGCAATTCAAAGTGTTGGTGTCAAAACCAAAACTGACAGCATGGCTGAAGATTAGTATCTGTCTGGATCGCGGCGTCACACTGCGGGGAAGGTTTATGATTTAGTAGATTAACACAGCTCTCTTCACGCTAGCACTTAAGAGATAATTTGTTCAAGCAGGAGCCGATTAGATTGCAATGCCCATGAGCAGAAGCTCTGTCCCCTGAAGTTCCGTCAGGCATTTGAGAGCACACCCTGCCCTTGTGGGGGTCTGCCATCATTACTGGGTGACAGGCAGGAGAGGTGAGCGGGCCACAGCTGCCAGCTCCCTGGCTGTCAGTAGCCACCAAGTGATGTCTGCTGGCGATATCTCAGAGGAAGAAAAAATGGAGCTTCTATTGATCCAACCAATATGAAATGGCCTTGCAGGTTGGAGATCTGATTCATTGAATTTTGCTGCCCACGTGGGATGAAGGGAAGAGAGGGACTCCCTGGCAAGTCATTGAATCATCCACTTGACCACTAGGTTTCTCCTAGCTCTAGAAAAAACATAGCAAGCAGGGCTCAGAGACGTTAAGAGACTTGCCCAAGATCACAGAGCTCGGGGCGAGGGGTGAGAAAAAGATAGTTTATTTGCTCAAGACTTGCAAAGTGGTACAACCTGTATTAGGCACTTTTATCCCCAATGTCTTGTGTGATATTCACAATAACTTTGAAGTTTTTATGAGGCAAATTAGGTTAAGAGTGTTAGGGAAACGGGTTAAGCCACAGCAAGTCCACAGCAGTGTTAGAACTAGGTCTCTTCTTATTTCTTTTTTTATTTTTTTATTGTTATTATTTTTTGAGACAAGGTCTTACTCTGTCACCCATGCTGGAGTACAGCAGCACGATCATGGCTCACTGCAGCCTCGATCTCCAAGGCTCAAGTGATCCTGCCACTTCAGTCCTCCATGGGACTACAGGGATGCTCCAGCCACCATACCCGCCTTTTTCTTATTCTTTGTAGTGAGAGGAGCTTGCCATATTACCCAACCTATATGCTTCTATCTTATGCACCTGACATTTCTGCCAAATGACAGCCATAGAACCCAGATAATAAAATAAATAAAACGAACCAACCATAAATTGTAATGGATTCTTGGCAAGCCAGATTTAAGAGTTTCATCTTGCAGAGACGACGTTTGTTCTTTCTTTTTCCCCTCTTGTCCTCACTGCTGGGGAAGAGGGAAAAATGGTGAAAGTCGTCAGCTCAGGACAGCATTTCTATTATTCAACAATGCTGGGGTGTGACAGCATAGAAGACTCATAAAATAATGTTCAGACTCTGGTTTTAGAATGTTTACTCTCTTCTGGATGAACTCTGACATCCAAATGCATTAATGCAATGCCATTTTCAACTCTCATGCCAATCTCCATCCTCGTACGTATCAGAATTTTAATGCCTGCTTCCCTGTTTGAGTTATGGTAATTTATTGTAATAGTGTATTTTGACCTTTTCAGTATTTTGTATTTTTATTGGATAGCTGTTTCACCTCTTCCCTGGAGGGTTAGCCAGGCTGAAAATGAGAGAGAATGGTAAGAACAACCAATCAAAATACAGAATATTAAAAAGGTCAACACACAAGAGCAAACTACTAATTTGGAAAACACACAAATGCAAAAAGGATGAAAGCACCAAACAGCATGGTGGTCACAGCAAGAGTAAGTGGACAAGAGAAGGCTAAGAGGAGCCTCTCAACCCATGGCCAAACAGTCTGTTCAGCCATTGCATGGAAACAAGGCCCTCATCAGACACCAAAGGGCAGCAGGAATCAATGCAAACTCCAAAGGGCGTCACCTGTGCCATTTTTGTTTCTGCCTGGCCAATGAAAATGGCAAAGAGAGGGGTTGAGGTTGAAAGGTCCCAGCTTGGAGATGCCAGGGGACTTTTAAATATGATGTTCAATCGCCAGCTGTGCCAAGAGTATTGGCCAGGCGCGGTGGCTCACACCTGTAATCCTAGCACTTTGGGAGGCCGAGGCGGGCTTGAGGTCGGGAGTTCGAGGCCAGCCTGACCAACATGGAGAAACCCCGTCTCTACTAAAAACAAACCAAAAAATTACAAAATTAGCCAGGCATTGTGGTGCATGCCTATAATTCCAGCTACTCGGGAGGCTGAGGCAGGAGAAGCTCTTGAACCTGGGAGGCAGAGGTTGCAGTGAGCTGAGATCACGACACTGCACTCCAGCCTGGGCAACAAGAGTGAAACTCCATCTCAAAAAACAAAAAGAAAACAAAAGGAGTATTATGGAAAACCCTCTATCCACAGTCAGATGAACATCTCAGGGGTTTAGAACTGATACTCACCTATTTCTTTTTTCTTTTTAATTTTTTTAGAGAGACAAAATCTGACTCTGTCAGCCAGGCTGGAGTGTAGTGCTATGATCATAGCTCACTGCAACCTCAAATTCCTGAGTTCAAGCGATCCTTCCATCTCAGCTTCCTGAGTAGCTGGGACTGCAGGTGCACACCACCATGCCTAATTATTTTATTTTTATTTTTATAGAGACAGGGTCTCCCCATCTTACCCAGGCTAGTCTCAAGCTCCTAGCCTCAAATGATCCTCCCACCTTGGCCTCCCAAAGCGCTGGGATTACTGGCATAAGCCCCGTGCCCAGCCCTCATCTATTTCTTTGTTGATGCTCTCCAGGACAAGAAATCCCCAAACCTCCTCCACTGACTCTTTCCAGTTGGATTATATAAATTAAAGTATAATAATAAGTGCATCTTGATGATCAAGATTAATAGAACCATAGAATTTGAAGCACACTAATTCAAATGGTCTTTCAGAGCTAGTGTCTTTGAGGTTAGCCCCAGTAACTGAAAGCACACTGAACAAGTTACCTGGGTATAATCTCTCACCTACTAAAAACTTATTATTTGGTTTTGTTGTTGTTTGTTATTTTTTCTTTCTTTCTTTCTTTTTTTTTTTTTTTGAGACAGGCTCTCACTCTGTCACCCAGGCTTGAGTGTAGCACTGCAATCTCAGCTCACTGCAACCTCTGCCTCCCAGGCTCAAGCAACCCTCCCATCTCAGCCTCCCATGTAGCTGGGACTACAGGTGCACAACACTTTGCCCTGCTAATTTTTTTACTTTTTGTAAAGGCAGGGTCTCACTATATTGCCCAGGCTGGTCTGGAACTCTGGAGCTCAAGTGATCCATCTGGCTTGGCCTCCCAAAGTATTGGGATTACAGGTGTGAGCCACCGCACCTGGCTAAAGACTTACATTGCATTGGTTGTTAATAACACAGAACAATATGTACAGAAAGGTCCCTGTCATCCCTGCATTTTTGGTATCAGAAAAAGGCCTCTTAAAGAACATGCACTTAAAACAGAGACCAAAATCTCAATGTCAAAAGTGAAAATATTTGACTGTGACTTCGTCTTGTAAAAATAAATGAAAATTTATGAAACGATGATTATGTTGTATATTAAAAATATAGGTTAAAACTCCAACCATATTCTTAAAGTCAAAAGGATTTAAAGGTTGACTGGGAAGTTGAGGCACGATTTTTCCAACAAAATTTTATGGTAATATAGATAAATCATCCTTTACAACACCTTTGTCACAATCATAAAAAGCATGACTTTTACAAAACGTTTAGAGAGCCTTAGGGCTCCTTTTGACGGAGCCTCGCACTGTTGCCTGGACTGGAGTGCAGTGGCACTAACTCGGCTCACTGCAACCTCCATCTCCTGGGTTCAAGCGATTCTCCTGCCTCAGCCTCCCGAGTAGCTGGGATTAGAGGCATCTGCCACCAGAACCAGCTAATTTTTTTGTATTTTTAGCAGAGACGGGGTTTCACTATGTTGGCCAGGCTGGTTTTGAACTCCTGACCTCATAATCCACCCGCCTTGGCCTCCCAAAGTGCTGGAATTAAAGGCGTGAGCCACTGTGCCCAGCCAAGGCTCCTCTTAATCCTTTGATAGTCCAGTGTTTTTATTTTAATATCTTGATCCTTTTTGATCTTGTGCTATTCCATTGGTTGAATGTCTTTTTTTTTTTTTTCAACTTTTATTTTAGATTCAGGGGGTATGTGTGCAGGTTTGGAGTTATTTTAGGTTCAGGGGGTATGTGATGCTGAGGTTTGGAGTACAATTGAACCCATCACACAGGGAGTGAGCATGGTACCCAATAAGCCAGCTTTTCAGCCATTTCCCCCCTTTTTTCTCCCCGCTCTCATATTCCCCAGTGTCTGTTGTTCCCATCTTTATGCCCATGAGTACCCAATGTTCAGCTCCCACTTATAAGTGAGAACACGTGGTATTTGGTTTTCTGTTTCTGCATTAATTTGCTTCAGACAATGGCCTCCAGTGGCATCCGTGTCACTGCAAAGGACACAATTTTGTTCTTTTTTATGGCTGCATAGTATTCCATGCTGTATATGTGTGCATTTCTTTGTACACATTTCTTTGTCCAATCCACCACTGCTGGGCACCTAGGTTGATTCTATGTCTTTACTATTGTGACTGGTATGCCAGTGAACATACGGGTGTGTGTGTCTTTTTGGTGGAATCATTTGTTGTCCTTTGGGTAGATACCCAGTAACGGGATTGCTGAGTCCAACAGTAGTTCAAATCTTAGTTTTTTTTTGTTTTTTTTTTGAGACAGAGTCTCACTATGTCACCCAGACTGGAGTGCTGGAGTGCAGTGGCACAATCTCAGCTCACTGCAGCCTCCACCTCCCAGGTTCCAGTGATTTTCCTGCCTCAGCCTCCTGAGTAGTTGGGAAGTTGGGATTACAGGCACACAGCACCACACCTGGCTAATTTTTTTTTTTTTTTTTTTTGAGACAGAATCTTGAGATTGTGCAGTGGCACAATCTCAGTTCACTGTAGCCTCTGCCTTCTGGGTTCAAATGATTCTCCTGCCTCAGCCTCCTGAGTAGCTGAGACTACAGGCTTGTGCCACTACACCCAGCTAATTTTGGTGTTTTTAGTAGAAAGGGGGTTTCACCATGTTGGCCAGGATGGTCTCCACCTCTTGACCTTGTGATCCACCCGCCTTGGCCTCCAAAACTGCTGGGATTACAGGCGTAAGCCACTGTGCCTGGCCTAATTTTTGTATTTTTAGTAGAAACAGGGTTTCACCATGTTGGCCAGGCTGATCTGGAACTCCTGACCTCAGGTGATCTGCCTGCCTTGGCCTCCCAAAGTTCTAGGATTACAGGCTTGAGCCACCATGCCCGGCCACCAAATCTTAATTCTTTGAGAAATCTCCAAACTGCTCTCCACAGTGCCTGAACTAATTTACATCCCACCAACAGTGGATAAGCATTCTCATTGGTTGAGTTTCTATTACTCAAATGTCGCATGCCAGATTCTAATTTGTCAGTTGATTTGAGAGCAATTCAAGTCATCTTCCTAGGTCACTTTCATCAACTTCATGAAATCTCAAGTTGTTTGCAAAATTTGCAATTTCCATTTGCTTTTCATATTGTATGGCTGAAACATCTGAAAATGATCTGCAAACTGACCAGACATTGCCACTATACATATTTGTGTTAAATTGAGTTATGTTTGAATATGGTGTAAGTTTTAAAGTTTGCTAGTGAATATTTGACGACTCTTCATTCTCTATGTAAACTTAAATGCAGGGACTCTAAAAATGAAAAACCAGGCACATAGACTGTAGACTTCCCAAAATGCAAAACAGAATTTGTTCAATATAAAATATACCATAACAGACATAAAAGTGGTTGTGTATGTATATCCAACTATTAACACGTTCTAGTCTGAATCTTATGAATAGTAGTCCCAGCAAGTTACACTATAGGATAAGAATTTGGGATGAGATGCACCATGCAGATTTTTAATGACTCTTTTTAAAGAATATTTAATATAGGATGGCCACAGTGGCTCATGCCTGTAATTCCAGCACTTTGGGAGGCTGAGATGGGCGGATCACAAGGTCAGGAGTTCAAGACCAGCCTGGCCAATATGGTGAAACCCCGTCTCTACTAAAAATACAAAAATTAGCCAGACATGGTGGTGGGCTCCTGTAGTCCCAGCTACTTGGGAGGCTGAGGCAGGAGAATCACTTGAACCCGGGAGGCGGAGGTTGCAGTGAGCCGACATTGCACTACTGCACTCCAGCCTGGGTGACATCTCAAAAAAAAAAAAAAAAGAATATTTAATATATAATATACTCATATTACATTGTTAAAAACACTTTTAAATAAAATCATGTTAGTACATGATTTCTGTTTTTAGAAAACTATCCTTTACTAAACATTTACTGCATACCAAGAACTATACTTTGCACTTTATATGCACTGTTACTTAATTTTCTTTTTTAGACAGTCCCAGTCTGTCACCCAGGCTGGAGTGCACTGTCCTCACTGCAGCCCCTAAGCTTAAGTGATCCTCCCACCTCAGCCTCCCAAGTAGGGACTGTAGGCGCTTTGTGCCCAGCTACACTTTTTGTTTTTTGTAGAGATGGGGTCTCACTATGTTGCCCAGGGCCGATCTTGAACTTATGTCCTCAAGTGATCCTCCCATCTTGGCCTCCCAAAGTGCTGGGATTGCAAGCCTGAGCCACCACACCCAGCCTATTTAATTCTTGTAATAGCCCAAAGAAAGACATTAATACCTGCAAGTTATAAACATTTGTTAGTGAAAATTTGAAATAAGCAATGAAATAAAATACAGACAGGTTAAGTAACTCGCCCAAAATCAAACATCTAATTAATGGTAGAGGCAAGCCTCAAACTCAGATCTCTCAAATCCACGACCATTTTCTAACCATTCTATTACAATGCATAGGAAAAGCATCTACAAAATGTACATGAAGATACCATGGTAAGATTGTGGATGTTTTTATTCACTTCTTTATATTTTTCTATATTTTCCACATTTTCTAAATTAAAGGCCATTACTTTTATAATAACTATAAAAAAGTAAGAAGTTAAGGTTGGAGATTGCTGATCACTGTGTTGCTTGTGGCTAATGAGGAAGGAAAGTCTTTGACTAAGTTACTGCTTGGAGGGAAGATTCTGGGATGGAGAAGAGGCTTCGGAGGAAGGGACTGGCACATCTCCTAAGTGCCACCCACAGAGACACTGCCCACTCTACTTACTGAGGCACTTAAAAGAAAAGACCGTGTGTGGTCAGAGAAAAAATACTGACCACAGCCAGAGGCAAGTCCACCCACCACTTCCTTCCTGTGTGTTCCCACCCATCATCTGCCCCATGGGCAGCTTGGCTCTACCCTCAGCAATGAGACCAACTCTATCCCAAAGTCAGGAAACACCCTAGAATGAAGCCCTGCCTTCCCACAGTCTTCCTGGAGAGTGCCCGTGTCTGTCTCAGCCTCCCAAGGCCTCCTGGGCAACATCGTGAGACCCTATCTCTAAAACAAGAATACTTTAAAAATCAGCTGTGTGTGGCAGTGTGTGCCTGTGGTCCCAGTTACTCGGGAGGCTGAGGCAGGAGGATCGCTTGAGCCCGGGAGTTCAAAGCTGCAGTGAGCTATGATCGCACCATTGTGCTACAAGCCTGAGTGGTACCTGTGCTCGAGCTTGGCATAGCTCTGCCGAGGCTGCTGTCCATGGCACAGCCAGCCACACCTCGCTGGACCTCAGTGGCACTGACAGCCTGGCTGCCTGAGCCGTCCTGTTTCCCAGTCACTATAACCTTTCGGGCAAAGTTCCTGTTATCTCTCAAAGTCTATTCCCAAGTGTTTAACCTGTGCTTCACACAGTGGGTTACAGGAAGGCTGAGATGTTGATATGTCCGCTGCCAGGATAGTAGATGGGCCATGGACTCTTCACCTCTGGGCCCAAGCAAGCCCAATGTGCCCTAAAAATATTACCATTTTCTTTTTCTTTCTTTCTTTTTTTTTTTTCTTGCGCAGTATCTTGCTCTGTCTCCCAGGCTGGAGGCAGAGGCACAATCTTGGTTCACTGCAACCTCTGCCTCCTGGGTTAAAGCAATCCTCCCACTTGAGCTTCCCAAGTAGCTGGGACTACAGGTGTGCACCACCACACCCAGCTAATTTTTGTATTTTTAATAGAGACAGGGTTTCACCATGTTGGCCAGGCTGGTCTCGAACCCCAGACCTCAAGTGATCTGCCCACCTCGGCCTCCCAAAGCGCTAGATTTAAGGCATGAGCCATCATGCCTGGCCAAAAATATTACCATTTTCCGTGAATGTTGCCACATGCAAAACTTGGGGAGCATTGACTTTGAACCACCCTAGTGGATTGGTGGATTTTCTTTTTTTCTTTTTTCTTTCTTTTTGAGACAGGGTCTTGCTCTGTCACCCAGGCTGGAGTGCAGTGGCACGATCTCGGCTCACCACAACCTCCACCTCCTCACCACAACCTCCACCTCCCAGACTCAAGAGATCCTCCCACTTCAACCTCCCAAGTAGCTGGGACCACAGACGCACATCATCGCACCTGGGTAAATTTTGCATTTTTTGTAGAGACAGGGTCTTGCCATGTTGCCCAGGCTGGTCTCAAACTCCTGAGCTGAAGTGATCCACCCACCTCGGCCTCCCAAAGTGCTGGGATTACAGATGTGAGCCACCGCGCCCAGCCCTGGTGGATTTTCTTTGGGCCCATAGACCATCCCCTTGTGACTTGCCCCATCTTAGACCTTCTGAGCTCCTGCTTTGACTCTTGGCAATTTAAGTAATTCTAAATAATGATATTGTTCATCTGCTGCGTGTCAGGCACTCTTCTACTTTTTACACACACATGGCTTTCACATGAGTTACAAGTTCTCTGGCTCTCTTTTGCTTCACCTGCAGAATGGGGGTGTTATGAGTCAAATATTTGTGTCCCCTCCAAAATTCATACGTTGAAATCTAATCTCTGATGTGGTGGTATCTGGAGGGGAGGCTTTGGGGAGGTAACTAAGTCATGAGAATGAAGCCCTCATGAATGAGACCAGAAGAGGCCAAGCTGGGTACAGCGGCTCACGCCTGTAATCTCATTGCTTTGGGAGGCTGACGTAGGAGGATCGCTTGAAGCAAGGAGTTCAAAACCAGCCTGGGCCACATAGTGAGACCCCATCTCTAAAAATGAATAATTTAAAAATTAGCTGTGCATGGTGGCATGTGCCTTTGATCCCAGCTCCTCCGGAGCCTGAGTCAGGAGAATCACTTGATCCTAGGAGTTCAAAGCTGCAATGAGCTATGATCGCACCACTGCACTCCAGCCTGGGTGACAGAGCAAATTCCTGTCTCAAAAAATTTAATTAAAAAAAAAAAAAGGCAGGGCGCAGTGGCTCATGCCTGTAATCCCAGCACTTTGGGAGGCCGAGGCGGGCAGATCACCTGAGGTCAGGGGTTCGAGACTAGCCTGACCAACATGGTGAAACCCTATCTCTACTAAAAATACAAAACTTAGCTGGGCGTGGTGGTGCATTCCTGTAATTCCAGCTACTTGGGAGGCTGAGGCAGGAGGGTCACTTGAACCGGGCAGGCAGAGATTGCAGTGAGCTGAGATCACGCCATTGCACTCCAGCCTGGGCAACAAGAGTGAAACTCCATCTCAAAAAAAAAAGAAAGGACAGAGAAACAGCTTGATCTCTTTTAGCCATGCAGGATACAACATGAAGTTGGTCGTCTGTAACCCAGAAGGCGACCCTCACCAGAACCTGACCACACTGGCACCCTGATCTTGGACTTTCAGCCTCCAGAACTGTGAGAAATACATCTCTGTTGTTTCCAAGCCACCCAGTCTATGGTATTTCTCATAGCAGCTCAAGCTAATTAGAGGAATTAGCACCGGAATTAATGCAGCCACCTCTAAGTACATTCCTTAAGGGCATTTAGAAACAGAACACTTTCTCTAAAATAATGTTTTCAAACCCTTAACCTAAAAAAGAAGTGTTGGAATTTCCAGCAGAAACAGAATAAGAGGAGGAAGAGTTGGCACTTAGCTGGGGGAAGCAAGTTTGTGGTAAAATAGAACCCATGAGTGGATAGCTGGAAGCTGCAGAGATGAGTTACTTAGAAAATCAAGCCCAGGGCCGGACACGGTGGCTCATGCCTGAAATCCCAGCCCTTTGGGAAACCAAGGTGGGTGGATCACCTGAGGTCAGGAGTTTGAGACTAGCCTGGCCAACATGGTGAAACCCCGTCTCTACTAAAAATACAAAAATTAGCCGGGCGTGGTGGTGCATGCCTGTAATTCCAGCTCCCTGGGAGGTTGAGGCAGAAGAATCAGTTGAACCCAGGAGGCAGAGGTTGCAGTGAGCCAAGATCACGCCACTGCATTCCAGCCTGGGCAACAGAGTGAGACAATGTCTCAAAAAAAGAAAAAGAAAATTAAGCCCAACAGTAAGAAATCAGCTTCCAGAGAATTTCAGTCCCAGACCTAGGCCCAGAAACATGACTGGGCCTTTCTGAATGGCTCTAACCAAGCACTAATATATATAGTATTTACTCAAGGAAGATGGTTCCAGAGTGATGAATGAGATTTAGTTAGTTGCTGTAACATACAATATTTCTTGGAGTTTCCAGTTCACCTATGAAAAAATTCATTCTGGCCAAGCATAGTGGCTCACGCCTGTAATCCCAGCATTTGGGGAGGCCGAGGCAGGTGGATCGCCTGAGGTTAGGAGTTCGAGACCAGCCTGGCTAACATGGTTAAACCCTGTCTCTACTAAAAATACAAAAATTAGCCGGGCATGGTGGCCAGCACCTGTAATCCCAGCTACTTGGGAGGCTGAGGCAGGAGAATCACTTGAACCTGGGAGGCGGAGGCTGCAGTGAGCCGAGATTGCACCATTACCTCCAGCCTGGGTGTCACAGCGAGACTCCAACTCAAAAAAAAAAAAAAAAAAAAGGCCAGGCACGGTGGCTCACGCTTGTAATCCCAGCACTTCGGGAGGCCGAGGCAGGCGGATCACGAGGTCAGGAGATCGAGACCACAGTGAAACCCTGACTCTACTAAAAATACAAAAAATTAGCCGGGCGTGGTGGCGGGCACCTGTAGTCCCAGCTACTCGGAGAGGCTGAGGCAGGAAAATGGCGTGAACCAGGGAGGCGGAGCTTGCAGTGAGCCGAGATCGTGCCACTGCACTCCAGCCTGGGCGACAGAGCGAGACTCCGTCCCCCCAAAAAAAAATAAATAAAATAAAATAAAATAAAATAAAAAGAAAAAAGTCATTCTTCTTTTACAATATATGTCTGATTTTTGTAATCTCTCAGGCTACCATCAAATGACTTCCATTTATTTCAAAAGACATTTCATCTGCGTTGAGCTTTTACCTGCTAGAACTTGGTTCTAGTATCCACTGCTGCTATGTTATAACATGCACCAAATTATGCACAGAAATGACAGACGAAGGCTCTCATCTTCACACAAAGTGGCTTAAAATCCCATGTTCCCCTTTGCAAACGTTGGTAAAACTATCACCAAAAACAAGGTGAGGCTGGGCGTGGTGGCTCAGGCCTGCAATCCCAGTGCTTTGGGAGGCCAAGGCAGGAGTTCAAGACCAGCCTGGACAACATGGTGAAAACCTGTCTCTACTAAAAACACGAAAATTAGCCGGGCGTGGTGGCAGGCACCTATAATCCCACGTACTCAGGAGACTGAGGCATGTAAATCACTTGAACCCGAGAGGCAGAGGTTGCAGTGAGCCAAGATTGCACCACTGCACTCCAGCCTGGGCAACAGAGCGAAACTCCGTCTCAAAACTAAAAATAAAAATAAGAAGATGAAAATTAAGAATCTGCTCACTCTTGGTGTTTCATAGAGGCTTTCCTCTTTTTTCCAAGTGATTTACACTTGTGATTATTGTTTCTTTGCCTTGGCTCCTCTGTGTAAAAAATCATCAAATCAACTTTTGTTCTAGGAATTTATTTAGTTAGTTAATTGATCCTTCCAGGCTCAGAGGTACTGAGCTTGACACCAGAGGCCCTTTTCTCTATAGTAATGTAGCACCTTTCTCTAGAGAGTGATAAGCATTTGCAAATACCAACTAATTATTCATTGAAGGTATTTCACTGAATTAGAAAGTTGCAAATTATAGAAAAATTGAAATCAACAACTGTTTCTTAATAATTACAGTTCATGAAGAGCTTATGCATTTCCATGCATTGGTCATGCTCTAATTATGGTCTGAAGTAACTACTCATTGACCAACCAATAATTAGTAGCATTATAATCATAGGAGGTTGTTGTTTTTTTGGGTTTTTATTTTGAGATGAAATCTGGCTCTGTCTCCCAGGCTGGAGTGCAGTGGTGCTGTCTCAGCTTGCTGCAACCTCTGCCTCCTGGATTCAAGCGATTCTCCTGCCTCGGCCTCCCAAGTAGCTGGGACTACAGGTGTGCACCACCATGCCTGGCTAATTTTTGTATTTTTAGTAGAGACAGGGTTTTACCCTGTTGGCCGGGCTTGTCTCAAACTCCTGACCACAGGTGGTCTGCCTGGCTCAGCCTCCCAAAGTGCTGGAATTACAAGCGTGAGCTGCTGCGCCTGGCCTATAGGAGGTGTTTTGGTTTTTGTTGTTTTTGTTATTGTTGTTATTATTGTTGTTGTTGAGATGGAGTCTCGCTCTGCAGCTCAGGCTGGAGTGCAACGGTGCCATCTCGGCTCACTGCAACCTCTGCCTCCCGGATTCAAGTGATTCTCCTGCCTCAGCCTCCCAAGTAGCTGGGATTACAGGCACACACTACCATGCCCAGCTAATTTTTTTTGTATTTTAGTAGAGATGGGGGTTTCACCATGTTCCCCAGGCTGGTCTCGAACTCCTGAGCTTAGGCAATCCACCCACCTCGGCCTCCCAAAGTGCTAGGATTACAGTCGTGAGCCACCACGCCCAGCCCTTTCATATATTTTTGAACCCTAGTCCCCAGAGCCCCCAAATCAGAGCATAAACACAATAGGAAATCAATCCATTGCCACTTTATCTGTCTATATTACCATTAATAAATTATGAAGGGGGTCCTTTCTGAAATTCTAAGGGCCCAGGGCATATATTCATGCCAATAGGCTCTTACTTGTACTGTACAACAGATGTCTAAATCTAGACCTATTTTGTCATGCATTTTGTTCTTATTCCTTTTGTCTCCTTCATTCTGTCTCCTCCCTCTAGTTCCTTCTAAGTGTACTGTCATTAATATTCTTCCTTTCTTTGAAATTCCTCCTTAAAAGATCTCTGTACAAGGACGAAAGATGCAAGAGGAAAATAGTATCACAAAATTGACATGAAATTTGAGATCAGCTGTTCCAGCTGGAGGACGGAAGGAAGAAGGGCCACACATTAAAAGCAGAGATTGTGGCTGGGAATGCTGGCTCACACCTGTAAGCAGTTTGGGAGGCCGAGGCAGGAGGATCGCTTGAGGCCAGGAGTTTGAGACCAGCCTGGGCAACATAGTGAGACCCCCATCTCTACAAAAAATAAAAAATTAGCCAAACATGGTGGTGTGCACCTGTGGTCCCAGCTACTCAGGAGGCTGAGGTAGGAGAATTGCTTGAGCCCAAGAGGTTGAGGCTGCAGTGAGCCGTGTTGGGGCGGCTGAGGGACAGAGCAAGACCCTATCTCAAAAAAACAAAAAAATAGAGGTTGGAGAAAAGGTAACACTAATCTTCTTGCTTCTCCTATCCAGAAGAGCTCTATGTTCTAGCTCTGTCTCCTTCTTACCTAGAAGCAAAGATCACTGAGAATTCTTGGGGACTATGTTTTACTCCTGCCCTACATGGAAAGGTGAGAAGGGAACTCCACCTATTATTTGCTCAGAAAGAATATCTAGAGAATTCTGGGAGGCAGAGGCCAGATAATTGCTTAAGGCCAGAAGTTCAAGATCAGCCTCGACAACATAGTGAGACCCCATTTCTTAAAAAAAAAAAGTTTTAATTAGCCAGGGTGGGCATGGTGGTGTGTGCCTGTGGTCTCAGCTGCTCAGGAAACTGAAGCAGGAGGATCACTTAAGCCCAGGTGTTCCAGGTTACAGTGAGCTATGATCGTGGCACTGTACTTCAGCCTGGGTGACAGACTAAGACTCTGTCTCTATTTAAAAAAAAGAAAAAAAATCTAGATAATCCTGCATCTGATAGTCTGGTGCCTTAGACATTTCAAAAGACCTTTCCACCACAAAACAGTCAGATGATGGGAGAATTACAATAAACATATTGTAAATGCACTGCTGAGCCTACAAGAAGATATGAAAAATCTCCAAGGGCAAAAAAAAAAAAATGTTTTATAACACCAGACTTCTAAGCAAACACCAAAGTGGGGTTGTTTGGGGAAAATGCTGACTCTAAGAATCTAGAATTTTGGAGATTAGTAGCCACACCTAAGGGCATAAGGGACTAGGCTTGGAGTCCATGCAAAGTAGAAAAGCAGAACTTAAGAACTGCACATAAAACAGAATATCCTAAAGGACACGTTCTAAGTAAAAGTGAGGGCCATGAAGTAAAAAAGGATATAAAAATATTAACAACCCAGGCCGGGTGCAGTGGCTCACTCCTGTAATCCCAGCACTTTGGGAGGCCAAGGCAGGCGGATCACAAGGTCAGGAGTTCGAGACTAGCCTGGCCAATATGGTGAAAGCCCATTTCTACTAAAAATACAAAAATTAGCTGGGCGTGGTGTCATATGCCTGTAGTTCCAGCTACTCAGTAGGCTGAGGCAAGAGAATCACTTGAACCCGGGAGGCGGAGGTTGCAGTGAGCCGAGATCACGCCACTGCACTCTAGCCTGGGCAACAAGAGTAAAACTCCGCCTCAAAACAAAACAAAACAAAACAAAGTCTATGTTAATATTTTCTCTGTATTCATTTGGATCAATTCAGAGCAACTGAAGACTATCATTTCACACAGTTTCCTCCCTTTTTTCCTTTCCTCTGAGTCTGCTCTGCCCTGGCCAAAGGAGTGCCTTTGGGGCCTGAGTTTCTTTTTCAGTGCTCAGACTGGAATATTTCCCATAGGAACATCAACACCTTCAAAATGTGATTGCCCCAATTTCTTGAATGTCCAATCTTTCCAGCATTTCAGGGAATTATCAGGAAATACAATACAATAACATGAGGCCCAAATCCACAATATTTAGAAAACTCACTTAATCCCCAAACCAGACATGCTCATTAGCGTAGTTTACAGCCTTAACATTAATTCCCAAGTAGATATCATGTTTCCTAAACCCAATATCCATACATGCGAGATCCAAGTTGCTATTATTAGCCATACATAAGAAGTTCATATTAGCTTAGTGAAAGGATTAGCAAAAAAAAAAAAGTAAAAGTGAAACCAACAAGCCAGGTTTCTGTATGGTTTCTGCTTTTCCAGCCTGTCAATCAACCATACCAGTTGTCCAAAATCATACCAATTGGTATGACTTTGTGCCTGTCCTCCTTTTCTAGATGTATCCCTTTCTCTCTGTAATTCACCAAATCTGCAAGTTTTGTTGTTGTTGTCATTGTTGTTGTTGTTGTTTTTATGGAGTCTCACTCTGTCATCTCAGCTCACTGCAACCTCTGCCTCCCGGATTCAAGCAACTCTCCTGCCTCAGCCTCCTGAGTAGCTGGGATTACAGGCACATGCCACCACGCCCAGCTTTTTATATTTTTGGTAGAGACAAGGTTTCTCCAGGGAGGTCAGTATAAGGGATCAGGTTTGGCCTTTTAACATTGCAAATTATTATTATTTGTTTTAGTACAAGTTGGATTAGTCATTGTTGAATGGAAGTCACTCGGTTATTAATTAAATGACTGGGGGTTGGAAATAGTATAGTAGGAAATAAAATGATTAATGTTACTACAGGTAGACCTAGAATTGTTGGGGTAGTAAAAGAGGCGAATAAATTTTCATTCATTTTAATTCTCGGGGGTTTCATGTTTCTGCGCTTTGGTCGTTTTCGGTGTAGGGGGTAGATGGTAAGTGAAATTTGATACTTTTAACTGGAGAATAGAGTTATAATTATCAGTAGGATAACCATGGACCATGTGGAATGTTGGGAGCAAGCCCCCCAAAATCTGGCCATAAACAAAATCTCTGTAGCACTGTGACATGTTCATAATTGCCCCAACACCCAAGCTGGAAGGTTGTGGGTTTACGGGAATGAGGGCAAGGAACACCTGGCCCGCCCAGGGCAGAAAACCGCTTAAAGGCATTCTTAAGCCACAAACAAAAGCCTGAGCGATCTGTGTCTTAAGGGTGTGTTCCTGCTGCAGTTAACTAGCCCAACCTATTCAATTAATATAGGATAACAATGGGCCATGTGGAAGTATCTAGTTGAGGCATTTCACTATAGAGGGGGCTTAGATCTCCTCAGTCTTTAACTTAAAAGGTTAGTGCTAGATTAGCTTTACAGTGATTTTATAGTGTAGGTGTTGATCAGCTTTCAAAGCATTTTAAGGGAACTAATTCTAGGATGATAAGTATAAAACTGTGGTTGGACCCACAAATTTCTGAGCATTGGCCATAGTAAAGGCCTGGTCTTGTAGCAGTTAAAATGATTTAAGCGTCCAGGGATTTCATCTGTTTTGAGGCCCAGTGACGGGATAGTTTGTGAGTGCAGGACGTCTATCGGATGAGATTAATATACGAATAGGGATATCTGTTGGGAGAATTGTTTGCTTACCAGCTTCAAGGAGTCGAAGTTCTCCTGGTTTTAAGTCTGTTGCTGGAGTCATGTAAGAATCGAAACTTACATCTTCATAGTCTGTATACTCATAGCTTCAGTATCACTGGTGGCCAGTTGTTTTGACAGTGAGGAGTGGGCTATTAATTTTATCTGTCAAGTATAGAATACGAAGAGAGGGGAGGACAGTGTGGGTAAAATAGCTCACACAGTCTCGTTCTCTTGAGCATCTATAGTGCTAGTATGAGTTAATTTTGTTGTCAGTAGTAGGGAAATAATATATAGGGCCAGGGAACTAATGAGGAAGAGAATTATAAGAGCGTGGTCATGGAAAGTGAGTAGTTCTTCTACAATGGGGGATGTAGCATCTTGGAGACCTAGCTGAAATAGATGAGCTGTTAAGATATACAGGGTTTAACCTATGAATTAACTTTGACAAAGTTATGTAATAATTTTACTAATATCTTATAGAGAAAGTCATAGAGGTTATGGGATTGGCTTGAAACCAGTCTCAGGGGTTCGATTCCTTCCTTTCTCCTCTAGACTGTCATGTAAGCTGGTTCCTCAAATGTGTGATAAGGTGGTGGGGCAGCTGTAAAGTCACTCTAGGTTAGTAGATGGTTGTTCAATTATTAATACTTCTCGCTTTGAAGCAAAGGCCTCTCAGATTATAAAAATTATTAACATGACTGCTGTTAGTGAGATAAATGAGCCTTCAGACAAGGTAATATTTCATGCAGATATTGCATCAGGATTGTCAGAGTAACATCAAGGTATACCGGAGAGGCCAAGGAAATGTTGTGGGAAGAAAGTTAAATTAACACCTGTAAATATAATAGTGAAGTGGATTTTGGCATAGGCTGGATTGAGTGTATAGCCTGAATATAGGGGGAATCAGTGGACAAAGCCACCTAAAATGGCAAACACTGCTCCTATGGATAAAACATAGTGGAAGTGGGCTACAACATAATATGTGTTGTGTAAGTCAATATCTAGTGATGAGTTAGCTAATACGATGCCAGTCAGCCCTCCTACTGTGAAGAGGAAAATAAGCCCTAGGGTTCAGAGTATTGTGGGGGATCATTTGATGTTACCACCATGCAGGGTAGCTAGTCAGCTAAATACTTTAACGCCAGTTGGGATAGTGATAATTACAGTAGCGGATGTGAAGTATGTCTACATCTATTCCTACTGTAAATATATGGTAGGCTCATATGACAAACCCTAAGAAGTCAATTGATATTATGGCTCATACTATGTCCATGTAACCAAATGGCTCCTTTTTTCCAGAATAATATGTTACAATGTGGGAAATTATCCCGAACCCTGGTAGGATGAGTATATAGACCTCAGGGTGACCAAAAAATCAGAATAAATGTTGGTACAAGATAGGGTCACCCCTGCCAGAAGGGTCAAAAAAAGAAGTGTTGGCCGGGCGTAGTGGCTCATGCCTG
This sequence comes from Hylobates moloch, assembly GCF_009828535.3. Lineage (NCBI taxonomy): Eukaryota > Metazoa > Chordata > Mammalia > Primates > Hylobatidae > Hylobates > Hylobates moloch. Next base: position 109,115,185 of record NW_026652276.1, on the reverse strand, counting down.
TAATGCCAGCACTTTGGGAGGTTGAGGCGGGCGTATCACGAGGTCAGGAGATCGAGATGGTCCTGGCTAACATGGTGAAACCGCATCTCTATTAAAAATGCGAAACATTAGCCAGGCATGGTGGCGGGCGCCTGTAGTCGCAGCTACTCGGGAGGCCGAGGCAGGAGAATCACTTGAACCTGGGAGGCAGAAGTTGCAGTGAGCCAAGATTGCGCCACTGCACTCCAGCCTGGGCAACAGAGTGAGACTCCATCTCAAAAAAAAAAGTGCTGAAGTTGCTGAGGTTGTGGTCAATTAATAATATAGTAATGCCAGCAGCTAGGACTGGGAGGGATAGGAATAGAAGGACTACCGTAATGAGGACGGATCAAACGAAAGGAGGTGTCTGATATTGGGATATTGCTGGGGGTTTTATGTTGATGATTGCGGTAATAAAGTTGACGGCCCCTAAGATAGAGGAGACACCTGCCAGGTGGAGCGAGAAGATGGTCAAGTCCACGGAGGCTCTTGCATGCTCTAGATTCCCTGCTAAAGGGGGATAAACTGCTCAGCCAGTTCCAGTGCCTGCCTCTACCATTGAGGATGCAATTAGAAGTAGAAAGGATCAGGTGAGAAGTCAGAAACTCATGTTATTTATTCGGAGAAACGCCATATCGGGCACACCCACTATCAAGGGAACTAGCCAGTTGCCGAAACCTCCAATTATGATGGGTATAACTATAAAAAAGATTGTAACAAATGCGTGGGCGGTAACAGTCACATTATAGATTTGATCATCTCCTAGCAGAGTTCCTGGCTGGCCAGGTACTGCTCGAATTAGGAGGCTTCAAGGCAGTGCCTACTAACCCGCTCATGCACCAAATAATAGGTATAATGTCCCGCTACCTTTGTGATTATTTGAAAATAATCGGCGATTCATGAACATGGGTACAGGGGTAAAATGGCTGAGCAAGCATTAGACGGCAAATCTAAAGACAGAGGTCAAAGGTCTCTTTTTACCAGTCCTGGGGTGATATCTCATATTGAATTGCAAATTCGAAGGAGCAGCTTCAATCCTCCCCTAAACCGCGGCAGAAGTAGATTGAAGCCAGTTGACTAGGGTATTTAGCTGTTAACTGAATTTTCATGGGTTTGGTCTCCACCAATCTAGCAAGGGCTTAGCTTAGTTGAAGTGGTTGATTTGCATTCAATCGATGCAGGATAGTCTTGCAATCCCTAGGTTTGTTACCGAAATTAAGTATAATTTACTTACTAAGGGCTTTGAAGGCTCTTGGTCTCATGTAACCTAAATTTCTAAGTCACAGTCAGTAGCAGTGGAGAGATAGGTAGGAGGAGGGTGGAAGAGATAATAAGTGAAGATACGAATAGTATAGGTTTTGTGTTTTTGAGCCGTCATTTTATTTTCATGTTACTGGATGTGGGAATAGTCTTATTGGGGTGAAATAAATTAGGCATATATAGAAGTATAGGTTGAGTAAAGCTATAATAGCTATAATAGTTGGGGTAATAAGGCTGTTATTTTTTGTAAATTCTTGAATGATAGCTCATTTAGGCAAAAATCCTGTTAATGGGGATAACATATACTGGTTTCACCAGGCTGGTCTTGAACTTCTGACCTCAAGTGATCCACCCTCCTCGGCTTCCCAAAGTGCTGGGATTACAGGCATGAGCCACCACACCCAGCCTCTGCGAGTTCTTAAGGCTCTTTTTTTTTTTTTCCTAGGCAACATCCCTGTTTCTGTGGCTACTCAATCTTCCTTCCAGTCTGGAATGCCTTAGCTTTATCCTGGAACATCTGCCTCCAGGGAAAACTTCCCTCTTCTTTTCCATATTTGCCCCAGCTGGAGAAACGCACTTGAAAAATTACTGACTTTCAGCTGTTTCCAGCGAATTCCTTAAACTACTCTCAGCCATAATGTGAGGTCCAAAATCCCATAACTCTTGTCCTGAATTCTCCGGGTCCTGACAGCTCAAATTCTACTTTCCCAGGATACAGATTCAGATGACTTTTTGGGTTTTTGTTGTTTTTTTTTTATTTTTTTTGGAGAAAAGTATCACTCTGTCACCCAGACTGGAGTGCAGTGGCATGATCACAGCTCACTGCAGCCTCAAACTCCTAGGCTCAAGCGATCTTCCTGTCTCAGCCTCCACTGTATCTGGGACCACAGGTGCATGCCACCACATCCAGCTAATTTTTTGTAGAGATGGGGTCTTGCTATGTTGTCCAGGCTGGTCTCAAACTCCTGGCCTCAAGTGATCCCCCCTCCCTAGGCTCCCCCAAAGCACAAGGATTATAGGCATGAGCCACCACACCTGCCCCACAAGAGTTTTTAAACCATCGGCCTGCCTCTAGATGAGAGGTCCTGTTTCTCCCACCCATGTCTGAGATAAACCTTTTTCAGCCTCTCAGTATCTTTCTCTCCTTCTCTTCCTCTTCCCAGAGGACTTTCTAGGCCTAGAAGTTTAAAAACTATCTTTAAGCCAATCCCATAAATTGCCTCTGAAGACCTGAGTATTTTCTGCTCACATACCAACAATTCCTGCATCATTCTCCTCACTCTTTTTTTTTTTTGAGATGGAGTTTCGCTCTTGTTGCCCAGGCTGGAGTACAATGCGCGATCTTGGCTCACTACAACCTCCGCCCCCCCAGGTTTAAGTGATTCTCCTGTCTCAGCTTTCTGAATAGCAGCGATTACAGGCAACCACCACCACGCCCGGCTAATTTTTGTATTTTTAGTAGAGACAGGGTTTCACCATGTTGCCCAGGCTGGTCTCATACTCCTGACCTCAGGTGATCCACCCACCTCAGCCTCTCAAAGTGCTGGGATTACAGGCGTGAGCCACCGCACCCAGCCTCACTTTCCTTTTCAACCTCCAATGAGCAGACCTGGTTCCTAGCGAAAGAAAATCGTTGTGTGTTGTTGCTGTTGGCTTTCTTCTCAAACACTCACTTTTGGATAATTTCATCAACTGGTTCCCTGACTCAGTCTAGGATCACACACCACGTGCCCACGGAGCCCTCATCCCCATCCTACTTCACCTGTTCTTGTATAAATTCCACCATCTTCTAATGTTTGAGCCCATCTTCTATGTTTTCTTAAGGAACAGCCCCTCCAAATGGGAAAAATGAAACAAGAGAATAAAATGAAATTTGCCTCCATTAATACCAACTCACTCCACAATACAGATGCTAAAACAATTTCATGCAAGAAGTCCACTTATTTGGAAGTCAGCTTTTTCAAGAATCCAATTTTTACCCCTGCCAAGCCTAGATTAATCAAAAATCAATGCACAAACTCTCTCACTGTTTCTCTCTTTCTCTCTCATTCTCCCTCCAAGCCCAGATTCCAACCAATCAAAATCAATGCACAAACTCTCTCTGTCTCTCTCTGTCTCTCTCTCTCTCTCTCCGCTCCCTGAGTTTTGCAAATGAAAACCAGAGCTGCCCTTGTTTTGTTTTGAGACAGAGTCTCACTCTTGTGGCCCAGGCTGGAGTGCAGTGGCGTGGGTCTTGGCTCACTGCAACCTCCGCCTCCCGGGTTCAAGCAATTCTCCTGCCTCAGCCTCTCAAGTAGCTGGGATTACAGGCACCTGCCACCACATCCGGCTAATTTTTGTATTTTTAGTAGAGACGGGATTTCACCACGTTGGCCAGGCTGGTCTCGAACTCCTGACCTCAGGTGATCCACCCACCTCGGCCTCTCAGAGTGCTGGGATTTCAGGTGTGAGCCACCAAGCCGCCACCGCCACCGTGCAGGCCTCAGAGCTGCTCTTAACAAGGCTATACCAAATTCCCTATCTTCTATGCATAAGCTCCTCACCTCTGTGCTGCAGGACAATGCCTGTTAATTATCATAAAGGTAACTTACAATGCCTTTACAAGGGTGGAAAAACTAGATCCTAAATCCTTGACTAGCACTGGCCACGGCCACCATCCACCATCTCCACTGCATCCCCTGAGAATTCCAGGGCTGAGGGTTTTGCTTCAAGTCCCTAATGAGTCACCTAACCTGGTGATCTAGGCTGAGTCCCACATGGGACCCCTCTGGTCTCTTTACCCTGCGGTCCATGAGCAGCCTGTTTATGGCCCCTTCTCCAGGGCCCTGCCACTCGGCTTTTGTAAGGGCAGAGCTGCTTCCCAGTCTGGCTGTCCCAGACTCTGTCTTATCATACCATCTGCTTCACATTGCATTGAGAAGAGAACCAGGACACCAAAACAAACCGAGGCAGCAAGAGGGCTTGAATCTTCCTCCTCCCTTGTGTCCTTGGGGTCTGGGGAGGTCATCTTCCACCCACAGCAGAACCGCTCCTCCCTGACGTCCCAAATTGCTCTGGAGATAAGACTGTGTGCCCAGCTTACTGGGTTCTCACATTAAGCATTGTGAAAGGAAAATAAATCTTGGGGCCCCCAAATCACTAAGTGAAAGGGAAAAGTCAAGCTGGGACCTGCTTAGGGCCAACCTGCCTCCCATTCTATTCAAAGTCACCCCTCTGCTCACTGAGATGGATGCATATCTGATTGCCTTCTTTGGAAAGGCTAGTCAGAAAGTCAAAAGAATGCAACCATTCCTCTTTCCCCTACCTGTGACCTGGAAGTCTTCCTGCCTTTGCTTCAAGTTGTTCCGCCTTTCCAGACCGAACCAATGTACTTCTTACGTATATCGATTGCTGTCTCAAGTCTCCCTTAAATGTATAAAACTAAACTGTGCCCTGACCACCTCGGGCACATGACGTCAGGACTTTCTGAGGCTGTGTCACAGGCGCACGTCCTCAACCTTGGCAAAATAAACTTTTTTTTGAGACGGAGTCTCGCTCTTTCCCCCAGGCAGGACTGCAGTGGCACAATCTTGGCTCACTGCAAGCTACGCCTCCCGGGTTCATGCCATTCTCCTGCTTCAGCCTCCTGAGTAGCTGGGACTACAGGCGCCCGCCACCGTGCTCGGCTAATTCTTTTTGTATTTTTAGTAGAGACGGGGTTTCACCGTGTTAGCCAGGATGGTCCCGATCTCCTGCCCTCGTGATCCGCCCGCCTCGGCCTCCCAAAGTCTGGGATTACAGGCGTGAGCCACTGCGCCCGGCGGCAAAATAAACTTTCTAAATTAACTGAGAGCTGTCTCAGATTTGGGGCGTTCATAGCACCCAACAGCAAAAATAATGGAATAAAACCCCTGACAGTCTCCCCCTCAGGAATTGAAAGGAACTAGAAAGGAGATTTCAGCCATTCGAATCTGTGCAGCTGACTGTTGGTGCTGGTGGTGACATAAGGCTGTTTACTGATTTATGGAGTGATAAGTAGCAACGGGATGGAGTCTGACAGGAGTGGGCTATATATATTCCTGAAGCTGTGTTCTCCCAGTGTGGACGCTTGAATCAAGCCATATGCACTGTAGGCTGACTCTGATTCTCAGTAACAACTGTTTAAGAGAGGACAGAGGCAAGGATTCCAGATTTGTTGACTCGTGTTGTTCTTGGGGAGACAGGGGGAGTGAGGGTTCTGTTTCCAGGACTTCCCCTGGGAGGCTGTCTCCAAAGGAACGCAAATCATTCAAGGAGGCAGGAGATGTTAGTAGTAGTTTGGAGTTAGACCCAACATATGCCAGGACCTTCAAAGAGGTGTGGGCTGAAACAGAAGGAAGTTTATTTTTTTTTTTACTCATATATACCCAAAAAAGCCTCCCTCCTCCCAGCTTATAATAAAAACTGACAGTACTCAGATGTGATTCTAACATATTCTGAAAGATATATAATGTCCCCTGAACACAAGAAGAATTTTTAGCAGAGAAATTCCAGAACAAGACCATGATGTTGATCAGCTAAGCAATGATGGATACTTGCATTCTGATGTTTTGTTTTTTTTTTCCTTTACAGAATCATATATTCAAACATTTATCCAATAAGTTTTATGGGCTGGGGCTGAGCTAGAGTCTGAGGGTGGGTTGAAGGTAATGGGTTTCAGCAGTGCCCCTCCTCAGAGCACAGGGGTGCTTCTGCAGATATGACTGGCCTTCTGAGAGCTCCAGGCCATACATCCCTCCAGATTCTAATTGTTCAAAGAAAGCCCATTCTTCTTGAAGTCAAGAGCTAAACATGGCCGGGTGCAGTGGCTCACACCTATAATCCCAGCACTTTGGGAAGCCGACGTGGGTGGATCACCAGATCAGGAGATAGAGACCAACCTGGCGAACACTGTGAAACCCTGTCTCTACCAAAAATACAAAAAAATTAGCCGGGCGTGGTTGTGGGCGCCTGTAGTCCCAGCTACTTGGGAGGCTGAGGCAGGAGAATGGCATGAACCCCGGGGGGCAGAGCTTGCAGTGAGCAGAGATCACACCACTGCACTCCAGCCTGGGCGACAGAGCGAGACTCCATCTCAAAAAAAAAAAAAAAAAAAAAGAGCCAAACATTACCAAGTTCTTTTAAAGAGCACAAAGGAACATAAATCGTTCTAACATCAAGAAACATGCCCACGAATGTTCATTGCAGCACTATTTAAAATAGGAATATCATAGAATCAACTTAAATGCCCATTGATGATAGACTGGATAAGGAAACTGTGGTACCTACACACCATGGAATACTATGCAGCCATAAAAAGGAACAAGATCATGTCCTTTGCAGGGACGTGGATGGAGTTGGAAGTCATTACCCTCTGCAAACTAACACAGGAACAGAAAACCAAATACTGCATGTTCTCACTTATAAGTGGGAACTGAATGATAAGAACACATGGACACAGGGGGAAGGGGGAGCAACCCACACTGGGCACCTGTTGGGGGCGGGGGGAGAATCAGGAAGAATAGCTAATGGATGCTGGGTGTAATACCTAGGTGATTGGTTGATCTGTGCAGCAAACCACCATGGCACACGTTTACCTATGTAACAAACCTGCACATCCTGCACATGTACCCAGGAACTTAAAATAAAAGTTGAAGAAAAAAAAAAGAATACATGAGTTGGTTGCTGCCATTGTAGAATTGCCTCCCACCTCAGCCAAAACTACACATCATCACGTTTTAACATGAGTAGAGGAATTCTGGTTCAACTACCCACCTGATTGTTGAGTCTCCTCTGCAACATTCCCAGCAGGGCAGCAGAAAGCTGTGCTTGAATGCCTCTGGCGACGGGGAACTTGCTACCTTTGTAGAAACCCTTCTCAGGTCATCTGGGACTCCCTGGACTCAAATTGAGCTTAGTTCTGCCTCCCTGCAGCTTTTGCCTGTTGGGTTCTTCCATTTTGAGCCATGCAGAAGAAGTCTAATTCCTCTTCCCTGAGATATTAAACATGTGCCCCAAGTCCCCTGTATACCTGGTCAGGGACCAGCCATCCTTTGATAAGTTCCTCATAGAACCAGCATCAGCTACTGAGGCTTACTGTGCACCACTGCAGCACGTTAGATGCTTTACACCATTATTTCATTTAATCCTCATAGCCATTCTTCGAGAATTTTGTGCCCATTTTATAGATGGGAAAACTAAAGGTCAAAGAGGTTAAGTAGTTTGCTCAGAGTTACTCCGCAGGTATGGCAGAGTGTGAACTTGAACCCAGGGCTGTCCGACTCCAGGGCTGTCAAGTGCTCTCCATCATGGTTGCATATGTAGCATGTAGATTTATCCATCAGTCTTTCATTTTCCCTCCCTCTCTAAAAGGATATTCACACCTGCCTTGCCATATCCATCTGTTTTGTTTATTTATTTATTTACTTATTTTTTGAGATGGAGTCTCACTCTGTCACCCAGGCTGGAGTGCAGTGGCGTGATCTTGGCTCACTGCAACCTCCACCTCCTGGGTTCAAGTGATTCTCATGCCTCAACCTCCCGAGTAGCTGGGATTACAGGCATGCACCACCATGCCCAGCTAATTTTTGTATTTTTTGGTAGAGACAGATTTCACCATGTTGGCCAGGCTGGCCTTGAACTCCTGACCTGAAGTGATCTGCCCACCTTGGCCTCTCAAAGTGCTGGGATTACAGGCATGAGCCATCATGCCCAGCCTGTTTTGTTTCATCACAGCATTTAATTATTGGTAAGTAAGGGACTAGTAGAGTTATAGAGTGGGTACAGATAATAATCTAGCTGTGTCCCACAGAAGTAGAAGGAGAACCATCACTTGAACGTGTCAATCACCTTTTATTCTGCTTAACGAAAGTTTGAATGCTCCTAGAACAGAACACTGAACTATGCACAAGGGACACAAAGCTGATTACCAATTGATCACTCCTTCAAGGGAGACAGATAAGTAAATGAATAATCCAGAGACACGGGGCGGACCTCTATGTGAAGAGTCCTGCGATCATGGAAAGAAAAGTAGGTCCTACTGGGTGCTGGATTAGAGGAGCAGACGTCAGAGAAGACTTTACAGAGGCTGGGACCTTCCAGCCCTCTCTTAAGAAGTGAAGCTTTGTAACAGAGAGGTGGGGAGTTAAGTGGGAGGCACCTGAGGCTCATTCCAGAATGAGCCAAGTCACTGTCATGAAGGGAATTGGTATCATCCAAGGTCAAGGAACTTTCTGATAACACCAATATATCAGATGCACAGAGGGCAGGTGGTGTAGGCGACAAGGCTAAAATAAGCAGTTGGGAAAAGATAGATAAGCTAAGCCTTGAAGTCTTAGCAGGGAGCCAACAAGAGTATTTATGCAATGGAAGCAGAACTACATTTTGGAAAGGTATCTCTGGTGACTTTGCTGTGAACTCTAGAATAAGGTAAGACTGGTAGGACAGAACCTTTACCAGTAGCCAAGGTCACATTTACTCTTTTTTTAACCATATTGCATAGTTAATTCTCAGCTTTTTTTTTTTTTTTTTTTTTTAGACAGAGTCTCCTTCTGTCACCCACGCTGAAGTGCAGTGGCGTAATCTTGGCTCATTGCAACCTCCACCTCCCAGGATCAAGCCATTCTCATGCCTCAGCCTACTGAGTAGCTAAGATTACAGGCGCATGCCACCACATCCAGTTAATTTTCGTATTTTTAGTGGAAATAGGGTTTTGCCATGTTGGCAAGGCTAGTCTCGAACTCCTCATCTCAAGTGATCTACCCACCTCAGCCTCCCAAAGTGCTGGGATTACAGATGGGATCTTACTCTTTTCTTTTTTGAGACATGGTCTTGGTCTGTCACCCAGGACAGAGTGCTGCTGTGTGATCATAGCTCCCTGCAGGCTCCAACTTATGGGCTCGAGCCATCCTCCTGCCTCAGCCTCCTGAATGGGACTACAAGCATGCACTATCATACAAGGCTAATTTTCTTATATTTTGTAGAAACGGGTCTCACTATGTTGCCCAGGTTGGTCTTGAACTCCTGGCCTCAAGTGATCCTCCTGCCTTGGCCTTTCAAAGTACTGGGAATACAGGCATGAGCAATTGTGCCCAGCCTAACACTCCTTTTCACATGTAATGCCGTTAAGCCGTGTCTCTCTAACCATGGGCAGCAGGACCTGCACTTATCCCCTAATGCATTGCTCTGGTTAAATTTGTCTCCTTCATCCTGCTGTTTACAACTTTCGGGATATTGGTTTTTATCATCCAACATGCTTACCAGGCTCCCAGCTTCATGTTGTACAATTATTTAATAAAATTCTTTGTAAATATTCATGCAAATCACAGATTAGAAAGAAGAAAGTCAGAAGGCAAGGGCAGAGCTCCAAAGCGTGTCACTAGACACTTCCCACTGGATTAACATTTACTTTTAAATCAATTCCTTTAAAGGGGAGCTCTTTAATCAGTAACTATTTCCATTCACTTGTCCCTTTTTTTTGCCAAATACTGTGCTTTCAACATTCCAGATGAAGTTAATCACACAAAACTTGCTCATGGCGGAGCCACGCTGGTTGCTAGTGTCTGCGGCTTCCTTTGCTTAATGCTCACATGCCAGCCCTTGAATCTTTCATTATGCATCCCTTTTTTACAAAAAAAAAAAAAAGTTGCCGGGCGCAGTGGCTCACGCCTATAATCCCAGCACTTTGGGAGGCTGAGACGGGCGGATCACGAGGCCAGGAGATTGAGACCATCCTGGCTAACACGGTGAAACTCCATCTCTACTAAAAATACAAAAAAATTAGCCAGGCGTAGTGGCAGGCGCCTGTAGTCCCAGCTACTCGGGAGGCTGAGGCAGGAGAATGGCGTGAATCCAGGAGGCTGAGCTTGCAGTGAGCCGAGATCGTGCCACTGCACTCCAGCCTGGGTGACTGAGACTCTGTCTCAAAAAAAAAAAAAAAAAAAAAAAAAAAAAAAAAAAAAAAAAAAAAAAAAAAAATCAAAGTCTCACTCTGCTGCCCAGGCTGGAGTGCAGTGGTGTGATCATAGCTCACTGCAGCCTTGAATTCCTGGGCTAAAGTGATCCTCCCACCTTAGCCTCCCAAAGTGTTTAAATTGCACAATTAGGCATTCTTGAATGCTATTTAGTCGAGATTCCAGCTTCTTTCTTGGTTGGAAAACCAAACACCAATTGCTTGTCTCCAATTTTCCAAACCACTTATGTTCTGCATAATTCACAAAGGCCACTGTAGCAGCGTATTCTAGTTTGACAGGTTTGGGGTTTTTTTCCCTGTAATATGGGATATAATTTTTCCATCCTAGAATACCACAAATGTCTGTTTCGTTTATAAAATGGAAATTACCATAGCACTACCCCATGGGGTGGTTTGATAATTAAACAGCATAATATACCGAAAAGACCAGTGTCTAACAAATATTAAACATTCCAGGTCAATTGGCCTAAAAACCCAACTCTTCTAAAACCTTTATTTTCTCCTAAGTCTCCTAATTCTGTACATGGTACCACTATTCTTGCAGTCACTCAAGCTGGACACCCAAAGACATCTTTGATTAATTGCTTTCCTTCATCCCCACATCAATCAATGTTAAGTCTGGTAGATTCTATCCCTGCAATCCTGCAGACACCAGCCCTTTCTTTCAATCCAGTGGTCACTGTTACAGACTGAATGTTTGTGTCTCCCCAAAATTCACTTGCTGAAGCCCTAACCTCCAATGTGACTGTTTGGAGATAGGACCTATGAGGAGGTGATAAAGGTTAAATGAAGTCATAAGAGTGGGGCTCTAATCCAATAGGGCTAGTGCCCTTATAAAAAAAAAAGAGGAGTCACCAGAGCTCTCTCCCTCTCTTTTCCTCTCCTTGCCATGTGAAGACACAGCAAGAAGGTGGCAATCTGCAAGCCAGGAAAAGAGCCCTCACCAGGAACCTAATTGACCAGCACCTTGATTTTGGACTTCCTGGCCTCCAGAACTATGAAAAATAAATTTCTGTTGTTTAAGCTGCCTGGCCTGTGGTATTTTGTTATAGTAGCCCAAGTGAACTAAAATAGCTACCACCTCACTTAAGGCCTTCATCACTTCTTCATCACTTCTTACCTGGACTGCAGCAATAGTCTCCTAATGATTAACCCCTCCCTATCTTTCTCCACTCCAATCTAGCTCTCTTATTGCCACCAACTTAAACTTCCTAAGTTCTTTCCCCAAATCACCAGTAGTTCCCTACTGTTTACCAAATTGAGCAAAAACTCACCACTACATTCAATCTTCCAGATAAGCTTCCCATATAAACCCTATGTATGATCTCAATCTATTCCTGAAAATTCATATCCCCGACTCCTTATATACCCTTCATTCCAGCCAAACTTCTCACCATTTCCTAAGAAACATCTTTAATCATTTGCAATTTTTTTTTTTTTTTTTGAGACAGAGTTTCACTCTGTTGCCCAGGCTGAAGTGCAGTGTCAGGCTCTCAGCTCACTGCAACCTCCACCTCCCGGGTTCAAGTTATTCTCCTGCCTCAGCTTCCCAAGCAGCTGGGATTAAAGGTGTATACCACTGCATCCAGCTAATTTTTGTATTTTTAGTAGAGATGGGGTTTCACCATGTTGGCCAGGCTGGTCTCGAACTCCTGACCTCAAGTGATCCACCCATCTCGGCCTCCCAAAATGCTGGGATTGCAAATGTGAGCCACCACACCTGGCCCCCATTTGCATTTCTTTAAATCTCTCCACTAGTGTGTTCTTCAGGAACATATTCAGCTTCAAGAAACAGAGTAACTGACTAATAGTGACATAAACAACTGGGGGTTATTATTTTCATATAACAAATCCGGGGATGGAAATTTGCTACTGTCAGCTTAGTTGCTCCATAATGCCATCAGCGAGATTGAAACTCCTTTTACTGTCTTCTAGCTCAAGATTAAAATATGGCTGCCAGAGCTCCAGACGACGAATAGATGTTCAACGCATGACAATAGGAGAAAGGGTTTAGCAGCCAAGAAAGCCCCATTTTTTTTTCTTTTTTTTCTGAGACAGAGTGTCACTCTGTCGCCAGGCTGGAGTGCAGGGGCACGATCTCGGCTCACTGCAACCTCTGCCTCCCGGGTTCAACCGATTCTCCTGCCTCGGCCTCCCAAGTAGCTGGGACTACAGATGCGCACTACCACGCCCAGCTAATTTTTGTATTTTTAGTAGAGATGAGGTTTCACCACGTTGGCCAGGATGGTCTCGATCTCTTGACCTCGTGATCCGCCCGCCTCGGCCTCCCAAAGTGCTGGGATTACAGGAGTGAGCCACCGCGCCCAGCCAGAAAGCCCCTTTTACTGGAAAACTCAGAACACTTCATGTTCAATGCAATAAGTTGTATTACCAATTTATTATTGCCTACAAATGGCTCCACAATCAATAAGTATTGACTAGTTTCTGTTAGGTATATTGGAGGAAAACAGGAGTGAAGGAAGTTATATTTGTCCTCAAGTTAGAGAGAGAGAGACAAAGTGACTGCTGCTAAACCGCTTTGAAAAAACGCAGTTGGTTTCAGATCAATTTCACATCCCTGGCACCAACACTCATCTTTGCTCAACAAAACCTGTCTTCACGGGATAATACACGTAGAATCCTCAGCCCAACTTGGTCAACTTACTATGATGTCTGCATTTCTCTGGCTTGATTAGACAAGGTTTTACTATAGCTATACCTTTGTTATAAGAAATATAATTAAACATTATTGCATAAAGAACATTAAAAGGGAGGAGGCAATCATTAAAGTTGATGCTACAGAATAATTGATGATTAAAATAAATATTTTAAGAAAATCCAAACTATAGAGCAGAGTGTGCAGGACCCATAATTACTGATAAGATATATTGTGTGCAAGGGTGCATTGATATATAGATATAGAAGGGTCTGGAGTCGGGAGAAATAGAAACAAATGAAGACAGATTTTTAAAACATATTTACGCCGGGCACGGTGACTCATGCCTATAATCCCAGCACTTTGGGAGGACAAGGTGGGCAGATCACTTGAGGTCAGGAGTTCAAGACCAATCCTGGCAAACAAGGTGAAACACCATCTTTACTAAAATACAAAAATTACCAGCACTTTGGGAGGCCAAGGTGGGTGGATCACAAGGTCAGGAGTTCAAGACCAGCCTGGTCAACATGGCAAAACCCCATCTCTACTAAAAATACAAAATTAGCGAGGCGTGGTAGCATATGCCTGTAATCCCAGCTACTCGGGAGGCTGAGGCAGGAGAATCACTTGAACCCGGGAGGCGGAGGTTGCGGTGAGCCGAGATCATGCCATTGCACTCCAACCTGAGTGAGAAAAGCAAAACTCTTTCTCCAAAAAAAAAAAAAAAAAATCCAAAAATTAGCCAGGCATGGTGATATGGTGCCTGTAATCCCAGCTACTCGGGAGGCTGAAGCTGAGAATCGGTTGAACCTGGGAGGCAGAGGTTGCAGTGAGCTGAGATTGCACCACTGCACTCCAGCCTGTGCGACAGAAAGAGACTCCCTCTCAAACAAACAAACCAACGAACAAAAAATATTTACCAAAATTTTGGCAGTAGTAACCTCTGGGTGCTGCATTACAGATGGCTTTTATTTTCTGTTTTTGCTTGTCGGTACAGACATACCTTGGAGAGACTGTAGGTTCAGTTACAGACCATGGCACTAAATTATACAAATTTTTTTGTTTCCTAGTGCATGCAAACTTGATGTTTACATTATACTCCAGTCTATTCAGTGTGCAATAGCATCAGGTCTAAAAAAACACATGCATACCTTAATGTGGAAATACTTTATTGCTAAAAAATGCTAACAATCGTCTGAGTCTTTAGCAAGTTGTAACCTTTTTGCTGGTAGAGGGTTTTGCCTCATTTTAATACGGGCTTCCTTTAAATTGGGCTTTGGTATAAGGCAATGCTGTGGCTGGTTTGATCTTCTATCCAGACAAGTAAAACTGGCTCCATATCTGCAATAGGGCTGCTTTGCTTTCTTATCATTTCTATGTTCACTGAAGTAGCACTTTTAATTTCCTTCAAGAATTTTTCCCCTGCATTCACAACTTGGCTGTTTGGTGCAAGGGGCCTAGCTTTTGGCCACTCTCAGCTTTTGACATGCCTTCATCACTAAGCTTAATCATTTCTAGCTTTTAATTTAACCTGGCCTGACAGAGTGTCCCATGCCTGTCATCCCAGCACTTTAGGAGGCCAAGGCAGAAGGATTGCTTGAGGCCAGGACACCCCTTCTTTACAAAAAAATTTAAAAATTAGCCAGGCATGGTGGCATGCACCTATAGTCCCAGCTACTCAGGAGGCTGAGGTCAGAGGATCACTTGAGCCCAGGAGATTGAGACTGCAGTGAGCTGTGACAGTGCCATTGCATTCCAGCCTGGGTGGCGGAGAGAGACCTTGTCTCAAAAGAAAATTTAATAAAGACACATGCACGCGTGCGTATGTTCACTGCAGCACTATTCACAATAGCAAAGTCATAGAATCAACCTAAATGCCCATCAATGGTAAACTGGATAAAGAAAATATGGTACATATACACCGTTATGTACCATTAACAGCCATTAAAAAGGAATGAGATCATGTCCTGTGCAGGAACATGGATGGAGCTGAAGGCCATTATCCTTAGCAAACTAACCCAGGAACAGAAAAACAAATACCACATGTTCTCACTTATAAGTGGGCACTAAATGATGAGAACAAATGGACACATAGAGGGGAACAACACACACTAGGGCCTTTCTGAGGATGGAGGGTGGGAGGAGGGAGAGGATCCAGAAAAACAACTAATGTGTACTAGGCTTAATACCTGGGTGATGAAATGATCTGTACAGCAAACCCCCATGACACAAGTTTACCTGTGTAACAAACCTGCACATGCACCCCTAAACTTAAATAAAAGTTAAGAAGGCCAGGCGCGGTGGCTCACACCTGTAATCCCAGCACTCTGGGAGGCCGAAGCAGGCGGATCACGAGGTCAGGAGATCAAGACCATCCTGGTTAATGCGGTGAAACCCCGTCTCTACTAAAAATACAAAAAAATTAGCCAGGCATGGTGGCAGGCACCTGTAGTCCCAGCTACTCAGGAGGCTGAGGCAGGAGAATGGCATGAACCCAGGAGGCGGAGCTTGCAGTGAGCTGAGATCACGCCACTGCACTCCAGCCTGGGCAACAGAGCAAGATTCCCTCTCAAAAATAAATAAATAAATAAATACATAAATAAATAAATAAATAAAAATAAAATAAATAAATAAAATAAAAGTTAAGAAGAAATAAATTTACATTTAAAAGAATAAAGTGAAAGACCGGGAGCTCTTCCTTACATATGGACTCTTAGAATTATTAATTGGCCTAATTTCAATATTGCTGTGTCTCAGAGGCTGAAGGGCCAGAGGAGAGGTAGAGAGACAGGGAATGGTCGATAAATACACATAACATTTATCGATTAAGTTTGCTGCCTTATATGAGAGTGGTACATGGTGCCCCAAAACAAGTACAAGAATTAACACCAAAGATCACCAATCATGCTTACAATAACATAATAATAATGGAAAAGTTTGAAATATTGTGAAAATACCCAACATATATCACAGAGACACGAAGTAAGTGCATGCTGTTGGAAAAATGGCAGAGAGAGACTTGCTCGATGCAAAGTTGCCACAAAACTTCAATTTGTAAGAAAAACACAGTATCTGCAAAGCACGATAAAGTGAGGCACAATAAAACTGTACTCTCCAATTTTTCTAAAGTGAACCTGCATTATTTTTGCAATAAAAAAGAAGTGTTGTATGGTTTGGTTTTGTTTTTTAACTTCCTGGTTTTAGGCGACACACTGGCCTTCTCACGCTTCAAGAGATGATCCAAATTGGATAAAGCCTGGAGAACCTAAGTGGCCACACCAAAATCATTTGCAAAGCAGGAGTGAGTCACTAACTCTTATTTGCAGCTGTAAAACACAAGGAGCAAAATATAAAGACAGTTTGAACCTGGAGGTAGGTGATGCACAGCTGAAATTAATTTTCCACGGAGGTTTACTTACACATTTCATATCTTCAGAGGTTCCCATTCACTGCAGAAGTGTAACCCCAAAACAATGAAATCATTCAGCACGGAAGCACTATCTTCAGTGTTCTGAATGCTGCCACTTGAACTTCAAGGCCCCTTGAATAAATACACACTGGAAAGCTCATGGGTTTTTTCCCTTTTGTTTTAGTAATGGAAAGGCTTTACAGAGGATGGACTCGCATCGATTTGATGACAATGGCCATGACATTCAAGTGATTCCTATTTTACATGCAGCGCTAAACCTAAGTGCCTTTTTATCTTCCTGTTCACATGACAAAGCAGCCACTTATCAGTTACAACTGCAGCAGAAAAGCCTGGAAAGTCCTAGAGAGCCTGGGCTAATGGTACCTTTGGGGAAGCAATCTGGGGTCACTCCAGAGATTAACCCTTGAAATCTCAACAAAACCATGACCTGCCTTGAAGACTCTGGTTTCAACAAGTTACTCTCCCTCCACCTGTGAGGTGGTGTGATGAAGATTTATGTGATATGTTACTAGAAAAGGGAAAGTATAGCATTTTATACTGAGATAAGAAATGAAAAACGATCAAAAAACATACTTCTGGTCTAAGAATACATGTGACAGTATCAGAGCCCAAGCAGTAAGGGAAAGAAGACTTCAGCCAGGCACGGTAGCTCACACCTGTAATCCCAGCACTTTGGGAGGCCAAGGTGGGTGGATCATCTGAGGTCAGGAGTTCGAGACCAGCCTAGCCAACATAGTGAAACCTCGCCTCTACAAAAAATACAAAAATTAGCTGGGCGTGGTGGCAGGTGCCTGTAATCCCTGCTACTCGGGAGGCTGAGGCAGGAGAATTGCTTGAACCTGGGAGGCAGAGGCTGCAGTGAGCCAAGATTGTGCCACTGCACTCCAGCATGGGCAACAGAGTGAGACTGTCTCACAAAAAAAAAAAAAAAAAATAGAGTGAGATAATAAATGAATAATAGAAATTTTAATAGCTTAACATAGCAATTCAAGAAACATTCCAAAGTAATATGTGATTGACTGCCAAGAAGGAATGCTGGCCATAAAACAATAGAAGTTAAGAGATGGTACCAATACTGCCTGAATATTCATCATCTTGGAAAACCTCAGGCACTTCCAGGATGACCAGACAGTGAGAGTGAGCTGAGAAAATGGAAAACTCTGTTCCTCAACCTTCTCTTCCAGAATCTTTTATATCTAGTGGGATTCTCCAGGTTGAATGGAGCCAGATCTCTAAGTGGATTAATTGTTATTTATAACAACATTCTGAACCATGACGCATGGTGGCCTCCCGTCACTCTCCACTAGATAAATTGTCCAACAGTAATAAACAAATAGATGGAACTTGCCTCCCTGCCAAGGATGTGCTGCTGTCATCTTTCTGCCATGGTCATCAATTAAAGGATTAAATAACGAATGAACTGTCAAGAGTTCAACTCTAATCTTTAGACTCAAACTCAAAGATGCTCCAGGAACAGCAGGATTGGATTTATGCCCTTTATTTTCCTTCACCTCACTCTGTGAGGGTGCACATAGCCATAAACACACTTATGTGCACAGTCTCACAAACGTTCACATGCTACACCCCACACGTTCTCTCCCACAGCTTCTCTTGCCATTTAAGTAATTTGTTCTTTCTTGCTTGCTTGCTTTTTTTTTTTTTTTTTTTTTTTTGAGACAGGCTATATCAGTCCGTTTTCGCACTGCTGATAAAGACATACCTGAGACTGGGTAATTTATAAAGAAAAAGAGGATTAACGGACTCACAGTTCCATGGGGCTGGAGAGGCCTCACAATCATGGCAGAAGGTGAAAGACATGTCTTACATGGCAGCAGACAAGAGAAAATGAGAACCGAGTGAAAGGGGTTTCCCCTTATATAACCATCACATCTCATGAGACTTATTCACTACCAGGAGAACACTATGGGGGAAACTGCCCCAATGATTCAATTATCTCCCACTGGGTCCTTCCCACAACATGTAGGAATTATGGGAGCTACAATTCAAGATGAAATTTGGGTGGGGACATAGCCAAACCACATCATAGGGTCTCACTCTGTCACCCAGGCTGCAGTGCAGTGGTGCAATCATAGCTCACTGCAGCCTCAACCTCCAGGTCTCAGGCGATGCTCCTCCCTCAGCCTTCCAAGTAGCTAAGACTACAGGCACATGCCACCATTCCCAGCTAATTTTTGTGTTGTGTAGAGATGGGGTTTCGCCACGTTTCCCAGGTTGGTCTCAAACTCCTGGAATCAAGCAATTCTCCCACCTTTGCACCCCAAAGTGCTGGGATTACAGGCATGAGCCACCTCACTCAGCCCTGAGTGGCTTTGTCAATGAGGTAATGAACTTATTTAAATCATGGAGGGAAATGTGTTCATGTTGGAGGGAAGTGGTTTTAAGCCTTTAGAAAAGGAGAGCTCTAGTAACGTTTACCAGCAGCCCCTACCTACAGTGAGGCCAAGAAAGAAGGACAGGCACTCAAACCACCGGACCAGGAGACATTCAGCCAGACATGGGGAACAGTGGCTTCCAGCTGCCCAAGAACACCCACCTGGAGGGGCATTTTCTCCAAAGGATGGTGAAGCTACGAGTATGCATGAGTTCAGCAAAGATTTAGGTAAAGACACGATGCCCAACTATAATGACATACTGAGAGGTTGTTAGAGATATTGATTAATCATGGTAGTAACTTACATTTATAAATCCTTTACAATAGGCCAGGTGTAGTGGTTCATACCCGTAATCCTAGCACTTTGGGAGGCCGAGGCTGCAGTGAGCTATGATCACGCCACTGCACTCCAGCCTGGGTGACAGAGCAAGACCTTGTCTCAAATTAATAAATAAAATCCTTTACAATAAATAGGCACTGGGCCAAAGTCTTTATTTATTTTTAATTTTTATTTATTTATTTTTTTGAGACAGAGTTTTACTCTGTTGCCCAGGCTAGAGTGCAGTGGCACAATCCCGGCTCCCTGCCACCTCTGCCTCCGAGGTTCAAGCAATTCTGCCTCAGCCCCCCCGAGTAGCTGGGATTACAAGTGCCTGACTAATTTTTGTATTTTTTAGTAGAGACAGGGTTTCTCCATGTTGGCCAAGCTGGTCTTGAACTCCTGACCTCAGGTGATCAGCCTGCTTTGGCCTCCCAAAGTGCTGGGATTACAGGCATGAGTCACCATGCCTGGCTGGCCAAACTCTTTCATGGATCAACTCATGTAAGCCTCATCATAGCCCCATAATGTAAAAATAATGATTTGCCTGATTTTTGAAATGAGAAATCTGGGGCTCAGAGAAGTTCAATAACCAAACAAAAATCACACAGCTGGGAAGTAGATTGGAGTTGGGATTCAAACCAGTCAGATGGATTCCAGAGCCCGCTTCATATCATAGCCACATGCCTAACTTCTTTCATTTTTTGTTAACATTCCTAAACTTTTGAGATTCATTTTATAAAGGAAAACACCCATTACCATATTCTCCATGAATTCTTCTGTAATACCATGATGAGAAACAGACTTAGCATATACAGAGACATACACACATGCACATACACAAACACACACATACACACACACATATCTAGCCAAGGAAGGTAACTAAGGGGTGTATAGAGAATACCATTATTTCTCTTTCTCCACCTACCAGGCAATTGATCCTGGCAGGTGGAGAGAGAGAGAGACTTGAGTCAAACTCTCAGGCACAGTCTTTCATCACCCCTTCTACCCACCACCTCAAAGCATCAAAGGCGTATTACGGGATTGTAGCTGCCCCAATGCTAAACAGGTAACCTCACCTGAGAGTCCTTAGTACCTTAGGAACTTGAAACTAACACAAGAACTTGACATAACATGAGACTACAGATAGCCCCAAAGTGGGCAGAAAAAGGTCAGTCTGAGCATACAGATGAGTTAGCCATCAGCAGCCTTTTCCAGAGCTACCCCTAGGGAAGGAAGATTAGGATCTATGCTTGGCCAATGCAAAGCAGAGTCTTATAAGGAAGACGAAGGTGATTCGCTTAGGCCACATCGAGTCTGTTACCACCCTCAGCCCATGCCCTTCTACCTGGTGCCGGGACACAGCATAGAGAAGCCTGATTTGCCTCTTTTCCTATGCTTCCCGCCTGCCGTCCTCCTGAGACATCAGTTCTTTCTGATTTGTTTTTGTTGGCAGTGTTGACTGCGGGTGGTCCTGGGCATAGGGGGACAGAGAGGGGCTCAATCCCTTCTCAGGAATGATCTTCGCTCTCAAGGCCCAGGGGCAACCTTGTTGCCTACAGCTCCTTGCAGAACTTGGCCTTTGCCTTTCGACAGCACACGTGGCATCTGGAAGCATTCCTGTGCCTTGAGAGCCCCATCTGCTCCCTCATGGATGCTGCCCACACGAAGGCTAAACTTCCCTCTGTTGTTGTATAAAGAACACAGCCTCCTTCTCAAGTCTCCAAATAAACTTCCTCCTCTCCCAAACACAAACACTGACACCCAAATGTCTAGCTTTATTGGGTCTCTTATTTCCATCCACTCTCTAGGGGAGCTGAGTCCAACACCATGTTTTATCAGCTTAAAAGGATCACAAATCCCAGCACTTCGGGAGGCCAATGTGGGAGGATTGCTTGAGGCCAGGAATTCGAGGATGCATGAGCTATGATCATGCCACTGCACTCTAGCATGGGCAATGAAGCAAGACCCTGTCTCTAAAAGAAAAAAAAAGATAAAAGGAGCACAGTCTGCAGCCCTCCTCACTGCCTGTGGTGCAATGAGGTCAAGAGAATCAAGGAGAATGGTAACCCCTCCCAGAAGACGGCCCAGTCTGCAGGGAAGGAGAGCACAGGAAAACTTACCAGTCATGCAAATGCTAATACATTAATGCAACTGGGTGTGTGGGCAGAGATGGGCCTGATCTGGAGCTCATAAAGGCAGGAATACATCTTCCTTCCAATCCAGTAGTGATTTCCATCTCAACATTGAAAAGTCATTGTCGACCGGGCACCGTGGCTCACGCCTATAATCCTAGTACTTTGGGAAGCTGAGGCAGGCAGATCGCTCGAGGTCAGGAGTTCAAAAGCAGCCTGGTCAACATGGTGAAACTCTGTCTCTACTAAAAATATAAAAACTTAGCGGGACATGGTGGTGGGTGCCTGTAATCCCAGCTACTTGGGAGGCTGAGGCAGAAGAGTTGCTTGAACCCGGGAGGTGGAGGCTGCACTGAGCCGAGGTAATGCCACTGCACTCCAACCTGGGTGACAGAGGGAGACACTGTCTCAAAAAAAAAAAAGAAAGAAAGAAAAGAAAAGTCATTGTCTTTTTTTAAATGTCTAAATTGCTGGGTGCAGTGGCTCATGCCTGTAATCCCAACACTTCAGGAAGAGGATTGCTTGAGGCCAGGAAGTCAAGATTAGCCTGAGAAACACAGTAAGATCCCATCTGTACAAATACATATACATATATATATATATATATATATATATGTATGTTGTTTTTTTTTTGAGATGGAGTCTTGCTCTGTTGCCTAGGCTGGAGTTCAGTGGCATGATCCCAGCTCACTGCAACCCCCACCTCCTGGGTTCAAGTGATTCTCTTGCCTCAGTCTCCCGAGTAGCTGGGACTACAGACGTGTACCAACAATCCAGGCTGATTTTTGTATTTTCAGTAGAGACGGGGTTTCACCATGTTAGCCAGGATGGTCTCGATCTCCTGACCTCATGATTCGCCCACCTCAGCCTCTCAAAGTGCTGGGATTACAGGCGTGAGCCACTGCGTCCGGCCTACAAATAATTTTTTTTAATGGCCTGGGTGTGGTGGCACATGCCTGTAGTCCAAGCTACTCGAGAGGCCAAGGAAGGAGGATCACTTGAACCTGGGAGTTCAAGGCTGCAGTGAGCCATGATCACGCCACCACACTCCAGCCTGGGCAACAGAGTGAGACTCTGTCAATAAATAATACATGTCGAAATTATAAGTCTCTGCTGAAGTTTGAATCCCTTGGATAAGACAGGATGGAACATTCTCCCTGGAAAAGGCAGAAGGCTGGTTTGGAGCAGGCTTGATTGGAGGCAGGGGAGGAAGAGTCCATGGCCCCTGGGATCCAGAGGTACTTGAAACATCAGATTGGCCTGCTCTATTTGACAGGACTTTTGTCAGCACCAGCTCTGGCTGGAGGTCATTACCTGGGCAGAGGAGCCTCAGAGACCCCTCTTCCCCACTGTCCTAAATCCTTGGTATACTGAATATGACCAATATTTCCTCCCTCACCCACATTTACTTTTTTTTTTTTTTTTTTTGAGATGGAGTCTCACTCTGTCACCCAGGCTGGAGTACAGTGGCGAGATCTCTGCTCGCTGCAACCTCCGCCTCCTGGGTTCAAGCAATTCTCCTGCCTCGGTCTCCCAAGTAGCTGATTACAGGCATACACCACCACACCTGGCTAATTTTTGTATTTTTAGTAGAGACGGGGTTTCACCATGTTGACCAGGCTGGTCTCGAACTCCTGACCCCAAGCGATCCGCCCACCTCAGCCTCCCAAAGTGCTGGGATTAAAGGCATGAGCCACTGCGCCCGGCCTGGCTGGGCAACTCTCATTTGGGGACTCTCACATAGTAGGGATCAGGTGTCAGCTGTGCTGTGGTCATCTGGGGGATCAGCTACACTGGATGCTCTAGGTGGCTCACAGATGGCAGGCACTGGATGCTGCTGTCTGCTGGTTGCTCAACAGTGTCTGAAGATGTGGCCTTTTCAGGGTAATCACTTCATTTCGTCTTACATGGTGGTGTCTCCACCCAGAATAAGTATCCCAAGATACTAGGAAGAGAGTGGGTGGCTGTATGACCTAGCCCCAGAAGTCACTCAGCCTCACGTCTGTCATGTTCCATCGGCTGGAGTATCTAAGAGAACCACCCAGATTCGAGAAAAAGAAGACATCGACTCCCACCTTTCAATGGAAGAAGTAGCAAAGAAGTTTGGGCCAGTTTTTGATTACTTCCATTTAAAGTTGAGGAAACTCAAACAAAATAACTAAATTGTCAAAAATCACATTCCTGGCCTGGCGCAATGGCTGACACTTCTAATCCCAACACTTTGGGAGTCCAAAGTGGGTGACTGCTTGAACCCAGGAGTTCAAGACCAGCCTGGGCAACATTGCAAGACCCTATCTCTACTAAAAAAAAAAAAAAAAGGCCAGGCACGGTGGCTTATGCTTGTAATCCCAGCACTTTGGGAGGCTGAGGGGCGTGGATCACTTGAGGCCAGGAATTTGAGAATACTCTGGCCAACATGGTGAAACCCTGTCTCTACTAAGAACACAAAAATTAGCCAGGCGTGGTAGCACGCACCTGTGATCCCAGCTACTTGGGAGGCTGAGGCAGGAGAATTGCTTGAACCCAGATGGTGGAGGTTGCAGTGAGCCAAGACTGTACCACGGCACTCCAGCCTGGGCGACAGAGCGAGATTCCATCTCAAAAAAAAAAAAAATTAGCCAGACGTGATGGCATGAGCTTGTAGTTCCAGCTACCCAGGAGGCTGAGGCAGGAGGATCACCTGAGCCCAGGGGGTTGAGGCTGCAGTGAGCAATGATTGCCCCACTGCACTCCAGCCTGAGTGACAGAGTGAGATCCTGTCTCAAATTAATATAAATAAATAAATTAATTAAATTTTTTAAAAATTACATTTCTAAAAATTAACAATAGAAATGCAAGCTGGACATAGTGGCATGTGCACCTGTAGCCCCAGCTACTAGGGAGGCTGAGGCAGGAGGATCGCTTGAGCCCAGGAGTTCAAGACCAGCCTGGCCAACATAGCAAGACTCTATCTCTATTTTTTTAAAAGAAGAATGGGAATTCAAACCCAGCCTTGTCCAATTCGAAATTGAGCACCCCTCTGGCAATGTCAAAACTGCCCAGTAAGCTGGGGCATTCTTGCTTTTTGCCTTGGTAGTCAAGGTGGGGGGTGGCTATAGGCTCACTCTAGCTACAGAAATGTTAGGCCCTTCCTTCATTCCTTCCTTGTTTCCTTTCTCTTCTTTCCTTCTTTCCTTCCAGCTGACTGCCTTCCTGAGTTATTTCTAAACCAAGAGTCAAATCCTACCACCCCAAGGCAGGAGAATCGCTTGAACCTGGGAGGCAGAGGTTGCAGTGAGTTGAGATCGTGCCACTGCACTCCAGCCTGGGTGACAGAGTGAGATTTCATCTAAAAAAAAATGTGTTCTCCCACCCGCAAGGCCATACACCTTAAGGCAGAGAGAAGTGATGTCACCATGCTGAGGGCCTGCATAGAAGGGAATCTCCAACTTGTCACCATTCTGCCTGTAAATAGTATCTTCCCAAAGGCTGAAATCACATTACATTCTTGCCCTAAAAAGATGGACACAGCTATTGAATTAGAAGCTCTAGCATGTGCAAGAGACCTACACTTTGAGAGGCTGAAGCATCACCCAGTCTCTTCCAATCTCTCATGAGTATTTTGAAGACACTTAGAGATATTTTCTCCTCATCCATCTGGAATGACAAGCAGAGGCATTGTGAGTATCAAACATGAACACCTACATAATCCGGACTGCTCATTGGAAAGAGTTCTCATTTCCAAATGTTCCCTCAGATGATCATCAGAGAATATAGACTTAATCGCAACCTATTATTAGCCACCAAATGTTTCAGCTGAGTGGCTTCTCTTGCCAATGTTCCCCCTCTCAGATGAAGAGTACAGGCCCTCAGTGCCCATAACAACTGTCCCCTCCAAGTAGTATTGAATGAGTGTTTTGACTCATTCAGTACTACCAGGTAGTACTGAATGAGTGTTTTGACACAATGGCTAAGCACTGGTTTTGAAGCCTTATAGTCCTGGATTCAAATTCTAGTTCTGTCACTTATCAGCCCAAGTTTCTCAACCTCTTCAAGCTTCAGGTACCTGACTATCAGATGCAGATCATAAAAGCATCTTCCTCATTTGGGTTGTTGTGAGATTAATGCAAGGAATTACATGTAGATTAAAGGGCAGTTTATGCAGAAACTAAGAAAACACTAGGAAAAAGATGGTACCTTTTAGGTCTTTTGGGTCTTTCCTTACCATAGAAAGTGGCAGTAACTCCTGGGTGTTGCCATGGCAACAGTAAACTGACATGGCACCCTGATGGGCTTGTCTCATGGGAAGCTGCTTCCATCCTGTCCCTGTTTTACCTACTTCTCCATTTTGTCCAGTGTCCAAGCCCCACCTCTCGAGTTGAGTCCCACCTCCTACCTCAAGATCATGCTAAGTGAGACTGAGTGAGATTATGCCCTTAGCACAATACCTAACATCTGGTAAGTATTAAATATATATTGGCTACTACAACCCCGGAAATAACTAGACAGTGCTGGAGTAATGCTAAAGCCCAGGCTGGAAGAAAAATGAGCTAGTCAGGAGTTCAGAGAGAAAGAACAAGTTCAACAGTTGTGGGCAGGCAAGGAGACAGATCCCAGATCAACTAAGGGGAGGGAGATGCCGAAAAGCATACAGGATGTGGTATCTGGAAGATGAGAGGGTGAACAGAATCCACACATAGGCAAAAGCCCTTAGTACTCTGCCAGAGGTTCTTATCTCTCTTTCAAACAGCATTCTGGGAATGGGCAACCCAACATTCACATACAAAAAGACAGACTTCTAAGATCAAGTA
This sequence comes from Hylobates moloch, assembly GCF_009828535.3. Lineage (NCBI taxonomy): Eukaryota > Metazoa > Chordata > Mammalia > Primates > Hylobatidae > Hylobates > Hylobates moloch. Next base: position 109,089,214 of record NW_026652276.1, on the reverse strand, counting down.
ATATCTGATGTCTTTAGTATATGCAGTTACAGACATTTGGGAGAAGTAATGCTTATTGTACACCTACCATGTGCAAAGTACAGCACAATCACTTTTGCATGCTTGATGTCATGGATTCTTGACATTATGCTGCAGAATTAGAAGGTTTATACCCAGTTTTTGAAAGGTAAAGAAAACAAGGCTTGGAAATGTTAACATAACCAGGGTCATGGGGTCAGGGCGTGGGTGAGCTGGAAGTTGAAGCCCAGATGACTCTGAAATTTGCAGGCTTTCCACTCCACCTACCAATGATGCTTCAGAGGAGACAAGCATGAGTTGAGTGGCTTTGAGAGACGATTCCTCTGCAGTGAGGAAACAGAAGAAAGTTGTCAAAGATTCTTAGCCACAAATGAAACATCATCTTATCTTCTCCTAATTTTTTCCTCCAAAATTTCATTATCAGGCTGGGCATGGTGACTCACACCTGTAATCCCAGAGCTTTGGGAGGCTGAGGCTAGAGGATCACTTGAGCCCATGAATTCAAGACCAGCCTGGGCAAAAAAGTGGAACTCCATCAACACACACAAAAAAATTTAATTAGCCGTGTGCAATAGTGTGTGCCTGTAGTCTCAGCTACTTGGGAGGGTGGAGGGGAGAGGATGGCTTGAGCCCAAGAGTTTGAGGCTGCAGTGAGCCGTGATCACACCACTGTATTCCAGCCTGCTGGATGACAGACTGAGACCCTGTCTCTCAAACAAATGAAGAAGAAAAGGAAGAAGAGGAAGGGAAAGGGGAAGAGGAAGGGGAAGGAGAAGCAGAAAGAGAAGGAGAAGGAGAAGACAGATTCAAAGTCAAGTCTTAACATTTTTGCCTTTCTGGCAGGAAATGATAACTGAAATCAGACAATGGATTTTGTTGGGGTTTTTTTGTTTGTTTGTTTTTGTTTGTTCGTTTTTGAAATGGAGTCTTGCTCTGTTGCCCAGGCTGGAGTGCAGTGGCACAATCTTGGCTCACTGCAACCTCCACCTCCCAAGTTCAAGCAATTATCCTGCCTCAGCCTCCTGAGGATTACCGTTGCACACCACCATGGCCGACTAATTTTTGTATTGTTGTTGTTGTTGTTGTTTTTGTTTTTGAGATGGAGTCTGGCTCTGTCGCCCAGGCTGGAGTGCAGTGGTGCTATCTTGGCTCACTGCAGGCTCCACCTCCCAGGTTCATGCCATTCTCTTGCCTCAGCCTCCCAAGTAGCTGGGACTACAGGCACCCACCACCACGCCCAGCTAATTTTTTGTATTTCTAGTAGAGAGGGGGTTTCACTGTGTTAGCCAGGATGGTCTTGAACTCTTGACCTTGTGATCCACCCGCCTCAGCCTCTGAAAGTGCTGGGATTACAGGCATGAGCCACCATGTCCAGCCTGGATTTTGTTTTTTAAGACAGGGTCTCGCTGTGTCACGCAGGCTGGTGTGCAGTGGCTCAATTATAGCTCATTGCAGCCTCAACCTCCCAGGTTCAAGCAATCCTCCCACCCCCACCTCTCAAGTAGCCGGGACTACAGGTGCGTGACAACACTCCCTGCTAATTTTTAAAATTTTTGTGGAGATGGAGTCTCGCTGTTGCCCAGGCTGGTGTACTCTTAATTTTCATACTTCCATTCAGGCACATTAAGTAGTTGTCTGACCTTATTTTAAGCAGTTTTTTTCTCATAAGAAAGCGTCGCTTTGCTGTACTTTGCACATGGCAGGTGTACAATAAGCATTACTTCTCCTAAATGTCTGTAACTGCATATATTAAAGACATTAGATATTACTTGATCTTAGAAGTCTGTTTTTTTGTATGTGAATGTTGGGTTGCCCATTCCCAGAATGCTGTTTGAAAGAGAGATAAGATCCCCTTTTTTGGCAATGCCCAAAGCAGAGGCCCTGGTAAATTAAGAAAGAAGGCTGGCGACTGTGCAGGGGATTTTGAAAAATGGAAACCCAACTACAAACTGCTCTTCCAGATCGTAACTTGCACACAGTAAAATATACACAAATTCAGTGCATTGAATAATGAAAACTAGGTTGCAGTAATGATGTAGAAGTGACCTAAAAATATGGTGTCTTCACCACCATGCTGAGAAGCCAATGGTGACTTTCTGTTTCAAGAAAGTGGCATTGTTCCATATTATGTTTAGAACTGTGGTTTGTCTGATAGAATGCAGCTGAACATTTTGTCCCCTGTACCAAAGGCACATGGTGACAATGTTTGTGTACACTCTCTGGCATGCCCCATACATGGAATCAGTCTGGAATTACTTTTTAAAGAGGATTTGAGTTTAGCATTTCACGGGAAATGCCTGTGTCAGGAATTCAATAACACGTTAGTACGCTATGTCAAAACAACTGTACTAGTAAAACACTTCACATTGCACCATCTGAGAACAATAGTATTGCATGAGGCACAAAACTCTCACCCCGAAATGAGTGTCAGCCTGTGTCACCTGATAAAGTTGTCAGAAAGTATTTTGATCAGTGTACCTGTAGTTACTGTGTTTGCTTTCCTTTGTGAAAGATTGGAGTCACTAGCATTCTGGATTAACTACCAACGTTTTTTGTTCTTTCTTCATCTTTACCCAAGGAAACTGAAAAATATCTGCTTCTGGTATGATCATTGATATGGTTTGACTGTGTCCCCATCCAAATCTTATCTTGGACTGTAGCTCCCATAATTCCCACGTGTTGTGGGAGAACCCGATGGGGCTTTTTGTTTTGTTTTGTTTTGTTTTTTTGAGACAGAGTTTCTCTCTTGTTGCCCAGGCTGGAGTGCAATGGTGTGATCTCAGATCACTGCAACCTCTGCCTCCCTGGTTCAAGCGATTCTCCTCCCTCAGCCTCCCAAGTAGCTGGGATTACAGGCATGCACCACCACACCTGGCTAATTTTTGTATTTTTAGTAGTGACAGGGTTTCACCATGTTGGTCAGGCTGGTCATGAACTCCTGACCTCAGGTGATCCACCCACCTCAGCCTCCCAAAGTGCTGAGATTACAGGCATGAGCCGCTGTGTCAGGCCAATCTGATGGTTTTATAAGGAGAAACCCCTTTCACTTGTCTCATTCTCTGTCTTGCTTCCTGCCACGTAAGATGTGCCTTTCACCTTCCACCATGATTGTGAGGCCTCCTCCACCATGTGGAACTCTGAGCCCACGAAACCTCTTTTTCTTTAAAAATTACCTAGTCTTGGGTATGTCTTTATCAGCAGCGTGAAAATGGACTAATACAATCATCAAATGCCAGAAAGAAATCTACCTATCTAAGGTAGATTTCTACCTATCTGAGGACTGCCTTCTTCAAATAATGAAATGGAATGGAAGCCCATAGAGTATAAGCAATGTGTATAAGCTCACCTAATAGTGGCAGAACCAAGCTTAGAACCTACTGAGAGACAGGTACGTTATGGGGAAGCATATGTTGATAAGACAGAACATAATTCCAAAGGGGGACATAAAATACATTTTCATCTGGTTTAATTTGAGTGAAAAAAAAATCCCCACAGTTTCTCATATTTAAAAATAAAACTTTTTAAGTAGGCAAGATAATTAGTATGCTCTTGAGGATGAGATTTCATATGAAATTTCGGATTTAAATATTATGATGCAACATTGAGCAGTATATAATTACCCAAAAGGTCGCATTTGTAAAATTTTAAATATCTAAATAACAAATTATAAAAGGTATCAATATCATTCCATTTTGAGCATCTTATATGTATTCTGAGAACAAATAATGTCTTGGCACTTGCTGCGACGTAAAAGGCTCTGCAATAGAACTTAACAGACTTTGGTTTGAGTCCTCAGTTAACCGAAGTGGGCCTCTTAAAGAAGTCATTATCTGAAAAACACTTTCACACGCATGTTTGTAGCAGCACAATTTGCAATTGCAAAAATATGGAGCCAACATAAATGCCCATCAACCAATGAGTGGATAAAGAAAATGTGGTATATATACACCATGGAATACTACTCAGCCATAAAAAGAAATGAAATATAATGATATTTGCAGCAACTTGGATGGTGTTGGAAACGATTATTCTTTTTTTTTGAGATGGAGTCTTGCTCTGTCACACAGGCTGGAGTGCAGTGGCACCATCTTGGCTCACTGCAAACTCCACCTCCTGAGTTCAAGTGATTCTCCTGTCTCAGCCTCCCGAGTAACTGGGACTACAGGCACATGCCACCAGGCCCAGCTAATGTTTGTATTTTTAGTAGAGATGGAGCTTTACTATATTGGTCAGGCTGGTCTCGAACTCCTGACCTCAGGTGATCCACCCGCCTAGGCCTCCTACAGGCATGAGCCACTGTGCCCGGCCTGGAAACCATTGTTCTAAGTGAAGCAACTCAGGAATGGAAAACCGAATATTGTATGTTCTCACTTATGAGTAAGAGCTAAGCGATGAGGATGCAAAGGCATAAGAATGATATGATGGACTTTGAGGACTCGGAGGAATGGTGGAAGGGGAGTGAAGGATAAAAGACTACACTGGGTACAGTGTACACTGCTCAGGTGATGAGTGCACCAAAATCTCAGAAATCACCACTAAAGAACTCATTCATGTAACGAAAACCCACCTGTACCCCAAAAACTACTGAAATATATTTTTAAAAAATAATGGGTCTCCTTGCTATTGGTGTGTTCCTTTGAATGACGGTTTCTAGTTAATTTTAGGGTGATGGTCATATCCATTATTGTCTCACTATCTTTCATCTCAGTCTTTTGGAGAAAAGAAAAATTGAATCATGCACCTTTGATCAAGAAAGGGCCATCATAATTATACAGTCAAACATTTTTATTTTACAGTTGAAGAAACTGAGACCTAGAAATATTAAATGACTCTCTCATGGCCCCTTGAAAAAAAAAAAGAAGACACCCTGAGAGTCAGCTTGCTTTCCATTCTCTTTCCCTTTTTCTTTCCCAATTTAATGTGGAAATTAAAAGACAGCGCCTGATTGGAAACCTGGATTCCCCTTTGAAAAGTCTGTGCTCGGACAGGCGCGGTGGATCACGCCTGTAATCCCAACACTTCGGGAGGCCGAGGCCAGCAGATCACCTGAGGTCAGGAGTTCGAGAGCAGCCTGGCCAACATGGCGAAACCCCGTCTCTACTAAAAATACAACAATTAGCCGGATGTGGTGGTGCATGCCTGTAACCTCAGCTATTCAGGAGGCTGAGGCAGGAGAATCACTTGGACCCGGGAGGCGGAGGTTGCAGTGAGCCGAGATCATGCCACTGCACTCCAGCCTGGATGACAGAGTGAGACTCTGTCTTAAAAAAAAAAAAAAAGGAAAGAAAAGTCTGTGCTCTTTCCCGGAGGCTTTTCTTCCGTTTTTCTCTACAAACTACACTATGTCTCTGCTTTCACTGGTTGTAATTTCTGGAACAACTTAGCATAAACACCTTTGGGGAAAGCAGACATTCCGTGTTGCAAAAGGAGAAAAGTGGAAAATAAAGATTCCAGAATCAAAATTTCACTTTATGAAAATGTTATAAAGTTTCAGGGAAAAATTGAAAATTCAGCTAAAAGTTGAGAAAAGGGGTAGGTTGCCAATATGTGATCACCGCTACCCTGCCCGTGGTTTGGAATGGCGAACCAGGCAGGGTGTTCTATTCTGCTTTTAGGGGGTCCCAGCTCTCACACCAGCGTCTGATATGCAATCAGCCATCTAGATTAGGAATTTGATGACTATAAAAACATAGTTTTAGCTTCCTCTTAAATGGGTGTGTATCTTGGGTTGGTTGGCTATAATTTGTTTTCCCTGTTTCTTAAGTGGGTTGTCCCTGTCTCTCCCCCAATATATTCTTTTTCCTACCACTTCATCACTCCCAACCACTTTTCAATGCTTTTGACATTTATTGCTAATAAAAATAATAACACTTATCATCTAAAAGTTAGTATTTCAGTTTGAAAGTTTTATGTACGTTATTTTTACTTGGATTTATGTCACTCCTCCAAGCAAAGAATAAATAAATAAAAGCACTTTATCAAATTTATAACCTACTCAAATTCAGAGATTTCTGAATAGGAAACAGACCAGGGACACTTAGCCAAGATTAGCTTAAATAGAAACCAAAATTTTGCATACGGGGCTCTGAAGAAAGATGTTCGTCTTGACAGGTCGTGTCCACACGTGAAACGGGAAGTGGATAATGAGGGTAATTACCTCTGCACCAGAGGCCTTCCAGCTTACCTGTTCCCTGAAATGCCCAGGTAACTAACAAAGGCAAACATGTTTTCTGGTGTCAATTATATCCTAATAATTGTTTCAATTCTCTGCTTCCTTTTGAGTGTGAAGATCCGGGCTAAAAGGCTTAAAAAAACAGGCTTAAAAGGTTTCCCAGATGTAAAGTAGATTTTACAAAAGAAACTTCTGGCAAGTTGAATGTAAGTAAATCAGAAACATATGGACTATGTTTCCCTCAAAATACCCATGGGTTTGAAAGCCCAGAAAACACATAAAAAGTAAAGGGAAACTGTTTTCCAAAGCTGAGCTTATGTGAGAAATTGCAGGCAGCAACAGAAAGCCTGGCTCAACCCACCCAGCGCAAGGGATGGAGCTGGTGGTCAGGCAGCCACCAGCGCCTACCCCAGAGCTGATGCCAACAGTCTTCATTTCTGAAGATGACGTGATTGATGGAGCCTTGACCTGTACATATGGGCGTGACTGAGAAAACATCACTCAGTACTTCCCATACTGAAGACGTGACTTCATAGCTCCTTTGCAACCATCTGTAGTGAATGTTTACACAGCCTGTTTCTCTTCTTGAGGGCCTCTCATGTTAAACCATCAGGCTGCTGTCAGGCATGCATTTACTGAGCATTTAGCACGCACCCCGTAGAGAAGGATCACAGAGAAAAAGACGATCCTGTGCCGGCCCAGAAGGTGAATTATAGACTCCGAATTGGAAGGTCCTTAAAGATACCTGAGTTTCTCTTTCCACCCTGTGGATTCTGGTTTCAGTTTGCAGTCTAGATCGTGGAAAGAATGGTCACAAAATAACTCAAATGGTGACCAGCACAGCATAGATTCCTTGTTGACAGGCAAGGTCCTTAAACAGTAGTAAGTGGTGCTCGTGTTGCTGGGTGATGCTGGGTGATGCTGGGTGAGGCTTGGGAGAACAAATTGAAGGTTGATGGAGAGTAGCCCGGCCAGAGCCCAACCTCTCAGTCTGTCTATCAGAGTCAGGCTTATTTATGCTTTGGAGTGCAGTACTGAGGCCACTGACTTACACATAAGCTTTTTTTTTTTTTTTTTTAGACGGAGTCTCGCTCTGTTGCCGAGGCTGGAGTGCAGTGGCGCGATCTCGGCTCACTGCAAGCTCTGGCTCCCGGGTTCACACCATTCTCCTGCCTCAGCCTCCCGAGTAGCTGGGACTACAGGCGCATGCCACCACGCCTCGCTGATTTTTTATATTTTCTGTAGAGATGGAGTTTCGCCAGATTGCTCAGGCTGGTCTCAAACTCCTGGGCTAAAACAATCTGCCCACCTCTGCCTCTCAAAGTGCTGGGAATACAGGCATGGGCCACTGTGCCCGGCCCCATTCCATGCTCTTATCACAGCAAAATTTGTGTTACTAATGTAGTAAATTATGTGTCTGGAATCCTTTCAAAACTCAGTAACACATATTGAGTCCAGATTATTTTAGAAGACTATTATTATCCCATAATCTATATACGTGTTAACATTGTGTTCCATTTTGCATTCAAATTTACAAGATAGATCTGTCCTTATGTCAATGTTCACCCAGTGTTACATTATGTCAGACTTGCTTCCTTAATTCTGAATGATCTTTTTCTGAATTAAAGTACTATGTTTAAGAAGGAAAAAAAAAAAAAAACTCAAATGGAAATAACACAGTTTGGAGAGTCAGACGTCCTGATATCAGGTCTCAGAAACACTCTGACTGTAGACCTGTTGTTTGACCACTCAGAGCATCAGTTTCCTCTTCAATTAAATGGGAATAAAAGTCAAATTACCTATTGGCGGGCGAATCATCTGAGGTTGGGAGTTCAAGACCAGCCTGACCAACATGGAGAAACCCTGTCTGTACTAAAAATACAAAATTAGTGAGGCGTGGTGGCACATGCCTGTAATCCCAGCTACTCAGGAGACTGAGGAAGGAGAATCACTTGAACCCAGGAGGCGGAGGTTAAAGTGAGCTGAGATTGAGCCATTGCACTCCAGCCTGGGCAACAAGAGCAAAACTCCGTCAAAAAAAAAAAAAAAAAATATATATATATATATATATACATATATAGTATGTCTCTTCCCTACCCAGGCTGTAAATAAATAGAAAAACAAAATGAAGAGTAAGATGGGGGCCAGAATTTTCACCTTTATTCCTGAAAGAGGCCCAGTTGGAAGGCAGAGTAGAATGAGAAACAAATGGACCTGAAACTCAGATGAAGGCGGAAGACTTGTTCAATCCCAGACCACACCGGGCTGACACAGGCTTCCACACGCCAGAGGGGATTGCTGAATTAGAGCCTGGAAAGTCGAAGGAGAATTCAGAGCCTTGATGAGCAGCTCATCCCAGAAAGAAACCACAGAGCTAAGTTTACCTGAGCTCATCTGGATTATTCTTCCACATCTGTCAGACAGATCCTGTCGCTCCCAAGAGAAGGAGTGATTAATGGGTAGAGAACAGCCAGAAATGACTCGTAAGATGTCACCTCAATGGAAATACCCGGAGTAGAGAAGTGAGGTAAGTAGGACAATACATGGGAAAGTCCTCTTGTGATCTGCAAAACATCGTGTACATTTCAGGCTTTTGCTAAATCTGCCTGCACGTATGATACGTCTACCATTTGCTCAGTTCCCAGCACTAGCTTCCAGAAAATTTAGGTTGAACAAGACATTGTTCCTTTAAGATTACAGTCTAGTAGAAGAAATAGACAAGGAATCCCCAAATTACGGTATACAGTAAGTTTGCAACTTATTATGCAGACACTGAAGTCTGTGCAAGATGTAACAGGCATGCAGAGAAGGGGTCGCTGATTCATTGCATGGCCAGGTAAAGCTCCTTGTGGAAATGACATTGGATTGCTAAGACTGGAAGAACATAAAGTAGCTGGAAATAAGAAAAAGTGGGGCTGGCTGTGGTGAGTTAAGCCTATGGTCCCAGCTACTTGGGAGGCTGAGATGGGAGGATCACTTGAGGCCCTGAGTTCAAGACCAGCCTGGCCAACATGATGAAACCTCATCTCTATTAAAAATACAAAAATTAGCCAGGCGTGGTGGTACACGACTGTAATCCTAGCTACTCAGGAGGCTGAGGCAGGAGAATTGCTTGAACTGGGGAGGCAGAGCTTGCAGTGAGCCAAGAGGTTGCACTGCAGCCTGGGTGAGAGAAAGAGACTCCATCTCAAAAAAAAACAAAAAAAAAAAACAAAAAACAAGTGAGAATTGGAGTGGCTTTCAAGGCAGAAGAAAGAAGGCACAAAGGGAAGGAATGGGACATTTAAGGGAACTGAAAGTCATTCCGCATAGCTGTAGGAGAAATCATCTTAATGTTATGAAGAATAATCAGGAAAAGCATTACAATCTAAAACAATACAGTAGCGTGCAAGAGTAAGAAAACTCGAGGCCAGGTGCAGTGGCTCAGGCCTGTAATTCCAGCACTTTGAGAGGCCAAGATGGGTGGATCACGAGGTCGGGAGTTCAAGACCAGCCTGGCCAACATGGTGAAACTCCAAATCTACTAAAAATACAAAAATTAGCCAGGTGTGGTGGCAGGCGCCTATAATCCCAGCCACTCGGGAGGCTGAGACAGGAGAATCGCTTGAATACCTGGGAGGCGGAGGTTGCAGTGAGCCGAGATTGCACCACTACACTCCAGCCTAGGCGGCAGAACGAGACTCTGTCTCAAAAAAAAAAAAAAAAAGAGAGAGAAGAAAAGAAAACTCAATACGGACATGGCCGATACAAGATGAGCACTCCATCACTTCTGGAATATGGTTAAGTATAAGGGTAGAAATGAGACCAAGCAAGGAGGGAAAATTTTAACTGACTTGAATAATTCTACTTTTGCTTTTTGTAAAACAGAAATTGGGCTGGGCATACTGGCTCATGTCTCTAATCCTAGCACTTTGGGAGGCCAAGGCGGGAGGATCACTTGAGCCTAGGAGTTTGAGACCAACCTGGGCAACATAGCAAGACCCTGTCTCTCCAAAAATATTTTTTTTAATTAGATAGGCATGATGGCATGACCTTGCAGTTCTAGTTAGTCAGGAGGCTGAGGTAGAAAGATCACTTTAGCCCAAGAGTTGAGGCTGTAGTGAGGTATGATCCTGCCACCACACCCCAGCCTGGGTGACAGAGTGTCTCTAAAAAAAAAAAAATTAAATTATTTAAGAAAGGACTCTGTGTGTGTGTGTGTGTGTGTGTGTGTGTGTGTGTGTGTGTTATAGTGTGTGCCATAAGTGAGGTCTGGAAAGTTGCATCCCAAAATGTTAGCAGTGACTATATCTGACTAGTAGAATTGCTAATTATTTTTTGCTTATCTTCATTTTCTATCATAAATATTTACCATTTTTACAAAAGAACCAATAAAACTGACCTGGCCACAGAAGGTTTTCTATGTAAATTACACTTTCAAATTCATACCAAGCATGGGGTTGCATAATATTGCTAGCTCTTTCTAGCAATTAATAAGCAGGTCACATGGCCCCAGGTTATCTGAGTCCTAGTTCTGCTTCTCCCTCATCTCAGTTATGAACTTCCAGAACATTTGCAGTGAATATTAGGTGAGTACAGTGATACAATAGCTCCCTGGTTCCTGCTGGCAGGTATTCATTCAATTGTGAGCTCAGAAAAGAGGTCAAGTTCCATCTCATCCTTCCTTCATTCATTTATTCATTCAACTGTGTTTACTGAGGCAGGCCCTGTCCTAGGTGCTGAGAGCAAAAGCGCAAACAGACCCGGCTTGACCTCATGTCACTTACTGAAGCAGAGCTCTGCAAGGCCCACTTTTCACACCTACAGAGAAGACTAAATATTATTACATACTCTTGCAAGCACTGTGGCCCCATTTTGTTTCCTTTGAGTTTCCACAGTTAAAAATGTCTGGGTCAACCCAAAATATTCTTTTTTGGATATGTGAATTTTTTTCTTTTTATTTAACATAAATACTACATATATAAGGCAAGCGACGCACATTCTGCTGGACTTTTCATCTTTCACTTAAAAATCTACCTTGGCCAAGTGCAGTGGCTCGTGCCTGTAATACTAGCACTTTTGGGAGGCCAAGATGGGAAGATCGTTTGGGTCCAGGAGTTCAAGACCAGCCTAGGCAATACAGCAAGACCCTGTCTCTAAAAAATGTGTATTAAAATTTTAGCTGAGTGTGGTGGTATGTGCCTGTAGTTCCAGCTACTAGGGAGGCTGAGGCAGGAGGACTGTTTGAGCCCAGAAGTTCAAGGCTGCAGTGAGGTGTGACTGCACCACTGCACTCCTGCCTAGGTGACCCAGAGTAAGACCTTGTCTCTAAAAAAAAAAAAAATCTTAAAACTCATATTATGTCAGTAAACACTCTCTTTTGCATATCAGCAAGTATAAATACTTTTCTAAAGTGAAATGTACATTTGTGATTGTGATAGACATTGCTAAATTGCTCTCCATGAACACTGTTCCAATTTACGCTTCCACCATGCCTGCTGTCCAGTCCCACCCCTGACCCAGCATGGTATCAAACTCTTGATCTTTCCCCAACCCATAGGTAAAAAATGATATCTTGGCCAGGTGCGGTGGCTCACGCCTGTAATCCCAGCACTTTGGGAAGCCAAGGCAGGTGGATCACCTGAGGTCAGGAGTTCAAGACCAGCCTGGCCAACATAGCGAAACCCCGTCTCTACTAAAAATACAAACAATTACCCAGGGGTGGTAGGAGGCACCTGTAATCTTAGCTACTCAGGAGGCTGAAGCAGGAGAATCACTTGAACCCGAGAGACAGAGGTTGCAGTGAGCCGAGATCTTGCTACTGCACTTCCGCCTGGGCAACAGAACAAGACTCTGTCTCAAAAGAAAAAAAAAAGATATCTCCTTTTTGTTTTCATTTGCATTTCTATTGTAAGTGCAGAACATACTTGAATGGGATTAAAGAGCCGTTTTGCTAAAAGCCTGTTTATTGCTACCAAACACAATCTCTTTAAGAGACAAGGACTGCAGACTCTCCAGAAAAAAAAAAAAAAAAACCACCATGCAACAGCAGGCAGTATCAATCTGTTCTGAACCACCACTGTGAAGCAATCGACTGTGCTTTCCACCTATAACCTGAGGATTCAAAAGCTGCTTTCTGGACCACGGCAGAGAAATCTCAGAGGAGAACAAAACCAACGTTTGGGTGTTTGCTATACGCCAGGCACCAAGCTCTCCAGGGATTCTCCTTTAATCCTCCTAACATGTTTAATCCAGGAGGTTCTGAGAGGTTAAGTGCCTGCTCAAGCTCACATAAACTGGAAATGGCAGAGGAGGACTTGAACGCAGTCCTAGACCCAGGTGTTTGTGCGCTACACCACACAAAAGCTACGTGCATGGGATGATATCATAGCTCACTCCAGAAGGCTCACTGGATGCCTCCTGCGATGCTGAGATGGTTAATGTCCATTCAGCTGCATCCTGAGATTCATAGGCTAAGTGGCCATCTCTGGAATTTAGTCATGACCTTCTAAGTAGAAGTATACTACAGGGTTGCCCATCTATGGAGCCTAAATGAATATAGGCCTCGATAAGATTTTTTATGATGTCAGCTTCCCTTAAGACACACCCATCACATAAGATTCAACATTAAATTAACTTGTACAATTATTGAAGACACGCTTGTCACAAGCACCTAGAACTGTTCAGAGATTTAAATTTCTGCCGGGCATGGTGGCTCATGCCTGTAATCCTATGGCTTTGGGAGGCTGAGGCAGAAAAGGGGCTTGAGTTCAGGAGTCCCAGACCAACCTGAGCAACACAGCAAAACCCTGTCTCTACAAAAAGTAAAATTAGCTGGGCTTTGAGGTACATGCCTGGAGTTAGTTAGTCAGGAGGCTGAGGCAGGAGGATTGCTTGAGCCCAGGAATTGGAGGCTGCACTGAGCTATGATGGCACCACTGCACTCCAGCCCGGGCAATGAAGACAGACTTGTCTCTAAATAAATAAATGAATACAGTTAGTAAGACCCAAAAAAGGGCTTGGAATTGGTGTATATATTTCAGAGGGGCCATGTGCCTCGGCAAGGTAACCTAAAGGATTTCTTACATGGCATGTTGATAACTCACCTTGGGAATAGAGTATAACAAAGCTCTACAACAGCACCTTGAGAAAATCAAATGTGACAAATTATAAAGCTCCAAATGAGAATACTAGCCAATGGCATTTAAGGGCTTCACATCAGAGTTGCTGACCCAAATAGGACACAGAACAATTGGTAGAGCCTCTCACCCAGTGTCTGGGTAATAGAGATTTGTTCAGGCAAACCAATCTACTCCCGTGGTATGAGGAAGTAAAGGGTCAGTAAGAGGAAATGTTGTCTTTTTTTTTTTTGAGACCGAGTCTTACTCTGTCACCCAGGCTGGAGTGCAGTGGCGCTATCTTGGCTCACGACGACCTCTGCCTCCCGGGTTCAAGAAATTCTTCTGCCTCAGCCTCCCGAGTAGCTGGGATTACAGATGCCCACCACCACAATGAGCTAATTTTTGTATTTTTAGTAGAGATCGGGTTTCACCATGTTGGCCAGGCTGGTCTCAAGCTCTTGACCTCAAGTGATCTGCTGGCCTTGGCCTCCCAAAATACTGGAATTACAGGCATGAGCCACTGTGCTCGGCCGGAAACATTGTCTTGAGGGAACATATCTTTCAAAAATGTTATTAAAGTGAACTCTGGCCAGGCAAAGTGGCTCATACCTGTAATCCTAGCACTTTGGGAGGCCAAGGTGGGAGGACTGCTTGAGCCCAGAGGTTTGAGGCCAGCCTGGGCAATATAGTGAGTCTCCATGTCTATAAAAAAGTTTTTTTTTTAATTAGCCAGGTGTGGTGATGTGTGCCTGTAGTCCCAGCTACTTGGGAGGCCAGGGTGGGAGGATGGCTTGAGCTCAGCAGTTTGAGGCTGTGGTGAGCTATGATTGCACCCCTGCATTCCAGCCTTAGTGACAGAGGAAGTCCCTGTCTCTTACAGGAAGAAAAAAGAAGAAAGGGAAGAAGAAAGAAGAAGATGAAGGAGGAGGAGGAGAAGTAGAAGGAGAAGAGGTAGAAGGAGGAGAAGAAGAAGAAGGAGGAGGAGGAGGAAGAGGAAGAAGAAGGGAGGAGGGAGAGGGGGAGGAAAAGGAGAAGAACAAGAGGAGGAGGAAGAGGAGGAAGAAAGAAGAAGAGGAAGAAGAAGGAAGAGGAGTAGGAGGAGGAGATTATAGAGGAAGTAAATGCCAAAGGTCAGGTGAGTACAGACTCAAAGTCAAGTCAGCATTTCTGCTTGAGCCCAGGAAGTCGAGGCTACACTGCACCATTGCACTCCAGCCTGGGCAACAGAGCAAGACCTTATCTCTCAAACTAACATAAAGTGAGCTTCCAAGCAACCCTCCTCCTCACGTGTGGTGCTACCTACAGCAGAGCTACTCAGGGTGTGGTGTGAGAACCCTTTGCTACTACTGGGCCACAAGATAATCACAGAAATCAGGAATAAGCATTTAGAAACTTTTATAGCAATTTGGCAGAGTAATTTTATGCCTGTTGAATCTGATAATGAAAAAATGGGGGCTTGTAAAAATTTTTTATTAAAGCCATTAAAATGAAGAAGTGTTTTAACATGTGACAAGCGCTCACACCACAGGGGTTGTAATGACTCAGGATAAGGAAGCCCAGGCATCTATTGCATGATGAAGAATTTCTGGGACCCCTATGTGCCCAGCCATGCACAGCCCAAAGCACCTTCGCAGTAGATTGGCACTGCCATCTGCCACATTTTCTCTGCAAAAGGTCTTTGTCAAACGTGGAAACTACCATCTCACAACTGTTGCTATGGGAGGTTGTATTAAAAATGTGCAAAATGGGTTTTTTTGATAGAAACTTCTGTTCATCATCTCAAGAAGGGGCAGAGCCTCTGAGAAAATAATTGAAGAATTATGTCACATACTCCAGAAATCTGTATCCAAAACATCGGAGCGGCCAAATTCCAGAGAGCTGTCAAGAATTCCTAAGGATATGCTAAGTGAAATAAACCAGACACAAAAGGCCAGGATTGTATAATTCTGCATGCAGAGCCCAGGATAGGGGGAAACATAGGGAGCAAATGTTTACTGCATACAGAGTTTCCGTTTGGGACGATGAAAAGGAACAGGAAATGGATAATGGTAATGGTTGCACAACATTGCACATGTATTAAATGCACTTAAAATGCTTAAAATAGCAAATCTGTATATATACTTTACCACAATGAATAACTAAATAAGAATTCGCGAGGTATTTTCTGAGAACTCATTGCTTATTAAAAAGAGGGCCAGGTGCAGTGGCTTACACCTGTAATCTCAGCACTTTGGGAGGCTGAGGCGGGAGGCTTACTTGAGCCCAGGAGTTCGAGACCACTCTGGGCAACAAAGCAAGACTCCCATTTCTACAAAAAAAATTAAAAATTAACTAGGCGTGATGGCGCACATCTGCGGCCCCAACTTCACCAGAGGCTGAGGTGAGAGAATCACTTGAGCTTGGGAAGTTGAGACTGCAGTGAGCCATGTTCAACACCACTGCACTCCAGTCTGGATGACAGAGCAAGACCCTGTCTCAAAAAAAATGAGACCAGGTGCAGGGCTCCCACCTGTAATCCCAACACTTAGGGAGGCCAAGGCAGGCGCGACCTTGAGGCCAGGAGTTCAAAACTAGCCTGGGCAATTTGGCAAGTCCTCGTCTCTACAAAAAAAAAAAAAAAAATTAATTAGGGATGCTGGCATGTATCTGTACTCCCGAATACTCAGGAGGCTGAGGCAGGATTGCTTGAGCCCAGGAGTTCGAGGCTGCAGTGAGCTATGATCGTGCCACTGCACTCTCAGCCTGGGTAAGAGCAAGGTCCTGTCTCTAAAAATAAACAAAAAAAACCCTACACGGGTCATCCCATCTGGATCTAGCTATTGCACCTGTAAATCAGAAATATACCTTTTGCTCATGGGGAAAAACCATGGAGTAAAGAAACCAGATTGTTCCAAACTTAAAAAAAAAAAAAAAAAAAAAAAAAAAGCAGTAAGGAATTCTACCAGCATTAAAACTCCAGTGATTCTTAGTGTCATTTGACATTCCCATTGATCATCGAAATCTTACTGAAATTTTCCTCACTTCCAAGCAAAATCCGTCTCCTCACTGATTGCCTGAGCTGATTCAGCAGATCAGATTGGCTGGGTGAGACCCCATCATCATGTGCAAGCTCCAAACACCCTGCATATAGTGCAGGAGGTTGTCATTCAATTCTATTTTCCACTTAAGATACATAAGCAAAAGTTTCCTTTCATGGAGTCTGTAAACAAGCTCTCCACAAACTCTTCTCCATAAATCTCAGCAGTTTTATATTCTTCTGAGACTCCCACATCTTTCTGCATCCCTTTAGATCATTGTTAGAATAGATGTTCTCCAAATATCCATTTACTAGCTTCTTTTGTCTCTCTGTATTCTTTCCTGGAAAGCCCATGGTCCCGCTTAGCTGCAGGAAGCCACGTCTTTCTCACTAGGATTCTGATTTTTTTTCTTCCCAGCCTGAAACCCACATTTCTGACTGCTCACGAGCGCTTCAAGCTCTGCATGATCAAACAAGTATTATATTTCTTCCTCAATCTGATCTTGTGCTGGGCACTTCTGTAGAAGTGCACCAAAATGTATCCTCTCAGTAACCCAAGCTTGGGAGCTCCTGCACTCCTGTGATATCCCTCCAAGTCCTTCCCCTGCCCTCTGGTTTTCCTTCCCTCCGTCCATCTGGCACATATCCGATTAGATCACTCCCTGGCCCAAGTATCGAGAACCAGGGTAATAATTGATCAGCCTTTGCAAATATTAGAACATCATAGTTCCAAGAACCTCAAATCATCACAAATCAGAGGTTAGGGAAAGCTCCTGTATGGGAAGCTGGAACTTGCCTGGAATTCCATAAGAGGCATCTGGAAGCTGGAAATATCTCACCTTTTTTTTTTTTTTCCTAGAGACAAGGTCTCACTCTGTCACCCAAGCTGGAGTGCAGTGGCACGATCACAGCTCACTACAGGCTCAAATTCCTGGGCTCAAGCAATCCTCTTGCCTCAGCCTCCTGAGTAGCCGGGACTACAGATGTGTGCCACCACACTTAGCTGATTTTATTTTATGTTATTTTTTGTAGAGATGGGGTCTCACTATGTTGTTCAAACTGGTCCCTAACTACTGGACTCAAGACATCCTCCTGCCTCAGCCTCCCAAAATGCTGGAGTTACAGCTGTGAGCCACCTCACCCAGCCTCTGAAATGCCCCACCTTTATGCCAAACCTAAAGACACCATTCCAGTGCTTAGGGAGCAGTAGCAATTACAATACATCCTCCCGACATTGTGAGATGGAGGTCAGCACCAGCATCAGAAAAAGTGGAAGGAGTTGGAGCCTCGGTAGATAGGATGGGGGCAGCTATTCAGGCTCTCCTCATGTACTGAGCATCATTTATGTGCCAAGCATTATGCTAGGGAGCTAGAGACAGAAAACCAAGTCCCAGCCCTTCAAGGAATTCCCATTCCAAGGAAGAAACATAAAATTGCAATACAGGGGACATGAACAGTGGCTTACACCTGTAATCCCAGCTACGCAGGAGGCAGAAGTGGACGTATCACTTGAGTTCAGAAGTTCAAGACCCCCAGCACTTTGGGATGCTGAGGCAGGTGGATCACTTGAAGTCAGGAGTTCAAGACCAGCCTGGCCAACATGGTGAAACCCTGTAACTACTAAAAATACAAAAATTAGCCGAGCATGGTGGTGTGTGCCTGTAATCCCAGCTACTTGGGAGGCTGAGGCATGAGAATCACTTGAACCTGGGAGGCAGAAGTTGCAGTGAGCCGAGATCCCACCACTGCATTCCAGCCTGGGCAACAGAGTGACTCTGTCTTAAAAAAATAAATTTTTTTAAAAAAGAAGTTCAAGACCATTCTGGGCAACATAGAGAGACCCCATATCTACAAAAAATAAATAAAATTAGCCTAGCTAATGCATATAACCTCTAAGTTCAAAATTTTGAATGGTGGGCCAGGCTCCGTGGCTCACGCCTATAATCCCAGCACTTTGGGAGGCCAAGGCAGGTGGATCGCTTGAGGTCAGGAGTTTAAGACCAGCCTGGCCAACATGGGGAAACCCTGTCTCCACTAAAAATGCAAAAATTAGCCAGGCATCGTGGCACGCGCCTGTAATCCCAACTACTCCGGAGGCTGAGGCACGAGAATCGTTTGAATCCAGGAGGTGGAGGTTGCAGTGAGCCGAGATCACACCACTGCACTCCAGCCTGTGTGAAAGAGCGATACTCTGCCTAAAATATATATTAAACGGTCACTTTACTCTTTTTATTGTTTGTATATTTATTTCTGCAGGAGTAAAAGGGATGCTTAGCACAGTGTGAGGGCTGGAGGATACAAGAAGGTTGTACTAACTAGCTAGAGACGGTGGGGGTGTGATTAAACACTAACTTCATTTGTTTGGGTTTTTTTGTTTGTTTTTCATTGCTTTTTGTTCATTTGTTTGTTTTTAAGAGACAGGGTCTCACTCTGTTGCCCAGGCTGCAATGCACTGGTGCAATCATAGCTCACTGCAGCCTCTAATTTCTGGATTCAGATAATCCTCTTGCCTCAGCCTCCCAGGTAGCTGGGATTACAGGTGTATGCCAACATGCCTGGTTAATTTTTTTTTAATTTTTTTCGTGATGGCAACTCCCTACGTTGCCCAAGCTGGACTCCTGGGCTTAAGCGATCCTCCCACCTCAGCCTCCCAAAGTGCTGGGATTACAAGCATGAGCCACCACTCCTGACCTAACCACTAACTTTGGATCTAGATGTAGAGAGATTCAAATCAGAGCTCATTCACTTAGAAAGTGTGACTTTGAGCTGATTTCTTACCTCTTCTTTTTTTTTTTTTTTTTTTTTTTGAGACAGTCTTGCTCTGTCACCCAGGCTGGAGTGCAGTGGCACAATCCTGGCTTACTGCAACCTCTGCCTCCCGGGTTCTAGCAATTCTCCTTCCTCAGCCTCCCAAGTAGCTGGGACTACAGGCATATGCCACCATGCCCAGCTAATTTTTGTATTTTTAGTAAAGACGGGGTTTCACCATGTTGGCCAGACTGGTCTCAAACTCCTGACCTCAAGTGATCTGCCCTCCTCAGCCTCCCAAAGTGCTGAGATTAAAGGCATGAGCTACCATGCCTGGCCTGATTTCTTACCTCTGTAAGTTTCGCTGAATTGCCCAGCACACTACCAGGCACTCAGGGTGTTTGTAGGCTCCCTAACCACGAGTCATTCCTCTGTGGGAAAGCGATTGCAAAAATAGCCACAATGACTCACATTTCTGAATCTAGGTGTCTTTCCACACCAGCTCTGGGCTTGCCGGGTGACTTGTTTTGACAAACGGCACATGGCAAATGTGACACAAGCAGACCCCCACAGAGGGATTCTGTACTGAAGTTTTTCCCTCTTTGGTTATTCTTGTGAATCCTCTACCATAGGAATGAGCCTGGGCTAGCCTGTTGGATGATGAGAGACTCATGGCCAAGTCATCTTATTGCCCCCTAGCTGACATGGAGCCAATCCCAGATGTGTGAGAGTGGCCATCCTAGGTCATTCGACCTCAGCTGAGCCAGCTGGGCCACTCGAAGAACCACCCAGCCAAACCACAGAATCATAATGATATGGTTTGGCTCTGTGTCCCCACCTAACTCTCATCTTGAATTGTCATCTCCAGATATTGAGGGAGGGACCTGGTGGGAGGTGATTGGATCATGGGGGCAGATGTCCCCCCTTGCTGTTCTCTTGATAGTGAGTTCTCACAAGATCTGATGGTTAAAAGTGGCAGCTTCCCCTACACTCTCTCTCTGTCTCTTCTGCCATTAGGTAAGACATGCCTTGCTTCCCCTTCACCTTCCGCCATGATTGTAAGTTTCCTGAGATTCCCCAGCCATGCAAAATTGTGAGTCAATTAAACCTGTTTTCTTCATAAAGTACCAAGTCTCAGGATCTTTATAGCAGTGTGAGAACAGACTAATACACGTGAGAAATCACAAATGTTTGTTGTTTTAAGGCCCTACATTTGGAGTGATTTGTTATGCAGGAAAAGCTAACAAAAGTACTGCTTAGATGTTAGGTATTCCTGTTTTATGGCCTCAGGTCTCTCCTTATTCAACATGAGAGATCAATAGAGTAACATCAAAATGAGGACTCTGAAAGCTATAAGCCTCAGAGAGGTCTCTCTTAACTACTGGAAAATTTCATCATCTATTTTTTAGATACCTCAAGTCAGGGCCAACATGAAACTCATTATATTCCCCACAAAACTAAACAAAAATTTTTCTTCTTGGTGCTCTGTTCCCAATATGTGAAACAGGAACATTCTTCTCAACTCTTCCCTCTTATTTACCCTCTTAACCAGTCAGCCACCAGGTCCTGTCAATTTCACCTCTTAAACATTGATATGGTTTGGATTTGTGTCCCCACCCAAATTTCATGTTGAATTGTCATCTCCAGTGTTGGAGGAGGGGACTGGTAGGAGATGATTGGATCA
Organism: Hylobates moloch; assembly: GCF_009828535.3. Classification (NCBI taxonomy): domain Eukaryota; kingdom Metazoa; phylum Chordata; class Mammalia; order Primates; family Hylobatidae; genus Hylobates; species Hylobates moloch. The sequence continues at coordinate 109,068,476 of NW_026652276.1, read as the reverse complement.
TGGGGGTGGATTTCCACCTTGCTCTTCTCATGATAGTGAATGAGTTCTCCCAAGATCTGGTTGTTGGTTTTTTTGTTGGATGGGGAGGGGTTTTTTGGTTTTTTGTTTGTTTGTTTGTTTTGACATAGAGTCTCGTTCTGTCACCAAGGCTGGAGTGCAGTGGTGCAATCTTGGCTCACTGCAACCTCCACCTCTTGGTTCAAGCGATTCTCCTGCCTCAGCCTCTCAAGTAGCTGGGATTACAGACATGCACCACCACACCCGACTTATTTTTATATATTTAATAGAGACAGGGTTTTGCCATGTTGGCTAGGCTGGTCTCGAACTCTGACCTCAAGTGATCCACCCATCTCAGCCTCCCAAAGTGCTGGGATTACAGGTGTGAGCCACTGCGCCTAGCAAGACCTGGTTGTTTATAAGTGTGTAGTACCTCCCCCTTCCCCCTGTTCCTCCTGCTCCAGCCATGTAAGGTGTGCCTACTTCCCCTTTGCCTTCCTCCATGATTGACGGTTTCCTGAGGCCTCCCCAGCCATGCTTCCTGCACAGCCTATGGAACCATGAGCCAATTCAACCTCTTTTCTTTATAAATTACCCAGTCTTAGGTAGTTCTTTACAGCAATGTGAGAACTGACTAATAGCACAGTATTCACTTCACTTCTCTGTGCTTCAGTTTCCTTAATTATAAAGTAGGAATACTCAAATGAGGATACTACTGGCTCCTCCCCTTCTCCTTTATCCCCATTATTTCTACCCCATGGAAGTCTCTTATGCTGTCCAATCAACACTATTGCAATAGCCCCTCATCAATCTGTTGCCTTCAGAATGTTCCCCCTCCAATGCAGCTTCTCCCTGAGCCAGCTACTTCCCTGTGAAAACTCTTCAGCACATCCCGTTGTCTGTGGGATAATGACCAAATGCCTTCATAGATCACATAAATAGATCTTAATAGATCACCCCTTCCTGATACAGTTTGGACGTGTGTCCCTCCCCCCGCCACAAGTCTCATATTGAAATGTAATCCCCAATGTTGAAAGCGGGGCCTGGTGGGAGGTGACTGGGTTATGGGGGCGATTTCTCATGAATGGTCTAGCACCATCTGCCTTGGTTCTGTCCTCGGGATAGTGAGGGAGTTCTCCTGAGATCTGGTCATTTAAAAGTGTGTGGAGCCTCCCACCTCACGGTCTTGCTCCTGCTCTGGCCATGAGATGAGCCTGCTCCTCCACTGGCTTCCGCCATGATTGTAAGTTTTCCTGGTGCCTCCCCAGAAGCTGAGCAGATGCTAGCATCATGCTTCCTGTACAGCCTGCAGAAACATGAGGCAATAAAATTTCTTTTCTTTATAAATCACCCAGTCTCAAGTATTTCTTTATAGCACTGTGAGAATAGACCCATACGCTTCCCAAGCCAGCCTCCTCTCCACTGCCATTTCCAGTTCTATCATGTTCCATACCTCACTGAGAGTTCCCCATCTCACTGAGAGTTCCTCCATCATGCCAGGCTGCTTCTTGCCCCAGGGTCTTTGCACATGTGATTGCATAGACACAGAATGTCTGTCTCCTTTGTTCCCTTTTTGAGTTTCTATTCACTATAGGGCTCAACTCAGAAGTCATATTCTGGTTGGGCACAGTGGTGCATGCCCGTAATCCCAGCACTTCAGGAGGCTGAGGCAGGATAATCGCTTGAGTGTCAGAGTTCAAGGCTGCAGCGAGCTATGATCATGCCACTGCACTCCAGCCTGGATGACAGAGCAAGACCCTGTCTCTTAAAAAAAATCCATAAAGGGCAAAAATTGATGAAACTTTATGCACCCTGTGTGAAAGAAAAAGGAGTTCCATCCTTATATAAAGCACTCTCCCAACTCTACCCCAGAAGTTAACCCCTTCTCCCACAAAATCACTGTGCTTTGCACATTCCTTGAATTTTGCAGTTATCACACTACATTACAGTGGCCTATTAATACTTCTGTCTCCCCCACCATCCCAAAACCTTCCTACAAGCTTCCTTATTGCAGAATCTGCAACAGTAATGAGTATATAATAAGCCTTCAAAACAAAAGTTTGTCTAAAATGAATGAATTCTTAGCATCTTCCCTTTTTCCTTACAATAAGGAAGCTTTGTGGATCTGTCATTAGTGACTTCTTAATGCAAATAAGCTCATTTTACAGAGCTTTGAACAAAATTTTGAATGCAGAATGTATAAAGTCTTTAGAGTAAAGATTTCTGTTTGAGATGCATCCTTTTCGATATTCGTACCCCCTGGTGAATTGTGTTGTCTAGTTCTATAAAGCAATGTACATCTTTGACCCTCAGGAAGGAGTTCTAAGAATAAGGAATTTGATAACTCCCACAGAAAATTTTACATTTTGATAAATGTTCTGATAAAATAAAGGAATGGGAGATATGCAGACAAGCAGCAGATTCCAAGTTCGTAAGAGATTGTAACACTGTGGATGCACCACATAAAATCTCCTAAATCCCTTCCCGAGTGGGATGATGTATTGGCAAGAGCATAAGTATCAGAGATGAGAGGACTGAAGTCAAGTCTCTGCTACTATGTAGCTCTGTGACCACTAGAAAGTCTCATAACTTCAGCACTATCCACAACAGCAAAGACATGGAATCAACCCAAATGCCCATCAGTGATAGACTAGATAAAGAAAATGTGGTGCATATACACCATGTACTATGGCATATGGAATATGTATTATGGATTATGGAATACTATGCAGCTATAAAAAGGTACAAGAGCATGCCCTTTGCAGGGACATGGATGGAGTTGGAGGCCATTATCCTCAGCAAACGAACACAGGAATGAAAAATCCAATACCACAGGTTCTCACTTATAAGTGGGAGCTAAATAATGGGAACACATGGACACATGAGGGGGAACAACACACACTGCGGCTTATTGAGAGGGGTCAAGGGGAGGGAGAGCATCAGGAAGAATAGCTAATGGATGCAGGGCTTAATATCTAGGTGATGGGCTGATCTGTGCAGCAAACCATCATGGCACCTGTTTACCTATGTAACAAACCTGCACATCCTGCACATGTACCCTGGAACTTAAAATAAAAGTTGAAGAAGGCCGGGCACAGTGGCTCATGCTTGTAATCCCAGCACTTTGGGAGGCCGAGGCGGGCAGATCACGAGGTCAGGAGATCGAGACCACGGTGAAACCCCGTCTCTACTAAGAATACAAAAAATTAGCCAGGCGTGGTGGCGGGCGCCTGTAGTCCCAGCTACTCGGAGAGGCTGAGGCAAGAGAATGGCGTGAACCCGGGAGGCGGAGTTTGCAGTGAGCCGAGATTGCGCCACTGCACTCCAGGCTGGGTGACAGAGCGAGACTCCGTCTCAAAAATAAATAAATAAATAAATAAAAGTTGAAGAAAATAATAATAATAATAAAGTATACAGGATTCCTGAAAAAAAAAAAGAAAGTCTCATAACCTCTCTTTCCTCCTCTTTAAAATGAAAATGTTGGATCAAATTATTTCGAAGTCCTATTAAATTCCTATGGGTCTGAGACTTTGACAATGATTCCTAAATCTGCCTAGGCATCAACATCAGGTGGGAAGCTTTATAAATCCACAGCTTCCCAGCCTCCTTCTCAAAGGTTATGATTGCACTGATTTGAAGAGAAGTCTGGGAATCTCATAGTTTTAGAAAGCCCCAAAGGGTGATTCTAATGCAAAGCCTGGTTTGGAAGCTTAGCCACCATATAAAAACTTTGCTAACTTTTTTCAGCTACATCTACCACCTACAGAAGAATGTTCTCCAGTGGGAATATATGTCTGATTTCATGATAATGGCTAAAGGGAAATACAGGATTCACTTTACATGAAGTCTCCTTAGGGGCACTTTACTGGAACATATTTATTGCTCAAATATGGAAAGTACCTCTGTGGACTTGTATTTCGATACCTGTATGATCACCATTTTAAGCATGTGATGTGGTATCGTCAGCAAAATGTTTTTCATTTAAACCCATCTTAGTTTTTTCATGAAAATCAGTGCAAAAACAATTATTTCACTAGACATTTACAGCCACCACCCAGGAATATGTCTACATTGTAAAGAAAGATATATATTTGTAGCACAAACAAATCGCAGGATTAAAACATATTGTCTATACTTAGATGGTACGCTGTGTAGACGATAGATAACATACCATCTATACAGCGTAACTTGAGGAAGTTTGTAGCAGACACTATACCTGCCTAACCAACTTCACCATCTTCTTTAGGGCCTACTCATTCCAATCAATGCATCATGGTGGGTCTAAGTTAATTTTGAAAATTCTATTTCCCCGTACAAGATACTAATTGTTGTTTTTAAGAGACAGGGTCTCATTCTGCCTTCCAGGCTGGTGTGCAGTGGTGCGATCATAGCTCACTACAGCCTTGACCTCCTGGGCTCAAGCAATCTTCCTGCCTCAGCTTCCCGAGGAGCTGGAACCACAGGTGTGCACCACCACGCCAGGCTAATTATTCTTTATTTTTTGTAAAGATGGGGTCTCACTATGTTGCCCAGGCTGGTCTCGAACTCCTGGCCTCAAGCGATTCTCCCACCTTAGCATCCCAAAATGCTGGAACAAGATCCTAATTTTGCAGCCCCTCTTGCAGCTGGGAACAACCATGTGATCTCTCTACAGACAATGAGACTCAAGAACCAGTCTGTTAGTGCACTCCTGGGAAATAACTTTTCCCTCATTGATAAAAAGCGGATACTTTTTGTTACCCACATCATTGCTTCCTTCCTTAAATGCAAAGGGCCAATATTTGATGACCATGAGGCACTAAGCCAAAGGCCCACATCTCCATACCCAGAGATGGCAGAGTAGCAAATGAAGTCATAGCTCCACAGATTTTTTGTCATGTGAGACAATTAAGAATCTTTATTGGGCCAGGCATGGTGGCTCATGCCTGTAATCCCAGCACTTTGGGAAGCTGAGGCAGGAAGATCACTTGAGCCCATGAGTTTAAGACCAGCCTGGGCAACATAGCAAGACAACACTCTACAAAAAAATATATAAATTAGCTTGGCATGAAAGCATGCACCTGTAATCCCAGCTATTCAGGAGGCTAAGGCAAGAGGATTGCTTGAGCCCAGAAGTTGGAGGCTGCAGTGAGCTATGATCATGCCGTTGCGCTCCAACCTGGGTGACAGAGCAGGACCTTGTCTCTTAAAATATAAATGAATATGTGTATATATATAGCCACGTTGTTACCACTAAAAATACATCTTAACTAAATCCATTTCTGGTCAGGGTTAAGTACCATCAGCAGGAAGCAACAGGCATATTTGGGGTCATTTCAAGAACTGCTTGAAGGATGGGAAAAAGGTGGAAGGATGGGGAGAGATGGGGGCTGTATAGCATTTATGGATAATGCTTGAAAGTTACAGGAAGGAATAAAAATGGCTTTGAGTTTATCAACTGCCACTCCAGTAGGAGAATCTTTACGATGAAAATGTGTAAGGATTTCTTTTCCAAAAATCTAAGTTAAAAAGTGGTAGGAGTCACACATTCGAATATTTTTAGTGCTCTTACTCACTTGCCATGTTTTTTGTTTTTGTTTTTGTTTTTTGGTTTTGTTTTGTTTATTTGAGACGGAGTCTCACTCTGTCATCCCAGCTGAAGCGCAGTGGTGCAATCTCGGCTCACTGCAACCTCTACCTCCCAGGTTCAAGTGATTTTCCTGCCTCAGCCTCCCAAGTAGCCGGGATTACAGGCACGCACCACCACGCCCAGCTAATTCTTCATATTTTTAGTAGAAACGGGACTTCACCATGTTGGCCAGGCTGGTCTTGAACTCCTGACCGTAGGTGATCCAACCACCTTGGCCTCCCAAAGTGCTGGGATTATAAGCGTGAGCCCCCACACCTGTCCTCACTCCTCCTCTTGAAGGCTCTCTTATCGTGAGTTCTGCCCAGTGATTCTACCTAAGGAGATGCTGCATTGCAAGACTTATGAACTTCTTCTGGCACCAAGGCGTGTTCTTGGCCCCTTTGACTCCAGTGATGCTCTCTACAAGTCGAGCCCTCTGGGATCCTGGAAGCCATATTGGAATAAAACTCTCACATCTGGAACCAGTTTCTGGAAAACATCAAGAAAGGCAACACACACTCTATCTCCTGTCTCTCTCTCTCCCTCTCTCTCTCTCTCATTCTCTCTCTAACACTTAAGGAAATTAAAAAGAACCCATCAGTACATTGGCACATCAAACTCCGCAAAGGAAAATATTTGAATTTTTTCCATCTATTTTCCTCTCCGGCTCTTTATGCGTCTCGAGGAGAAAAAAGGTAGAGCTTACATTTTATGTCAACACAAAAGGCCTCCGTGTGTGTGCATTACTTATTCAAGTATTCAGTGATTCAATGTCAAGGTATGTATTATACACACTTTTTTTTTTTAGGCCATTATTAGCTTTCTTACAACACTATTATTCTTCAGCCCAGCTAATGCTTCTGTCAAAGATTTAGCAACAAGCATGGAAAATGTCAAACAGTAGGGAAGAAACCTAGCTGTTTCCACAACTACACAAAAAGCCATGCTGTCTTTTATGGAAAAGCCGCGTAATTCCGTGATGAACGCCAGTGGATGTTTTATCAGGGGACAGAGTCATGGGATGGTTTATTTGTTTTCCTCTGCACACCTGAGTCCATCTCCTCTGAATAAGTTTCCTTTCTTCTCTTGCCAATATACTTAATAAAACAGGGCCTACGTTGTTATCATCTCACCCTCTCCCCAGGAGGTACCCAGCTTAGAATGCGACAGAAATCAGCCAAGAGAGTCAGTCTTGTTCTGTCTGCAGAGTAGTGTGATAAGATTTAAGGAGCACTAAAAGGTTCCTCTGAAGAAAAATATTTTCCCAACCTGCTTACCAGGGTGCCTGAAATTACAACCCTTCTGCTTTAAGGCATTGAAAGCCTCCATTAAAATGCAAATATGTTAGGTGACTTGTTTTATCAAACTATCACATCCTAGCTTGAATTAGTTTATGGCTTAATCCAAAATCCTGAAGTGACAGGGACACAGGGCTGTTAAGTTTGGATGTGAGCAAAGATCATACAAAGATTTAGGGTTTAAAAATACATTGCCTAAGGTGCAGATCCAGGTAATAGAACAGAATAGAATAGTCTAACAGCAGCAAGAATGAGGTCCAGAGTTCACACGCACAGACAGAGATGCTCCACCCTCCTGGCAGAGCAACAGGCGGGTCCATGTCATTGAGAAGTTGTCATTCTTACCTTTCAAAGATAAATTTTAAGGCCAGGCACTGTGGCTCACACCTGTAATTCTAACACTTTGGGAAGCCAAGCTGGGAGGATCATTTGGGGCCAGGAGTTTGAGACCAGCCTAGGCAACATAGTAAAACCTTATCTCTACAAAAAAATTTTTTTCATTAGCAGGCCGTGGTGGTGTGCGTTTGTGGTCCCAGCTATTGGGGAGGCTGAGGTGGGGTGGGAGAATCGCTTGAGCCCAGGAGGTTGAGACTGCAGTGAGCTATGATGGCACCACTGTACTCCAGCCTGGGTGACAGAGTGAGACCCTGTATCTTAAAAAAAAAAAAAAAAAGATAAATTATAAGAATCATCAGTGCACAAATGCCTTCTGTTCTTCCCACTTGAATCCGCATCCTTAGTTGGGTTTATTTACCATTTCTTCCCTGCAGAAGCCTTCCATGGACTCTTCCCCACTCTCTCTCCAGCAGTTTCGGAGGCAGTATAGATCCTGTGGTCGACACAACCATCTTCTCTAATATTTCCATTTCTCCTCTCCTTCCTCCCTTGAAGTTAGTCATGGCCATTTGACTGGCTTTGGTCAATGAATTGTAAGCAAAAAAAAAATGTCGTGTCACTTCCAGGGAGAGGTATTTCAGAGCTGGTTTATGATTCCTCATGCTCTCTTCCTCTGCCACGGTGAACTCAGAAGCACGACTAACTTCAGGTAAAAATGCTACAAGGGGCCGGGCACGGTGGCTCATGCCTATAATCCCAGCACTTTAGGAGGTCGAAGTAGATGGATCACCTGAGGCTGGGAGTTCGAGACCAGCCTGGCCAACATGGTGAAATCCCGTCTCTACTAAAACTACAAAAATTAACCAGGCGTGGTTGCGGGCACCTGTAATCCCAGCCACTAGGGAGGCTGAGGCAGGAGAATTGCTTGAACTCAGGAGGCGGAGGTTGCAGTGAGCTGAGATTGTGCCATTGCGCTCCAGCCTGGGCGACAAGAGCAAAACTCTGTCTCAAAAAAAAAAAAATGCTACAAGGTCAAAACAACCAACAAGAAGGGACCCAGAGAACATCTACTTGGAAAGCTGCTTAGATCTGCAGATGACTATAACTGAGCAGGAATGAACGTCTGCTGTGTCAGGCTATTGATGTCTTGTTGTTACTACTTTTTGCATAACATCGCCTACCCTGGCTGATCCATTTCCCGTAAATAGCACCTCAAGAAGTCTCACCAGGCCCACTCTACTACCATACACTCATCACTCAGCAAATATTCACCAAGCTCCTACTATGTGCCTTATAGTAGCATAGATCCCAGAATTTCGTGCTAACAGTAAAGATAAAGTCCTTGGAATCATGAAGGTTACAACCTAGTCAAGGAAGAAAGATTATAAATAAGTTTTTGTTTTGTTTTATTTTAAGATAGAGTCTCACTCTGTCGCCCAGTCTGGAATGCAGTGGCACAGTCCAGTGGCTCAGTGTAAGGACTGAGAGTAAACTGTGGGCTCAAATCCAAGCTCCTCCACCTTCCAGCTGTGTCCCAGCACACAATACTTAACGTTTTTTGTGCCCCAATTTGTTCATCTGTAAAATTAGGACATTAATAAGACTAACCTTATAAGGCTATTGTGTAAATCAAATGAATTGGTAAAAGGGACGATGAAGAGTTCCTAGCACACAGTAAAGCTCTCCTTGTCCAATGTTGTTATTTATTTATTTATTTATTTATTTATTTATTTATTTACTGAGGAGGAGTTTCACTCTTGTTGCCCAGGCTGGAGTGCAATGGCACAATCTCAGCTCACCGCAACCTCTGACTTGCGGGTTCAAGTAATTCTCCTGCCCCAGCCTCCCGAGTAGCTGAGATTACAGGCATGTGCCACCACACCCGGCTAATTTTGTATTTTTAGTAGAGAAAGAGTTACTACATGTTAGTCAGGCTGGTCTCAAACTCCTGACCTCAGGTGATCCGCCTGCCTCGGTCTCCCAAAGTGCTGGGATTACAGGCGTGAGCCACCACACCAGGCCCCAGTATTGTTATTTTTGTTTGTTTGTTTTGAGACGAAGTCTCACTCTGTCACCCAGGCTGGAGTGCAGTGGTGAAATCTCAGCTCACTGCAACCTCCACCTCTTGGGCTCAAGTGATTCTCTCACCTCAGCCTCCCAAGTAGCTGGGACCACAAGTATGCACCACCACACCTGGCTAATTTTTTGTCTTTAATAGAGACAGGGTTTGGCCATATTGCCCAGGCTGGTCTCGAACTCCTTAACTCAAGCGATCTGCCTGCCTCAGCCTCCCAAAGTGCTGGTATTATAGGCGTGAGCCACCACTCCTGGCCCCAATGTTGTTATTTTATTATCATCTTTCTGCATCACTCAGATTGAATCTCACTCCCTCCTCAAGCCTCCCACCTCATCCCAGCCTTCATTTATCTCCTTTTCCTAACTCATTTTATACTTACTATTCATAACACATAATCCACATCTTACAACATGCTGCCCTGTTCCCTAATTGTTGGAATCACTCAATTTGGCACTTGGATCTATGGTAATTACTGTATGCTAATATGTAAAATCACACTTTGCCCTAATTCTTCATGTATGTGCCTTAGCTCTTCTCTCCAATTGTACTGACTTTCCCACAAATCAATCGTATACTTCTCTCACACCTTTACGATAGAGAGCGCAATGCTAAATACAAAACGGAGATTTGCTAAGTACAGATGCTCCTTGGCTTACAATGAAGTTACACCCCAGTACACCCATCATAAGTTGAAAACATCATGAGTCAAAATGCACTTAATACACCTAAGCTACCGAACATCATAGCTTAGCAGAGTCTTACCTTAAACATGCGGTCAGGCATGGTGGCTCATGCCTGTAATCCTAGCACTTTGGGAGGCCAAGGCAGGTGGATCGCCTGAGGTCCAGAGTTCGAGACCAGCCTAGCCAACATGGTGAAACCCCGTCTCTACTAAAAAATACAAAAATTAGCCAGGCATGGTGGCGGGCACCTGTAATCCCAGCTACTCAGAAGGCTGAGGCAGGAGAATTGGTGGAACCCAGGAGGCGGAGGTTGCAGAGCCGAGATTACACTGTTGCACTCCAGCCTGGGTGACAAGAGCGAAACTCCATCTCTAAAATAAAATAAAATAAAATAAAATAAAAACAACATGCTCAGAACACCTACATTAGCCTACAGCTGGGCAAAATCATTTAACATCATGCCTATTTTCTTTTCTCTTCTTTTTGACACAGAGTCTCGCTCTGTTGCCCAGGCTAGAGTGCAGTGGCACAATCTCGGCTCACTATAACCTCTGCCTCCCAGGTTCAAGCAATTCTCCTACCTCAGGCTCCTGAGTAGCTGGAATTATAGGCACACACCACCAGGCCTGGCTACTTTTTGTATTTTTTTTAGTAGAGATGGGGTTCACCATGTTGCCCAGGCTGGTCTCTCAAACTCCTGGCCTCAGGTGATCCACCTGCCTCGGCCTCCCAAAGTGCTGGGATTACAGGCATGAGCCACTGTGCCCAGCCTTACATCATGCCAATTTTCTAATAAAGTGTGGAATACTGTACACAGGCCTTTTGTAGTCATGATGGGGGTCAAAAACACAAAGTACAATACTCAAAACAATGTGAGCAACACAGAACACCATATTGGTTGTTTATTCTCATGATCACGTGGCTGATGGGGAGCTGTGGCTCGCTGCCACTGCCCAGCATTGCAAGAGAGCAGCAAACTTGCAGATTACTAGCCCTGGAAAAGATCAAAATTCAAAAATCAGGCCAGGAACCAGTGACTCACACCTATAATCCCAGCACTTTGGGAGGCTGAAGAGGATCACTTGAAACTGGGAGTTCGAGACCAGTCTGTGCAATATAGTGAGTACCCTGTCCCTCCAAAAAAATTTAAAAATTCGCTAGGCACAGTGGTGCACACCTGTAGTCCCAGCTACTGGGGAGGCTGAGGCAGGAGGATCACCTGAGCCCAGGAATTGAAGGCTGCAGTGAGCCTGTGATAGTGCCCCTGCACTCCAGCCTGGGTAACAGAGCAAGACCCTGTGCTTTAAAAAACAAACAAACAAAAATCACAATCTGGAGTATAGTTTCTACTGAATGCATATTGTTTTTGCACCATTGTAAACTCGAAAAATTGTAAATCTAACCATCATAAGTTGACATCGCAAGTCAGAGACCGTCTGTACTTGGGTATTAAAACAGGGCCTTTTGTTTGGAGAACTCCAGAAATTCTCTGCTTTGGAAAACCAAGTGGAAGTGGGAGGGTGAATGTTTCAGACGTGGAATTCACTTACATAAATCTCCAAGTAAGCCAAGCACTCTCTGGGCAGGGCCTATGCTATCCTGGGGAGAATACTGTCATGCATTTTCTTAAAGGTCTCAAAAATCCTTCCAAGAGATAGTCTGACTCATTCAAGACTGAAAACCGCAACTTGAGTGGGCACCTCAGACCTCCTGGAGTGAGGAGAGAGATTGCTGGCCCTCAAAGCAAGTAAAGCTTTTCCTGCAAATTAGCCCAGGGCTTCTGCAGCTATAGGAAAACAAATGCTAAGCAGAAATCGTGAGCCTGCTGAAAGCCACCCTGACCTGAACCCACTCCATGGCTTTGGAGGCCACGTAAGCTGGAGAAATAGCCACGCACGGTGCCACAGAGAACTTCTGCAATGGAGAACGGTACAGTTTGCCCATTCTACAGCCCCTCTGCGCACGCTTTTAACATGGTTCATACTGCAGAGAGGCAGTGTGGAATCAGGATCGACAGCCTCAAATCTGCGGCCAAAGTGTCAGAATCCAAACCACAGCTCTGCCACTCACCCGCTGCATGGTTGTGAGTTACACTAACCTCTCTCTGCCTCAACTTCTTCATCTGGAAAGTGGTTATTATAGTTGTCCCCTATGCTTATGGTTTCTATTAGGATTAAGAATTATTTTTTTTACTTTTTCGAGACAGGGTCTCACTCTGTTGCCCCGGCTGGAATGCAGTGGCATGATCTCGGCTCACTGCAACCTCCACCTCCTGGGTGCAAGCAATTCTTGTGCCTCAGCCTTCTGTGTAGCTGGGATTACAGGCATGCACCACCATGCCTGGCTAACATTTTTCTATTTTTAGTAGAGTAATAGAGACAGGATTTCATCATGTTGGCCAGGCTAGTCTCAAACTCCTGGCCTCAAGTCATCTGCCCGCCTCAGCCTTCCAAAGTGCTGGGATCACAGACGTGAGCCACCGTGCCCTGCCAGGATTAAGAATTTTGAAATTTTTACAGTGTTCAGGACAGTACCTGGCTGTCAGCATTATGTAGTGTTTGTTGAATTTTTATTTATTGTATTTATTCACAGCTGTGTTTGTGTGTGTGTGTGTGTGTGTATGCGTGTGTGTACGAACTCTGAGCATTTCCCAGGAAAATGCATTTCCTAGAAATTTCTAGGAACTCAGAAAATAAAGATGAATGAGACACAGCCTTTTCTTTTGAAAAACTCAAAGTCTATTTTAATATATAGACTGGTTTGTTTTGTTTTTAGAGATGGGGTCTCATTCTGTCACCCAGGCTGGAGTGCAGTGGCAAAATCATAGCTCACTGAAGCCTGGAATTCCTGGGCTCAAGAGATCCTCCCACCATAGCCTCCCAAGTAGTTGGGACTAGAAATATGTGCCATCGTGTCCAGCTAATTTTTATTTTTTATTTTTGTAGAGACAGGGTCTTGCTATGTTGTTCAGGCTGGTCTTGAACTCCTGGCCTCAAGCCATAATCCCACCTCAGCCTCCCAACAGCGTTGGGATTACAGCCGTGAGCCACCTCGCCCTGCCAACTGGTTTTTAACAGCTCTAGTAGAGATACTGGCAAAGTGCTGGGGGAAAATCCAGGAGGGGGCAAGTAACTCCATCCAGGGGTAACAGGAATGGCTACACAGAGCTCACATCTGCAATTGAGCAGAATTCAAGGTGTAAGAGGAGCTTCCTTATAATAGTGACTCCTCAACCTTCCCTTGAATTTAAATCTCCTAGGGGGCTTTTTTTAAACCCAGATTCCCAAGCCCCAGGCCAAAAGTTCTGATTCAGTAGGTCTGGGTAGGACCGGAGAATCTGCCTTTCTAGCAGGTTCCCACGTGATGTTGTTGCTGATGCTGGTCCAGGGATCCCATTGTGAGAACTGCTGCCTTACAGGACCCGGAGAAAGCAGCAAGTGCCTAGGTTCAGGAAAACAAAAGAACCTGGCCTTCTCAGGGGAGCAAAGGTAGTCTGGCAGGATTGGACCAGACAGCAGTGTAGAAAATGACAAAAGATGAGGTGAGAAGAGTGCAGAGGCTGCGGCAAATCCTGAACACTTGGGGGACCTTTGGAATTTGTGGCCTTAAATAACTTGATCCAACTTGTATTTCCAAAATGATTGCTGTGGTGTCAGTGGAGAATGGAATGAGACAAGGGGATACTGGAGGAAAGGAGACTGGCTTGGAGGTTGCTGTTAGAGGCCAGAGGAGAAATAACGAGGTCAGAGCTGGTGCAGGTGCAGTAGAAATCAGAAGAAACAGGCCAGGCACAGTGGCTCATGCCTGTAATCCCAGCACTTTGGGAGGCAACAGTGGTAGGATTGCTTGAGGCCGGGATATTGAGACCAGCCTGGGCAACACAGCAAGACTATAATAAAAAATTAATTAAGGCCCAGCACAGTGGCTCATGCCTGTAATCCCAGCACTTTGGGAGGCTGAGGTGGGTGGATCGCTTGAGGCCGGGAGTTCAAGACCAGCTTGACCAACATGGTGAAACCCCGCCTCTACTAAAAATACAAAAATTAGCCAGGCGTGGTGGCACACACTTGTAATCCCCACAACTCAGGAGGCTGAGGCAGGAGAATCACTTAAACCCAGGAGGCAGAGATTGCAGTGAGCTAAGATCATGCCACTGCACTCCAGCCTGGATGACCGAGTGAGACTCCATCTCAAAAATATATATATAGGCCAGGCGTGATGGCTCACACCTGTAATCCCAGCACTTTGGCAGGCCGAGGCAGGCAGATCATGAAGTCAGGAGATAGAGACCATCCTGGCTAACACGGTGAAACCCCATCTCACTAAAAATACAAAAAATTAGCCAGGCATGGTGGCGGGTACCTGTAGTCCTAGCTACTCGGGAGGCTGAGGCAGGAGAATGGGGTGAACCTGGGAGGTGGAGCTTGCAGTGAGCCAAGATCATGCCACTGCACTCCAGCCTGGGTGACAGAGCAAGACTCTGTCTAAAAAAAAAAAAAAAATATATATATATATATATTAGCTAGGCATGGTGGTATGTGCCTGTAGTACCAGCTACTGGGGAGGCTGAGGTAGGAGGATTGCTTGAGCCCAGGAATTCAAGGCTGCAGTGAGCTATGATTACACCACTGCACAGCCTGGGCAACAGAGTAAGACCTTGTCTTTAAAAAAAAAAAAAGAAGAAATACATGGACATCTTAGGGCATAGAATTAGGTAGCTCTGTGGACGCCTATACAGAATGTAAGAAGGAAGGAAGGGTTAAGGCTTGCTCCTTCCTTAGCCAGCTCTGATGTCTGGATGGAGGGGGTTCTATCAACTGAGAAAAGAATGGAGGAAACAAAACAGATCTGGGGAGAAGAGAAGATCAAAAATTCAATTCGCAGTAATTTTGAGGCATCACTGACATCCAGCAAGCCATTAGAAATACAGGGCCAGAGCCAAGGAAAGAAGCCAAGACTAGAGATAAAGACCTGGGCATCCCTGAGCACAGGGTCAGGTTAAAATCAAGGCTTCGGATATGATGGCCAAAGGAAATAGAGCTGACTGGGGGAAGAACCAGCACAAAAACCTGACTTACCCCTTTTAAATGGCTTAGCTTAGCAGTCTCAAAGAAGAAGAGAAAAGGGAGAATAAAGAAGGAGTCCGGAAGCTAGGACCCAGCAGGACTTAGCGAAGATGTTTACAGCATCCTGGTGCTAGCTCTGTCATCTGTGAATGCTATGGTTTGGATGTGTCTCCTCCAAAATTCATGTGTTGGAAACTTCATCCCCAATGCAACAGTGTTGGAAGGTGGGGCCTTTTGGGAGGCATTTAGGTCATGAGGGATCTGCCCTTGTAAATGGATTAATGCCACTGTAAAAAGGGCTTGCCAGAGTGGGTCTACTCTCTTTCCCTTCTGCTTTCTGCCATGTGTGAACACAACAAGAAGGCCCACACCAGATGCCAGCACATTGATCTTGGACTTCCCAGCCTCCAGAGCTGTGAGAAATAAATTTCTGCTCTTTGTAAATTACCCAATCTGTTGTAATCTGTTACTGCAGCACAAACAGACTAAGACAGTGGAGCATCACAAGCCCTTCTGACCTAACCTGCGTTTAAATGCAAAGTGCCTGCTAGTCATTATCTATTCTCAGGCCCATGGACTGCCTGCTCTTCCTGGTTCTGCTCCTATCACAGGGGCCTGGCCCACGGAAATTACATTTCTCAAGCTCCTTGACCAACTGGCTTCTGGTGAATTTCCACCAAAGAGTGGCACTGGCAGGAGATTGCAGCGAGAGGAGTAGTAAAAGTTATTCCTCCCCCACCCCTTTTCTTCCCCAACCCTTGCCCCATCCATCCCTTCTGGAGTGTCTCATGAGAGCTGTATTGGGTCTCAGCACGTATCTCAGCTCCTGGAATCTGGTGACGTTCCCTCTGTCTTCTGTCCTTCCAGCTGTGTGTGGGTGGGGAGTCACAGCTTGCTGCTGTTGCTCATCTCTGCAATGACTCACTAGCCCATTTGACTTTCAGCTCTTCCAATATCTGACAACTAGTTCCCTGTATTTGAATTTCTTCTATTGAATTAGCTGGTGTGGGCCCTGTTGTTGTCCTCACTGGTGCCTGACTGATAAACATACAATGATAATCCATCAGCTTCTCCCCCCACCAGTGTGTCAGGCATCAGAATCTTATTCAGGCTGGGATTATCCAAGCTGATATTAACAAAGCCTGTCATTTAAAAGTTAAGCAGAAAAGCAATTTTTAAAGAGGTGGTAAATAAAGATAAAACTTGAAATAAATACATTGTACAACATAAAGCAGTAAAATGATAAATGAGTTCAAAAGCTGGTTTTTTTTGATAAGATGACTAAAATAAACAAACCTCTGACAAATTTAATTAAGGGAATCTTTTTAATTAGAAATGAGAAAGGAGATAGGACAATTTATAGAAAATAGATTTTCCCCAAAATCCAAAGAGAATGTTATGCATTCTTCTAGACTAATAAACTGAAATCCTCAATGAAATAATTTTTAGAAAGATATAGATTACTAAAAATAATCCAAGTATAAAACCAAACAGAATAACTAAGAAAAAAATAGAGAAAATCATACAATAACAATCCCAAAACTGCAATTGGTCCCATTATTTCCACCAGGGCAATTTTTATATGTTTAAGAAACAGATAATTTTAATGGTATAAAGCATGCAGAGTGGGCCTGGTGTGGTGGCTCACACCTATAATCCTAGCATTTTGGGAGGCCCAGGTAGGTGGATTGCTTGAGCTCAGGCATTTGAGACCAGCCTGGGTAACATGGCAAAACCCCGTCTCTACTAAAAATACAAAAATTAACCGGACATAGGGTATGTGTGCCTGTAGTCTCAGATACTTGGGAGGCTGAGATAGGAGGATCACTTGAGCCTGAAAAGTTGAGGCTGCAGTGAGCTGTGTTTGCACTACTGCACTCTAGCCTGGGTAACAGAGTGAGACCCTGTCTAAAAAAAAAAAAAAAAAAAGTGTTCAAAAAGAGATGAGTTCCTTTATATCTATTTGGCAAGCATGAACTTCTTCTCAAACCCTGATAAAGATAAAACACACAAAAAGAAAATTATAGGCACAGATAACATGAATATGGATAGGAAAATCTTAAAGAAAATTCTCACCTCTAAAAAGGAACTTGTTTTACTATACTGCTTCAAATCTTCAGAGGGATGATAAGTTTTTTTGTGGGGAGGAGGGTGTTGTGATAGCTTCACTCAGATATAATTCTTTTTTTTTCTTTTTTTAGACGGAATTTCACTCTTGTTGCCCAGGCTGGAGTGCAACAGCACGATCTTGGCTCACTGCAACCACCGCCTCCCAGGTTCAAGCAATTCTCTCACCTCAGCCTCCCGAGTAGCTGGGATTACAGGCGCCCGCCACCACGCCCAGCTCATTTTTGTATTTTTAGTAGCGACAGAGTTTCACGATGTTGGCCAGGCTGGTCTCAAACTGCTGACCTCAGGTGATCCAGCAGCCTCAGCATCCTAAAGCGCTGGGATTACAAGCGTGAGCCACCGAGCCTGGTTTATATTCTTATACTACAAAAAATATGAACTTTATAAATCTATGTCATCCTGACGCAAGGGCCATGCAAATTTCCACTGTACCGTTTCAACCTCAGTATATGTGCTGCTAACACGAGCACAAAGGGTGGTAACTTTACAAGTTAAGTTGAAAGAAGTCACAGAGGATGGATGGTTTGTATGTTATCAAAGTAAACAACCACTTGACAAAACTTCCAAAGCTAAAATCAAAGGGAAGCTATCTGGAGCAAACATTCACAGCAAATATAACAAAAAGTTCTGTGTTATGTAAAGAACTTACACATGTTGGGCCGGGCACAGTGGCTCAAGCTTGTAATCCTAGCATTTTGGGAGGCCGAGGCAGGTGGATCACTTGAGATCAGGGTTGGAGACCAGCCTGGCCAACATGGTGAAACCCCATCTCTACTTAAAATACAAAAAAAATTAGCCCGGTGTTGTGGGCGGCACCTGTAATCCCAGCTACTTGGGAGGCTGAGGAAGGAGAATCACTTGAACCTGGGAGGCAGAGGTTGCAGTGAGCCAAGCCAAGATCACGCCATTGCATTCTAGCCCAGGCAACAAGAGTGAAACTCCATCTCAAAGAAAAAGAACTTACACATGTTGGAACAAAAAAAAAAATTAAGTCTCCAATATGTAAACTGGCAAAGAACTTGAGAAGACAATTCATGAAAAAAGAGATACTATTAGTAGACAAGTGTGTGAAAAAATGTTCAACTTTGCTGTGATCAAAGAAATAGAACAGTGTGGGAGCATCTTACACCCACTACCTTAAGATAGTTGGGCTTTTTTTTTGAGACAGAGTCTCTCGCTCTGTCACCCGGGCTGGAGTGCAGTGGTGCAATCTCAGCTCACTTCAGCCTCCACCTCCCAGGGTCCAGTGATTCTCATGTCTCAGCCTCCCAAGTAGCTGGGATTACTGGTGTGTGCCACCACGCCTGGCAAATTTTTGTATTTTTAGTAGAGACGGTGTCTTGCCATGCTGGCCAGGCTGGTCTCAAACTCCTCACCTCAAGTGATCCACTTCCCTCAAGTGATCCACCCGCCTCAACCTCTTAAAGTGCTGGGATTTACAGGCATGAGCCACCATGCCCAGCCCCCTACATTAGAAGAACTTTAAGAGTTACCTAGTATTACAATACTGTGGTAAAGCGAGTTGACTCATACGATATTGGACATCAGGGATCATCTTAAAATTTCATAATATCCCTTTATACTAAGGAATTTTTAAAGCTTAAAACAAAAAACTACATGAGATTTTTTTGCAATGTCATTTCTAACAAGAAAAATAAGTGTACATATATGTGTATACATCTATGTATTTGTGTGTGCGGGTATATATATGTATATATGTACACATATACATATATACGTGTGTGTGTGTGTGTGTGTGTGTGTGTGTCTCATTTTCCTCATCTGTAAAATGGGGCTAATGACAGTACCTAAAGAGTGATTATGAGGATTAAGTAAAGCTCTTCAGGCTGGACGCGGTGGCTCATGCCTATAATCTCAGCACTTTGGGAGACCGAGGCAGGCACTGAGACCAGCCTGGGCAACATGGTGAAACCCTATCTCTACAAAAATATGAAGACAAGCTGGGTGTGATGGCACATGCCTGTTGTCCCAGCTGGTGGGAGGGATGACTGAGCCCAGGAGATCCAGGCTGCAGTAAGCAGAGCTCACACCACCACTGCACTCCAGCCTGGGGGACAGAGCAAGACCCCGTCTCAAAAAATAAAAATAAAAATAAATGATAATACAAAATTGTATCACTTCAAATGCATATACACAATGATTTACAACAATGTAAACATGATGAGAATGGACAAAGAACAAGAAAGAGAAAGGATTAATGAAAATCACCACCGCATGAACAAGGGAGGGGTATAAATCACTCTTCTTTTTGAAATTATTTTGGTTTTAGTACAAGTAGAGATCTGGTGAGAAACAGAATTAAAATATGACGAAAGCTACTCTAATGAATTGGCACCTTCTGGGGAGCCTAATATTACATCTGGGAACTCTGCATCTAAGATATTTGAAATAATAAACTCAGCATACATCCCCCCTGGGGACACCATGTGGTGTGTGGGACCAGCCAGCTGATGGCACTGCTTCAGTTGCCCAGAGGACCAAAGAGGCATTTATTGGCCTCAATAATAAACCAGTGCTGGTTATTCGATCTTCTTTATTTATTTATTTATTTATTATTTTTTTGAGACGGAGTCTCACTCTGTCGCCCAGGCTGGAGTGCAGTGGCGCAATCTCGGCTCACTGCAAGCTCCGCCTCCCGGGTTCACGCCATTCTCCTGCCTCAGCCTCTCCGAGTAGCTGGGACTACAGGCGCCCGCCACCACGCCCGGCTAATTTTTTGTATTTTTAGTAGAGACGGGGTTTCACCGTGGTCTCGATCTCCTGACCTCGTGATCTGCCCGCCTCGGCCTCCCAAACTGCTGGGATTACAAGCGTGAGCCACCGTGCCCGGCCCGATCTTTAAAGATGAAGTCTTGTCCTTGGCCGGGCATGGTGGTGCATGCCTGTAGTCCCAACTACTGGGGAGGCTGAGATGGAAGGATTGCTTAAGCCCAGGAGTTCTAGGTTGCACTGAGCTATGACTGTGCTCAGCAAGACCTATGAGAGCTATGATTGTGCTCTCACTGCACTCCAGCAAGACCCTGTCCAAAAAAAAAAAAAAAAAAAAAAGATGAAGTATTTTTCTTAAACCCAATACTCAAAACGCAAAACAAATCTCTGCATAGTTGGGAAATGGACTCAAGTTTGATCTGGATGAACAGTAACCTTCCAGAAATAGTATGGAGAATCCTTAAAGAACTAAATGTAGAACTACCATTTGATCCAGCAATCCCACTACTGGGCATCTACCCAGAGGAAAAAAAGTCATTACACAAAAAAAGATACTTGCACATGCATGTTTACAGCAGCACAATTTGCAATTGCCAAAACGTGGAACCAACCCAAATGCCCATCAATCAACAAGTGGATAAAGACACTGTAGTACATATATACGATGGAATACTACTCAGCCATAAAAAGGCATGAATTAATGGCATTCGCAGCAACTTGGATGGAATTGGAGACTATTATACTAAGTGAAGTAACTCAGGAATGGAAAACCAAGCATTGTATGTTCTCACTCATAAGCGGGAGCTAAGCTATGAGGATGCAAAGGCATAAGAATGATACAATGGACTTCGGGGACTCAGGGGGAAAGGATGGGAAGGGGATGAGGAACAAAAGACTACAAATTGGGTTCAGTGTCTACTGCTCAGGTGATGTGTGCACCAAAATCTCACAAATCACTACTAAAACACTTATGTAACCAAATACCACCTGTTCCCCAATAACCTATGGAAATAGAGAATTTTAAAAAATAAATATTAAATTTAAAAAAAGAAAAAAAAAAACCCAGTAACCTTCCAGGTAGCTGCTTTGACCTGCAGGACCAAGTACCAGGTGGTTACACCTTCCTTTTGTGATCTGGTCAATAGGCAGGAAGAGTTGGACAGCAGACAGTATTATCCCCAGATTCATTTAAATCTACAAACGGAGAAAAATGCAAATCACCAGAGGTACAGGCTTCAGGATAATGAGAGATGGACCTAGAGGCAGCCTTAGGCTTTTTCTTCCCAAAAGTCAGCAAACCTTGGAAGTCTCTACCCAGTCCAAAGCCATGCGTGGAAAGTGACTTCACTCACGGCTCCTGCATTGTCACAGGCTTGTGAAGGACAAATCGGGATATGAGTTGCCGAGAGACGGAAATGTAGCTGATCCAAGTTGAGCTCGAGTCCTGAACAACTGCCTACATGACTCAGAATGTGTGCAGTTAGTAAGTATATGGCTCCAATAAAGGAGTGACAAGTTCAGGGGAGGATATAAATCCAGAAGAGAAATACCAGAAGATAACATAGAACCTAGCATGACCAGAGGCTGAATCACACTGAGCCTAGATTCATATGTCCAAATACCTATTCCACTTGGGATGTCAACACGCATCTCAAACCTAATAGGTCAAACATGGGGCTTCATGTCTTTGCCCTCACCTGTCCTGCCCACTGCCTTGCAGTCTCATGTAAGGGTAAAACCACCCTTCCGGCCCTTCTGCTGGAGTCTCTTTGCTTTCTATCCTTGTTTTACATCTCACATCCAATCCATCAGAAAATCCCATTGGTCCTAGATTCAAGATACCCCCAAATCCCTCGTCTTCTCATCACCTCCACTACAACCACCCCGGTCCAAGCCATCATCATCTCTTCTCTGATTTCTTGATTTCTTTTTTTTTTTTTTTTTTTTTTTTTTTGGAGACACGGTCTCACTCTGTCATCCAGGCTGGAGTGCAGTGGTGCGATCTCGGCTCACTGCAATCTCCGCCGCCTGGGTTCAATTGATTCTCCTGCCTCAGCCTCCTGAGTAGCTGGGATTATAGGCTTGCACCACCACAACAGGCTAATTTTTGTATTTTTAGTAGAGATGGGGTTTCACCATGTTGGCCAGGCTGGTCTCCAACTCCTGACCTCAGGTGATTTGCCCGCCTCGGCCTCGCAAAGTGTAGGGATTACAGGCGTGAGCCACCACACCCAGCCTTGCCTGATTTCTTGTTATCGCCTCTTAACTGGTCTCCCCACAGCCACCTCCAACTCTCTTCTCAATAGTGGCCAGAGAGATCCTCTTAAAACCTTAAGTGGGACCACACCATAAAAGAACAAACCTACAAAAAGAACTGACAGGCCGGACGTGGTGGCTCACACCTGTAATCCCAGCACTTTGGGAGGCTGAGGTGGGTGGATTACTTGAGGTCAGGTGTTCAAGACCAGCCTTGTCAACATGGTGAAACCCCGTCTCTACTAAAAATAAAAATTACCTGGGCATGGTGGCATGTGCCTGTAGTCCCAGCTACTTGGGAGGCTGAGGCATGAGAATCACTTGAATCTGGGAGGCAGAGGTTGCAATGAGCCGAGATGGCGCCACTGCACTCCAGCCTGGGTGACAAAGTGAGACTCGCTCTCAAAAAAAAAAAAAAAAGCTGACAAATTAGACTTTGTCAAAATTGAAATCTGCTCTTCAAATGATGCTGTTAAAAATCATAAAAAGAAAAATCACAGACTAGAGGAGAATATTTGCAAAACTGATATCTGACAAAGGACTTGCATCCAGAGTAAATTGTAAAACCCTCGAAATTCAGTAATTAGAAGATAAGCAATCCAAATTTTAAAAACTGGCAAACAATTTAAACAGACACTTTACTGAAGAAGAGATATGCACATCAAAAGATGCTCAACGTGAATCATCCCAGCACTTTGAAAGCCCAAGACAAGATCACTTGAGGCCAGGAGTTCAAGCCCAGCCTGGGCAACATAGCAAGACCTCAGCTCTACACAAAATAAAATAAAATAATAAGCCAGCATGATGGTGTATGCCTGTAGTCTCAGCTACTCAGGAGGCTCAGGCGGGAGGATCCCCTGAGCCAGGAGTTTGAGGTTACTGTGAGCTATGCTCACACCACTGCACTCCAGCCTGGGTGACAGAGTGAGACCCTGTCTCTAAAACACACACACGCACACACACACAATAAGATACCACCACCCAGCTATTAGAAATACTAAAATTAAAATAACTGATCATACCATATGTTGGCAAGAGTGTGAAGGAATTAGATCTCTCGTACTGGTAGTTGGGATATGAAATAGTGTAATCACATTGGGAAAAAGTTTGACAGTGTCTTAAAAAGTTAAACCTATGCCCACCATAAGATCCAGCCATTCCCCTCCTACATACTTGTTGCAGAGAAGAGAAAGCATATGTCTATACAAAGACTTGTACCTGAATGTTCATAGCAACTTCATTTTTTTTTTTTTTTTGGAGATGGAGTTTTGCTCTTTCACCCAGGCCGGAGTGCAGTGGCGCTATCTAGACTCGCTGCAAGCTCCGCCTCCCGGGTTCACGCCATTCTCCTGCCTCAGCCTCTGGAGTAGCTGGGACTACAGGTGCCTGCCACCACGCCCGGCTAATTTTTCGTATTTTTAGTGGAGATGGGGTTTCACCGTGTTAGCCAGAATGGTGTCGATCTCCTGACCTCGTGATCCGCCCGCCTCGGCCTCCCAAAGTGCTGGGATTACAGGCGTGAGCCACCGCGCCCGGCCTTTAGCAACTTCATTTTTAATAACCCAAAACTACAAACAACCCAGACATCCAGACAATTAGATAAACAAATTGTGGTGGATGTATGGTGATAAAATAGAATGTATGGTGATAAAAAAGGAGTGAATTATTGATACAAAATGAATGAATCTCAAAATAATTATGCTGTGGAAAAAGAAATCAGACCAAAAATAAAAAGAGTACATGCTGTATGATTCCATTTATATAAAGGTCTAGAAAAAAATAACCTGTGATGATAAAAAAACAGATCAGTGGCTACCTGGGGACAAGTGATGAAGGAGAGGAGAGGATGAGGAAGGAGAAATTGCAAAGAGGCATGAGGTCACATTTTTTGGGAATGCTGGACGAGTTCATTATCTTGATTGCAGCAATGGTTTCACAGGTGTGTATATGTGTAAAAATTTATCAAGTTGCCATAGGCAATGAAAGTAAAAATAGATAAATTGGACTACGTAAAAATTAAAAACATTTGTGCATCAAAGGACCCAATCAACAGAGTAAAAAGGTAACCTACTGAATTGGAGCAAATATTTGCAAATCATATACCTAATGAGGGATTGACGTCTAGAATATAAAAATGAACACCTGCATCTCAACAACAAATAATAATAATAAATGATCCCATGAAAACAATGGACAAAAGGCCAGGGGCAGTGGTTCATGCCTATAAGCCTAGCACTTTGGGAGACCAAAAGCGGGTGGATCATTTGAACCCAGGAGTCCAAGACAAGCCTGGGCAACATGGCAAAACATCGTCTCTACCAAAAATACAAAAAATTAGCCAGGCATAGTGGCATGCACCTGTAGTCCAAGCTACTCAGGAGGCTGAGGTGGAAAGGTCACCTGAACCCAGGAGGCGGAAGTTGCAATGAGCAGAGATAGTGCCACTGCACTCCAGCACTCCAGCCTGGGTGGCAGAGTGAGACCTTGGCAAAAAAAAAAAAGAAAAAATGAGCAAAGCACTTGAATAGACATTTTTAAAAAGAAGATACACAAATGGCCAACAAGCATATGAAGAGATGCTCAACTTCAGACATCATTAGGGAAATACAAATCGAAACCACAAAGAGATACCACCTCACACGCTTAGGATGGTTACTATGAAAGAAAGAAAAGAGGCCGGGCACAGTGGCTCACGCCTGTAATCCCAGCACTTTGGGAAGCCAAGGCAGGAAGATCACAAGGTCAAGAGATTGAGACCATCCTGGTCAATATGGTGAAACCCTGTCTCTACTAAAAACACAAAAATTAGCTGGGCGTGGTGGCGGGCACCTGTAGTCCCAGCTACTCAGGAGGCTGAGGAAGGAGAATTGCTTGAGCCTGGGAGGCAGAGGTTGCAGTGAGCTGAGACCACACCACTGCACTCCAGCCTGGGCAACAGAGTGAGGCTTTGTCTCAAAAAAAAAAAAAAAAAAATCATCAAGACAGAAAGTTACGTGGTGTTTACCAGGGGCTGGGGGAGGGGACAATGGGGAGTTGTTTAATGAGCACAGAGTTTCTGTTTTGCAAGATGAAGTTCTGAAGACTGGTTACTCAACAATGTGAATGGTCTGAATGCTAATGAACTACACACTAAAATATGGCAAAGATGGTAGTTTTATGTTATGTGTATTTTTCCACAGTTAAATTTTTTGTGTTGGGTCTCACTCTATCACCCAGGCTGAAGTGCAGTGGTGAGATCTCGGCTCGCTGCAGCCTCCACCTTCAGGGTTCAAGTAATTCTCCTGCCTCAGCCTCCCAAGTAGCTGCGATTACAGCCACGTGCCACCACACCCAGCTAATTTTTATATATATTTTTAGAAGAGACAGGGTTTCACCATGTTGCCCAGACTGGTCTCAAACTCCTGGCCTCAAGTGATCTGCCCACCTTGGCCTCCCAAAGTGCTGAGATTACAGGCATAAGCCATCGCAACCAGCCTACACATTTTTTAAATTACCACATTGCACACTTGAAATGTGTATAGCCTACAGTGAGGCAGGGCAGGGAAGGGGAGGTGAGGGAAAACTTACTGGAAGTGATGGATACATTGACAGCATTGATGGTGATGATGGTTTCATGGCTTCACAGGTGTAAACTTTTCTCCAAACACATCAAGTTATATCCATTATATCTACAGCTTACAAAAGATCTACAATTTAAAAAAGAAATAAATAAGTGCCATTTACCCTATGTCAGTTTTATCTCAATAAAGCTGTTTTTAATTTTTTTTTTTTTTTTTTCTTTTTTTGAGAACAGTCTCACTCTGTTGCCAGGCTGGAGTGCAGTAGCGCAATCTCGGCTCACTGCAACCTCTGCCTCCCGGGTTCAAGCGATTCTCCTGCCTCAGCCTACCGAGCAGCTGGGACTACAGGTGCCCGCCACCACGCCTGGCTAATTTTTGTATTTTTAGTAGAGACGGGGTTCCACCATGTTGGCCAGGATGGTCTCGACCTCTTGACCTCATGATCCGCCCGCCTCGGCCTCCCAACATGCTGTGTTTTTAATTTTTTTAATTCAATTTTTACAAATTCAATGGGATCCTATCCCTCCGCTGCTCTAAACCTTCCATGGGCTTCCCATTTCACTCCGAGTAAAAGCCACAGTCCTTGGAATGACCCACAAGGTGGTAGATGATCTGGTCCTGAAGTCACGGTTTCCTCATTCCCATTCCTCTCCCCCTCACCCGTGCCAGGCCAGCTACACCGGCCTCCTTGCTGTTTTCTCAAACACACCAGGCGCCCTCCCTGGGCAGTTACCCGGGCTGCTAGCTTTTACCCGGAAGTCTTTTCCCCCAGGCAACTTCATGGCTCGCTTCTTCACCTCTTTCAAGGCTTGATTCAAATGTCACCCCCTCATCAGGGTCTTCCCTGCGTGGTATTTAAAACTCAAACAGTCCCCCACTCTGTAAGTTTCCATCCTTCTTCCCTGCTTTATTTTCTACACAGCACTTATCACTAAAAAAACACATTTTATTTTTTATCTATGTGTCTTCTGACTGGAGCTTAAAAAGGAAGATTGTTTTTGTGCTTTTTGGTTTTGTGTTTTGTTTTGAGACAGAGTCTCACTCTGTCTCCCAGGCTGGAGTGCAGTGACGTGACCTCGGCTCACTGCAACCTCTACCTCCCGGGTTCAAGCGATTCTCCTGCCTCAGCCTCCCAAGTAGCTGGAATCACAGGGGTCCACTACCATGCCAGGCTAACTTTTTGTATTTTTAGTAGAGATGGGGTTTCACCATGTTGGCCAGGCTGGTCTCGAACTCCTGACCTCAGGTAATCCACCCTCCTGGTGCTCCCAAAGTGCTGAGATTACAGGCATGAGCCACAGAGCCCAGCCCACTTCTGGTTTTTAAATGGAAATTGATGACCTCAAGTGCAGAAGTACAGACAAACCCTCTCCCGGGTCTCCATCTATGTGGAGGCAAAAAAGACCAAAGTCAGAAGCGCTCAGGGCTGTGTGGCCTCCCTCCTCCACCAAGTCCAGCATTTCCCACACTTTGTGGGTCTGATGCTTGATTTTAGCAGTCAGGGTGTATAAGAAAGGAGTGCAGCTGGAGCCATCCTCCCCTCACCACTCACGGTGGCCTGATGTCTCAGAGCATCCAGAAAAGAATGCAAACACCAATTAATTGGGAGGCTGAGGCAGGAGAATCGCTGGAACCCAAGAGGCGGATGTTGCAGTGCGCTGAGATTGCACCACTGCACTCCAGCCTGGGCGAAAGAGTGAGACTCCATATCAAAAAAAAAAAAAAAAACAGCCAAACAAACAAACAAACAAAAAAAACACAACCAAACAGGTTTTTATGAGGGCTGTAACCCGATGGACAAGGCGCGCTCTCTCAGCCTGGGAATGTCCCTGCTCTGAACCAGTTGCCTTGCCAACAAGCCACATGTTTCCACTCTGCAGAATCCAATTTCTGAGCAACGTGACAGTGACAGGTCCAGAGACATGCTACACACTCCCAAGGTGCCTTTGAACACCTGCTGAATCGTTAAGAACAATGTGTATCTCTGCATGTACTTAGCAACGTGGAACACACACCAGGCAAATGCACATCACTCTGTTTATGCGGCAGCCCCCACCATCCCAGGCCACCCCCAAGCATCTTGCAAGCTACAGAGCACACAAGGCTAAGCCACCTTCTTTATCACCATCATTCTCAGAAATCACTGCAGACTCACTCCTTAAGTCCCAGATTAAGTATTAATATTAACACCTTAATATTAAGTTATTTAATCCTCACAACAACCCTATGATTTAAATGATTATTATCCCATTTCAGATGGAGAAGAGAGACCTAGAAAGGGTAGGTAGCACCAGGTACTGTGGCTCACACCTGTAATCCCACCACTTTGGGTGGCTGAGGCAGGAGAATTGTTTGAGGCCAGAGGTTCGGGGCCAGCCTGGGCAACAAAAACAAAAATTTAAAAATTAGCCAAGTATGGTGGTGTGTACCTGTAATCCCAGCTACTTGGGAGACTGAGGTGGGGAGATCCCTTGAGCCTCGGAGTTGGAGGCTGCAGTGAGCTATGATGGCACCACCGCACTCCAGCCTGGGTGACAGAGCAAGGTCATGTCTCTCCAAAAAAAAAAAGAAAAGAAAAAAAAGAAAGGATAAGAAATTATCCAAAGTCACACACAGCTAGAGAAAAATGACACCAGGATTTAAACCTAGACTGTCTGCCTCCAGAGTTTACCCTCTCAAACACTCCCCTATGCTATGACTCTGTAATACTCCTTAAATGTGCAGGCTAAAAGATTGTTGTAATTATCTTTGCTGCATAACTACCCACCCGAAAACTTCACAAAGAAAAATATCAAGTTCATTCTGCTCATGGACACAGTGGGTGAGGAATTTGGCCAGGACACCATGGGGAGAGCTTGTCTCTGCTCTACCACGTCTATCCAAGGCATCAGCTACAAAGGCTCAAAGGCTGAGAATGACTCAATGGCTGGGACCGATATCATCTAAAGCTATTGGACTCACGTCACTCTGTACGCACGGTCTCTCCATGTGAACTGGGCTGCTCAGCCTGGTGGCTGCATTCCAGAAGCAAGTGTCCCACAAGGCAGGAAGTAGTAGCTGTTGGTTTCTTAAGACAGATACTGGAATCCAGAACAGCATCACGTCTGCCGTTTTCTATTGACCAAGCAGTCCCAGAGTCCAGATTCCATGGGAGAGGCAGAGACCCTACCTCTCAAAGAATTTTGTGGCCATTTTTTTAAACCACCAACAAGATCGTTTAGTGTAACTCCTTTATTTATTTATTTATTTTTATTTTTTGAGACAGAGTCTTGCTCTGTCACCCAGACTGGAGTGCAGTGGCATGATCTCAGCTCACTGCAACCTCCGCCTCCCGGGTTCAAGCCATTCTCCTGCATCAGCCTCCTGAGTAACTGGAATTATAGGTGGGCACAACCATATCTGGCTAATTTTTGTATTTTTAGTAGAGACGAGTTTTCACCATATTGGCCACGCTAGTCTTGAACTCCTGGGCTCAAGTGATCCTCCCGCCTCGGCTTCCCAAAGTGCTGGGATTACAGACACGAGCCACTGCGCCCGGCCAGCCTAACCCCTTTAAATTCTAGCTGAACAACTGAAGCTCAGAGAAGTTAAGCAATGCGTCCAAGATCGCATAATTCATAAAGTGCTAGTGCCAGGATGGAACAGGTGCCTTCAGGCCCGGTCTTTTACGCTATGCCACTCCATCTCAACGTGGCTGCACGTTGAAATCACCTGGGGAACTTTAAAGAGTGCTGATGCCCGGGTGCCCCTGCAGAGATTCTGATTTGTTTTGACGTGGCCTGGGCATGGTGATCTTTAAAAGCCCCCCAGGGGCTTTAACGGTCTGCAGTGTGAGAACCACGCTCTGTGCAATACCCCCAGACAGTTCCGTACAGGTGAAATCTACCACTGTTTCAGTGTCTCCACATTTGCAGTGGCCCCAGCCTATGATGGAAACAGCTACACCAAGAACAGATTTCTGACACCTTCACCTGGTTCACTAACTTCATCCTGAACCTTTGTCCAACACGCCTAACAAATTTTTGTATTTTTTGTAGAGACAGGGTTTCGTCACGTTGCCTAGGCTGGTCTTGAACTCCTGACCTCAAGCAATCTGCCCCCCTCAGCCTCCCAAAGTGCTGGGATTACAGGCATGAGTCCCTGCAACTTACCACTTTCTCCTTCTTGATAATACTTTGTGGGGTTTTTTTTTTTTTTTTTTGGCGGGGGGGTCTTAACCTTTATTTTATTATTTATTTATTTATTTATTTATTTATTTATTTTGAGACAGAATCTCGCTCTGTCGCCCAGGCTGGAGTGCAGTGGCGCCATCTCGGCTCACTGCAAGCTCCGCCTCCCAGGTTCATGCCATTCTCCTGCCTCAGCCTCCCTAGTAGCTGAAACTACAGGCGCCTGCCACCACGCCCGGCTATTTTTTGTATTTTTAGTAGAGACGGGGTTTTACCGTGTTAGCCAGGATGGTCTCGATCTCCTAACCTCGTGATCTGCCCGCCTTGGCCTCCCAAAGTGCTGGGATTACAGGCTTGAGCCACTGCACCCGTCTGGTCTTAACCTTTATTTTAAGGTCGGGGTACAAGTATGGGTTTGTGACATAGGTAAACTTGTGTCATGGGGGTTTGTTGTACAGATCATTTCATCACCCAGGTATTAAGCCTAGTACTAATTAGTTATTTTTCCTAATCCTCCCCCTCCTCCCGCCCTCCACTCTCTGAAAGGTCCCAGTGTGTGCCATTTCCCTCTATTTGTCCATGTGTTCTCATTATTTAGCTACCACTTATAAATGAGAATATGCGATATTTGGTTTTCTGTTCCTGTGTTAGTTCGCTAAGGATAATGGCCTCCAGCTCCAATCACGTTCCCGCAAAGGACATGATCTTATTCTTTTTTATGGCTGCATAGTATTCCATGGTGTATATGTACCACATTTTCTTTATCCAGCCTATCACTGATGGGTATTTAGATTGAACCACATCTTTGCTATTGTGAATAGTGCTATGGTGAAGGTATGTGTGCATGCGTCTTTATAATAGAATGATTTGATCCGCTCATCTTCTGCCTCCCACCACCTTCCAGTGGCCCCTCAGAAGCAGCAATTTAACACTCAACACTTCAACTATGAGTCATGCTCATCTCTTCACTACCATCTGCCAAGCTCCAGAAATTTATTTCTGCCTTTGGAGTTCCTCATAGGTGGAGACCCAAAGGCCAGGTTATCCTGTTCACCTTGCCTGAGCCTCCTGGATAACCACTAACCCCACTCGTTCCTCCTCCAGCTCCAAATATGTCTTCCTTCCTCTTCCTGGTCCATGCAGCACTGGGCTAAAATTGTGTCTAAGTCATGCTTTAAAAGTTTGATTCTGGCCAACCATGGTGGCTCATTCCTATAATCCCAGCACTTTGGGAGGCCAAGAGTTGGAGATCAGCCTAAGCAACATAGCAAGACCCCATCTCTGAAAGAAAAAAAAAAATTAGCCAGGCATAGTGTCACACACCTATAGTCCCAACTTCTCAGGAGGCTGAGGTGGGAGAATCACTTGAGTCTAGGAGTTGGAAGCTGCAGTGAACTATGATTACACCACTGCAGTCCAGCCTGGGCAACAGAGAAAGACCCTGTCTCGATTTAAAACAAACAAACAAAAACCTTGATAGGTTGATTTTGTGAAAGCATCGGTTGACTTAGTGGGGGAAAAAATCCATCAATGTGATTATTTCACTGAAATAATTGATCAGTTGCATCCTATGTCTTCTATCATAACAAACTGGCCAAAAATATTAGCCTAAACAGGTATTTTTAACGTTTCTCCTTAGCTTCAAATTCTCATGAAGGGCAGATTTTTTAAATGCAGATGTAAAGAAAGAAACTTTCTGATACTGCTACTCTACTAGATTTACTGATTTATATTAGGTTAGGAAAAGATCTTTACAGTTTTATCATGGGTACATATCTCCTGAGGATAATTTTATAAAATATATTTATTCTTCACTTTACACAAAATGAAATCTTCCTAAACTTCATAGGCAATTATTTCAAATATGCCAAAGAAAAGATATTGAAAGGAACTCTTTATCAGGTTTCATTATACTTTTCTCTTTACTTTTGTGTCTCTTTGAGCATTTTCATAAGATTAAGAAGGAAGCAAAGAAGAAAGGGAGGCTGGGCAACCTCAGGGAATTCTATGATAGTCTAAAATCTTATTATATAAGGAAATGCAAATTAATACCCCCCACCAAAAGAAAACATGCAATTTTTATTTGTGTGTGTGTTTATAAAGTCTAATTTCTCTAGACTAGGGCTCTAAAAATCTAAAATAATTACTCCCTTTTTTTTCTGAGGCAGAGTCTTGCTCTGCTGCCCAGTCTGGAGTGCAGTAGTGGTGCAGTCATAGCTCAGTGCACCCTCAAACTCCTAGGTTCAAGCAATCCTCCCGCCTCGGCCTCCCAAAATATTGGGATTACATGCATGAGCCACTGCACCTGGCCTAAAATAATCATTCTTTTTTTTGAGACGGAGTTTCACTCTTGTTGCCCAAGCTGGAGTGCAATGGCGTGATCTCGGCTCACTGCAAACTCCACCTCCCTGGTTCAAGGGATTCTCCTGCCTCAGCCTCCCGAGTAGCTGGGATTATAGGCATGCGACACCACACCCGGCTAATTTTGTATTTTTAGTAGAGATAGGGTTTCGCCATGTTGGTCAGGCTGGTCTCGAACTCCCGACCTCGGGTGATCCGCCTGCCTCAGCCTCCCAAAGTGCTGGGATTACAGGCGTGAGCCACTGCACCTGGCCAATAATCATTCTTATAAAGCAGTTTGCTGTATTGGTCTTTATTTTCCTCTCCCTCTGCCTATATGGGTCTCACTAATGAGCAAGTGAGAGGCTTATATCTACCTTGGTTTACAAAATCTTGTCTAATTTATATATACACTTAGGTGTCTACTTTAAGACTTAGTCACTCTTTGGGTGGACACAGCTACATCCTATGCAGCCTGTGAGCACTTCTTCCACCTGCACTTTAAGCTGCCTTTGTTCTCCTCTCTCAAGTCCTACTTGCATGCTACAGGCCATGATACAGAGTTAATGCTTCTTCAGTGCCCTGTTGCTGAAATAAATTCTGAAAGGCACTGCTTTGTAGATCAAAGTGCTTGTGAGGCACTTCCCTCCACAGATTCCATGGGATTGGATGGATTCAATAGATGTGTTAGGCCATTCTTGCATTGCTAGAAAGAAATGCATGAGGCTGGGTAATTTATCAAGAGGTTTAATTGGCTCATGGATCTGCAGGCTGTAAAGGAAGCATGGTGCTGGCATCTGCACTCCTTCTGGGGAGACCTCAGGGAGCTTTTACTCATGGCAGAAAGCAAAGGGGAGTAGTCACGTCACATAGCAGGAGCAAGAGAGAGGGGGAGGTGCCACATACTTTTCCATGACCAGATCTCATGAGAACTCACTCCTCATGGTAAGGACAGCACCAAGCTATGAGGAATCCACCCCTGTAACCCAAACACCTCCCACCAGGCTTTACTTTTATCACTGGAGATTACATTTCAACATGAGATTTAGAAAAGACACATATTCAAACTGTATTAATGGACTGGATCACAATTAAAGTCTGCTTACAATCATAGTATCAAAAGAAAGCTTAATCTCATCAAGACCAATTGCCCATACAATGATGTGCCTCTTTAAATAAAACCTTGGTTCTTTATAGTTTCCAGAGAAACCACACATGCATGGATATGGTTTTGCTCTGTGTCCCCACCCAAATCTCATGTTGAATTACGATCTTCAGGGCTGGAGGAGGGGCCTGGTGGGAGGTGATTGGATCATGGGGGCAGATTTCCTCCTTGCTGTTCTCACAACAGTGAGTGCATTCTCACAAAATCTGTTGTTGTTTAGAAGTGTGTGGCACTTCCCCCTTTGCTCTCTCTCTCGCTCTCTGTCTCTCCTGTCACCATGTGAACATGTGCTTGCTTCCCCTTCACCTTCCGCCATGATTGTAAGTTTTCTGAGGCCTCCCCAGCCATGCCTCCTGTACAGCCTGTGGAACTGTAAGTCAATTAAGCCTTTCTTCATGAACTACCCAGTCTCAGGTAGTTCTTTATACCAGTGTGAGAATGAACTAATACATGCCCCTTCTATGTTGATCTTGAAGAGCTATAATAAGTTGAATAATTAAGCATTTAGACTCCAGAGCCAGGAAGACTTGGAATCCCAATTTTACCACTTTCTAGCTGTGTGACCTTGAACCAATCACTCCAGCCATCTGTTTTCTCATGCGTTAAATGGGGGTAATAACCGTACCTATCTCACGTGATTATTGTAAGTGTCAGATAAGATGATATTTACAAAGCATGGTGCCCAGCACAGAATCAGTGTCCTAGAAATGTGAAGTTCTATTGTGGAGCTTGTCGATGGTGATGTTATTATTATCAATATTTCTCAAAATCAACTTGTAAATATATTTCACTTCATATATCTGCCGTACTCCTGGGAGGTAGGACTTTTATTATTCACAGTTAAGGAAACCAGCTCAGAAATGTCACTTGACTGGCCCCAAATCACACAGCCTTGGGGTGGAAGAAGCTGAAGTGGAAGATCAAGTATTTAAACCCAGGATTGTGTGTAGTTCACTTCTGCCTTTTCCTGCAGCAACCTTTCTACCAAGTGATTTTCCAACCTATAATTAAGCTCTTTATTTTTATTTCTTTTTTGTTTTAGAGATAGGGTCTCATTCTTTCACCCAGGCTGGAGTGCAGTGGCGCCATCATAGTCCACTGCAGTCTCTAGCTCTTGGGCTGAAGTGATCCTCCGGCCTCAGCCTCCTGAGTAGTTGGGACTACAGGCATGTGCCACCATGCCCTCCTAATTTTTTTTTCTTGTAGAGATGGGGCCTCCCTATGTTGTCCCGGCTGGTGTCAAACTCCTGGTTTCAAGTGATCCTCCCCCTTCTGCCTCCCAAAGTGCTGGGATGACAGGTAATTAATTACTTTCAATGACAGGGAACTTGCCACCCACTGATTCAGCCCTAACAACCCATTTTCCAGCATCTCCATCAGTAGCATGTTCGCCCTTCTCTCAAGCGAGAATCTGTCTCCGTGTAAGATCCCTCCGTTGGTCTGACTCTGCCCTGCAGGGCCACCAGGAACAAATCTGCTCTCTCTTTCATGTCACAGCCCTTGAATTTTTAAAGACCCAGTCATGTAACCCACCCCTCACCCCCCGCCTCGCCAAGTCCTCTCCTCTCCAGGCCCAACACCCCCAGCTTCTTTCACCATTCCTCTTCCAGAACATATTATGAATCCCCTTCCCACCTAGGCCCCCTGCTCTGCCTCAGGGCTTGACAAGAGGCATATACTATTGATGACCAGAGAAGCTTTCATGCTGCCCCCAGAGGCTTGTAATACATTTATGCTTTCTCAGGATGACACATACTCCCGGAGTACTAAAAATTGCTGTCAATCTCTCTGGCATTGTGAAGGACTCTGGCATTTCACCATATAATCATTTTTTTTCTCTCCCAAGGGGCTGCCTGCTTGAGAAAACTGTCATATTCTTCAGCCAAGGGGAACCAAAGTGTTCTGAAGCAGATAAACATAGCTCTGCCATGTGGCTCTTTCCAGACACTTTTCTGATGTATCAGCTTGTGGTAAAGAAGCTAAAATAACCTGCAGTCAGAGACATTGGCCTCATACCAGCTCCCCAGGCCTCACTAGCCTTAGAGAAGAAGGGAGTATTTTTGTCAGGATAGATAGGTTAGGCTGTGTTGCAAAAGAGCCCTAAAGGCAGAGCATGGTGGCCCACGCCTGTAATCCCAGCGCTTTGAGAGGCTGAGGCAAGAGGATCGCTTGAGCCCAGGAGTTCGAGACCAGCCTGGGCAACATAGCAAGACTCCATCTCTATGAGGCATTTAAAAATTAGCTAGGCATAATGGCATGTGCCTGTAGTCCCAGCTACTTGGGAGGCTCAGATGGGAGGATTGCTTGAGCCCAGGAGTTTGAGGCTGCAGCAAGCTATGATCACACCATCGCACTCCAGACTGGGTAACAGAGAGAAAGCCTGTCTCTCTACAACAACATCAAAAAAGGAAATGAAAAAAAGGGACTGAAAAACTCAGTGACTTATCAGTAAAAATTCATTTCTCATTTATGCAAAGTTCACTGTAGATCTAGTAAGTCCCCACGGCGGTTTGCTTTCAAGTGGTGACTCATGGGTCCAAGGACTTGCATCTTACTGCTACACATCCAGAAGACATGGCTTCCAGGTCACAGTGACAAGGGAAGAGCCAGCTCTTCAATGCTTCCAACTAGAACCAACATAAATCACTTTTGCCTATAAACCCTGGCCAGAAATAGTCATATGGCCCCACCTAACTGCAGGGGGCTGGGAAAATGTGGGTGAACACAGGGATATTCAAGGAGCAGTCAATGGGCTGGGTGCAGTGGCTCACACTTGTAATCCCTGGGAGGCAGGAGGATTACTTGAGGCCAGGAGTTTGAGACCAGCCTGGGCAACATAGGGAGACCCCATGTCTACCACAAAATATATATATTTTTTAATTAGCCAAGCGTGCTGGCTCATTTCTGTAGTCCCAGCTACTGGGGAGGCTGAGGTGGGAGGATCACTTGAGCCTAGGAGTTAGAGGCTGCAGTGATTCATGATTGTCCCATTGCACTCCAGCCTGGACGACAGAACAAGACCTGTCTCCAAAAAAAAGGAAGGAACAGTAAGTAAATATTCTGCCACAGAAGATAACAATCTCAACAGCCTTTAACCCCAACACACTTGCCTGAACATCTAGAGAAACTGCTGTGATAGTGAGCTCCCAGCCTCACTCCTGAGGACTCATAGCCCTTCAGCAGCCACAGTGTTTGATGGCCACCAATGTCACCCTCTGAGCCACTGAATGGTGATCTTAATTGGCAACTACAGAAAACTCCCTCCCATCTCTCTCTGCTGCCATTAACCTCATTGAGACTCTTGTCATTTCTTTTCTGATCTTTTTTTTTCTTTTTTTGAGATGGAGTCTCACTCTGTCACCCAGGCTGGAGTGCAGTGGCACAATCTCAGCTCACTGCAACCTCTGCCTCCTGGGTTCAAGCGATTCTTCTGTCTCAGCCTCCATTGTAGCTGGCATTACAGGCCCCCACCACCACACCCGGCTAATTTTTGTATTTTTTAGTAGAGACGGGGTTTCGCCATGTTGGTCAGGCTGGTCTCAAACTCCTGACCTCAAGTGATCTGCCCGCCTCAGCTTCCCAAAGTGTGGGGATTATAGGCGTGAGCCACCACATCCTGCCTCTTTTCTAAATCTATTGTCACAGCATTCTTAACTGGTCTCCGTTCCTCTTTTGGTCATACCACTGTCCATCACCATTTCAAAAATCTAACCTGATTATATCCTTTGTCGGTTTCATATCTGACATAGCCACAGTTCAACAGGATAGACTCTATTTCCTTAGAGCAGTGTAAAGAAAACTTTTTTTTTACAGGCAAAATCTCACTCTGTCACCCAGGCTGGAGTGCAGTGGTGTGATCATACCACACTGCATCCTCTACCTCCTGGGCTCAGGTGAGCCTCCTGCCTCAGCCTCCTGAGTAGCTGGGACTACAGACACGTACCACCATGCCTGACTAATTTTTGTATTTTTTGTAGAGACAGGGTTTTGCCATGTTGCCCAGGCTGGTCTCAAAGTCCTGGCCTCAAGCAGTCCTCCCACCTTGGCCTCCCTATACACTGGGATTGCAGGTGTGAGCCACCGCATCTGGCCAAAATAGCTTTTATAATCCAGTCCCAAAGACACTTCCAGCCTCATCACCCAATGTCCTACTCCTGTGTTCCCTGTATTCAAGCCACCCCAAATTCACATCCTCCTCAAAGAGCCATAACACTTCCCAGAGAGCTCCCTCCAACCTGCGGCAACTGTAGAAATTCTATCAACTCTCAAATACCCAGCTCAAGTATCCTGTTCTCCATGGCAACTTCCCCCATTCTCCCCAGCAGAGCTGGCTGTTCCCCGCTCTAGGTTCCAGACACCTGCCTCAATTGTACCTCTTGGTTGAAGTGTGCTTCTCGTTCACTCAGTGGATTTCTCCTTGATAGTGGCCGTGCCTTGATCATCTCTGTATTTCCAGTGGATAGAATTATTCCTGGCCTCGTAGGTATCAGTAAATGTTGAATAAATCCATGCTACAAATTTCTCCATCTCATCTTATGCTGCTGAGAAAGAAGCCATTCCTTCACACACTGCGAGGTCTTTATTCCAAAATAGAGAGAGAGAAACAGGAGCTGGAGAGAATAATAACACAGCTCCCAGGCTGGGCTGGTGGGTTTGAAGGGAGAACATTAAACTCCCAGGAATTTTCCCAGTATCCTGAAGACCAGAAGCTCCAGGGGTACCATTTTGACTTTCTAGATCATTCTAAAGTGGCCTGTCTACCTCATTCAGAAAATCCTATGAGGACACACTGAAAATAAATAGCTGTTTGATTAGCCGAGTATTAAGCTGTTTTAATGCCTTTTCTCTCCTGAGCAGAGAGATTGTATGCCCTGAAATAAAAAAGGAAGTGTGTATGAAAACCTTGGTTATTCAGAGGGGAGAATAACAGGGGGAAAAAAAGACTTTAAAACTCTCCAGAAAGCCTTCAGCACTGTAACTAAATGCTAATGTTTAAAGATATCCCAATATTTCAGGAAGCCATTGGTAGTGCCACACTAAAGCTCATTCTAGTTTTAAAGAGAAGTATTTGACTTGGAGGAACAGACCCCATGCTGGCTCCAAGATAAACTTTCTTAGCTCTCTCAGGCCAATTTTAATGCTAAGAGCAGCTCCATTTGAGTAAAAGTTCATTTTTGAGAGCCAAGCTGTGAATTATGCTACAGGCTGAGCTGAGCAGTTGGTCTTTTGCTGATGAAGGCAGAAGCTTGAATATGATACAGAAATGGAGGGGGAGCCGGGGACATCCAAGGGGGATTATCACAGAAGGTCAGACTAATTAAATCGAGAGAAGTCACCAGAGAGCCGGAGCTCCCACACATACCATCTTCAAATGCTCTGACACATGCAGGGGTTGATAAGAAAAAGAGGGTTGAATTGCCACTTTCATCTGCCTGGAAGGACAACAGTCAACCAAATACAACTTTTTAGTGTTGGTTTAAACCCAGGTGGGGAGGAAAGAATTGAAGCTGCTGCCAATTCCTAATTATGCAGTTGAATAAGAGACAGGGAGCATGAGGAGAGGTGGAATCCAGTGGTCTCTCTGGTTAGACATTGAATGCATGGCTGTTGTGTCCCTACTATGTGCTGGGCACGAGAAATGAAACAAACAAGAAACACTCCCTGCCCTCAATTAATAAATCTGTATGTATTATTTATTGTTGTTATTATTATTATTATTTTGGAGACAGGGTCTCACTCTGTCACCAAGACTGGAGTGCAATGGTGCCATCATAGCTCACTACAACCTCGACCTCCTGCCTCAGCCTCCCAAAGTGCTGGGATTACAGGCATGAGCCACCACCATTCATATAATATTATTATACTATATTAGCATAGCACAATGGCTTATGTCTGTTATCCCAGCACTTCAGGATGCTGAGGTGGGAGGATTGCTTGATCCCAGGAGTTTGAGACTAGCCTGGGCAACATAGCGAGACCCCATTTCTACAAAAAAAATTAAAAATTAGCCAGTGTGTTGGTGCACACCTGTAGTCCCAGCTACTGGGGAGGCTGAGGTGGGAGGATCACTTAAGCCCAGGAGTTAGAGGCTACAGTGAGCTATGATCACACCACTGCCCTCCAGTCTGGACAACAGAGAGAGAGACACTGTTTCCAAAATAAAATAAAATAAAAGAAGAAACCCAAGTTCCTTTGCTTCTGTGTCCATCAAATATCAGAGATCTCATAAGCAGAAAGATATCCATTAGCTCGCTTTGGAGGCAGGTGGCTGTAGTCAATTCACAAAACACAACCTTGCAGGTTAAAAGCCTCCTGAAGCCTTGGGTCTGTGCTGTGCTGGTGCTTTGAGTTTCAAACCCGGGTGAATGTTTGACATCTCCCCAGGCACAGAGAGAAGGGAAAGAATGGCATCCCAGGGCACGTGAACATGTTGACAGGTTACAGGTCCGCAGTCCTTGGTGAATTATAGAATCCTGAAATGTATGAAATGCTGTGAAATAGCCCTTTTGGATTACTTAGTCCAGGACTCACAAACAGATTTCAGCTCACAAAGAGATTTCAACTCACATGTCTACACCAGCTGAGAGGAAGTGGCTGCCTGGGGTGCTGGGGAGAAATGGGGCTGGGACTGGGCGTGAAGGGGAAAAAATGCTGGGAGCGAGTTTCTTATGTCTACAATGGATCCTGGAAGAAAAAAGTGGCACTCATTGGTGACCCAGGCGAACTCCCTTGTTACAATTAGGGAAACCAAGGCAGCTAAGTGACTCCTCCAGTACACCCAGGTCATCAGGCCAGATCCTGCATCCCACCCAAGTGTTGTCTACGGTTCACCCACCATGTTGTCTTGGTGAACCCCACTCTCTTCTTGGTTCTTGTTTTCTTTTTTTTTTGAGACTGAGTCTCGCTCTGTTACCCAGGCTGAAGTGCAGTGGCACGATCTCAGCTCACTACAACCTCAGCCTCCCAGGTTCAAGCGATTCTCCTGTCTCAGCCTCCTGAGTAGCTGGGATTACAGGCATGTGCCACCACCTCTGGCTAATTTTTGTATTTTTAGTAAAGATGGGGTTTCACCATGTTGGCCAAGCTGGTCTCAAACTCCTGACCTCAGGTGATCCGCCCATCTCAGCCTCCCAAAGTGCTGGGATTAGAGGCGTGAGCCGCCATGCCCAGGCTTGGTTCTTGTTTTCTCGTCGGTTCACCCACCTGGACCCTGTGTGACTCCTACCAGCAATTGTCCCTTCCTGGTCCTTTCTTCCCAGGCTTTTGTGTCTCCTCCTAGAACAGGCTGAACATTCAGTATCTACAATGTTCCACCTGCTTCCCCAGGGCCCTCACAGGGAGTTCTGCTTCTGGGACCTCCACCTACCCCACTGGAGCCACTCTCTGGTTGGCAGGTTTTGGAGGGAATGCACTCATCTCCTTAAAGTGGGCCTCTGTACCTTTACCTAGATTGGTACATTCTAGTTTCACTACATTCTCTTCACTGTTTTCTTTTTTGAGACGCAGTCTTGCTGTGTCGCCTGGGCTGGAGTGCAATGGCATGATCTCGGCTCACTGCAACCTCAGCCTCCCAGGCTCAAGCGATTCTCTGCCTCAGCTTCCTGAGTAGCTAGGATTACAGGCATGCACCACCATGCCGGGCTAATTTTTTTGTATTTTTAGTAGAGATGGGGTCTCACCATGTTGGCCAGGCTGGTCTCCAACTCCTGGCCTCAAGTAATCTGCCCACCTTGGCCTCCCAAAGTGCTGGGAATTACAGGCATGAGCCACCTCGCCCGGCCTCTCTTCACTTTTTATGACATTTACCACACTTAACTAGTATTTGAGTTGTAGCTATTCCCATGCTGTAGTCCCTCCTTATCCTCAAGGATACATTCCAAGATCTCCAGCGGATGCGTGAAATCTCAGATAGTTCCAAACTCCATATAAAAAGTACCATGTTTTCTCCTACACACACCTATAATAAAGTTTAATTTATAAATTAGGCACAGTAAGAGATTAACAATAATAACTAACAATAAAATAGGACAATTGTAACGATACTCAAAATGGCATGCAATTTAAAACTTACAGATTGAGCCAGACGTGGTGATGTAAACCTGTAGTCCCAGCTACTTGGGAGGCTGATGTGGAAGGATCAATTGAGCCTAGGAGTTCAAGACCAGCCTAGAGAACATAGCGAGACCCTGTCTCTACAAAAAATCTAAAAATTAGCCATGGTGGCTCATGCCTGTAATCGCAGCAATTGGGAGGCCAACGTGGGAGGATTGCTTGGGCCCAGGAGCTTGAGATCGACCTGGGCAAAGTAGCAAGACCCCATCTCTTAAATTTAAAAAAAAAAAACAAAACAGAAATTGTTTATTTCTGGAATTTTCCATGTAATATTTTCAGACCAAAGTTGACTGCAGATCATTGAAACCACAGAAAGTGAAATGATGGATAAGGGGGAATGATTGTACTTGTCAACAATAAGATCCTTTAAAGAAGTAGCTGGATTTTTATACAGTGCCTAACACAGATCATAAAATAAATGTTTGTGACGTGAGAAAATGAGAGGACATAATTTAGTCTCATGTTACTCTACTGTACTTCAGGGCTTAACACACAAAGTACAATTTTTTTTTTTTTTTGAGATAGGGTCTCGCTCTGTCACCCAGGCTGTAGTGCAGTGGTGCTATCTCAGCTCACTGCCACCTCCGCCACCCGGATTCAAGCAATTCTCCCGTCTCAACCTCCCGAGTAGCTGGGAGTACAGGCGTGCGCCACCACACCTGGCTAATTTTTGTATTTTTAGTAGAGATAGGGTTTCTCTATGTTGGCCAGGGTGGTCTCAAACTCCTGGACTCAAGTGATCCACCCACCTCAGCCTTCCAAAGTGCTGGGATTACAGGCGTGAGCCACCGCACCCGGCCTCAAAGTACAATTTTTAAATCTAATGAATAAATGCATTTCGCCACCACTCTGCTATAGAACACAAACCCTTCCCCACATTTTGGAAGTTTCTAAATTGTTTTTCCAGGTTGTCTGCATGTCTGCCCCATAAGCCTTCCCTCTGTTTGCTTAGTGCAGTAGTTTGCAAATTTTATTTTAGCAGCAGAACTCTTAGGCCCAGTGAGATCGTTTGCCAAACTCAAAGACAAAGCAGAGAAGAGCCAAGACGCTCTAGGAAAGTGAGGGTGCCTGCTTGCACCCCCTTGCTCTTTTTGGCAGCCCCTGACCCACCCTCGCTGTGCCCCCAGACTCCTAAAGGGCATGGGTCTCACATCAGCCTCCTTCTTGGCCTTTCTCTCCGTTATCTTTTTCTCCAGCCCAACCCACACTCAGTTGCCAGCTTAATATTAACACAGCTCTAATCCTAACACCCCTTTCAACCTGTCACTCTCTGGTGCCATCAAGTCCAAATCCTTCCTGCAGGCCTGAAGACACGGATGCATCTCATCACACATCCAACTGACACCCCGTTTCTTCCCTGTAGCCATGTTACTTTGACTTCAAAGGGATCTCCTGTGCGCAGCACACTCCAGGCTCACACTTTCACACACAGACATCCTGAGCCTGGGGTGCTCACCCGAAGCCCCTCCTAACTCCTCCTCATGGTTCCTCTTCATCCACCCCACTCTTGGCTCCTTCTTTTCTGGATCCATTGCCTGCCATCACCTTTCATGCATTCCTGAATCCAGAGTCACTGAAATCCTCTCTCTCCCTAACTTTGCACTTCCAAGCAATCACCAGTCCTGGGGTTTGCCCTTGTAAATGTGTGCGTGTGTGTGTGTGTGTGTGTGTGTGTGTGTGTGTGTGTATAACATTTTTTTGAGATGGAGTCTCTCTCTGTTGCCCAGGCTGGAGTGCAACAGTGCAATCTCGGCTCACTGCAACCTCTACCTCCCAGGTTCAAGCAATTCTCTTGTGCCAACCTCTCGAGTAGCTGGAATTACAGGCATCTGCCACCACGTCCGACTAACTTTTGTATTTTTAGTACAGATGGGGTTTCACCACGTTGACCAGGCTGGTCTCGAACTCCTGACCTCTGGTGATGCACCCACCTTGGCCTCTCAAAGTACTGGGATTACAGGTGTGAGCCACCATGCCCCACTTTGTAAATATTTCTTGAACCCGTGCCCCTCTCCCTCCTCACTGCGGAAGCCTTCAGTTGGACTCCTTACCTCTTTCAAGGATTCCTGAAAAAGGCTCCTAATGGGTCTCCCTGCCTGGACAATTCACTTCAGCCAGAGCCTCAAGGCCAACCATCCAAAATGCAACCCTCACTCCCAGGGCTCCCCTTGCTGGAAACTTTCCCACAGTTCCCACAGTTCCCACCGGCTTTGTGTTGAAGGCCGCGCTCCTCAGCTGAGCGTAAAAGCCTGTTTGTGCTCTTGTCCCCTCTTACCCTTTTTTTTTAATATCTATTTTTATTTTAGGTTCAGGGGTACATGTGCAGGCTTGGTACAAGGGTACATTGCGTGCAGCTGAGGATTGGGCTTCTATCGATCTCATTGCCCAGGTAGTGAGCATAGTACTCAATAGGACTTTTTCAGCCCCTGCCTGCTTCCTCGCTCCCCACTCTAGTAGTCCCCAGTGTCTGTTGTTCCCGTCTTTATGCCCATGTGTACCCAAGGTTTAAGCTCCCACTTATAATTGAGAATATGCAGTATTTAGTTTTCTGTGTCTGTGTTAATTTGCTTGGGATAATGGCCTCCAGCTGCATGCATGTTGCTGCAAAGGACATGATTTTGTTCTTTTTGATGGCTGTATAGTATTCCATGGTGCATATGTACCACATTTTCTTTATCCAGTCCACTATTGATGGGCACTTGGGTTGATTCCATCTCTTTGCTATTGTGAATAGCACTGTGATGAATGTGTGGGTGCAGGTGTATTTCTGGTAGAACGATTTATTTTCCTTTGGGAAGATACCAAGTAATGGGATTGCTGTATCGAATGGTAGTTCTATTTTTGGTTCTCTGAGAAATCTCCAAACTGCTTTCCATAGTGGCTGAACTAATCTACCTTCCCACCAACAGTGCACAAGTGTT
Organism: Hylobates moloch; assembly: GCF_009828535.3. Classification (NCBI taxonomy): domain Eukaryota; kingdom Metazoa; phylum Chordata; class Mammalia; order Primates; family Hylobatidae; genus Hylobates; species Hylobates moloch. The sequence continues at coordinate 109,024,028 of NW_026652276.1, read as the reverse complement.
CACCTACCTTTCAACATCATCTTCTACCACTCCCCTGGGCTCAGCCAGCCCACATCACCAGCCCTTTTCCCTGGGGTCACTTCTCTTTCACCTCACAGCAGGCTGACACTCCACTGATATGCACCAGGACACAAACACACGGCATCCATTGGTAAACAGCCACTAGCCCAAGAACTTCATACTATCCCAGCCCCTCCAGCAATTATAAGGTAAGGTATAGGGTATGGCCCAGCAAGTGGCCAGCTTGCTAAATACCCTGGCTCTCACCCCTGCCCAGGAGCTCTGCCCTCACCCTCTGTACCATCCCTCTCCCCAGCTTCTAATGTCCCCATGTCCATATCCTCCATGCCAGGGAGAGACAGGGACTCTTCCAGCTTTACTCAGTTATTCCCTTCCTGGTATCCCCATAGAACCTCCTTGGTGTGTAATCCCAGCACTTTGGGAGGCTGAGGCGGGCAGATCACCTGAGATCAGGAGTTTGAGACCAGCCTGGCCAACATGACAAAACCCTGTCTCTATTAAAAATACAAAAATTAGCCGGGCGTAGTGGTGCATACCTGTAATCCCAGATACTTGGGAGGCTGAGGCAGGAGAATTGCTTGAACCCGGAGGCGGAGGTTGCAGTGAGCCGAGACTGCACCACTCCACTCCAGCCGGGCCAACAGAGCAAGACGCCATCAAAAAAAAAAAAAACAAAAAAAAAACCACCTCCTTTATACAACTTGCCTTGGTGTGTTGTGATTTCTTACTCTTCTCTCTGTCTTCCACTTAACCAAGAGCTACCTGGGAGCTGGAGCCACAGTCCATTCACATAATAGATGCTCAGTAAGTGCTTGGTGAACTAGACCTTTTTAGCAACTAAACAAATTCCTCCTCCCCCTTAAAGCTCTCCTAACTGCTCTTGTACCCACAGTCCTAGCCTTTCCCATATCTAGTACCTCCACAGGTTTACTTCGTGTAGACCTAGGCTTATAACAGGCACTCAAGCTAGGCACAGTGGCTCATGCCTGTATTCCCAGCACTTTGGGAGGCCGAAGCGAGAGAATTGCTTGAGGCCGGGAGTTCGAGACCAGCCTGGGCAACATAGTAAGAACCCCTATCTCTACAAAAAAATTAGCTGAGTGTGGTGGCACATGCCTGTAGTCCCAGCTACTCAGGAGACTGAGGCAGGAGGATCACTTGAGCCCAGGAGGGTTGAGGCTGCAGTGAACTATGATTGTGCCACTGTACTCCAGCATGGGCGAGAGTGCAGGATCTAGACTCAAAAAAAGAAAAAAATTAGGTGCTCAAAAAATACTATTTCTAAGGCTCATATGTATGTATCCCCTCCCCCATGAAATGAGGACATAACAGGCCCTCTTAGCTAAAATAAAGGGATCCAGCTGAGGCCAAGTAAATCAGGAAATCGCTGCCAAAAACAGCTAAGCTCACTCATCCATGCTGCCGGCGAGCCAAGAACCACGCGCGCCAGCTTTGCTTTGGAAAGGAGGAGTGCTTCGCGCGGCCCCCCCACCCCCTAGAAGCTCTTCTTCCTGCCCTGAGATCCCAAATAAGGCAGCCCAAAGCCCAGGCTAGAGAAAGATAAAGTAGGGATCAAACAAGGCTCTGGCTCCAGCTGCAAGGTGCTGCGTGTTTTTAAACGAGAGAGGAAACAGAATCAAAAGGATGTCTTGTCTCTTTCAGGGACAAGTACAAGAGAAATCACCCAGGCGGTCCGATATTCTGCAGATTTCCCCTAACAGGCCTCGGAACACCGGGAGAGGGTGGGGGTGGCTCTATCCGCCTCTGATCTGGGACCAGGAACAGCTACGACTCTCCTGTCATCAGGCCTTCCTGGGTTTGCTGGGGAGGGAAGGAGGAAGGAAGGAAGGAAAAGGAGATGAGGGAAGCAGAGAGGAAGGAAGAAAAGAAGGAAGGAAGGAAGGGAGGGAGGGAGGGATGACATCGCAGCTACTACAGGCCGGTATTCTGCCAAGAGCTTTGCACGTGTCCACTCCCTGAACCATAAAAGCAGCCCTCTGAGCTTGGTGTCTTTCCTGTTCTAAGGCAGAGGGGACTGCGGCTTGGGGACATCCTTTGATTTGCCCAGGGGCAGAGAACTATCAAGTGGCAGAGCGGAAAAGACAAGCCAGGGTGTCTGATCACAATTCCAATACCCCTCTGGGAGCAGTGGCCCCCTCTCACCTTTCCTTGAGACTTCCCCAAACCTCCAGCAGGACCAAGCTCTGCATGACATCACGTCACTCTCCCGCTTTCTGCTTGGCAAAGCAGGTCCACACCTGTGTGGCTTCTCGGCATCGAGGGATTTTTACTCTCAACACCCACATGCATGCATGTACTTCACACAAGGGCAGAGAGAGCTAAAGATGAGTGGTAAATGGAGATTAGCACTGTCTGCATGAGCCCAAGGCAACTGGGACACTAGAATCGCCCCTTGTTTGAACATCTGTTCAACATGTCACCTGTGACCACCAGGCCTTCTTTCCTATGTAGTGCTATCCCTGCCAACCTCCCATCACCCTTGCTCTGCCTAACACACTTTTATTTTCTCCTTAGCCCTTGCTACAGTCCAATATATATATATATATTTTCCAGACAGGATCTCACTCTGTCACAAAGGCTGGAGTGCAGTGGTGCTATCTTGGCTCACTGCAGCCTCCAACTCCTGGACTCAAGCAATCTTCCTGCCTCAGCCTCCTGAGTTGCTAGAATTGCAGGCAAGCACCACCATGACCGGCTTTTTCTGTTTGTTTTTGAGATGGAGTCTCACTCTGTCTTTCAGGCTGGAGTGCAGTGGTGTGATCTCAGCTCATGGCAACCTCTGCCTCCTGGGTTCAAGCGATTCTCCTGCCTCAGCCTCCCGAGTAGCTGGGACTACAGGCGTGCACCACCATGCCCAGCTAATTTTTGTATTTTTTTTAGTAGGGAGTTTCACCATGTTATCCAGGCTGGGCTTGTCTCAAACTCCTGACCTCAAGTGATCCTCCCAACTCTGCCTCCCAAAGTGCTGGAATTACAGGCATGAGCTGCTGTGCCCGGCCCAGAATTATTCTTACTCAAGTATTTCCTTGTTTAGTGTCTATCTTTCTCACTAGAATGTAAAGCCCAGCTATGACCACAGTAAGGCATGCCATCCAGGAGTTTGCTGACTCATACTAGAACCCCATATTAGCTTATTCCACAGGGCAAAGGGTTCTCCTCTGAACCCCTCTACCTAGTACGCCTCCCCACCACTCAACTTACCAGGTGTGGGATGCATGTAATAGATCTTCCTGATGCGACTACTCTCCAACTAGATGTAGAACCTCAACTCTGCCAGTGTCTATTTCTGAGAGGTTCCTCCAGGAGCTGGAAGCAATGGCCTCGAATCCAAAGAGCCGCTGCAAATAGGGCCAGGGGATCTCTCTGAAAGCTGCATGTCAAGGATGCCCATGCCCTGGTGCCGCAGTTTGCCACGGTTACTACTTGAGATCGTCACTAGGGCAGCTACTACCGTCACTACTTGAGACCATCATTACGAGACTGAATGAAGGGGGACAAACACAGAAATGAAAACTTACTTAAAACAAAAGTAACTATTTTAAAGCAAGGGTAACATGGGGAAGAAGAAGAGAGCTCCCTGCTTCCAGCGAGCAAAGGCAGGCTCCTATTTATTGGGTAGAAAGAGCAGGGAGCAGGAGGTAGCGATTGGTCAGCCGCTTAATTGATCACAGGTTCACATTATTGCTAACAGGCTTCAGATGTGCCTAATTACAAGAAACACTTGCGCCTGGGGCGTGACTGCCCTCAGCATTCCTTCTGGGTGGCAGACGCAGTTTGTCAGTTTGCCAACAACCTGCTTTCATGAAAACAGTTTGCTGTTTACTCACATAGCCTCCAGTGGTATACTGAGTTGATCATGACCCTCACTCTTTTGACCTTCAACACCCTGGTTGCCCACACTTTCCAGCAGTTGGAAGGAGGCACTGCCCCCCATTTTCCAACGATCTGGTTGTTGCCAATCATAGGTTTTTGGCTTTATTTGTTTTGTTTCCTTTTTTTCTTTTTTTTTTTTCAGATGGGGTCTTGCTATGTTGCCCAAGCTGGTCTTGACCTCCTAACCTCAAGTGATCCTCCCGCCTCAGCCTTCCAAGTAACCGGGATTACAGGCACATGCTGTGGCACCTGGTTAGGCTTAAGTTTAGAAAGGTGTTTGAAAGTGCACTTCCTGGGGTGTTTGTCAAAAATGCAGATTCCGGGGCTCCGATTCTGATATTTTGTGGCCTTGAAATAGTTCCTTCTTTACTGGACTCCTACAGAAAAAAACCAGAGAGATTGATGAGTCCCACTTTCTTGAAGAGTCACCTAAAAGCAGGTCAACCCTCATTGTTTATGGACAAGTTATCAAGTTTTGATGACTTAGAGTTCGCTCATACAAATAACTTTTGATCCAATACCGTTTGAAAAACCCCTGCATTGGTAGTTTTTGAGGAACTGGACCGCTTAGTCACTCACCTCCACCAAAAGGACATTGTCACACACTAATAGCTCCCACTCACCCACAGTTACCTGAGCAACTTACTATTTCTAAGCATGCTCAGTATTTCCTTCTCAACTGGAGCTCCAAAATTTACATGTGGATATGGCTCAACAGTTACACTCAGTGGATAAATCAAATCAGGCCAATAGGTGTTGCCCCTGTCATTTATTCTGAGGGCTGTGTAGGTTGAATGCCTTAAAATCTCATTCCGAAAGGCCTCACCCAGACTCTATTTCCTTCAAAAAGCCAAAATCTCTAGTTTGGAGGGAAAGAATCTCCACAACAAGGTCTCTTCAGCCCCACACACAACCATATGCCTGCCTTCTGCTTGTCTGTTTCACACACTTGTCTCTCTTCCAGTGGAGAAGCTGGGCTTAAAACATGATATAATTTAGATACTTGTCCCTGCCAGTCACATGTTGAAATGTGATCCCCAGTGTTGGAGGTGGGATCTGGTCAACACCAACAATCATGGCAGCAGATGCCTCATGAGTGGCTTGGTGCTATCCCATCGGTGATGAGTGAGTGCTTTATGAGTTCACACAAGATCTGGTTGTTTAAAAGAGGCTGACAGCCAGGCATGGTGACTCACACCTGTAATCCCAGCACTTTGGGAGGCTGAGGCGGGCAGATCACCTGAGGTCAGGAGTTCGAGACCAGCCTGACCAATATGGGGAAACCCCATCTCGACTAAAAATACAAAAATTAGGCAGACTTGGGGGCACACATCTGTAGTCCCAGCTACTCAGGAGGCTGAGACAGGAGAATCGCTTAAACCTAGGAGGCGGAGGTTGCAGTGAGCTGAGGTGGTGCCAGTGCACTCCAGCCTAGGCAAGAGAGTGAGAATCTGTCTCAAGGAAAAAAAAAAAGTAAATAAAAATAAAAATAAAACAGAGGCTGACACCTCCTCCTCCCTCTCTCGCTCCCCATCTCACCATATGCCACACCTGCTCCCCCTTCACCTTCCACCAAGATTGGAAGCTTCCTGAGGCCTCCCCAGAAGCAGATCCTGGTGCCATGCTTCTAGCACAGCCTGCAGAACCATGAGCCAAATAAACCTCTTTTCTTTACCCAGTCTCAGATATTCCTTTATAGGAACTGCAATTTTGCCTTATAGCAACACGAAACAGACTAACACACGACCTCAGTGGAAAATCATCCTGGCACTGTTGTGCTCAATGTACCATGAAATTCACAATAGATGCTGAAGAAACCACAGGCCACAATCACCCCCACCAAAATCTCACACCTATGAGAAAGCAAAAGACTAACCCTTTGAGACATCCTAAAACTGATCACTGGTGGTGAAATTTTGTGGCCCAGGCCAACAGTATGGAAATTGACCCACGGATAAGCGTTCTGTGGATTCTCAGCAATCTGTATTCAGAAGAGAGCCTCCCACCATGGAAATACCTCTTTTTCCTGAATGGCTTCCATGCTCCACCCCCTCCATGAGCCAGAGTCTCAGAATGTGGTCCACTCACATAGTTACTTTTACCAATAATATAACCCCTGGCCCTCCGCCCTCACTCCCTCACTCCCACAATTTAATTCTTCATATTTGGTTATTGATGGCAAGTCAACTTCCAAGTTAACTTTGCATGTACTACTTCCTTCCCACTTCAAAACAGAAAACAATAGGAGAACCACTAGTTAGAAGAAACAATTCATGGAAGTGTTTCTTAAGAGTTCGTCAACCAGACCAGTACTTTGAAAAGTACTTTTCCCTTTGTACTCCAGCCTCTGAAATTACCCTTACAAAGTCACTTCATGTAGGAGACAGTAAAGAAGATGTGCTGTTTCCAAGAGCAGGGTGTGACAGGCATCCAAAATGTCTCCTCTAATTAAGAACCATTTCCAGGCTAGGCATTGTGGCTGGCATCTATAATCCCAGCACTTTGGGAGGCTGAGACAGGAGGATCGCTTGAGCCCAGGAGTTTGAGGCTGCAGTAAGCTATGATTGTGCCACTGCACTCCAGCATGGGCAACAGAGTGAGATTCTGTCTCTTGGGAAAAAAAAAAAAAAAAGGGTTAGTCAATCAAAGACACTTGTTCCCCATTTAAAATACTGTAGTCCCCCCTTGCCTATGAGGGATACATTTCCAGACCCTCAGTGGATTGCTGAAATGGCAGATGATACTGAACCACAGATATACTTTTTTTTTCTCTATATAGCAATAGGCACATAGTGTATACAGCATAAATATGCTGGACAAAGGGATGATTCACATCCCAGGTGAGAGAGAGTAGAATAGCGTGAGATTTCATCCCACTACTCAGAACAGCACACAATTTAAAACTTACGAATTGTTTATTCCTAGAGTTTTCCACTTAACATTTTTGGACCGTGGTTGACCACAGGTAATGAAAACCTCAGAAAGTGAAAATGTAGATAAGGGGGGAGTACTGTATGCAAAATTAAACAAATTATATCAAGATAGCTCTTTATTTTTTTTCATTTCCTTATGGGTTTGAGGTGTTATCAGAATGGTGCTGCAGTTCAAACCTGCATTTCTCTCCCCAAACACATGAGCTATTTGACAGCAACAGCAGGGCCGTGTACCTGGAATTTCTACTCCTCTAATTCTGTCTCCTCCTTCGCATTCCAGCCAAGAACCCTGGCCTTCTGTGCCTGCTCCCTACTAAACAATGCTTTCTTGAATGTAACTTGACAGCCCAATTCAGTTCAATACATAGGCATTACATTTTCCCTTCAGCAAATTTATACCTCTTGGTCCACAATTAAGAAGGAAATATGGTCTATGGACCCCACGTGCGTTACAGCCGGAAGAAAAATGTTTATAGCTGACTTCAAATGAGAACCCCCAGCAAGCTAGGATCCAAATGCAGATCACAAGAGTCTGCCCTTCTCAAAATGATTTCTGCTGTGGCCACGTGTGCCTTCTCTCTTCCTTTCATGTTACGACCTTCCCAGCCATCCACCTTCTTATTTTTCTTACAGGCAGGGTCTTGCTTTGTCATCCAGGCTGGAGTGCAGTGGCAGAAGCGTAGCTCACTGCAACCTCGGCATCCTGAGCTCAAACGATCCTACTGCCTCAGCCTCCTGAGTAGCTGGGACTATGAGCATGTGCCACCAAGCCCAGCAAATTTTTTAAATTATTATTATTTTTGTAGAGATGGGGTCTTGTTATGTGGCCCAGGCTGGTCTACAACTCCTGGGCACACGTGATCCTCCCACCTTGGCCTCCCAAAGCACTGGGATTACAAGCATGAGCCACCACACCCAGTTGCCATCCACCTTCCACAAGAAGGAGAAAGCCAGGGGCCAGAAATTAGCAACTGGCCTGATAGGGTTTCAACTGTGGGAGCTAGCCCCAAGGCATTACTTGTTTAAATGTGTCCCTAGGATCCATGCGCCTAGCCAAAGGCTCACTGACATCAATAGCTCTTCTGAAGGCTGAGTGCAGTGGCTTATGCCTGTAATCCTAGCACTTTGGGAGGCCAAGGCAGGCGGGATGACTTGAGGCCAGGAGTTCAAGACCAGCCTGGGCAACATTATGAGACTTCCATCTCTATTAAAAAAAAAAAAAAAAAATTAAATTGGGCAGGTGTGGTGGTACAGGCTTGTAGTCCCAGCTACTCAGGAGGCTAAAGCAGGAGGACTGCTTGAGCCCAGGAGTTTGTGGCTGCAGTGAGCTATGATTGCACCACTCACTGTGCTTCAGCCTAGGCAACAGAGACCCTGTCTAAAAAGAAAAAAACAAAAAGTAATAGCCCTTCTGTTTGGGGTTTTGCAAACTCTACTGCCAAAGGCCATTACTGTTGGCAGATGTGAACAAGGACAGTGCTGGTTGGTGTTTCTCTAAGCTGAGCTAACCACACTGCTGGTTCCTTGTGCCTATGAGCAGTGCCTGAATGAGCCCTCCATTGGCCAGCAATCTGCTGAGCCTCCTTCCAGTCCTCCCTGCCCTCACTCTCTTCTCTGGGTTCTGTTTCAAGTGTTTCTGGTTTCTGTGGCATGTTGCCTGTGAATGTTAAATATTCAGCAATCTCTGGGCTCCTTAGTGCTTTTGTGCAAATAGCTTGGCTTGGAGAAAAGAACAGATTTATCTAAACAAGTGGGAGCAGCACAGCAAATGAGCAGAGTCAACAGTTCAAATAAAGTTAAAAAGGGCCAGGCGAGGTTGCTCATGCCTGAAATCCCAGCACTTTGGGAGGCTGAGATGGGTGCATTGTTTGAGGTCAGGAGTTCAAGACCAGCCTGGCCAACATGGTGAAACCCCATCTCTACCAAAAACACAAAAATTAGACCAGCGTGGTGGTGCATGCCTATAGTCCCAGCTACTAAGGAGCCTGAGGCAAGAGAATCACTTGAACCTGGGAGGCAGAGGTTGCAGTGAGCCAAGATCGTGCCACTGCACTCCAGCCTGGGTGACAGAGCAAGACTCTGTCTCAAAAAAAAAAAAAAAAAAAAAATGTAGTTAAAAAGGAAGAAGCCTGTCTATTCAACAAGACACACACAACACAAACTCAACACAGCAAAGTTAGGGGACGAGAATGCACCTCTATAGAAGACAGGGTGGTGCAGGCAGGGCTAAGGGTGTGAGTCCTCAGGAAGTGAATCCTGCAGGGCCTTGTGCAAATATCACCCTCTCTGTTTTCTCCAAAATGGAGAGATTTTGACTGACCTGATAGTGCTTTCATGAAGATTAAATGCAATGAGGCACATGCTTGGGTCCATTCATAGGCGCTCCAATTAGGTCAAAACGTACTGCTAAAAGGAGACCTGAGCACTCTCCAAAGAAAGCCTTCATCTGTACATATTTAAAATCCAGAGGCTGGGTGTGGTGGCTCACGCCTGTAATCCGAGCAACTTTGGGAGGCCGAGGCCAGAAGATTGCTTAAGGCCAGGCGTTCAAAACTAGCCTGGCAACATGGTGAGAACTTGTCTCTACAAAAAAAAATATACATTCTTTTTAATTAGTTGGGCATGGTGGTGCACACCTTAGTCCCAGGTGGGGGGATCACTTGAGTCCAGAAGATTGAGGCTGCAGTGAGCTACGATCACATCACTGCACTCCAGCCTGGATGACAGAGTGAGACCCTGTCTCAAAAAATAATAAAATAAAAATTAAAAATAAATTTTTAAAAATCTGGGAGTTCAAAAAATTGCATGCATGTGTGTTTTCTATATATACACACACGCTCAGTCTGTGTTCTTTGCAATAAACAATGATTATCAAAATAATGATTATGTAGCAATACTAGCTACTACATGCCAAGAGCTGTACCAGTCACTTTAATCTACACTCCTTTCATTTTCAAAATAGCCTTTGAGGGAACGACTAGGGTTCAATTTCTCAAAGAGAGAAGTTACTTGCCTTCGACTACACCACAGTGAGTGACAGATCCCAGGGACCAGCTTCAGGGCTGCCTGACACTCACATGCAGGTTCTTAGCACTGCACTGTACAGCCTCGGTCTTGGGCAGAAAAGCTGCTGCTCGGTGCAAGTTGGAAATGTCCATCCAGCACAGACCTCCTGTTTCCCAGATGCTGAGTATATGAAAAAACTGCTAAAGTAAGCTTCGGTTCAGAGAGAGGCAGATTCCTCCTCGTGTGAGCTGCCAAACTGTGCTGACAACGAACGTGTTCCAACAGAACTCTCCAAATCTCTCACCTACCCAGTGAATTCCCCTCCTCCAGGCGGCAGCCCCAACAAACCGCTCAGGGGTCCCAATTCCAGGGGTGTGACCTCTCTCCACTGCGCGGAGACAGCAAATGGACCGCAGGGACCCAGGACTCTCTCAAAGCACATCCACATGCGCCAGGCCTAATTAGCTTATTTTTACCTACGCTGCTCCTCCCAGCAGTGTTCAATCCCTGCAGCCAAAGGGCTAAGGACCCGGCTGCCAGGGCCTCGGCATCGCCTTCTCAGAGCCTGTTCATAATTAATTTTATAAAGGGCCTTGGCTCCCCAGCCTCATTCCATGTGCCTGATTCAGGTGAGGTCATGACAGTAATCACTGCCAAAGTTCTGTCCCATGGAAGAAGCGCTCACTGATGTGCATGTGTGTGCACGTGTGCCTACATATACGTGTGTGTGAGAGAGAGAGAGGAGAGGGAGTGATAAAGAGACACTCTCAGCCGGGCATGGTGGCTCATGTCTGTAATCTCAGCACTTTGGGAGGTCGAGCCAGGTGGATCACTTGAGGTCAGGAGTTCAAGACCAGCCTGGGGAACATACTAAAAATACTCTACTGAAAAAACAAAAATTAGCTGGACACGGTGGCGTGTGCCTATAATCCCAGCTACTCAGGAGGCTGAGGCAGGAGGATCGCTTGAATCCAGGAAGTGGAGGTTGCAGTGAGCCCAGATTGTGCCACTGCACTCCAGCCTGGGTGGTGGGAGTGAAACCCTCTCTCAAAAGAGAGAGAGAGAGAGAAAGAGGGAGAGAGACTCTTCAACACATAAAGAAGCTAATAAAAGAGGCTGTCATGCATTTTAAACCCTGGCCTGGCTGGAAATGGTACCTTTTTTTTTTTTTTATCATTCAGTAATTTATTCAACTAATTGAGTGGTTTTTGTGTGAGTGCCAGATACCACCCTGGGCACTGGGGTTATAAAAATGACTCAGACTCATGATCTCTGTTCTCAAGGAACTCATCATCAAATGGAGAATTTACACATGTAAATGACAACACAGGTGATTAATGCCATGTGTATTAGTCTATTCTCATGCTGCTAATAAAGACATGCCCAAGACTGGGTAATTTATAAAGGCAAGAGGTTTAATGCACTCACAGTTCCACACAGCTGGGGAAGCCTCACAATCATGGTGGAAGTTAAAGGAAGAGCAAAGGCACATCTTACATGGTGGCAGACAAGAGAGAACGAGAGCCAAGCAAAAGGGGAATCCCCTTAAAAAACCACCAGATCTCATGAGATGTATTTACTACCATGAGAACAGTATAGGGGAAACTGCCCCATAATTCAATAATCTCCCACCAGGTTCCTCCTACAACACATGGGAATTATGGGAGCTACAATTCAAGATGAGATTTGGGTGGGGACACAGCCAAACCATATCACCATGACAGGCATTAGTATAAGCAGTTACATGAGCACGAGGCAACATCTCACTCAGTCTTAGGAGGTGCAGGAAGACTTCCTGGCAGCCATCAAAAGTCCAGAACCTAGCACAGGGGATTAAATCAAGTGTCTTCCATGATGACTTCTTGAAGACCAAATAAGAATTAGCTAGGCCAAAATGGGGGGACCGTATCTGTATCCACTAAGAATCCTTTTGCCTACACAATAGCTTAAACAAGTAGGGGGTTTATTTTTCTTACATAATAAGAAATCTAGAGGTAGGCAATAGTTAATATTGACCCAGCATCTCAGGGATGTCAGAAATAACATGTTGGTTGTGTGCTTGATATTTCCCTCATGGTCACAAAATAATTCCCTTAGCTCCAAACATTGCATTTGCCTCCAAAGCTCAAAAAGAGAATGAAGCATCATATCAATGTCAGCTTCTCTTTTTAAAGAAAAATTTTCTCTCAAAAATGTCCCAATATGTTCCTGCTCACTTATGCTTGGCCAGACCTTCCTACCTGGCTTCCCCTAGCTGTGAGAGAACCCAAGAAAGTAAGAATTTTGCTTTTAGGTTCCATGGTGAAGCCAAGCACAGAAGAAGGAAGCTGGAATGATGGGCTTTGCGTGGGTCAACCAGCAGAGTCGGCCATAGTATTCCAAAGGCTGTTTTTCTTTTTCCTTTTTTTCTTTTTTATTTTTCTTGTTGTTGTTGTTATTTTAAAACAGGGTCATGCTGGGTTGCCCAGGCTGGAGTGCAGTGACACAATCACTGCAGCCTCAGTCTGAGTCTATTTTTCTTCAGCACTTCCTGATTTCATTTACTATCCATTCAATTACTAGCAATTCTTGCTATCTTTATGTTAGAGTCCACGTGAGGCACAAAGTCTCTGCCTTGAGATGCAAACTAATCAGGACAAGGGCTGAGGACAGTGACAGAGATGGGCAGGGAGGGGTGGGAGAGCTTTCCTGGAAAAATCTTCTCTAACTCTCTTCAGGAGCCTTTTTCCACCCATCCTCCTCCTCCAAATATTCAGGTTCTCTCTATATCTTTTAATTAAAAAAAAAACTTCAGGCCGGGCATAGTGAATCTCTGCACTTTGGGAGGCCGAGGCGGGTGGATCACAAGGTCAGGAGATCGAGACCATCCTGGCTAACACAGTGAAATCCCATCTCTACTAAAAATACAAAAAAAAAAAAAAAAAACTAGCCAGGCGTGGTGGCTGGCGCCTGTAGTCTCAGCTACTCAGGAGACCGAGGCAGGAGAACGGCCTGAACCGGGGAGGCAGAGATTGCAGTGAGCCGAGATCACGCCACTGCACTCCAGCCTGGGTGACAGAGCGAGACTCTGTCTCAAAAAAACAAAAACAAAAAAACAAACAAACAAAAACTTCATTGCAGTAAAATACATATAATGTAAAATGTACTATTTTAACCATTTTTAAGCATACAGTTCAGTACTGTTAAGTACATTCACACTGTTGTGCAACCAATCTCCAGAACTCTGTTTCGTCTTTGAAAACTGGACATTGATACTCTTTACAACTCCTCATGTCTCCCCACACCCAACCCCTGGCAACATCATTCTACTTTCTGTCTCTATGAATTTGACTACTCTAAGCATCTCATCTAAGAGGAATCATCCTGTATTTGTCGTTTTATGACTAGCTTATTTCACTTAGCATAATGCCCTCGAGATTCATCCATGTTGTAGCAATGTGTCACAATGTCCTTCTTTCTGAAGGCTGAGTAATATTCCATTGTATGAAATGCCACGTTTTGTTTATCCATTCATTCACTGATGGAATCGATGGGCATCAAGTCCTATCTATTTTTTTTTTTTTTTTTTGAGATAAGGTCTCACTATGTTGCACAGACTGGTCTCAAACTCCTGGGCTCTAGTGATCCTCCCACCCCAGCCCCGCAAGCAGCTAGAATTACAGGCATGAGCCACCACACTCAGCTTCCTATCTGTTTTTGTAAGCCTGAACAAAAATGCTTTCTCCCAGGATGACCAGACCAATCTAGCACCCAGTAACCCTTCTCAGTATAATCACTGTCTCTGTGAGAAATAAAAAAGCATCTGTTGGTTTAAGCCACTGACATTCTGTGTTTTCTGTTAGTAGAAGCCTAATCTTTGTTGATACACCTCATTTGTCAAACAGATATATCTCCAAGGCCGATAATTAGATGATCTGTACATTAGTTTGTTTCGTGATATGGTTTGGCTGTGTCCCCACCCAAATCTCACCTTGAATTGTAATAATCCCCACATGTCAAAGATGGGGCCAGGTGGAGATAATTGAATCATGGGGGCTATTTCCCCCATTGTGTTCTCATGGTAGTGACTAAGTCTCACGAGATCTGATGGTTTTATAAATGGGAGTACTGCACAAGCCCTCTTGCCTGCTGCCATGTAAGACATGACTTTTTTCCTCATTTGCATTCAGCCATGATTGTAAGGCCTCCCCAACCATGTGGAACTGTGAGTCCATTAAACCTTTCATCTTTATAAATTACCCAGTGTCAGGTATGTCTTTATTAGCAGCATGAGAACAGACTAATACATTTGGGCTGCCATAATAAAATACTACAGACTAAGTGGCTTAAATAACAGAAATGTAGTTTCTTACAGTTCTCGAGGCCGGAATTCCAAGATCAAGATGTTCACACTGTTGGTTCATTCTGAGGCCTCTTACCTTGGTTTGCAGATGGCCGCCTTCTCACTGTGTCCTCAGGTGGCCTTTCCTCTGTGGGCGAGTGCCCCCAGTGTCTCTGTGTCCCAATCTCCTCTTCTTATAAAAACACCAGTCAGATTGGATTAGGACCCGCCCTATGGCCCCATTTTTAACTTAATCACCTCTTTAGAGATTTGATCTCCAAATACAGTCACATTGTGAGGTACTAGGGGTTAGGACTTCAGCATATAGATTTGGGGAGAGACCATAATTTTGTCCATAACAGTATGAACTCTGTGGTCATACCAGTTGCTAACATACTCACACCACTGCATGCCAGCCTGGGTGACAGAGTGAGATTCTGTCTCTAAAAAAGAAAAAGAAGAAAAGAGAAAAAAAGCCTAAACCACAAACCATTACTATTTCTAAAGCCGAAGCAAAACAGGTGAGTTATAAATAATTCTTAATTTTTCATTTTTTTTTTAAATCCTGGGTGTAGATAAAGACCAAGCTAGAACCAAAACTTCAGAGAAATAAGTTGGCTTCATGCAGGAGCATGGCCTTTGAGTCAAAATGCCAATCTGGCTGTGTCCCTCACCCTGCCCTCAACCTCTTCACCACATGTCAGAATAGCTGCCAGCCAGTGGTCTCTACAGGTTTCCAGCAAATATTCCTTCTTTGCACAGAGGAGGCAAATATCTGAGACTGGAAACAAATTTCTTGAAGTTGCTTAAGTCCTTTACCTAAGTTAAGTTGAGCTGTTTTATTTATTTATTTATTTATTTATTTATGAGATAGAGTCTCACTCTGTCTCCCAGGCTGGAGTGCAGTAGCGCAATCTGGGCTCACTGCAACCTCTGCCTCCTGGGCTCAAGCAATCCTCATGCCTCAGCCCCCCGAGTAGCTGAGATTACAGGGATGTGCCACCATGCCCAGCTAATTTTTGTATTTTTAGTAGCGATGAGGTTTTGTCATATTGCCCAGGCTGGTCTTGAATTCCTGCCCTCAAGTGATCTGCCTACCTTGGCCTCCAAAGTGCTGGGATTACAGGCATGAGCCTCCTCACCCAGCCCAAGTTGAGCTGTTTTAAACAGTTTTTGGAGAAAATGTTTTTTCCAAAAATTACTACCAAGTTCTTTCTAAATAGTTTATAGTGAATGGTTTCTAAATGTCCTATAATAATTAAAATTTAATAAGAGCAAACATTTATTATTTACTAGGTTCTAGGCCCTATGTTAAGTACTTTATAGGTATCTCAATTAATTATCACAATTGTATGATAGAAGCAGGGGTGTCTTAGTCCATTTTGCATTGCTATAAAGGAATACCTGAGGCTGGGTAATTTATAAAGAAAAGAGGTTTATTTGGCTCATGGTTCTGCAGGCTGTACAGAAGCATGGTGCCAGCATCTGCTTCTAGTGAGGACCTCAGGAAGCTTCCAGTCATGGTGGAAGGCAAAGAGGAGCCAGTGTGTCACATGATGAGATGAGAGAGGGAGCAAGAGAGAGGCAGGAGGAGGTGCCAGACACTTAGGTTTTTTGTTCAGACTGGATCTCACTCTGTCACCCAGGCTGGAGCAAGGTGGTGTGAACATGGTTACTCTAGCTTTGACCTCCTGGGCTGAAGTGATCCTCCTGCCTCAGCCTCCTAAGTATCTGGGACTATAGGCCTGCATGACCCTCCCTGGCTAATTTTTAAATTTTTTTTTTGTAGAGACAGGATCTTGCCATGTTGCTCAGGCTGGTCTTGAATTCCTGGGCTCAAGCAATCCTCCCGCCTCAGCCTCCCAAAGTGTTGGGATTACAGGCGTGAGCCACCATGCCTAGCCTCTTAGATTCTTTTAAACAATCAGATCTCTAGGGAACTAATGGACTGAGAACTCATTTATTACCTTGAGGAGGGCACCAAACCATTCATGAACGATCTGCCCCCCATGATCCAAACACCCAAACACTTTCTGCCAGGACCCACCTCCAACACTGGGGATTAATTTTTTTTTTTTTTTTTTTTTTTTTTTTTTTGAGGCAGAGTCTTGCTTTGTCATCCAGGCTGAAGTGCAGTGACGCAATCTCGGCTCACTGCAGCCTCAAATTCCTGAGCTCAAGCAATCCTCCTGCCTAAGCCTCGTGAGTAGCTTGGACTCATAGTGCATGTCACCATGCCCAGATAACTTTTTTAATTTTTTATAGAGATGAGGTCTCACTTTGTTGCCCAGGTTGGTTTCGAACTCCTGGGCTCAAGTGATGCTTCTGCCTTGGCTTCCCAAAGTACTGGGATTACAGGCATGAGCCACCACCACGCCTGGCTGTTGTTTTTTTTTTTTTTCAACTGACAAATTTTCGTCACCTCTCCCAGGCCACCTGCATGCCCATGTGTGTTTCACAGTGCACAGCATTTAACTGCATTCATCGGCCATGCTAACCCCACTCTCTCGTTTGCCCAAGTCATGCCAAAACCATCCGGTCAGCTCAGTGCTTCCCTCTCACTTGGCCTGTGATTTTGATGTCCTCCCCACCTCCACCTCTCAGAACTGTGTGTTCAAAGAAAGACCTTGGATTCAAACTTCTATCTGCCCAGACTCATCTTTGCTAGAACTGTGACTTCCAGACCTCTCCCTCCCTCCCTCTGTGCTGCTGATTCAAATTTTAAAATTCCCCCAGGAGGTGACTCAAATCAGTAGGAGGAGACGTGTTCCAGAAATGATCCGGGAGGGTTTTGTCAGTAGGTCTGACCAACAAAACTGCTCTGCACCAGCAAACGCACGAGCATGGCCTCGCTGTAACAAGAACAGAGAGGCTTCGGCCTGAGCGGCACCAGGTCTGCCCTGCGCAGCAGTGAGGCATAAGTACCATGGCTGATAAAAGAACAGGGAGCCTGGAATGATCTGATAAGAAGCAAGCCCCGCTGCAGAATCTTAAACAGAGCAAAGGCATGATCAGAATGGTGATGGGGACTCCGTTCTATGGGCTAGGTGACTGGAGAAGGTAAGAAGCAGCAGAGAGGACAGTCAGGACAGACACTACAGCAATCAGCGTGACGGGGACAAACGGATCCTGACTGTGGGAACAGACACCACTGGGAGTCTTCGGAGAGCAGTTGTAGGGAGGGACAATGACTTGGTGATTGTCTGAATATGGGGTGTAGAAGGCATAGGAATAACAAGTGCCAAGTTTCTCCCCCATGGAATAAAGAGAGTGCTGGAGCTGGAATCAGGGCACTCAGAAATCGATTGAGAGGCCAGGGCAGTGGCTCATGTCTATAATCCCAGCACCTTGGGAGGCCTAGGCAGGAGGATCACTTGAGGCCAGGACATCAAGACCAGCCTGGGCAACATAGTGAGACCTTGTCTCTACAAAAACATTTTTAAATTACCAGGAATGGTAGCTCATACCTGTAAATTTATTTTATTTATTTTATTTTATTTTATTTTATTTTATTTTATTATTTTTTGAGATGGAGTCTCTCTGTCACGTTGGCCAGGCTGGAGTGCAGTGGCGCGATCTCAGCTCAATACAACCTCCACCTCCTATGTTCAAGCAATTCTCATGCCTCAGCCTCCCAAGTAGCTGAGACTACAGGCAGACAACACCACGCCCAGCTAATTTTTGTATTTTTAGTAGAGACAGGGTTTTACCAGGCTGCTCTTGAACTCCTGGCCTCAAGTGATCTGCCCGCCTCAGCCTCCCAAAGTACTGAGATTACAGGCATTGTCCCAGCGCCCATCCATACCTATAATTTTTTAATTTATGAGGTGGCTCATACCTGACTACCTGTATTCCCAGCTACTCTGAGGCTGAGGCAAGAGGACTGCTTGAGCCCAGGAGTTCGAGGCTACAGTGAGCTGTGATTGCACCACTGCACTGCAGCCTGGGAGAGACAGTGAGACACTATCTCAAAAAAAAAAAAAAAAAAAAAAAAACCTGAAAGCAAAGAGTCAAAGCCTGACATTCCAGAAAAGGAGCAGAGATGCTTTCTGAACCCAGGATAATGAGAAAATAATCAATCTGCTGTTTAAGCTGGAGCAGCAGATCCAGCTCAAGCCCCAGACATCACAACAGCCCACAAGGTAGTGGAAAAAAAATGTATAAGCGCAGCCACCTGTATTCTCACCTACTCAGGAGGCTGAGGCAGAAGGATCACTTGAGCCCAGGAGTTCGACGCTGCATTGAGGCATGTTCATGCCATGGCACCCCAGCCTGGACAAGAGAGCAAGACTGCGTCTCAAAAAAAAAAGTCAGATGGCACTGTTCCAGCCAAGAGGGTCCTAAAATCCCAGCCTGTCTCTCCAAACCCCAGCAGCACTACCACCTTCATTCAGGCCCCTTGCCCGTCGCCCGGGCTTTGGTAACAGCCTCCCTAGCTTGACTCCCTGCTTCTGGTGTCTAGCTCCTCTATATTCCACATCTGGTCTCCACATGACAGGCCCTAGTCTTTTCTTTTTTCCTTTTTTCTTTCTTTCTTTTTTTTTTTTTTTTTTTTTTGAGATAGAGTCTTGCTCTGTCACCCAGGCTGGAGTGCAGCGGCATGATCTTGGCTCACTGCAACCTCTGCCTCCCGGATTCAAGCGATTCTCCTGCCTCAACCTCCCAAGTAGCTGGGATTACAGGTGCCCGCCACCATGCCCAGCTAATTTTTGTGTTTTTTAGTAGAGACGGGGTTTCACCATGTTGCCCAGGCTGGTCTGGAACTCCTGGCCTCAAGCGATCCTCCTGCCTCAGACTCCGCAGTAGCTGGGACTATAGGCGTGTGCCATCACACCTGGCTAATATTTTCATTTTTTGTAGAGATGGGGGTCTCGCTATGTTGCCCAGGCTGGTCTAGAACTCCTGGCCTCAAGCAATCCTCCTTTCTCAACCTCCCAAAGTGCTGTGCTGGGATTTACAGAAGAGTAAGCTGAGGTGCAGAGATGTTAAATAACTTGGTAAATGAGAAAGTCCGGATTGGAAGCCTCACCCTTAACCACTAGGTTGTACTGCCTAGCTTAGCACAAGGCCAGACACATCATACGTACTCAAGAAATGTGAGCCTCCCCCAGACAACAGCTTTGGAGATCTGCAAAATGCAAATCAGTTCTCTGTATCTAGGAGAGCACGCAGCCTGGTCCATCCATGCTTTAATCCAGAACAGAATCTTCAACCACTGGTGTCATTTTGGCCCCAGCACCAGCATCACTGGAGGAAGTTTCCTTCACACAAGGGAACACTGTGTGGATTGTCATTGAAATGACCACAAACTAAGAAGACTGCGCAAGGCAAACCTCACATCTCAAGAGCTCAATTTCTTTATCTGTAAAATAAAGTGGAAATAGGCCAGGCGCGGTGGCTCACACCTGTAATCCCAGCACTTTGGGAGGCCGAAGTGGGGGCAGATCACTTGAGGTCAGGAGTTCGAGACTAGCCTGGCCAACATGGTGAAACCCTGCCTCTACTAAAAATACAAAAATTAGCTGGTTGTGGTGGCACGGGCCTGTAGTCCCAACTACTCAGGAGGCTGAGGCAGGGAGAATTGCTTTAACCGGGTAGGTGGAGGTTGCAGTGAGCCCAGATCACGCCACTGCACTCTAGCCTGGGCAATTGAGACTCTGTCTCAAAATAAATAAATAAATAAACAAATGAAAACAAAGTGGAAATAAAGGCATTGACTACCTCACAGTGTTGTTCTTAAGTTTAAACAAGATGGGAAGCTAAGGCAGGAGCACTGCTTGAGGCCAAAAGTTCAAGACCAGCCTGAGCAATATAGGGAGACTCCCATCTCTACAAAAAATAAAAAATCAGCCGAGTGTGGTGGCACACCAGCCACTTGGGAGGCTGAGGTGGGATGATCACTTGAGCCCAGGAGGTAGAAGCTGCAGTGAGCTATGATCACGCCTCTGCACTCCAACCTAAGCAACAGAGCAAGATTCTGTCTCAAAACAAAACAAAACAAAACAAAACAAAACAAACAAACAAACAAACAAACAAAAACTACCGGCCAGGCACAGTGGCTCACAACTGTAATCCCAGCACTTTGGGAGGCTGAGGCGGGTGGATCACGAGGTCAGGACATCAAGACCGTCCTGACCAACGTGGTGAAACCCTGTCTCTACTAAAAGTACAAAAATTAGCCAGGCATGGTGGCGGGTGCCTATAATCCCAGCTACTCAGGAGGCTGAGAGAAGAGAATCGCTTGAACCCGGGAGGCAGAGGTTGCAGTGAGCCGAGATCACACCACTGCACTCCAGCCTGGGTGACACAGCGAGACTCCATCTCAAAACAAAGAAACAAACAACAACAAAAAACTCCCAAATAACACAACACATGTGCACACACACACACCTCACGACATTATTTATAAATGGAAAAGAATTTCCCAATGAAGGCCAATTTATACTCATTTCATACCGGTTTTTGCTTGTTTGTAATGCAGCACCATTAGTTTCTAGTTTTGCAGAGTTGTAATCACTAGCAAAGCTACTTTGGGACAGAGGAGGATGGAGCTGGCAGCAGGCTTCACAAGGCAGCCGGCTTCACAAGGCAGGCCTGTACTTAAGCTTTTGTATGCTTAAGTTCACAAACCAAAGTCCTCATCAACAAGCCTTTTACATTTGAATAGATTACAAAGTGTTTATAGGTCTGAGTCCTTGCAAGACAGTAGTTAATTGGCCTCACAAACAACAGCAGGAGAGTCTCATTATCCTGATTTAACAAAGGAAGACGCTTCATCCAGAGAAGTTAAGGGACTGGATCCGGGCCCTAGTGCTGAGTCTAATCATCATTGTCATCAGCGTCATTATCATCGTCACTAATTTTTAACATGCTAGGAGGACACTCCAACAATCTGTCCTCGTCTGCCAGGAGCTCATAGATTAATAGACTTTTGATGTAACCATTTTTCAAAGAGCTAAGTAGGTAATAAAACATAAATATTTATTGAAAGTAATACTGGAACCTCAGGCCTCATTCCTCATTAGAAGGAGACCAAGGAGCTAAACATAAAATTGTGGGGCGGTCATCTTTCTGCTGGGTATCTGTTTCCCCATCAGTAGTGAAGAATTAGTGCCACCTGTCTGGGTGCGGTGGCTCATACCTGTAATCCCAGCACTTTGCGAGGCAGAGGCAGACAGATCACTTGAGGTCAGGAGTTTGAGACCAGACTGGCCAACATAGTGAAACCGTATTTCTACTAAAAATACAAAAATTAGCCTGGTGTGGCGGCACACACCTGTAATCCCAGCTACTTGGGAGGCTGAGGCATAAGAATCACTTGATCCTGGGACGTAGAGGTTGCAGTGAGTTGAGATCACACCACTGCACTCCAGCCTGGGTGACAAAGCAAGACTCTGTCTCAAAAAGAAAGTACCACCTGGCTGGGTGTGGTGGCTCACACCTGTAATCCCAGCGCTTTGGGAGGCTAAGGCAGGAGGATCGCTTGAGGCCAGCAGTTTGAGACAGCCTGGGCAGCATAGCCAGATGCCATCACTACAAAAAATTAGCTGGTCATGGTGATGCATGCCGGTAGTCCCAGCTACTTAGGAGGTTGAGATAGGATGATCACTTGAACCCAGGAGGTCCAGGCTGCAGTGAGCTATAATTGCACCACTGCATTCTAGGCTGGGCGACAGAGCAAGACCCTGTCTCAAAAGAAGAAGGAGAAGAAGAATTAGTACCACCTGACCATGTCTTCTTTCCTAGGGATCAGTTGAGATATTTGTTACACACCTAGATTCCTAGGCCTCCACATTGCAGATCTGGGCCTAGGATCAGAGACTATGAAGATTGTTATTTTAACTAAGGACGCAATAGAGGTTAGGACAGAAAGCTTTGGGGCTAAATGTGTCCAAGGCAGTCATTGTTCAATGTGGCCCTCACAGCTGCTGACCCAGAAACATGACTTATTTTTAGAAGTCTGGACAAACCCAGAGCCTGACAGATCACTTTTCTCTATAGTACATAGAACTGAATTGAACTAAGAACCTTGAATGGATAGTAACGTGGTCATCTAATTAGGACCTTTTTCCACAGGTCACAGCCTGCTCAAGAGTAATTCAGAAGGGCATAAATATGAGAAATGGCCCAGATCAGATGGCTTGGGCTTTAAGTGACCTTGGGCAAGTTACTTATCTTTTTTTTTTTTTTTCCCTTTGAGGCAGGGTCTCACTCTCTCGCCCAGGCTGGAATGCAGTGGCAAGATCTCGGCTCACCTCAACCCACCTCCTGTGCTCAAACAATTCTCCCACCTCAGCCTCCGGGGTAGCTAGGACCACAAGAGCACACCACCATTCCTGGACAACTTTTGCATTTTTTTTGTAGAGAAGGGGTTTTGCCATGTTGCCCAGGCTTTTGTTTTTGTTTTTGTTTTTAGACAGAGTCTCACTCTGTCACCCAGGCTAGAGTGCAGTGGCACGATCTTGGCTCACTCTAACCTCTGCCTCTCATGTTCAAGCTATTCTGCCTCAGCCTCCAGAGTAGCTGGGATTACAGGCGCCCACCACCACACCTGGCTAATTTTTGTACTTTTAGTGGAGACGGTTTCACCATGTTGGCCAGGCTGGTCTTGAACTCCTGGCCTCAAGTGATCCACCGGCCTTCCAAAGTGCTGGGATTACAGGCATGAGTCACCATGCCCAGCCCCAGGCTGGTCTTGAACTCCTGCAAGTTCTCTTCCTTGAGCCTCAGTTTCCTCATCTGTAAAGTACAAGTAATATACAACATGAATAAACCTTAAAAGCATTACATTAAGTGAAAGAGGCCAGACACAAAAGGCCACATATTATATAATCCCATTTATATAAAATCTCCAGAGTAGGCAAATCCATTGAAATAAAAAGCAGATTAGTGCCTGCTAGGGGCTGAGGAAGGGAGGAATGGGGAGTGACTTTTTAATAATTAGGACTTTCCCTTCGGGGCAATGAAAATGTTCTGGAACTAGTAGTGGTGATGGCTGCACAACCTTGTGGATATACTAAATGCCACTGAATTGTACGTGTCAGAATGGTTAACTGATGTTATCTTATGTGCAGTTTATCTCAATTTTTTAATGCAATCAAGGCCGAGCTCAGTGGCTCAGGCCTATAATCCCAACACTTTGGGAGGCCGAGGCAGGAGGATCACTTGACCCTGGGGGTTCGAGATCTGCTTGGGCAACATAATGAGACACTGTCTTTACAAAAAAATGTTTAAAAATTAGCCAAGTGTAGTGCCGTTTTGCCTGTAGTCCCAGCTGCTCTGGAGGCCGAGGTGGGAGGATCACTTGAGCCTGGAAGGTCGAGGCTGCAGTGAGCCAAGATTGCACCACCGCACTCCAGCCTGGGCGACAGAGTGAGATTCCGTCTCATAATAAATAATTAAAAATAAAAATACAGATTCCAGGGCCCTGCCCTCAGGGATTGTAAGTGAAGCTCAGCAGTCTGTATTTTGAAAAGCTTTCTCTGCGATTCGAAGGAAGAGCCAAATCTCAGATCAACAACCAAGTCCTTCTCAAACTTGCCCACTTGTAAGAGATGCATGGGGCACCAGTTAAACATACACATTCCCAGGACTTTCTTCTGGGATGATGATCTGGAATCAGAATGTGTAATAAAGCACATCAGATAATTCATGGAATCCAGCAATTTGGGAAGCACGGCTTCAGTCATTTTTTTTTTTTTTGAGACAGTCTTGCTCAGTCACTCAGGCTGGAGTAAAGTAGCATGATCCCAGCTCACTGTAACTTCTGCCTCCCAGGCTCAAGCACTCCTCCTGCCTCAGCCTCCTGAGTAGCTGGGGTTACAGGCATGCACCACCATGCTCAGCTAATGTTCTAAAATTTTTTTTTTTTTGAGACGGAGTCTCGCTCTGTCGCCCAGGCTGGAGTGCAGTGGCGCAATCTTGGCTCACTGCAAGCTCTGCCTCCCAGGTTCACGCCATTCTCCCACCTCAGCCTCCCAAGTAGCTGGGACTACAAGTGCCCACCACCACGCCAAGCTAATTTTTTGTATTTTTAGTAGAGTTGGGGTTTTACCATTCACAGGATGGTCTCGATCTCCTGACCTTGTGATCCGCCCACCTCGGCCTCCCAAAGTGCTGGGATTACAGGTGTGAGCCACCTCGTCTGGCCTAAAATTTTTTATAGAGACAGGGTCTCACTATATTGCCCAGACTTCACTCAAATTCCTGGGCTCAAGGGACCCTCCCACTCAGCCTCCAAAAGTGCTGGGATTACAGGCATGAGCCACCACGCCCAGCCAACAGTCTTAGAAACACCATACACAACCCAAATCTCATCTCTCAAGCCTTAATCTCTTCACACTGGAATAGACCCTCAAGATATTTTGGTTCCCTCATAATAAAATGGAACCAATTGCCTATAATGTTAAAAGCTTTCCTAGGCTGGGCCTGGTGGCTCACGCCTGTAATCCCAGCACTTTGGGAGGCTGAGGCCGGAGGATCACTTGAGGCCAGGAGTTCAAGACCAGCCTGGCCAACATGGTGAAACCCTGTCTCTACTACAAATACAAAAATTAGCCAGGCATGGTGGCAGGCACCTGTAATTCTAGCTATTCCAGAGACTGAGGCAGGAGAATCGTTTGAACCTGGGAGGCCAAGATCGCAGTGAGCTGAGATCATGCCACTGCACTCCAGCCTGGGTGACACAGTGAGATTCTGCCTCCAAAAAAACAAAAAAGCCATCTTGCAGGAAGCATTCCATTCTCACATTCTCACAGGATTCTTCTCCCTTTAGCAAAAATTTGGTAAGGAAGAAGACACTCCCTCCATATATTTGTGCTCAACACGGAACAAACTCTGCTTTCATAGAAATTGTGTTTCTGTGCAAAGACCTTCAGTGCCAAGTTAACCAAAAGACATTTCTCTTGTAAAGCCCTGAACCTGCATTATACCTCTAATGGCTTATAAATAAATAATGGACATAAAAGTAGCAATAATGAACTTGGAAAATACTAGCTAATTTACACCATAATAGAAATACCCAGGGATCTTTAACAATTGAAGGACCGATGCCAGCTTCTGTAGTAAGCACACCCAACCATATTATTCCACATGTGAGTGTAATTTCTAAATTGCAGTGTGTAATTCAGCACGGTGTATGCTCTCTGAAAAGCAAAGAAGTATTTATATGAATGCTATTCCTCAACTGCATCATTCCCTGATGAGAAAAAGCAAAGGAATTATTGGAAAATGTATTCTTTGAGGCCCAGAAGCAGAATGTTTCAGAAAAAGGCTATCATTAGTATTTTTTTTTTTTTTTTGAGACAGAGTCTCGCTCTGTCGCCCAGGCTGGAGTAACATGGCGTAATCTCAGCTCACTGCAACCTCTTCCTCCCAGGTTCAAGCTATTCTCCTGCCTCAGCCTCCTGAGTAGCTGGAATTACAGGTGCCCACCAGCAAGCCCCGCTAGTTTTTATAATTTTAGTAGAGATGGGGTTTCACCATGTTGGCCAGTCTGGTCTCAAACTCCTGACCTCAAGTGATCCGCCCACCCTGGCCTCCCAAAGTGCTAGGATTATAGGCATGAGCCACCGTGCCCGACCAAAAAAATGCTGCCATTAATCTTTATGCAGTTGTGGAGATAAACCAGTGCCACATGCCACATGAAGTGTACAGAGGTGTGAGCACTCATGTCCCAGCAAAGCCTGCCTTAAGGCCAGCCATTGATTGACATGAGGAATGATGGGGACAGCTGTTGCAGATTAACAGATCACACACACTAGTCACCTTTCCAAAACCCAAATCTGAGCCCATGTAGTAGCTGGCAGTTGCCTAGAGAGAAAAAAAAAAATCTTGGCTGGACGTGGTGGCTCACACATGAAATCCCAGCACTTTAGGAGGCCGAGGCAGGCGGATCACAAGGTCAGGAGTTCAAGACCAGCCCGGCCAATATGGTGAAACCCCATCCCTACTAAAATTATAAAAATTAGCCGGGCATGGTGGCGGGAACCTGTAATACCAGCTACTCGGGAGGCTGAGGCAGGAGAATCACTTGAACTCGGGAGGTGGAGGTTGCAGTGAGCCGAGATCATGTCACTGCACTCCAGCCTGGGAGAGAGAAACTCCATCTCAAAAAAAAGAAAAAAAAATCTCAACTCTTAATTCAACATAAGGGATCCTCCAAAAAACAGCCCCTCCCTACCGCAGGTGCTGCATTTTTAGCTTTCCTCCCTTACCTTGTTCAGTTTCCTCACTTTGCATCTTACACACTAATGATTTTGGAATATTTTGAGTTTTCTAAGCATACCTCTTGGTACAGTGGTTTCCAATGGGGGTCATTTTGCTCCCCTTCCCCATTACCCCACTCTCCAGTGGACATTCAGAGACTCCGAAGACATTTTTTTCTTCTCCTTCCTCCCATTCTCCACCTTCAAGTAGTTCTCAGTGTCTGTTTCTCCCTTCTTTGTGTCCACATGTTCACATCATTTAGCTTCCACTTGTAAGTGAGAACGTGCGGTATTTGGTTTTCTGTTCCTGTGTTAGTTTGTGAAGGATAATGGCCTCCAGCTCCATCTATGTTCCTGCAAAGGACATGATTTCATTCTTTTTATGGCTGTATAGTATTCCGGTAAACGTGGACCTAACATTTTTTCTTTATCTAATCTGTCACTGATGGGCATTTAGATGGATTCCATGTCTTTGTTTGTTATTGCGAATAGTGCTGCAATGATGTCAAAAGTCACCCTGAAGGAAGCACTCCATTCATACATATGCATGCATGTGTCTTTATGGTAAAATAATGTATATTCCCCTGAAGATATTTTTGATTGCTACTAGTGGAGGTGCTGCAAGCATCTAGCAGGTGTAGGGGTCAAAGATGCTGCTAAACATTCTATAGTTCACAGGACAGTCTCCCACAAAAAAGAAGAATCCAGCCCCAAATGTCAATAAGGCCACTTTTGAGAAACTCTTCCTTGGTAAATTGCATTAATGGCCCCAAATTTTTACCCATCCCTAAGTCCATACCATGAGCCATTTAATTTTGCAATGTTCTTTCAACATGAGAAGAGCTTCTTCCCCACTCTTGACTCCGGGCTCAGCTATGTGACTTACTTTGGCCAAGAGAATGTGGCAAAATGACAGTACTTTTTTTTTTTTTTTTGAGACAGTGTCTTGCTCTGTCACCCAGGCTGGAGTGCAGTGGCATGATCTCAGCTCTCTGCAACTCCACCTCCTGGGTTCAAGCAGTTCTCGTGCCTCAGCCTCCCAAGTAGCTGGGATTACAGGCACACACCATCACACCTGTCTAATTTTTAGTATTTTTAGTAGAGATGGGGTTTCGCCATGTTGCCTAGGCTGGCCTCGAACCCCTGAGCTCAGGCAATCCACCTGCCTCAGCCTTCCAAAGTGCTAGGATTACAGGCGTGAGCCACCCCACACCAGGCCAACAGTGCATGTTTCTACTTGGCTTGTACCTCTGCCAGTGCCATGACAAAGACTCGTTAGTGATCTGGTAGCAGGAAAAGGATGAGAGACATATGGAACAAAGCCAGTCCCCAGCTAAGCCCAGACTAAATCCACCAACCCACAGGCAAACTCATGAGAAATAATTATTGTTTTAAGCCCTTGAGTTTTGGGAGGATTTGTTATGCAGTAATAGCTAACTATTACAGACACAATGCTGCTTCATGCTTTTAGACGTGCTGTTTCCTCTGCTTAAACATGTCCCCTACTCTCACCCCCATATGACTTGGAAAATTGTTCTTAATCTCTCAAAGCCCAACTCAGAGATCACGCTTCCCGGAAACCTTCTTGGATTCCCTGCAAAAAGGTAATCTACTCCTATTTTCCTACAGACATCGACTGTTGAACTGCCATATTTGTATTAACTTGTCTTTATCTCTTAACTAGATAGGGAACTTACGAGAGCAGAGACTTTGTCTCAGATCTGACCCCAGGGCAGCACAATCAGAGTGGACACTCAGGAAATATTTGCAGAATGCAAAGGGCTGGGCTGGAAGTTGGGGGAAGGTGATTATCAGAAACATTCGTCAGCTTTGGCTCTAGCCCTGGAATGGTGCCTGGAACGTGGCCCAATCCCTGTGACAAAAGAAGAGACTATGGGCTCCAGCCTGTAGTCTGGATTTCCCTGCCGATCAAAGTTGTCATGGAGAGGAACAGCCTCTGCCATTACTGTTCAGCACAATGAAACTGTTTAGAGGAGAGCCTTACCTTCAGGAAATTCCAATGAGCCTGTTTTATTGTTACCCTCCAACAGTAATGACTCCCGTAGGATTAAACACAGTGTAAAGTAATTGCTAAAACATCCCCTGCCGTGGACAGAGAAGCCTACACAAGACGTAATGCTCCCACTTCATTTGGGAGGGAGGGGGCTTGCTCATGGAAACAAAGTGTGTCATTAGAGCTTTACAGAGTAGGAAGAGGCAGTGGTGGGAGGAAAAATGCAAGGCAATGCAGAAGAAAGAGTCCAGACTTTGGAAATGGATCAGCTCCAGTTGAAATCCCAACCACACCCCAGGTCGCTTCATGCCTCTGAATCCTGGTTTGCTCATCTGTAATACCGAAATATAAAACATGGCCAGGTGCAGTGGCTCACACCTGTAATCCCAGGCCAGGAGTTCAAGACCAGCCTGGCCAAAATGGTGAAACCCCGTCTCTACTAAAAATGTAAAAAAAAAAAAATAGTCGGGTGTGGCGGTGCATGCCTGTAATCCCAGCTCCTTGGGAGGCTGAGACAGGAGAATCGCTTGAAGCCAGGAGGCAGAGGTTGCAGTGAGACAAGATCGTGCCACTGCACTACAGCCTGGGTGACAGAGCCAGGCTTTGTCTCAAAAAAAAAAAAAAAAAAGAAAGAAAATATATATATATATAGAGAGAGAGAGAGAAAGAGAGAGAGAAGGAATGTAAAACATCTCTCTTCTAAAGATTGTTGCGACGATAAAACAGATAATTCAGTGAAAATGATGGCTGGTGCAGAGAAGTAGCTTTGGTAATTGGTTTCCTTTCCTCCTGCAGAAGTTTGGAGGAGAAACATACCTGATTAAATATGTCAAAATTAGAGGGCCAGGAGCAGTGGCTCACACCTGTAATCCCAGCACTTTGGAAGGCCAAGGCCGAAGGATCGCTTAAGGCCAGGAGTTTGTGACAGGACTGGGTAACATAGCAAGACCTCATCTCTAGAAAAAAATTTAAAACTTAGCCAGGCATGGTGGTGCATGCCTATAGTCCCAACTATCTGGGAGGTTGAGGTAGGAGGATTGCTTTTGGCCAGGAGTTCAAGACTGTAGTGAGCTATGACTGTGCCACTACATTCTAGTCTGGGTGACAGAAAGAGACTTTGTCTGAAAAAAAAAAAAAATTGGCCAGGCCCGGTGGCTCACACCTGTAATCCCAGCACTTTGGGAGGCCAAGGCGGGTGGATCACCTGAGGTCAGGAATTCGAGACCAGCCTGGCCAACATGGCAAAACCCAGTCTCTACTAAAAAAAAAATACAAAAATTAGCTGGGCATCATTGTGGGCACCTGTAATCCCAGCTACTCAGGAGGCTGAGGCAGGAGAATCGCTTGAACACAGGGGACAGAAGTTGCAGTGAGCCGAGATTGTGCCACTTCATTCCAGCCTGGGCGAAAGAGCGAAATTCTGTCAAAAAAAAAAGCTCACGCCTATAATCCCAGCACTTTGGGAGGCCGAGGTGGGCAGATCACTTGAGGTCAGGAGTTCGAAACCAGCCTGGCCAACATGATGAAACCTCATCTTTACCAAAAACATAAAAAATTAGCCAGATGTGGTGGCACGCATCTGTAATCCCAGCTACTCAGGAGGCTGAGGCAGGAGAATTACATGAACCCAGGGGGTAGAGGTTGCAGTGAGCCAAGATTGTACCACTGCACTCCAGCCTGGGTGTAAGAGAGCAACTGTCTCAAAAAAAAAAAAAAAAATTAAGACACCCAGGCCAAGAAAACATAAGCTCCAAAGAGATAGTCTTACCAAGAAACTGAGTAGGAAACAACACAGTGAGACCTGGAGGACAATTGAAACCTCTTTATCACCAGGGGAGACCCATGTGGCTGGATTCTGGCTGGGAGGCAGGAACCCGCAACCATCTCTCTCTTGCAGGTTTGGCTTCACTAACCGGTGACCCATGCAATCACACGGGGTCCTGTCAATTTTAAACAAGGGGTAACAGGTTTTTATTTTGTACCTGGCCTTGCAATTACGAAGCAAGCCCTGCTAGCTTGTTCTTCATTCCCTATGGATAAGGAGCAGGATAGCTTTTCTACAAGAACTCCTGTCTCCTAAGAAAGATGCATGTATCTCACAGCGCCCAGACCATTGGGAAATTCTAGCCTGAAGTTTCCTGGAGCCGTCATTACCACACAAAATCTCTCGGATGGGTCCCTCATGTGTATAGGTAGGGGAGGACAATAAGGCTATTAGACAGAATACCTTCAACTGCAAATAAAGAATATGGGGCCAGCTGGGCGCGGTGGCTCACGCCTATAATCCCAGCACTTTGGGAGGCTGAAGTGGGTGGATCACTTGAGGTCAAGAGTTTGAGACCAGCCTGGCCAACATGGTGAAACCTCATCTTACTAAAAAATACAAAAACTAGCTGGGCGTGGTGGTGGGCGCCTGTAATCCCAAACATTTGGGAGGCTGAGGAAGGAGAATCGCTTGAACCCGGGAAGCAGAGGTTGCAGTGAGCCGAGATCATGCCACTGCACTCCAGCCTGGGCAAGAGAGTGAGACTCTGTCTCAAAAATAATAATAATAATAATATGGGGCCAAGAGTGCCTCAGGCCAGGGGTCCCCAACCCCTGAGCCACGGACTGGTCATTCCCTTCTTTGTGTCCATGTGGTCCATGCAAAACCAGGCTGCACAGCAGGAGGTGAGCGGCGGGCAGGTGAGCAAAGCTTCATCTGTATTTACAGCCGCTCCCCATCACTCACATTACCACCTGAGCTGCACCTCCGGTCAGATTAGTGGCAGCATTAGATTCTAATAGGTGTGCAAACCCTACTGTGAACTGTGCATGCGAGGGATCTAGGTTGTACACTCCTTATGAGAATCTAATGCCTGATGATCTGTCACTGTCTCTTATCACCTCCAGATAGGACTGTCTAGTTGCAGGAAAACAAGCTCAGGGCTCTCACTGATTTACATTATGGTGAGTTGTATAATTGTTTCATTATCTATTACAATGTAATAATAGAAATAAAGTGTACAATTAATGTAATGCACTTGAATCATCCTGAAATCATTCCCCCCACCCCTGGTCCATGAAAACATTATCTTCCACAAAACTGGTCCCTGGTGCCAGAAAGGTTGGGGACTGCTGCCTTAGACAATAGAGACATTTAGTTGTTTCAGCCAACTAGAAACCTGCAGAGAAGTTCTTCCTGGGTGATTCCACATCTCTGCCACACTCTTTGCCTTGACTTAGTGATCACAATAAGGTTGCAGCTCCTCTAAACACCAGGTCTGCCTACCAGACCATCAGAGGGAGAAGGGAAGAAGGGGACTCTCTTCCCACATCTATTTTTTTGAAATTTTTTGTACAGATGGGGTCTTGCTATGTTGCCCAGGCTGGCTTCAAACTCCTGGCCTCAAGTGATCCTCCCACCTTGGCCCCTTAAAGTGCTGGGATTACAGACATGAGCCACTGCACCTGGCCAACATCTCTCTGTTTTTGTGAGAGGAGGACATCTTTTCCAGAAGTTCCCCCAACAGATTGCTCTTTGGGTTTCATTTATCCAGAACTGGAACACATGGCCACAGCTAGCTACCAGGGAGGCTACTGGGCAATAACAAATCTGCCATTGAGGACTGAGATGACAGTGGCCACTTTATGTGATCTGAGCAACGGTGGGCTCTGTAAGCAAGGAGGAAGGAAGAATGGCCAAGTGAATGGCCTTAAACTTAGTTGCCCTCCCAGGCCCATAGCTAAGCCTGCCTTCATATGGCTTACTTCATTCACTACTCATTGCTGTCCAAAGCCCTTCTGGAACAGACATTGTGTGGGGTGTAAGGGCACTTCATCATTCCATGAAAACAGCTCAACATGGAGGTCTCAGGCCCCCGGTTTTAGAAACCAGGCCAGGCGTGGTGGCTCACGCCTGTAATCCCAGCACTTTGAGAGGCCAAGGCGGGCAGATCACCTGAGGTCAGGAGTTTGAGACCAGCCTGACCAACTTGGAGAAACCTTGTCTCTACTAAAAAAATACAAAATTAGCCGGGCATGGTGGCGCATGCCTGTAATCCCAGCTACTTGGGAGGCTGAGGCAGGAGAATCGTTTGAACCTGGGAGGTGGGGGTTGTGGTGAACCAAGATCATGCCATTGCACTCCAGCCTGGGCAACAAGAGCAAAACTCCGTCTCAAAAACAAAGAAAGAAACTTCAGGGAGGTGGAATTGGTAAAAATGCAGAATCCTGTACTCTCTCTACACAGATATAGATTTAGTAGGTCAAGAAAGCGAGACAAAAATCAGCATTTTTAACACACACTTCAGGCAATTCTTATGCACAGTAAAGTGAGAACCACTGCTTAACTCTTGCTAATACTCGTACAATTATAAAATACATAAGATTCTTCTTCTTTATTTATTTATGTATTAGAGACAACAAGGTCTCACTCTGTTGCCCAGGCCAGAGTGCAATGGCACAATCCTAGCTCACTGAAGGCTGGAACTCCTGGACTCAAGTGATGCTCCCACCTCAGCCTCCTGAGTAGCTGGGAGGCTAATTTTGTAACTTGTTTTTGTTGTTGTTGTTGTTTCTGGTTTGTTTTTTTGGGGGATGGATCTTGCTCTGCCGCCCAGGCTGGAGTGCAGTGGCACAATCTCAGCTCACTGCAAGCTCCGCCTCCCAGGTTCATGCCATCCTCCTGCCTCAGCCTCCCAAGTAGCTGGGACTACAGGCATCCGCTACCACACCCGGCTAATTTTTTTTTTTTTTTTTGTACTTTTAGTAGAGACGGGGTTTCACCATGTTGACCAGGATGGTCTTGATCTCTTGACTTCATGATCCACCCGCCTCGTCCTCCCAAAGTGCTGGGATTACAGGCGTGAGCCGCCATGCCTGGCCTGTTTCTGGTTTTTTTTTTTAGACAGGTTCTTGCTATGTTGCTTACGCTGGCCTCAAACTCCTGGCCTCAAGCCATACTGTCACTTCAGCCTCCCAAAATGCTGGGATTTCAGGCGTCAGCCACCATGCCTGGCCAAGATTATTCCCTATTACTATAGAACTGATCCCTAACACCACAAATGGCACATAGTAAGCCCTGAAATATTTGTTCAGCAAATGAATTTTTATAAAAACAACATTGGTGGCCAAGAGCAGTGGCTCATGCCTATAATCCCAGTACTTTGGGAGGCCAAGGTGGGAGGGTTGCTTGAGCCCAGGAGTTTGAGACCAGCCTGAGCAACATAGGGAGACTCTATCTCTACAAATAATTTAAAAATTAGCTGGGCATTATGGCAGCACACCTGTGGTTCCAGCTACAAGGCAGGTTGAGGCAAGAGGATCACCTAAGCCTGGAAGGTCAAGGCTGCAGTGAGCCATATGATCACGCCATTGCACTCCAAACTGGGCAACAGACCGAGACCCTGTCTCAAAAAAAAAAAAAAAAACAGAAAAAAACAAAATGTCGCTAGGAAAGGCACTACCAACTTTTGCCAGGGGATTGGTGTTCTCCTGGGAACGGAAGGTCTTGTGGGAACTAAAGCCCTGATGAGAAATAGAAAGAGTAAGGAACAGGCTGAGAGGCCCCAAACACAGATTTTCCTACTTTGCAATTTTGTCTCTAAAATCACATCCAGAGGGATGAGGAAAGTGTAACCAAGAGTGTCACCACCTCGAAGATAGTTGTGTTTTCCTTGAGTTGACAGAACAAGGGTGGAAATGTAATATAGAATTGTGTTAAGTCATATTAAATTAGGGCAGAATTCAGATCCTGGCATGGAACTTAAGATAATAACAGTCTATTGATTTGTGAATTGCATTCAGCCTGAATCGGGTCTGTCAGCCTAAAGCTGGATTTTGGCAATGTGATTATTTTCAGTAACATGGCGCTTGAATATCAATATCAATAACATTCACCTGTAGAGAAGAAAAAAATAAACACCGACTACCATGACCTTTAAGAATGATGGACCTCCCAATATATGCCATTAGGCAGGAAGGTCCTACAGGTCTGTGGCCTGGGGAGCCTGGGCTTCATCCCCTTAGGGAGGCTATAGCGTTGCTGAAGTGACCTCTGGAATGTTTTATGAAAAACTCTCAGACTGTCTTTTTCCTCTGCTCTCACATCACAACTACTATCACCAACACAGAGGAAGACTTCTGTGACAGAGGGGATGAGGGTTTATCCCCACACAGCAAGCAGCAGACATCTGGGTGTCCTCCAATTTAATTCTGACACTATTCACGTGGAGATTGTGTCAGATCCCATACACTGAGGGCTCAGTCCCCAAGGCTGCCCTCCCAACCCCCGCCAGCATCAGACACCGGCAGCAAGTCTGGGGATCCAGAACTTCTGACCAATTGCTTCAGGTTGGAAATCCTATGACCCCCTCTTTGGGTTTAAGTAATTCATTGCAGCAGCTCACAGAGCTCATGGAAACAGTAACTTACATTTTCCGGCTTATTATGAAGGAGAGTGCAAAGGAGACAGATGAAGAGGTGCAGAGGGTGAAGTATGGGGAAAGAGGCACAGAGCTTTCACTGTCTTCCCTGGGTGCAATTTCCTCCAGGAACCTCCATGTGTTCAGCTCACTGGAAGCTCTCCAAACCCTGTCCTCTTGGGTTTTTATGGAGGCTTCATTACGTAGGCATGACTGATAAAACCATTAGCCACTGGTGATCAACTTGACTTTCAGCCCCTCTCCTGGAGGTGGGGACTGGAGTTGAAAGTCCCAACCCTTTAATGCAGCCCTGGTCTTCCCAGTGACCAGCCCCACCCTGAAGCTACCAGACAAAAGACCCAGAAAAGGGCTGGATGTGGGGGCTCACGCCTATAATCCCAGCACTTTAGGAGGCTGAGGAGGGCGGATCACTTGAGGTCAGGAGTTTGAGACCAGCCTGGCCAACATGGTGAAACCTCCTCTCTACTAAAAATACAAAAATTAGCCGGGCATGGTGGCCCACGCCTGTAATCCCAGCTATTCGGGAGGCTGAGGCAGGAGAATTGCTTGAACCTGGAGGCAGAGGTTGCACTGAGCTAAGATCATGCCACTGCACTCCAGCCTGGGCAACAGAGTGAGATCCTGTCTCAAAAAAAAAAAAAAGGACCCAGAAGAAACAGCATTTTAGGGATCCCAAGGATTTTAGGAGTTGTATGCCAGCAAAGAAATGAAGACCAGATACATATTTCCTAATATCACAATAGCACACCCCCACATTTCACCATCTTCACAAACTGTATTCTCCCACCATCTGCCTTCACCATATGAGTAGTAGCAAGAAAACCACAAGCTCGGGCCGGGTGCAGTGGCTCACGCCTATAATCCCAGCACTTTGGGAGGTTGAGGCGGGTGGATCACCTGAGGTCAGGAATTTGAGACCAGCCTGGCCAACATGGTGAAACCCCGTCTCTACTAAAAATACAAAAATTAGCTGGGCGTGGTGGCGCACGCCTGTAGTCCCAGCTACTCAGAAGGCTGAGGTAGGAGAATCGCTTGAACCCAGGAGGCAGCGGTTGCAGTGAGCTGAGATCGTGCCACTGCACTCCAGCCTGGGCAATAGCGTGAGAGTGTGTCTCAAAAAAAAAAAAAAAAAAAAAAAAAACAACCCAGAAAATATAGCATTTTGGAGATCCCAAGGATTTTAGGAGTTGTATGCCAGGAAACAGAAGTGAAGACCAAATATATATTTCCCAGTATCACAATGGCCCACCCCCACATTTCACCATCTTCACAAACTATTCTCCCACCATCTGCCTTTACCATTATGAGGAGTAGCAAGAAAACCACAAGCTGTGATTTGTAGAGGTTTAAGGAACTAATCCCTCAAACATCACTCTCCTCTAAATGTTAAGCCTGGAATTCAACCCTTGATGCTGTTCTCTCATTGGTGGTGCACGCATTCTGTTCTAACCTCAGCTGTTGTACTGTAATTCAGTTCTGGCATTCACTACCTGAAATTGGTGTAGACCCCACAAGTTAAGGGCTTCACAAGAAGGCTGACCCTCACTTTAGACACCAGCTGCAATTCAGGGCCACCCACACTTCAGACTGGCTAAAAATTTGGGGATCTCTACCAACCCCTGAGGTTTGATAATTTGTTAAAATGACTCACCGAACTCAAGAAAACACTATCCCTATAACTACAGTTTTTTGTTTTGTTTTGAGACAGGGTCTTGCTCTGTCACCCAGACTGGAGTGCAGTGGCATGATCATAGCTCACTGCAGCCTTGACCTCCCGGGCTTAAGCAATCCTCCTGCCTCAGCCTCTTAAGTAGCTGGGTCTACGGGCATGAGCTACCCTGTCCAGCTAATTGGTTTATTTTTTGTATAGATGGGAGTCCCATTTTGTTGCCCAGGCTGGTCTCGAACTGATAGGCTCAAGCAATCCTCCAGCCTTGGCTTCCCAAAGTGCTGGGATTACAGGTGTGAGCCACCACACTGGGCCACAACTACAGTTTTGTGAGGTTTTTTGGTTTTTTTCTAAGACAAGTCTCACTCTTTCTCCCAGGCTGAAGTGTAGTGGCACAATCTCAGCCCACTGCAACCTCCACCTCCCAGGTTCAAGCGATTCTCCTGCCTCAGCCTCCCAAATAGCTGTTATTACAGGTACCTGCCAGCACGCCTGGTTAATTTTTGTATTTTTAGTAGAGACAGGGTTTCACCATGTTGGCCAGGCTGGTCTCAAACTCTTGACCTTAAGTGATCCTCCTGCCTCAGTCTCCCAAAGTGCTGGGATTACAGGTGTGAACCACTGTGCCCAGCCCACAATTACAGTTTTTTTTAATGAAGGATATAAATCTCAACCAGCCAAATGAAGAGATACTTAGGGCAAGATCTGGGAGGGTCTCAAATGCAGAGCTTCCATGCCCCTCCCCATCGAATCAGAGCATGTCACATTGATGTATTCACCAACCAAGAAACTCCTCTGAGCCCCAGTGTCCAGCTTTTTTATTGGGGTTTCATTACATAAACATGACTAATTCGATCATCAGCTGCATCATTGGTCACATGATTGAACTCCATCTCCAGTCCTGTTGTTGTCCACTGGTAAACTGGCTCAAAGTCCTCTAATCACATGGTTGATCTCTCTGGCAACCAGCCTAGGGACCCACCATGAGTCACTGCAGTAGCATAAACTTGGGTGTGATCCAAGGGGCTCCTGAACAATAAAGATACTACCATCATTTGAGAAATTCCAAGTGTTTTTGAAGTTCCATGCCAGGAACCCAGGGCAAGACTAAGCAAATTATTTATTGTACAATACACATGTGCTGCCTTTGCCAGTGCAAATACAGCTAAGCAGGCAAGCCACAGAGCCCCTGAGTCTGTCTTTCTCCCTTTCAAGAGGAGACACTGAAGGAAGTAGTTACATTTTGGTTTTTTTTTTGAAACAAGGTCTTGCTCTCTCACCCAGGCTGGAGTGCAGTGACACAATCATAGCTCACTGCAGCCTCAAACTCCTGGGCTCAAGCGATCCTCCCACTTCAGTCTCCTGAGTAGCTGGGAGTACAGGCGTGTTCCATCACACACAAGCAAATTTTTTATCTTCAGTAGAGACAGGGTTTCACCATGTTGCCCAGGCTGTTCTTGAACTCCTGGTCTCAAGTGATCCTCCTGCCTTGGCCTCCCAAAGTGCTGGGATTACAGGTGTGAGCCACTGCACCCAGCCATCCAGGATCATTTCTTTTCTCAATATCCTAATCCAAAATCTGGATCACTGAAATTTTGCCTGCCCTAAATGCCAAACTAACTTATTACTACCAGGTTGAAGCTTCCCATCCCCAGCTCCAACCACGTAATGATAAACACATCAGCACCAAACGTAAACTATTGTCTCAATGATATTATAAACCCAAGGACATTGTTAAACAGGATACTCATTTCATATTCCCCACATCTAGCACCTATTAAACTGCCAAGAACTTACCCGATGTGCAATAAATACTTGTTCAGTTTAATTAACTGGTTAATTTAAATATTAACTATAATGTATCCAATTCAAAAAACTACAAACATTTAATGAACACTCACTGTAAGCCAAGCTCTTAAGAAATAGCAATGAAAAAAGCATAGTCCTTGGTCTCCAGAAGCTGTCAAAGGTAGGGGGAAGACAAAAAAACTAAAACGATTTCATCAAAAAATTGAAATTCTATAATAGAAGTGAGAGAAAATTACTACGGAAACTTTAAGTAATGAGTGTTTTTGAGTATCAATGTGTGTGTTGTGGGATTGGGAGGTAATAATGTTAAGAATGGAGTTTGTAGAAGAGAAGATATTTGATCCACCATTAGTTGGTAGTTAGACACCAGCAGAGAAGAAGAAGTAAATTTAGGCAAAGTAAAACTGTGAAAACAAAAGGAAGTTGGGGAGAGGGTCACAAAGAGGACACAGGAAAATTTCAGGATGGAATTATTTTTTATGACACTGGGGAAATGTACACAGCTTGCTATGTATTTGTCAAAACCTATAGAACTTAACTTCACAAAGAGTAAACTTCAATGGATGCAGATTAAAAAAAAAAAAAAACAGAAGATGGGGGTATCCCAGAATGAAATGCAGACTGTGACAAAAGAATCTAAATGTTTTACAAAGCTGTGAAGTGGATTGGGGAAAAAAGAGCTGATCTAAATAACTTTGGAAAATGCAAGGCTAAAAACAAATGGAAATCTACATAAACACTATACTCCAAGGCCGGGCGCGGTGGCTCCCGCTTGTAATCCCAGCACTTTGGGAGGCCGAGGCGGGCGGATCACGAGGTCAGGAGATCGAGACCACGGTGAAACCCCGTCTCTACTAAAAATACAAAAAAATTAGCCAGACGTGGTGGCGGGCGCCTGTAGTCCCAGCTACTCGGAGAGGCTGAGGCTGGAGAATGGCGTGAACCCGGGAGGCGGAGCTTGCAGTGAGCTGAGATCGCGCCACTGCACTCCAGCCTGGGTGACAGAGCGAGACTCCGTCTCAAAAAAAAAAAAACCAAAAAAAACAAAAAACACTATACTCCAGTTGGTGAAGTTGTTTCTCGTAGGATTATAGGTTAAAATTTCTGAAACTATTTTACATGCATACTGGAGATAAACTAATAAGCAAATAGAGGGTGGATGGTGGGAGATGAGTTTATCACTAATGTCAAGGGAAATTACGGATAAGCAGGAGGGAAGGTCTAGACTAAACCATGTGGTGCTGGATTAGAGTCAGAGATATCAGCATGAATTCATGTTTAACTGAATAGGGAAACAAATGGATAAATACAGAAGCTATGGTAGATAAGTTGTATAAATATGGTGATATGGTTTAGCCCTGTGTCCCCACCCAAATCTCATCTTGAATTATACTCCCATAATTCTCACATGTTGTGGGAGTGACCCGGTGGGAGATAATTCAATCACGGTGACAGTTTCTCCCATACTGTTCTAGTGGTAGTGAATAAGTCTCACGAGATCCGATGATTTGCTAAGGGGAAACCCATTTCACTTGATGCTCATTCTCTCTCTTCCCTGCTCCGATGTAAGACATGCCTTTCACCTTCCACCACGATTGTGAGGCCTCCTCAGCCACATGGAATTGTGAGTCTAATTAAACCTCTTTCTTTTGCAAATTACCCAATCTCAGGCATGTCCTTATCAGCAGCATGAAAACGAACTAATACACATGAGTTAGTATACACACATATTTTCTAGTTCTGTCAGCTTGTTGGGCCCAGAGGCAGTGACATCCCTGTAGAAATGAGCACATTAAGTGTGCAGATCTTGTTCTCTAATACCATTCTGCAATAAAAGGAAGCATAGAACCTTGCAGATATGGCTGAAGCTAGGGCTGTGGCAGGGAAGATACAAGATGAAACTGGAACTCTTGCAGTGCTAGGAAGTAAGAAAGTGGCTGGATGAGGCAGCTCAGGCCTGTAATCCCAACACTTTGGGAGGCTGAAGTGGGCAGATCACTTGAGCTCAGGAGTTCAAGACCAGCCTGGGCAACACAGTGAAATCTCGTCTCTACAAAAAAAATACAAAAATTAGCCAGTGTTGGTGGCATGCACCTGTTGTCCCAGCTACTTGTGGGGGGCTGAGGCAGGAGGATCACTTCAGTCTGAGAGGTCAAGGTTGCAGTGAGGCATGTTCATACCACTGCACTCCAGCCTGGGTGAAAAAGTGAGACCTTATCTCAAAAACAATTTTTTTTTTAAATTATCCAGAGGCATGCGCCTGTAGTCCCAGCTACTTGGGAGGCTGAGGTGGGAGGATCGTTTGAGCCTGGGAGGCTGAGGCTGCAGTGAGCAGTAATTACGCCACTGCACTCTAGCCTGGGTGAGAGAGCAAGTCATGTCTCAAAAAAAAAAAAAAAAAGAAAAGAAAAGAAAAGGAGGGAGTGGGGAGAAAAATAAGGTAACGTTACAGGGAAAATCTGGCAAGCAGCAAACACTTCTTTTACCTGATGATCAAGATCAAGGTTAGTATCAATGATACGTCATGTTAATAGTACATACCTTTCATGTGATGTGATGAAAATGGCATTTCATCTCTATAGTCTTCCTTCCAAACTCCCAAAGCCCAACCTAGCCACGAGAAAAACATCAGACAAGCCCACATTGAGAGAATTCTACAGAATACCCAGCAGTATTCCTCAAGACTGTCAAGATTATCAAACAGAAGAAAAGACTTGACAAACTGTCACAGATCAGAAGAAACAAAGGACAGATGACAATTCAGTGTAATGTGGTGTCTTGGATGGAATCCTGAAAAAGAAAGAAAACATCAGTAAAAAAAAAAAAACTACTGAAATCTAAGAAAGCCTGAAGTTTAGTTAATAGTAATACACCAGTGTTGGTTCCTCAGCTGTGACAAATGTACCATGGTAATGTCAGATTTAACTATAATGGAAACTAGATGGAGGGGGGTGGGGGGTATATGGCTTGCGTAACCCTGCAACGTTTCTATACATCTAAAATTATTCTAAAACAACAAGGAATTTGTTTGTTTGTAATACAGGACAAGTTGGAAAAAGGAAGAAATCTGGCATGGTTAGCATATCAGTTGACTGGCACAATGAGAGGAGATGAGGCTTGATGGTGTTTGGGGTCAGATTCTAGGAGCTCTGTAAACTGTATCAGTTAGGAGCACGAGGCCAGCAGTGCTTAAACAAGTAAGGGTGTTTTTAGTTACACAATGGGAAGTCTGCGAGTAGACTCTACTAAGCTGGTAAAGAAACTGTTGTT
Organism: Hylobates moloch; assembly: GCF_009828535.3. Taxonomy (NCBI): domain Eukaryota; kingdom Metazoa; phylum Chordata; class Mammalia; order Primates; family Hylobatidae; genus Hylobates; species Hylobates moloch. The sequence continues at coordinate 108,982,460 of NW_026652276.1, read as the reverse complement.
CTTACCATCATTACTATGTTTTTCTATTTTTTTTTCTTTCTTTTTTTTGGGACAGAGTCTTGCTGTGTTGCTTAGGCTGGAGTGCAGTGGTGTGATCTCGGCTCACTGCAACCTCCACCTCCTGGGTTCAAGCGATTCTCCTGCCTCGGCCTCCCAAGTAGCTGGGATTAGAGGTACATGCCACCATGCCCAGCTAATTTTTGTATTTTTAGTAAAGACGGGGTTTCGCCATGTTGGCCAGGCTCGTCTCGAACTCCTGACCTCAGGTGATCCACCCACCTCAGCCTCCCAAAGTTCTGGGATTACAAGGATGAGCCACCGTGTCTGGACACTATATGGTTTTTGTTTGTTTGTTTGTTTGTTTTTGTTTTTGTTTCAAACAGGGTCTCACTTCATCACCCAGGCTGGGGTGCAGTGGCATGCTCACAGCTCACTGCAGCCTCAACCTCTAGGCTCAAGAGATCCTCCTGCCTCGGCCTCCCTAGTAGCTGGGACTACAGGTGTAGTCCACCACATCCGGCTAATTTTTTAATACTTTTTGTAGAGATGGGGGTTTCATTGTATTGCCTAGGATGGTCTTAATCTTCTAGGTTCAAGTGATCCTCCTGCCGTGGCCTCCAAAAGTGCTGGGATTACAGACGTGAGCCACTGTGGTTTTTGATTTTCATTTTCATAATTGTAAAATGGTCACACTGTAGGAATATTTTTGCAGGAAAAGGAAAAAGTGAATCAGAAAGGACCAAAGGAGCCTGATGGGTGAATCTGTCTGCTCTCTGACACTTTCCCATAAGCCCCACCTTGCACACTTCAACTTCTTCTCATTGGCCAGAAGGGATCACATGGCCATTTCTCTTTTTTATTTAGAGGCAGGGTCTTGCTGTCTTGCCCAGGCTGGAGTGCAGTGGTGTAATCATAGCTGACTGCAGCCTCAACCACCTGGGCTCAAGCAATCCTCCTGTCTCAGCCTCCCAAATAGCTGGGACTACAGGCATGTGCCACCATTCCTGGTGGCTAATTTTTGTATTTTTTTGTAGATACAGAGTTTTGCCATGATGCCCAGGCTGGCCTCGAACTCCTGGGCTCAAACAATCCTCCCACCTTGGCCTTCCAAAGTGCTAAGATTCCAGGTGTGAGTACCGCACCCAACCACATGAATATTCCTTACTGCAAGAAAGCCTAGGAAGGCTAATTTTCCTTACTGGACACAGTGATTCTCCAAACAAAATCAGCATCCTATTTGTAAGGAGGAAGAGAGGGATATTGAGAAGTTGACTCTGTAGTAGTATAGTTACATAGGCAGAGATAAATTACTTTTATGTGATCCTATGGGCAGAACGGAGTTTCATACTTTTCTTTTTTTCACTCTGTCACCCAGGCTGGAGTGCAGCAGCCCAATCTCAGCTCACTGCAACTTCTGCCCCGTGGGTTCAAACAGGTCTCGTTCCTCAGCCTCCTGAGTAGCTGGGATTGCAGGTGCGCATCACCACGTCCGGCTCATTTTTGTATTTTTAATAGAGATGGAGTTTCATCATGTTGGCCAGGCTGGTATCAAACTCCTGATCTCAGGTGATCCACCTACCATGGCCCCCCAAAGTGCTGGGATTACAGGCATGAGCCACCACAGCCTGTGACTTTCAGACATTTTTAAGCAAAGAAATAACATGATCACACATTTGTTTTGGAAAGATCACTCTGGCCACTCTATCCATAAGATAGCAAAGCTTTCTTGGATCAAAAATTCCTCTGAAAATCTAATGTAGATTCTCTCCCCAGGGGGCTGGGCAAGGGGAATGTATATATGCACAGAATTTTCTTTTTCTTTTTTTTTTTTCGAGCCAGGGTCTCACTCTGTCACCCAGGCTGGAATGCAGTAGTGCGATTTTGGCTCACTGCAACCTCTGCCTCCCAGATTCAAGTGATTTTCCAGCCTCGGCCTCCCAAGTAGCTGAGATTACAGGTGCTCACCACCACGCCTGGCTAATGTTTGTGTTTTTAGTACAGATGGGGTTTTGCCATGTTGGCCAGGCTGGTCTCGACCTCCTGACCTCAGGTGATCCATCTATGCACAGAATTTTCCAACCAGTTACAGGATGGGCTTCAAACTCTCCAAAGCTCATGGACATCAGGAAATAACTCCTGGCTTAGAGGTTAAATCAGAGGGTGAAGAGACAAGAGGCAGAGGGACCGATTAGGCAGTTTTTGAAGTTGTCTGAAGAGAGGCATAGCAAAGGCTCCAGCGACACAGATAGTGTGGAATAGGAATAGGGGAGAATTGGATTAAAGTGGCAAGGCAGACTAGGTACAGTGGCTCATGCCTATGATCCCAGCACTTTGGGAGGCCAAGGCGGGTGGATCATTTGAGGTCTGGAGTTCAAGACCAGCCTGACCAACATGGCGAAACCCTGTCTCTACTAAAACTACAAAAATTAGCTGGGCATAGTGGCGCATGCCTGTAATCCCACTACCCGGAAGGCTGAGGCAGTAGGATCACTTGAGCCCAGGAGGCAGAAGTTGCAGTGAGCCGAGATCCTGCCACTGCACTCCATCCTGGGCAACAAAGTGAGACTCTGTCTCAAAAAAAAAAAAAAAAGGACACGAGGCTAAGGCAGGAGGATAGCTCAAAGCCAGGAGTTTGAGACCATCCTGAGAAACATAGTGAGACTTCTTAGTCTATTAAAAAAAATGGTTTTTTTGAGACAGGGTCTCACTCTGTTGCCCAGGCTGGAATGCAGTGGTGCAATCACAGTTCACTATAGCCTCAACCTCCTAGGCTCAAGTGATCCTCCCACCTCAACCTCCCGAGTAGCTAGGACTACAGGTATGCACCACCACACTTGGCTAAATTTTTATTTTTGTAGAGACAAAGTCTCACTATGTTGCCCAGGCTGGTCTCAAACTCCTGGGCTCAAGTGATCCTCCCACCTCCGTCTCCCAAAGTGCTGGGATTACAAGCATGAGCTACTGTACCTGGCCTCACAAAAAAAATTTTTTTAATTAACCAGGCTCACCTGTGGTCCCAGCTACTCAGTAGGCTGAAACAGGGGACTCTCTTGAGCCCAGGAGTTGGAGGCTGCAGTGAGCTATGATCACACCACTGCACTCCAGCCAGGGCTACAGAACAAGACCCTGTCTTTCAAATTAAAGAGAGAGAGACAATCAACAGGACTCAGTGTTTAATTAGAAAGGTTATTTAGATTGGTTGGGAGAATCAAAGAAGTCAAAGATTACTGAGATGCAGTAGCTCAAGCCTGCAAACCCAGTACTTTGGGAGGCTGAGGAGGGAGGACTGCTTGAGCCCAGGAGTTCGAGACCCAGCTTGACGACATAGTGAGACCCACCCCCCATCTCCACAACAAACAAAAATATTAGCCTCGAATGGTAGTACACACCCATGGTCCCAGCTACTCACGAGGCTGAGATGAGAGGATCACTTGGGTCCAGAAGGTTGAAGCTGCAATGAGCCATGATCTGCACTCCAGCCTGGGCAACAGAGACCCTGTCTCAAAAACAAACAAATAACAATGACAAAAAAACAGGCCGTGCGCAGTGGCTCATGTCTGTGATCCCAACACTTTGGGAGGCCGAGGCAGGTGAATCACTTGAAGCCAGGAGTTCAAAACCAGCCTGGCCAACGTGGCGAAACCCTGTCTCTACCAAAAAAATACAAAAATTAGCCAGGCATGGTGGCACACGCCTATAATCCCAGCTACTGGGGAGGCTGAGGCATGAGAATCGCTTGAACCTGGGAGGCAGAGGTTGCAGTGAGCTTAGATCAAGCCACTGCACTCCAGCCTGGGTAATGGAGAGAGACAGTCTCAAAAACAAAAAAAAAAAGATTACTGAGTATTTTAATCTTAAGTAACTGAAAGGATGGTTATGCTGGTAACCAAACAAGGACTATGGGAGAAGCTCTAAGGGGAAGGATCATGAGTGTAGCTTGAACCTGCTGAGTGCAGCGGGCCTGAAGTATATTCAGGTGCCAACCCACAGCAGGTGAAAGGAATTCCAGATGGGACCTCAGGAGAGACACAGGACTGAAGCAGTGAGAGCACATCAAGTACTCGCCAATCTACTCACATCCAAAACATTGCGAAATGCTAGAGTCTTCCCATTCCTGTATTCAGTTCAAAACTATTTCATGGGTAAGCACATTCCTGGAAAAAGAAAAAACAACTATTTCAAGCATGATGATAGACTTCTCTCAACCCCCCTTTTTTTTTTTTTTTTTTTTGAGGCAGAGTCTTTCTCTGTCGCCCAGGCTGGAGTACAGTGGTACGATCTCAGCTCACTGCAACTTCTGCCTCCAGGTTCAAGTGATTCTCCTGCCTCACCCTCCCAAGAAGCTGGGACTACAGGTGAGCCCTACCACAGCCAGCTAATTTTTTGTATTTTTAGTAGAGACGGGTTGCACCATGTTACTCAAGCTGGTCTTGAACTCCTGAACTCAGGCAATCCGCCCATCTCGGCACCCCAAAGTGCTAGGATTACAGGCGTGAGCCACCATGCCCAGTCACAAAGCTCCTTTTAAAAATTATTATGTGACCTATGAGAAATAGAAGTGTTCCAGCCATCTCGAGTTTCAGTCCTGAAATTAGAATTTGCTTCTTCTGAGAAACAATGAACTTCACATGTCCAAAGTCAAATCAACCTCTTGGATGACGAATCTTATAATTACTCATAAATAATGGCTCAGCAAAGCGTTGTAGGATAAGTTAGTGTAAACAAAAAAAGCAAATTAGAAATCACTTGAGGAGGAGGACAACATCATGGTTAAGAGGACAGGCATTGGTAACAGGCTGAACTAGATACAGATCCTGAGTTCACCACTGACTAGCAGTCTGATCCTAGGCAACTTACTAAATCTCTCACATCCTCCATTTCCTAGTCTGCAAAATTAGGTTTAAAAAAATAGCCAGGCCAGGCTCAGTGGCTCACACCTGTAATCCCAGCATTTTGGGAGGCTGAGGTGGGCAGATCACCTGAGGTCAGGAGGTGGAGACCAGCCTGGCCAACGTGGTGAAACCCTGTCTCTACTATAAATACAAAAATTAGCCGGGCATGTGGTGGGTGCCTGTAATCCCAGCTACTCGGGAGGCTGAGTCAGGACTTGAATCTGGGAGGCAGAGGTTGCTGTGAGCAGAGATGGTACCATTCCACTCCAGCCTGGGTGACGAGAGTGAGACTCCATCTAAAAAAAAAAAAAAACTAGCCAAGACGGATGCCTCACACCTGTAATCCCAACACTTTGGGAGGCTGAGAGGATCACTTGAGCCCAGGAGTTCGAGACCAGCCTGGGCAACATAGTGAGACTCCATCTCTACAGATAAAAAAATTTTTAAATTAGCTGGGTATGGTGGTACATGCCTGTAGTCTCAGCTACTCAGGAGGCCAAGACAGCAGGATTGCTTGAGCCCCAGAGTGGGAGGACGCAGTGAGCTATGATTGTACCACTGCACTCCAGCCTGGGTGACAGAGCCAGACTCTGCCTGAAAAAAATAAAAATAAATAAATAAAAATAGTGCCTACATATAGTACCCCACAGAAGAGTTATTGTGAGAAATGAATGAGATATAATATCTGGCATGTACTAAGTCCTTAAATAAGTGTTTATTCATAGTGGTAGCAGTCTGGTAGTAGTAGTAGTATTTGCATACTTAGTATGATAGAGAATTATGATATGCAGGAAACTAAGTTTCTTGAATTAGTGCAGAAATGTTTTTAGTTACACAGTCACTCATCAGCTTGCCAAGACCGTACAATATTTTACAGTAAATGAGTAATAAAACATTGAATTAATTCATTTTGTCACCAGTTTATGACTTTAGGGAAAAGCAGGCTGGTTTACAAGAGGAAAAAAAAAGTGAGTTGGTTATTTCTTTTTATTTATTTTTTCAGAAGGCATTTTTAAACCCTCATTTTGAAAGGAAAAGTCAGTCTCACGGCAGTGGTTTTCCCAACTTTTGCAGAAAAACAGGGCTTTTTTTTTTTTTTTTTTTGGCAGAGTTTCGCTCTGTCACTCAGGCTGGAGTGCAATGGCCCGATCTCGGCTCACTGCAACCTCAGTCTCCCAGGTTCAAGCAATTCTCCTGTCTCAGCCTCCCGAGTAGTTGGGATTACAGGTGCACACCACCACGCCCAGCTAATTTTTGTATTTTTAGTAAAAACAGGGTTTCACCATGTTGGCCAGGCTGGTCTCGAACTCCTGACCTCAGGTGATCCGCCCACCTCAGCCTCCCAGAGTGCTGGGATTACAGGCGTGAGCCACCGCGCCTGGCCAAAACAGGGCTTTCTTAACTTCCAAGAAGGGCTCCAAAAGGAAGCTAAGGTGATGCAGGCAGTGTAGCCACAGACTTTCTGCAAAGAACTTGATGATCTAGTCAGGCCAAACAGAAAGAAGTGCTGTAGGCAAGATTACTCCATTTGTAAAACATCAGCAGAAACAAATCCCACCTATTTACAGGATGACATGTGACGGAAGCACAATGGAGTTAGCTCTCTTTACAACAAAAGTTTAAAGGCAGTTACCTTGCAGGCAAAGAAAGAACATGTAATTAATTAATGCCAGAGATTGTTGTCCATAATGAAGAAGACACAATGTGCCGCCATTAGCCTCATTTGCATGCGATTCAGAAGACACTTCTCATGCAAACACATCCGTTTTATTTTAGATTATTATTTAGGTGATGGATTAAAACCCAGGAAGCTTGAACACAGCAAGGAACATTTTCTTCCAGTGTCTTTCACACATACCCAGTTTGGCATGCTGCACATTGTAGGCAGTTGAGAACAGTTGATGATTTTGACCTTGAGATGAGTAATTAGAAGAGAAATCAATTCTAAATCATGAATGTCAGCAAATACTTTAAAATATTATAATTGATTTTGGTCGGGCGTGGTGGCTCGTGCCTGTAATCCCAGCACTTTGGGAGGTTGAGGCGGGTGGATCGCTTGATGTCAGGAGTTTGAGACCAGCCTGGCCAACAAAGTGAAATCTACTAAAAACACAAAAATTAGCTGGGTATGGTGGCACGTGCCTGTAATCCCAGCTACTCAGGAGGCTGAAGCAGGAGAATTGCTTGAACCTGGGAGGCAGAAGTTGCAGTGAGCTGAGATGGCGCCACTGTATTCCAGCCTGGGCAACAGACCAAGACTCCGCCTCAAAAAAAAAAAAAAAACTATAATTGATTTCATAGGCCGAGGACAAAATAGAGCAAGGATTAAAAGCCACTCAATAGCTGCAAAATTGTGGACGCCTGAGCCTGAAGTTCATTATCTGCAAAGTGGGAATATCATAACAGGGCCTACACTATGAACTTGCTCCCAGGATTGAGAGCTTGTGCATCATACTCTGCCCAGGAACTGAAAAAAGCACAAGCAATCAATAAATAGTCCTGTTTATATTGGGTTGGTGCAAAAGTGATAGCAGTTTTTGCAATTTACTTTTAATGGCAAAATCCGCAGTGACTTTTGCACCAACCTATAATATTAGTCCTCTTTGGAAATATTTAGAAAACAGCCTTCAGGGGTTGCTGTAGTGCGGGTTAAATTTCTCCTCTACTCTCGTAGGATCTCCAGCTGGGCCTTAGAATTACACTGACATAAAACACATTAACAGGACTAAAGCCTGCAAATTCTATTTAATAATTTTTACATACATGGGAGGCTTCGCAAGAAAAATCAAGACCCCAAGGAGTTAGGGTCTGTGGACTCAGAAAATCTGAGACAGGTCTCAGTTAATTTAGAAAGTTTTTTTTGCCAAGGTTGAGGACACACACCTGTGACACAGCCTCAGGAGGTCCCGATGACACATGCCCAAGATGGTCGGGGCACAGCTTGGTTATATACATTTTAGGGAGACATGAGCCATCAATCAATATATGTAAGAAGTACATTGGTTCGGTCTGGAATGGCGGGACGGCTGCATTCTTTTTTTTTTGAGACGGAGTCTTGCTCTGTCGCCCAGGCTGGAGTGCAGTGGCTGACTGCAAGCTCCGCCTCCCAGGTTCACGCCATTCTCCTGCCTCAGCCTCCCAAGTAGCTGGGACTACAGGCGCCCGCCACCATGCCCAGCTAATTTTTTTGTATTTTTAGTAGAGACGGGGTTTCACCATGTTAGCCAGGTTGGTCTTGATCTCCTGAACTCGTGATCCGCCTGCCTCGGCCTCCCAAAGTGCTGGGATTACAGGCGTTAGCCACCGTGCCCGGCTGGTTGCATTCTTTTGAGTTTCTGATTAACCTTTCCAAAGGATGCAATCAGATACGCATTTATCTCAGTGAACAGAGGGATAACTTTGAATAGAATGGGAGGCAGGTTTTACCCGAAGCAGTTCCCAGCTTGAATTTTCCCTTTAGCTTAGTGATTTTGGGGGCCCAAGATATTTTTCTTTCATAGGCTCGAAATCTATATATTAGGTTTGACAAAGAGTAGTCAATTGTGAAAACGTGACAAGAAAAAGGGGTTTACTTGGGCCAGGGTAGTTAATTGTGGAAAAGTAAGCAGGAAGATAAGGGGTCATTTAGCAAGGTTTGTTTGTATGAGTTTCTCTCAGCCTCAACTCTCCACCTCTAGTGATAAGACTGTCTTCCTCCTGGTACAGAAAGGGCACCTTTCACATAGTTTTACCTCCTACTTTAATAAGGAAGAAAAAAGGAAGATCAGAGTGTGTCATTGCATCTGCAGTTTTTTCAAGTGCCTTTAATTCAAAATAATCAATATACCAAAGTGGTCTACTTTGGGGGGAACATATTCTGACATCCTTTATTGCTTTCACACATGGGGTACAACCCAAGTCAAAGGCAATAAGTAGACTTAAAATAAACATCAGACAGAGAAAGCATCCTCTTTTAGGGTCCTGCAGGGTCCCAAGCATGGAAATAAAGGAAAATCTTGAATTCTATCCAAGGAAATTCCAGGCACCTATCTTACCCTGAGAAGTAAATGAGCAACTTGGTAAGCAAGAAAGTAACAATAGCCAAAGAAGTTAGAGTCTAGAGATGTTTGGTTTCCCATAGAAACTAAACATACCGTTTTAGCATATATCCCTGAGTTGTTTTTCAGAAACCCAGACCCCCACCCAATAGATCTGCTGGCACATAGATCTCAGATAAGGAGAAACTGAGGCCTGAACTCTGACCTCCATTTTTTTCCTCTAAACTTCTTCCTGAGGGGCTTGGAGGCAGTCACACGCACGAACCAGAGCTAACATTCTTTTCTGCTGATCCCAATTTTTTAGACAAAGCTTCGCCTCCTGAACCAATCGCAAGGCAGAAAGTCCTTGAATCCATCTATGACGTGTGGGCCTCCTGCTTTGAGAGATATCCTGTCTTTTCAGGTCAAACCAATGTATAGCCTCCATTTATTTATTCATTTATTTATTTAGAGATGGAGTTTCGCTCTTATCTCCCAGGTTGGAGTGCAGTGGTGCAATCTCGGCTCACTGCAACCTCCACCTCCTGGGTTCGAGTGATTCTCCTGCCTCAGACTCCCAAGTAGCTGGGATTACAGGAGCCCGCCACCATGCCCAACTAATTTTTATATTTTTAGTAGAGGTGTTTCTCCATGTTGGTTAGGTGGGTCTCGAACTCCTGACCTCAGGTGATCCACATACCTTGGCCTCCCAAAGTGCTGGCAGTATAGGAGTGAGCTACCGCACCTGACCTCCATGTATTGATTTATGATTTTGCCTGTAGCTTCTGCTTTCTTGGAAATTACTACTGCCTTTAAAAACCCTTATCTGCAAGCCATCTGCGAGTTCAGGTCTTAAGCATGGGCTGCCCTGATTCTCCTTGCTTTGTACCTGCAAATAAGCAACTCCCTCTATGCCAATGCAAAACCCCAGTGTGGATATCTAGTCTTACTGTGCCGGGCAAGCAGACCCCAGTTTGGTTCTGAGAGACAGGACTAGCTGGATTTCCTAGGCCGACTAAGAATTCCTAAGCCTAACAGTGGGGAAGGTGACCGCACCTACCTTTAAACACGGGACTTGTAACTCAGCTCACACCCAACCAATCAGGTAGTAAAGAGGTCTCACTAAAATACCAATTAGGCTAAAGCAGGAGATAAAGAAATAGTCAAATTATATATCGCCTGAGAGCACAGTGGGAGAGACAATGATCAGGATATAAACCCAGGCATTCGAGCAGGGAGGGGCAACCCCCTTTGGGTCCCCTCCCTTGTATGGGAGCTCTGTTTTCACTCTATTAAATGTTGCAACTGCACACTCTTCTGGTCAGTGTTTGTTACGGCTAGAGCTGAGTTTTCGCTCACCTTCCATCACCGCTGTTTGCCGCCATCACAGACCCACAGCTGACTTCCACCCCTCCAGATCCAGCAGGGCGTCCAGTGCGCTCCTGATCCAGCGGGGCGCCCATTGCCGCTCCCGATTGGGCTAAGGGCTCACCATTGTTCCTGCACGGCTAAGTGCCCTGGTTCATCCTAATTGAGCTGAACACTAGTCCCTGGGTTTCATGGTTCTCCTCCGTGACCCACGGCTTCTAACATACCTATAACACTCACGGCATGGCCCAAGGTTTCCATTCCTTGGAATCCGCAAGGCCAAGAACCCCAGGTCAGAGAACAAAAGGCTTGCTGCCATGTTGGGAGTGGCCTGCTGCCATCTTGGGAGCTCTAAGAACAAAGACTTGCCCGTAACAGTTCTATAACAAGAACTGCCTTGTGAGGTAGAAACTCTGGTTATATATCTATTTTACCGATGAGGAAAGTGAGATGAAGAGAGGTTAAATGACTTGCCTAAGGGCACACACAACCAGAATTTTAACCCAACTTCTTCTGCACTATTCCATGACTATTTCTGTTGGAACGAGGCTTGAAGGTATTAATGATATACTTCCCGCCGTCTGCAAAACTTCCAGGGCAAGGAAGAAGAGGTGGATTTGGGAAAGGAACAGGTCCTCAGGAGCCATTTTAGAACTCTCCACAAAGACAGCTAATATGATCCCTGTGGGATCAAAGACAAAGCTAAATGACCCTCAGCCCCAAAGATCCACAGACAGCCAGGGTTCTAAAGCTGCCCAGACAAGGGCAGAGAAAAGAAGCCCAGGAGAAAAAAGATGGGGCTGTCTGGAACTCAGCCCATTCCTAGCCTAAAGGTGGGAGGAAAGGCTGGGCGCGGTGGCTCATGCCTGTAATCCCAACACTTTGGGAGGCTGAGGCAGGTGGATCACATGAGATCAGGTGTTCAAGACTAGCCTGGGCAACAGGCAAAATCCCGTCTCTACAAAAAAATTAGCTGGGCGTGGTCACATACACCTGTAGTCCCAGCTACTCAAGAGGCTAAGGAGGCAGGATGGCTTGAGCCTGGGAGGGGAGGTTGCAGTGAGCTGAGAATGTGCCACTGCACTCCAACCTGGGTGATGGAGCATGACCCTGTCTCAAAAAAAAGAAGGGGGAGGGGGAGGACAGATAATATTGTACATTAGGGTCATTGTAATACATGATTTTCTTTTTCTTTTTTCTTTTTTTTTTTTGAGACAGAATTTTGTTCTTGTCTCCCAGGCTGGAGTGCAATGGCACGATCTCAGCTCACTGCAACCTCCACCTCCTGGGTTCAAGTGATTCTCCTACCTGAGCCTCCCAAGTAAGTAGCTGGGATTACAGGTGTGTGCCACCACACCTACCTAGTTTTTGTACTTTTAGTAGAGATGAGGTTTCACCATGTTGGCCAAGCTGGTCTTAAACTCCTGACCTTAAGTGATTCACCCGCCTCGGCCTCCCAAAGTGCTGGGATTACAGGCGTGAGCCACCGCTCCCGGCCCTTTGTAATACACGAATTTCATTAAGGATTTTTCTCAAACCATATTTTTATCTGGTTACACAAGTAATACATATTTATTAGAATTATCTTGGGAAATATACACAAGTAAAAATAATACCACCACCAGACACAACCACATTTAATAGTCTAATGTATTCATTTCTGTTTTTTTATCTAAATACATACATTTTAATACCAAAAAATGCTATTATCCTCTTCTTGCTATTCTGTAGCCTGCTTTTCCAGGTAATATTTCATTCACCTTTTCCCACAGCATGAGTGTTTCCCCCTGAGTTCCATGATAGCACATTTAACAACTGCAGGTATGGTAGGTCCCCAGCTTTGCACATGTATTCGGACTTACTCAGTCTTTAATTTTGAGATGTCAAGGTGGCTTCTAGATTTTTTTTACTATTACGAACAATGCTTCTTGTACAAACATATTTACCAAAGTCATGATTATCTCCCTAGAATAAATTCCTACATGAAACCGCTAGGCCAAACGACGTGCTTGTTTTTAAGGCTTAAATGAATTCTGCCAAATGTATTGAATTGAAATGAACACTGCACTTCAGTAAAGATGCTCTGATTTATATTCCCACTAGCAATGCATGAAGATGCTCTCTTCAAAAAACAAGGTGTGAAAAGCTGCTTGGTTATTGAATGCTAGCAGCTCTGTTAATGTAGATTAATAGTTAAAATACAACTAGATTAGAGCAAGAACAAGTCTGTTCTGTCCTCTCTAAAGGGTTTACTCACCTACCTCTCCGGTTTTTTTGTTTTTGTTTTTGTTTTTGAGACAGGGTCTCACTCTCTCGCCCAGGCTGGAGTGCAGTGGCACAGCCTCGACTTACTGCAGTGTTGACCTCCTGGGCTCAAGCAATCCTCCCACCTCAGCCTCCCAAGTAGTTGGGACCACAGGCATATGCCACCATGCCCAGCTCATTTTTGTATTTTTTGTAGAGATGGGGTTTCACCATGTTGCCTAGGCTGGGCTCAAGCGATCCGCCTTCCTTAGTCTTCCAAAGTGTTGGGATTACAAGCAGGAGCCACCACACCAGGCCCCTTTCTTCTTCCTGTATCTTTATTACTTTGGATAAAAAAAACAGCCCTAATTCTATCACTGGTTTAGGCAGGAAACAATGGTACCCACTTCCTATAGGACGCTGGGTGCTGCTGATGTAATCTATTGTCTAGATTTTGTCTAACTTTGTAAATTCTTATCCTTTTAAAGACATGTTGCTAATTAAGGGAACATTCCTTTGAAGGTAAGAACTCTATTGACATATTAAACGACAAGACTCCTGGACAAATCACCCATCAGCTCCAGGAATCCCTCTTCCTAGATAACTACTTTAACTATCTGACACTATATAAAAATTCACATCTTAAATCACAACAGGGGCTGGGCACGGTGGCTGAAGCCTGGGCACGGTGGCTCAATCTCAACCCTTGGGGAGGCTGAGGTGGGCAGATAGCTTGAGCTCTGGAGTTCGAGACCAGCCTGGGCAACATGGCGAAACCCCATCTCTACAAAATAAAAAAATACAAAAATTAGCCTGGCGTGGTGGCATGCACCTGTACTCCCAGCTATTCAGGAGGCTGAGGCAGGGGGATGGCTTGAACCTGGGAGGCAGAGGTGATAGTGAACTGAGATTGCACCACTGCACTCCAGCCTGGGCCACAGAGTGAGACCCTATCTCAAATAAATAAATAAAATAAAATAAAAAATCCCAGCAGGTATGACCTCTTTGGGTTCCTCTACTGATAAGAAAGACTCCTTGATTCCAAAAGCCTAAAAAGCCCGGGATCAAACTAAGGAAAGATTGAAAGCTACTGATCAAATACTTCGTGGAGTTCCAGGATCAATCTATTTCCAGCGTGTTGCAGAAAAGTTAATTTATGGCAGAAAACCATGATTAATTTCAGAATAAACAATATTCAGACTCAAGTGAGTTATGATTTACTGGAGAGAGAAGGCACATTTAGTAGAACATGACTTATTCAGACATGTAATTCTTTCCTTAGCTCAGTAAAGCTAAGTATGGCAAAAATGCCAGAAACAGCTTTGCAATTGGAATATGCAATTTAAAATAAGTAAAGATTACTCCCAGGTAGTTTATTGCTTTAACTACATTGAGGCATGTCCCTGTAGCAGACAGCATAATGACTCTCATTTCATTTTTGGTTTGTGCCAAATATCTTCAGTTAGTTTTGCTTTATTGTCTTCATGCAATTTATTGCAGCTCTAGAATGCAACTGTAATGCAACTAGTATTTTAGTTTTATCTTCCACTGGTAATTTTTCTTCTTTATGGTGACTATACTGTCTGCATTAATACAAGCCATAGAAATTATACAGTGTGGAACCTTGTTTTCAGCAGCTCCCTCTCTCATGAAGAGCAGAACCACAAGAGCCAACTCCCATAACCCAGTGATAGCCAAGGATGTGCCAGGGGATGACATAATGAACAGCATTTGCAATTCAATAAAGTGATTTATTTGATGAAGAGTTGCTAGAAAGCCTAATTTTCTCATTGATTCAAAAAGAGGCAAGATGTTCTTCAAGATCTTCTAAGTATTCCTCAGATCAATCCCTGAAATACAAACTCAGTAGCCAAGGTGGCAGCATTTGGGGAAGATGAGGACTCTTCTGATATTCTTTGAAAATGCATTTATTTAGCCTGGTTTGCATTTATTGATTTGACCAACCTTAGAACAGCACTATAATCTGCTAAGGAATTATTTAACCATTTCCAATTTCCTGAAAGTTGCGAAAGTGATGTGCTAAATATAATTTTACCTATAGCTAGCCCAGATCAATAATACACATCATTTCCTTAGGGAGTGGTTTTCTGTGAAAAGATGGAAGAGGACTCGATCTTCCAGTCCTCAGAACTTCTTATTCTAGGCACCTTTGCAGAGCTGGTACAAGAAAGAAACCAAATTAAATCAGATAAATCATTTGGGCCCTGCTGAAAACATATTTCTCAACTTTCGTCCTTGTATCATACCAAAATTTTGCTGAGTAATTCATCCTATAGGCTATGGTATATGTCTTTTTGTTTTTTCTGTAGAGATAGGGTCTCACTACGTTGCCCAGGCTGGTCTGGTCCTCCTGGGCTCAAGCGATCCTCCCACCTTGGCCTCTCAAAGTGCTGGTATTGCAGGCGTGAGCCACCGTGCCTGGCCTAAGGTGTATATCTTAAAGGGTCCTCTATTAAAATCCATATTTCCAGGGAGGTGTAACACAGCAAACTAATATCAGTCATTACTTTTTAATAAAATGAGATCATTAAATTGATGTAAAAATACATAGCAGAGCTATGATAGAATAGCTCTGAAGGAGGATAGGATACTTATGTTTTGAGTGCAGAAGGAAATGGAGGATACTTATGGGATACTTATGTTTTGAGTGCAGAAGTGAAAATTCAAAACATGAGCTTTGCACACAATAATCTCAGGTAGCACAGTCCATTGGGGGTGCAGAGACAGCCATGAAACATCTCAGAAGAGTGAGCACCCACGGACAGGAGGTAGACAGTTTGACTAAACCGTGACTGTTCCTGCCCTAACCAAACATCCAGTCCTAACTTACAACCTATCTGCCATCCTGTCTTTTTTTTTTTTTTTTTTTTTTGAGACGGAATTTCACTCTTATTGCCCAGGCTGGAGTGCAATGGTGCGATCTTGGCTCACTGCAACCTCCACCTCCCAGGTTCAAGCAACTCTCCTGCCTCAGCTTCCCAAGTAGCTGGGATTACAGGCACACACCACCGCACCCTGCTTATTTTGTATTTTTAGTAGAGATGGAGTTTCACCATGTTGGTCAGGCTGGTCTCGAACTCCTGACCTCAGGTAATCCGCCTGCCTCAGCCTCCCAAAATGCTGGGATTACAGACATGAGCCACCACACCCGGCCATCCTGTCTTGCTGTGAGTAAACACCCATGTCTTCCAAATAAGTTCCAAATTTTAAGTTTTAAAAAATAACATTCTGGGTTGGGTATGGTGGTTCATGCCTGTAATCTCAGCACTTTGGGAGGCCAAAACAGGAAGGTGTCTTGAGGCCAGGAGTTCAAGACCAACCTGGGCAACATAGTGAGTCTCTAAAATTATAAAAGTAAATAAATAAATAATAAGAATATATTCTTGGGTCCAAAGGATTAAAAAAAATAACAAGGAAAACAATTCCTGATCATTCATTAGAGGCAGACTAAACATATTCCTGATTGTCATCTAACACACCTGAGCCACCAGGAGAGTGGTGACTTGGCCTCTTAGTTTGAATGCCAAGGAAGAAAAAATACAAACTTGGCAAAATTAGGGAATTGGCATCACCATTGGAACCTAGAGGAAGCAACATAGAAATATGCCAAGTTCAAAGCCTCTCATAAATAACATCATTTGCCAAAAAATTTACTTTTAATGGAATTTGGACTTAGCTTCAGTAGATTTGGAAGTCATGTTTGGCTGCCCATAATGTGACTTCTGTAAGAAACAGTAAAATAACAAATAACTACTGACAACAGAGAGTTAGTCTTTTGAAGCTCACAGCCTGAAGATGACCTCTCCATGTTTCATTCATTTTCATTTTCATTCATTCCCAGAATTCTCTATAGCTGAGTATAGGAAACTCCTCTACTACAGTACACCTCATTATCTCTAAGGCAAAGTATAGATGTCTACTCCAACTCTTACTGAAACTTCTACACAAAATGACTCTTCAGATTACAGAGCCTTCAGAGTGAACATAAAGAGTTCACTCCCTCTTCAAATAGAGCTTTCTGTTATCTCTCAAAGATAATAAACTTGTTAACTTGCTAGATTTATCCTCAGAATTTCATATTGTCTTTCTTCTCAGCAAGCCACGGAGCTGGTCCCCTCTCTCTCTCGCTCTCTTTTTTTTTTTTTTTTTTTGAGACAGGGTCTCACTCTGTCGCCCAGGCTGGAGCATGGTGGTATAATCTCAGCTCACTGCAGCCTTGACCTCCTGGGCTCAAGTGATCCTCCTGCCTCATGCTCCCAAGTAGCTGGGACCACAGGCATGCACCACCATACCTGGCTAATTTTTGTATTTCTTGTAGAGACAGGGTTTCACCATGTTGCCCAGGCTGGTCTCGAACTCCTGGGCTCGAGCTATCCTCTGGCCTCACCCAAAGTGCTGGGACCCAGATAGAGCAGGTCCTCTCAACCAAACATATTGTATCAGGAACAAAAACATTCTAGGTACAACTTATCCTCAAGTACAACTCTACACTCCGCTTGCTGTGTATGATACATCTTCTTGAGGAGTTAGTTATGAACAATGTAAGACTTCCT
>NW_026652276.1:108918865-108960366 GCF_009828535.3 Hylobates moloch | reverse complement strand
AAACAGAATAAAACAGGACTGTCTGAGTTCTACTTCATTTTAAACTTGTACCTATGATGCAACTTTATTCCTGTCAGCGATGAACGGGATGCCTGCCCTCCCACCACCATTAATAGGAAGATGGATGACTACATCGGTGGGGAAGCTTTACAACACGAAGAGGCTTAAGATCCAGGTCAAACTGTCGACTAATCGCCATCAAAAAGAGCAATTCAAATTCAACTATGCCAAAAAGAAATGATTGATTTGGGCAGGAGTCTGTCAATGTTCAAATGGACAACACTACAAACCTCTATCCATCAAGTTAAATGCAGGCTGTAATCTGAGGGTACAAGTTTTAGTTAATTCATCCTGGTGGCCTTATCAGCAGGCTGTGTGCTTCCAAAGAGGCTTCTAAAGGGACTCTCCGGAGGCCACTTCATGTCATGGAAGTCTTTTGATTCTCCTGGCCAAAATGCTCCCTTCCTGCTTCTATGATGGGAAATTATGGAGTCTCAAATGAGAACTTCTCTGAGTATTGAAGTCCTAGTTTCATTTTGAGGGAAATGTTTTCTTTTTCTTTGTTTTTTTGAGACAGGGTCTCACTCTGTTGCCCAGACTGGAGTGCAGTGGCCCAGTCTCAGCTCACTGCAGCCTCAACTTCCTGGGCTCAAGCAATCCTCCTGCCTCAACCTCCCAAGTAGTTGGGACTACAGGAATGTGCCACCTGGCCTGGCTATTTCTTTTTTTAGAGATGGGGTCTTACTATGTTGTCCAGGCCAGTCTCAAACTCCTGGCCTCAAGTGGTCCTCCCACCTCAGCCTCCTGAGGAGCTGGAATTACAGGTGTAAGCCACTGAGCCTAGCCAAGGGAAATGTTTTCTTATCTATAACTTCCCCTGTGAGTTATACCCAGGCAAAGGGAAAGTAATCTCTGCTTCAGGGCAAAAGCAAAGGCTTTACAACTTTGTTCCTGAATAGAAAGTAATCTTTGTCAACTGGGATCTAACATATAAAATACATGTCTATTACTTGACTGGATGACAACACAATGGGTCCTTCCTTGAAAACTCGTACCCTAAAGCTGACTCTGCACAATCAATCAGAAAAGGAGGGACTTTTTGTTTGTTTCTTGGTGGGTTGTCTGTTTATCTTAAGGAAATTGATTAACTCTTTGAGTCACCATGGGATGGTGAATCGGGTTTGAAGTTCAGCTTCCAGGAGCCATCCACAAAACCACACCGCAGAACTGAACTGATGAGGGAACCATTGGGAGTGACCCTAAGCTCTGGACACTTCAGTTGGCCCCTCCACTTTAACACAAGGAACTTCACCCACCCTGCCACTACTACTGCTGCCTTCAGTACCGAGAGAGCTCCACACCCCTGCCTTATTGTAACTTTGGGACCAGAGCCAGTTTGACATGGATATAACCAATGGCACAGCCTAAGTCACATGCCTGAACCCTAGTTTCAAAGGACACTAGGAAAACAAATTTAGATTATTTTTAAGGACCTGACATGTTTGGTCATTCCTGTAATCCCAGCATTTTGGGAGGCCAAGGCAAGAGGATCACTTGAGGCCAGGAGTTCAAGACCAGCCTGGACAACATAGCAAGACTCCATTTCTAAAAAAAAAAAAAAAAAAATTAATTAGCCAGGTGTAATCATGCACACTTGTAGTCCCAGACACTCAGGAGGCTGAGGCAGGACGATCTGTTAAGGCCAGGAGTTTGAGGCTTCAGTGAGCTATGATTGCACCACTGCACTCCAGCCTGGCTGACAGAGCGAGACTCTGTCTCTAAAAGAACAAAAGTGGGCCGGGCACGGTGGCTCACATCTGTAATCCCAGCACTTTGGGAGGCCAAGGCGGGCAGATCACAAGGTCAGGAGATCGAGACTATCCTGGCTAACATGGTGAAACCCTGTCTGTACTAAAAATATTAAAAAATTAGCCAGGCATGGTGGCAGGCGCCTGTAGTACCAGCTACTGAGGAGGCTGAGGCAAGAGAATGGTGTGAACCTGGGAGGCGGAACTTGCAGTGAGCCCAGATCACACCACCGCATTCCAGCCTGGGCGACAGAGCGAGACTTCATCTCAAAAATAAATAAATAAATGAAAAAAAGTGATATTTTTAGGGTTTATACAGGGTAGTTTTTGCCCCAAACCAAGATTCAAAAAATGAGGCTCTTCCTAAGCAGAGAATGGGATTCAGTTGCTACATGACTGTGATGAATGACAAATATCCACCACAAGTACCATTCAGGAACTATACTTCCAAAGTCTCATTTTTCTAATAACTGGTCCTGTGTTTATGAATAAGAATGTATACACAGCACAAGCTGGCCATAGGTCAACAATGTCAGTGGTTCCAAAACCTAACTATTCATCAGAATGATTAGAGGATCTTTGTTCAGGCTCCACGTATAGAGATTCTGATTCAGGGGGTCTAAATCAGGGCTTTAGAATGTGCACTTTTAACAGATCCCCCAGGTAACTCAAACATGATCAGGCTCCAGTCATGTGGAAACTAGATTTTTTTTCTTTTTAAAAAATTTTTATATTTTTTAATAAATAGAAACGAGGTTTTACTATGTTGCCCGGGATGGTCTCCAACTCCTGGGCTCAAGCGATCCACCTGCCTTGGCCTCCCAAAGTGCTAGGATTACAGTTGCGAGCCACCTCACCCAGTCTGAAAACTACTTCTTGAAACCCTGTCCCTACACTCACAGCCAACAGAAAGTAAATACTGGCCTAACATTAGTTTTGGTCCTAAAGTCCAAGAAATGGCCACATAAAGAATCCATTCTCATATTCTATAAATTTACTATAAAAGATACCAAATTCAGGGAAAACTAATAGGTAATTAATAATTTAAGCTTGTCTATATGATGAATTTTTGTGCATAATTTTATTTTTTATTTATTTATTTATTTATTTATTTATTTATTTATTTTTTGAGACAGAGTCTAGCTCTGTCACCCAGGCTGGAGTGCAGTGGTGCAATCTCGGCTCACTGCAACCTTCGCCTCCCAGGTTCAAGCAATTCTCCTGCCTCAGCCTCCTGAGCAACTGGGATTACAGGCATGCACAGCCATACCTGGCTAATTTTTGTATTTTTAGTAAAGATGGCGTTTCACCATGTTGTCCAGGCTAGTCTCAAACTCCCGACCTCAAGTGATCTACCTGCCTTGGCCTCCCAAAGTGCTAAGATTATAGGCATGAGCCACCGCGCCTGGCCAAATGCAGAATTTTTAAATGGTCATTGCAAATAGTTTTTTTGTTTGTTTGTTTTTTGAGACAGGGTCTCACTTTGTCACCCAAGCTGGAATGCAGCCACGCAATCTCAGTTCACTGCAACTTCCACCTCCTGGACTCAAGCGATCCTCCCACCTCAGCCTCCTGAGTAGTTGGGACCACAGGTGCCCACCACCATGCCCAGCTAATTTTTGTATTTTTTGTAGAGACAGGGTTTTGCCATGTTGCCCCGACTGGTCTTGAACTGGCCACAAGCAATCCACCTGCCTTGGCCTCCCAAAGTGCTGGGGTTACAGGAGTGAGCCACCATGCCCGGCCTGCAAATAGTTTTTAATAGCATGAGAAAGTTCTTATTATACAATATTAAGAGAAAAAAGCATGACACTCAATATTATGTGTGTATGGGGGGCTAAGGGGGTGGATATATAACATGCTTTCAATCATGTAAAATAAATGCACGCATAAATAACAAAAGCAAGATTTAATGTGTGTATTCCACGCCTTCCCTTCTCCACCCACTAATGGCAAAGAGGCCAAAATTAAGAGGATGATTGAAGCAAAAAAGCTAAGTCTGTCAAGATAACAAAAGGCTGGGGAAGAGGGGGAAGTAAACAGTAAAGACTGCAGTTGCAAAGGAGAGAAGTATCTTTTGAAAAGTGGATCTGTTGCCAGGTGCGGTGGTTCATGCCCATAATCCCAGCACTCTGGGAGGCCGAGGCAGGTGGGTCACTTGAGGTCAGGAGTTTGAGAACAGCGTGGCCAATGTGGTGAAACCTTGTCTCTACTAAAAATACAAAAATTAACCGGGAGTGGAGGCAGGTGCCTGTAATCCCAGCTACTCGGGAGGCTGAGGCAGGAACCCGGGAGATGGAGGTTGCAGTGAGCTGAGATCATGCCACTGCACTCTAGCCTGGGTGACAGAAGGACACACTGTCTCAAAAAAAAAAAAAAAAAAATTGGGAAAAACATGACCTATCACACTGATTTTTTTTTTTTTTTGAAACGGAGTCTCGCTCTGTCTCCCAGGCTGGAACAGTGGCACGATCTTGGCTCACTGCAACCTCTACCTCCCGGGTTCAGGCCATTCTCCTGCCTCAGCCTCCCAAGTAGCCGGGACTGCAGGCGCCTGCAACCACACCCGGCTAACTTTTTGTATTTTTAGTAGAGACAGGGTTTCACCGTCTTAGCCAGGATAGTCTCGATCTCCTGACCTTGTGATCTGCCCGCCTCGGCCTCCCAAAGTGCTGGGATTACAGGCTTGTGCCACCGCGCCCGGCCCACACTGATCTAATCAAAAATTTTTCATGGGAATTCTGGAATATAGATTCTCTCTTCTCTACTGAACATAGAAGAGGAAGCTTGCAGACCTGGGACAGAGTTTCTCAATCTCAGCAGCACTGACATTATGGGCTGAACAATTCTTTGATGTGCTGTCCTGTACATTAAGGGATGTTTAGCAGCACCCCTGTTCTCTACCCACCAGATGCTAGCAGCATCACATCCCTTCCCCAGAGTTGTAACAACCAAAAGTGTTTCCCGACATTGCCAAATGTCCCCTAAGGGGAAATATAAAATCACCCCCAGTTGAGAGCCACTGTCCTGGAAGTAGCTGAGTGTCAACCTAGGACCAAAAGTAGGAAGCCCTGCTGAGAACAGAGCCAACTTGGAACAAACCGAGCTGAGACATGAAGGAGGGAGTAAGAGTGGGAGTCGGCCAGGTGTGGTTGCTCAAGCCTGTAATCCCAGCACTTTGAAAGGCCGAGGCGGACAGAGCACCTGAGGTCAGGTGTTCAAGACCAGCCTGGCCAACATGGTGAAACCCTGTCTCTACTAAAAATACTAAAATTAGGCCCGGTGTGGTGGCTCAGGCCTGTAATCCCAGCACTTTGGGAGGCGGAGGCGGGTGGATCACCTGAGGTTAGGAGTTCGAGAGCAGCCTGGCCAACATGGTGAAACTTGGTCTCTACTAAAAATACAAAAATTAGCCAGACGCAGTGGTGCTCACCTGTAGTCCCAGTTACTTGGGAGGCTGAGGCTGGAGAATCGCTTGAACCCGGGAGGCAGAGGTTGCAGTGAGCTGAGATCGCACCACTGCACTCCAGCCTGAGTGACAGAGCGAGACTCTGTCTCAAAAAAAAAAAAAAAAATTAGCTGGCGTCATGGCGCCTGTAATCCCAGCTATTCAGGAGGCTGAAACAGGAGAATCGCTTGAACCCGGGAGGCAGAGGTTGCAGTGAGCCAAGATCGCGCCACTGCACTCCAGCCTGGGCAACAGAGCCAGACTTCGCGTCAGAAAAAGAGTGAGAGTCACATTGTTTATGTCCAGAAAAAGCCTCCCCTGAAGCCAGAATTAATTCTCACCTCTGTTATCAAATTGAACTGGAGTTCACTCACCCAGTGCAATATGACCACAACATCCACACCAAGGTTTGCAGCAGAAGAACGGAAGGCATTTATTTGCAAGCTCCAAGCAAGGAAAATCAAGCAGCTCATGCTTAAGACCCGAACTCCCCGATGGCTTACAGGTAAGGGTTTTTAAAGGCTAGGAGGCAGCGGCTACAGGCAAAGTTATAAATCAATACACAGAGGCTACACATTGGTTTGACCTAAACAGGCAGGCAGACATCTCAAAATGGGGGCCCATAGGTCATAGGTGGATTCAAATATTTTTCTGATTTGCGATTGGTTAAGGAAACAAAACCTTACCTAAAAGTTTGGGATCAGTAGAAAAGAATGTTAGCTCTGGCTCATGGGTGTGACTTCCTCTAGGCCCCTCAGGAAGAAATTTAGAACAAAGAATAACGGTCAGGGTTCAGTCCTCAGTATCTGAGGTCTACATTCCAGAGGATCTGTTTGATGGGGGTCCGGATTTCTGAAAAGCAACTCAGAGACACACGTTAAGATGTTATCTTTATTTCTATAGGGGGATCAAACATATGATTTTAACTTCCTTGGCTATTGTTTTAAGCTACAATTACTTTTTTGCTTATCAAGTTGCTCATTGACTTCTCAGGGCTAGCTAGGTGCCTGGAAATTCCCTTGAAGGAACTCAAGATTTTTCTTCATTTCCTGCAGGGATCTGTGCTCCATCTCGTCTCTACATAAACCTATAAATCCCCCTCTCATGTTTTATAATTAAGCTAGTTTAGGTTGAATTTTTTGTTGTTTGCATCAGAAATCACCCTCTCTAATGCCCTTAAAGTTTTTCAAGAGAATCAAGTAAAGTCTTGTGGAGAAATTGAATAAAAGAGTTAGAATCCCTAAAAGCATCCTCAGCTGGTTAAGGGTAGTAAAAGAGTCACCTGAAATATATCAAAATTCCAAGGGAGCACTATTTGCAGGAGTAGAGACCATGTTCACAACCACTCATAGGATGCAGGAACCATGTACTGAGAATTCGATATACACACTAGCCTGGAACCTACAAAATCCAAAGGATAAACATGGAATCATCTAGTAGGGACACCTCTAAAACTCAGGGCAAATGGGTCACCCACACCATTGGATTGATCACCCAATCCATTTCCACTCAAGATGGGCTCTCAGTAAATACATATAGGTATATTTAACAGGTTGAGATCCTATATGGATAGATACAGGATTCCAAAGTAAGTTGTAAGGCAGCTAGGCAGCTCTTTATGTAGAAATTTCTTCTTTTTTTTTTTTTTTTTGAGATGGAGTTTCAGGAGTTTCACTCTTGTCGCCCAGTCTGCAATGGCGCTATCTCGGCTCACTGCAACCTCTGCCTTCCAGGTTCAAGAGATGATTCTCCTGCCTCAGCCTCCTGAGTAGCTGAGATTACAGGTGCCTGCCACCAAGCCCAGCTAATTTTTGTATTTTTAGTAGAGACAGGGTTTTGCCATGTTGGCCAGGCTGGTCTCGAACTCCTGACCTCAGGCGATCCACCTGCCTTGGCCTCCCAAAGTGCTGGGATTACAGGTGTGAGCCACCACACCTGGCCCTATGTAGAAATTTCTAAGTATTACCGAATGCTAGAGATTTGGTCTAGGTCCTGTTGCTCACTGCACAGAAAGCCAAGCACTGAGACAATGAATATTGCCAGGGAAGCAATGCTTTATTCAGGTGACATCAGCCAGGAGATGGGAGATAAGTCTCAAATTCGTCTCCTCAACCAACTAAAATTTTGGGTTTATATAGCGGGGAAGGAATATGACTGTGTGCAGGAAAACAGGAATTAGAGAGGGGTAAGGAGGCAATTATGATGGATGAGGAATCTGGCATCTCGTCATCTGGATGTGATGATCTGGTGAGTTCCAGTACTTTGATACTATCTGGTATCTACTGAGGGTTGATTCCCTGAGAAAGGATCTCGGATAGGACAAATGTTAAGCTTCAAGCTTTAAGATCAAGATGGCCAGGCCAGGCGCACTGGCTCATGCCTATAATCCCAGCAATTTGGGACAGACAGGCAGACAGATCACCTGAGGTCAGGAGTTCAAGACCAGCCTGGCCAACATGGTGAAACTCCTTCTCTCCAAAAAAAAAAAAAAAAAAATTAGCCAGGTGTGGTGGCACATGCCTGTAATCCCAGCTACTCAGGAGGCTGAGACAGATGAATCACTTGAACCAGGGAAGCAGAGGTTGCAGTGAGCTGAGATCGCGCCATTGCACTCCAGCCTGGATGACAAGAGTGAAACTCTGTCTCAAAAACAAACAAACAACCCATAAACATTGGTTCTGTGGGGAAATTGGGCCAGTTTCAAAAGGAGGTGGTCAAGAATTGAGTTAAACGAACCTTAAACCCCTCACCCACATCAAGGAGGGGACATGGGTATTGGTGGAAGATTTCTCTGGAGAAAGTTATTGGTGCGCCATAACCCCCTCCATGCAATAGGACAACATAGAGGAAGGTAAGGGAAGACAAGGTAAGGGCAGACAGAATGGACTCCCACCTGAGAAACCTCATGGGTGAGAAGCAGTCTGGTGGGCTGTGGATAGAGGAGCCACAGGAAAGACAGCTGTTTGGAGATCTGCCTGCCCTCCATAATGTGTTGGGCTAAAGAATGCATGTGGGTTTTCCACGGACTGGATGTGGGCCACCTGCAAGAGAGGATTGACATAAGGTCTACTGAAGGATGTGAACAGGACTTGGCAGAGAGAAACTGAATGAACCACCAGATTCTAAGAACTGTGAAAAGAGCATTAGACAACCACAGGCATGTGTGTCACCCAGATGAAGGGAGCATTGGACAGAAGGGAAAGGATATCTCAGAAGAACCGACAACACACCTGTATTAGTCAGAGTTCTCCAGAGAAACAGACCAATAGGATAGATGTAGACCTAGAAGAGGAGATTTATTATGGGAATTGGCTAACATGATTATGGAGGCTGAGAAGCACCACAATACTCCATCCGCAAGCTGGAGAACTAGGAAAATTGTGGTTTAATTCAGTCCAAGTCCAAAGGTCTGAGCCTCAGGGGAGCCAGTGGTATAACTCCCAGTTTACAGCCAAAGGCCTGAGAAGCAAGGGGTAGGAGGGGAACAAAGGTGTAAGTCTCAGATTCGAAAGCATGAGAACCAGGGGTGCTAATGTCTGAGGGCAGAATATAAACGTCCCTGCTTAAAAACAGAGAGAGAATTTGCCTTTCTTCCATCTTTTTATCCTATTCTGGCCCTCAGTTAATTGAATGATGCCCATTCACATTGGTGAGAGTAGATCTATCTACTTTACTCAGTCTCTTAATTCAAATGCTAACCTCTTTAGGAAACACCCTCACAGACAACCCAGAAATAATGTTTTACCAGCTATCTGGACTTCCCTTAGCCCAGTCACATTGACACATAAAATTACTCATCACACCACCTAAGGAAACAAGTCAACTGTAAACTCTTGCTAAGCTCAGATAACACAAAATCATCTGATGACAATACCTATCAGTTAGGAATATTCTCCTCCTCTCATCTTTTCCTCAGCCCCACAGGGATCAGAAACCATTTTCAATGAGCTAGCAGAAAAAAACTGGAGAGAGAAAGAACCCAATCATGACCCCTGATATGATTTGGCTGTGTCCCCACCCAAATCTCATCTTGAATTGTAGTTCCCATAATCCCCATGTGTCATGGGAGGGAGCCAGTGGGAGGTAATTGAATCATGGGGTGGGTTTTCCCATGCTGTTTTCGTGATATTAAATAAGTCTCATGAGATCTGATGGTTTTATCAATGGGAGTTCCCCTGCACATGCCCTCTTGCCTGCCACCATGTAAGATGTGCCTTTGCTTCTCCTTTGCCTTCCACCATCATTGTGAGGCCCCCACAGCCATGTGGAACTGTGAGTCCATTAAACCTCTTTTTCTTTATAAATTACCCAGTCTCAGGTATGTCTTTTTTTTTTTAGACAGAGTCACTCTGTTGCCCAGGCTGGAGTGCAGTGGTGCGATCTCGGCTTACTGCATGCAACCTCTGCCTCCCGGGTTCAAGTGATTCTCCTGCCTCAGCCCCCAAAGTAGCTGGGGTTACAGGCATGCACCACCACATCCAGCTCATTTTTGTATTTTTAGTAGAGACAGGGTTTTGCCATGTTGGTCAGGCTGGTCCCGAATTCCTGACCTCAGGTGATCCACCTGCCTCTCGGGTATATCTTTATTAGCAGCATGAGAATGGACTAATATAACCCCCTTCCCAGGAAACCTTCTGCAGGAAGAGGTCAAAATTCTGCCTTTGAAGGAAAATGATGTGCTAATGATGACATGGGACTGGACAAATGCATAGTGGATACTGTGCTTTTGAAGTAAAGTGATTATACAACTTATTATTTCCTAAGTGTATAAAAAAAAGTCATGGAGGCTGCTACACAAGTCTTCATACAAGGGTAGTGGAAGAACTAGAACAACTAAGAAAGTTTAAAGGGGTAACAGAAATAAAATTACAAATCACTTGAGGAAACCACTCCTGATGAGAGAGACAAAAGAAGTAACAAACTGCACAAGGTACACATTCAAGAAATCTATCTAGGGGGTCATAAAAAATCCTGAAGATAACTGTGCTTTAATTTTTGAATACAAAGGAATAGAATTTATTAGATAAGGCTGGGCATTATGACAAAAGAAAAAAAATTTAAAAATCTTGGCTGGGTGTGGTGACTGTTGTTTGTAATTGTCCCAGCACTTTGGAAGGCCAATGTGGGAGGATCATTGAGGCCAGAAGATTGAGACCAGCCTGGGCAACATAGCGAGATCCCATCTTTACAAAAAATGTTTTTAAATTAGCCAGGTATGGTGGCATGCACCTGTAGTCCCAGCTACTTGGAAACTGAAGTGGGAGGATGGCTTGAGCCCGGGAGTTCGAGGCTGCAGTGAGCTATGATTGCACCACTGCACTTCAGCCTGGGCAACAGAGCAAGATCCTATCTCCAAAAAGAAGGAAAAAAGAAAAAACCTAGCCAAGTGGAAGTTTACAAATCAAAACTACAGTCCATGAAATTAAAATAATGAGAGGATAGGTTGGACAGTGGACTTGACATTGGTGGGGAAAAAAATTAGTGAACAGGAAGATAAATCTTAGGAAATCATCTAGAGCTTCTCTGAGCTTTTCAAAGATGCTGAGGTCCCATCACCAGTGTGTTTCTCCATATCTGCTCCCCACATATTTCCTCCCAGTGTCCCCCAGTTCGTATCAGCCAAGTCCTGCAATTGGAGGTGGTGGGTGTGCTATTTCCTCCCAAAGCCATGACTGTTTTTCCTCACTGGGCTGACCTGATTCTAACTCTCAGTCAGAAGGCAATGACCAACAGTCATACAGAAGCAAAAAATGAATTATTTAGGCAGTTAGTGAGAGTAAGAGAGTCCTCAGTAAGGTTTCCCTTTTAATAAAAAAGCAACCCTCAAATCATTCATTTTCTAACAAAAAGCAGCCTGAAAATTCAAACCGCAAACATAGATAAGCAACCTGGAAGTTTGCATAGGTAAATGCTGTGCCAACAGAAAAGGGATAACTGGAAGCCAGGTATCAACAACATGGAAGCTGCAACTTCTTTTTTCTTTGTCAACCACGTGTACAGTAAAGGAACAGGCAACATGGCGCCAGCCAGGTAGAGAATCCATCTACATAATAAAAGATTAGAGTGGGGTGGCCAGTTTCTTCACACAGTATGTAAATGGCACACCTGGTCCAACCAATCTCTTGGCACCCTATGTAAATCAGACACCGCCTCCTCAAGCTCGTCTATAAAACCCCATGCATTTCACCACAAAACTGGAAGACCCACTCAGGAGCCCGTCTCTCTCTGCAGGAGAGAGAGCTTTTCTCTCTCTTTCACCTATTAAACCTCCACTCTTAACCTCACTCCTTTTGTGTCCATGTCCTTGATTTCCTGGCATGAGGCAACGAACCTTGGGTATTACCCCAGATGAACAATGCCGCTTCAACAAGACCTTGAGAAAGACAAGAATCATCTTGTGAGGTTTTGAAGATCTCCAGGCAAGGGAAGGCTGCTGTATCCTAGCAAAAGAGAAATTCTGCCTCTGCCATCCCAGAGTTACAGGAGAATCCACAAGTTCCAAGATTCTCAGGCCTGTCCAGCCAAACATCCTAATGCCAGAACTCAGAGTCCTACTCTTCTCCTGTCAAGGCCCTGCCTTTGGGATAGGAAGCTTCCTGGGGTCATGCTTTCTGTTTCCCTTATAGCTTTGCTATCCTTAAAACTGATTCCTGAGCCTGAATTTCAGCACTATCTGCTCTGCAGCTGTGGGAGATGAATCTCTTTCAAGACTGCCTTGCCAACTTTCACAGTGTGTCTGAGTTGACTATTAGCTGAACTGAGCCTGCATTTTCTATTTTCGGGACTTCTGTATCAGTCAGGGTTTGATCAGAAAAATAGAACCACTAGAAATCATCTAGAATATGGGATTTATTGCAGGAATTCAACCTTATATAATTTGGAGAGCTGACTATCCAGTCTATGTACAGTTGTTGCTTCTGCGTCCAGTGCTACAAATAAATTGAGCTAGGGAGAAAGCCTGGTCCAGGAGTCAGAGAAGGTGAAGAAGGAGGTTTCTTCATACCTACGAGGTGAGCAAGCAGATCAGCAACCAAGTTCATGAGCTGGAACAGTGCCTGGTACCCTGCTCACCCTCTGAGTGTAAAACAACTATGGCTGCCTCCCAAAGCCTGCACAAGATCATGTGGCCAAGACTATGCAGAAAAGGGAATTTTGGGAAGTGTAGTTCCAGCTTAGCTAAGGTGACACAGAACAAATCCACCACAGCTCCTAAGGCAATTAACAAAAGTCCACCAACCCTACAATCCTTGTCATTATCATTGTCCCCATATTATCCAAATGTCATAGCTACTGCAAAGTCAACGCTTCACCCTCCATCTGCCTCTTGGGCCACTGTCCTCCCAGGGAGAGTCTAGCAACTGGAGTGCTACAGAAGATCAGGGGTTATCCACCCAACTTACCACCAGGAGTGGGGTCCTTACTGCCCTTTGACCAGAGAGTGAGCCCAGTTCCAGAATCCATCCTGAAATTCTGCTTTCTAGACCATTTTGTTCTGGATTTCCCCCTGGGAAGCAGAACCCGAGACGAGGGCTTTTGTGCAAGCAGCTAATTTGGGAGGCAATTGCAGGGCTAGGAGGAGGGGGATGGGAAAGAGGCAAAGCTGATGTGAGACTGAGTCTTTGAGCTCCTCACTGCCGTGGGAAACTGGGGCTTGATTCTTCCAGGATCTGTGAGAAGCCACATAAAATGCACCTCAGAATCACCCACAGGAAAGATGGATAAAAGGATTATTCATGGATAAAGAGAATATTTATCCACTTTCTCCCCTTCTGCATTAGACAGTTTGCACTCTAGGATGTTAACTCTCTCTCTCTTTCAAGAGGCAGGTGCATGAGTGACAGGAGGCTTTTTTTTTTTTTTTTTTTTTTGAGACAGAGTCCAGGCTGAAATGCAGTGGCACAATCTCAGCTCACTGCAACCTCCACCTCCCAGGTTAAAGCGATCCTCCCAACTGAACCTCCTCAGTAGCTGGAACTACAGAGGCATGCCACCACACCAGGCTAATTTTTGGATTTTGTATTTTTAGTAGAGACAGAGTTTCGCCATGTTGGCCAGGCTGGTCTCAAACTTCTGATCTCAAGTGATCTGCCCTCCTTGGCCTCCCAAAGTGCTGGGATTACAGGTGTGAGCCACCTCACCCTCCCCGACAGGAGGCTTCTGGAGGCACCCCAGTGGCGTGACCCCAGAGAAGCCCAGGATGGAAAGTGAAAGCTAGGCAGGATAGCTGAGCCGGGGGCTATCAGGTTTCACCTGCACTGAGCTGGTTGCTGCAGCAACGGCCAAAGTGAAAAGTGAGATCAGAGAATGTGAAATGGGATGCAAGTGCTATTCAAAGCAAGGAGGAAGAGGCAAGGAAGAAAAGAAAGAGTAGGCCAGGCACAGTGGCTCACGCCTGTAATCCCAGCACTTTGGGAGCCTGAGGCGGGTGGATCACTTGAGGTCAGGAGTTCGAGACCAGCCTGGAACAACCAGTGCCTGGTACATGCCTGTAATCCCATCTACTTGGGAGGCTGAGGCAGGAGAATCACTTGAACCCAGGAGGCAGAGGTTGCAGTAAGCTGAAATCGCGCCACTGCACTCCAGCCTGGGTGACAAAGCGAGACTCCTCCAAAAAAAAAAAAAGGAAGAGTGTAAGGAGGACATAAAACTTCTGAAAGCTCTGGTCCCTCTGATAATGCTTGACTAAGAAGAAATTGAAGATGCAGGAAGTAGAGGATTAATTTAGCAAGCAGTCACCATGGACACTCAGGACATCCCAGCTGCTGGTGGATGATGTCTGGATGGCAGGAGATCAGCACTGGTGTACATACACCTATCCAAAGGGTATTCCGGGATAGCTGTCACCCCTGCTCTCCTAAATTATAACAAACTCATCTGTAACCAAACTCCATTGGAAAATGGCCCACAGGCCAGGCGCAGTGGCTCACACTTGTAATCCCAATACTTTGAGAGGCCAAGGCAGGAGGATCACTTGAGGCCAGGAGTTTGAGACCAGCCTAGGCAACATAGCAAGACTGTAACTCTACCAAAATGAATTTAAACTTAGGCAGGCTTGGTGGCATGCACCTGTAGTCTTAGCTGCTTGAGGGGCTGAGACAGGAGGATTGCTTGAGCCCAGGATGTCGAGGTTGCAGTGGGTTATAATCACTGCACTGCACTCCAGCCTGGGTGACAGAACAAGGCTCTGTCTCAAAAAAAAACAAATGAAGGAGAAGGAGAAGAAGAAGGAGAAGGAGAAAGAGAAGGAGAAGAAGAAGAAAGAAAAGAAGGAAAGGGAAGGGAAAGGAAGGGAAAGAAAGGGAAGGGAAAGGAAGGGACGGAAAGGGAAGATGGCCCACGTAAATGAAGGGTCATAGTAATAATGGCAACACAAGATGTCTAAGTGACCTAGTGTTAGACATTTTATTGACTAAGGACCAAGAGAGAGGAATAGAGATGCGACTACTTTTACACCTTTTATGAAGCAAGGCGCAGGGGCTGGTTCTGCAGAATGGTTCAGAAGAATGAAGGTCTAAATGCCCTCCCAGTGAATCATGCCAAGAGCACTTCATCACACCTTAAACTCTTCCTCGACAAGTTCCCATTTTCTATCTTGTCTCTAAAGAACAGCTAGAGTGAAAAGGAGGGAGCTGAGAATAGGTTGATTTGAGAACGCTGAATAGTCACAGCCCACCCATAGAGACTCCCTTTTCTCCTGCATCCACTTTAGAAATGCTTCCGGAGAGGGCAACAGCTCCTATAAGATGTGTAATCCTTATCAATACAGCAAAGAGGCTATCAAAGCAGGAAAGATCACATGGCTGTTAAGATAAAGGTCTGGCTGTTCCAGGGTGGGCTTATCAAGGTTTAGCAGTAAGCGAGTTTTGTTGCTTCGACTGCATTTAAAAAGTTCATTGATTTGCAGCTAATACCAAGTTGTCATAGTTTCATGAGTAACAGCTTGTGGTTTGCAGAATCAAAGCCTTTTCCTGAATCAATAATAGCAGATTCACTGAGGTGCCTGGGCCTTTGCAGAGAGGGGAAAAGCTGAGAAAGACGGCTGGGTAGAGAGAGGGAGTAAATTTGGTCAGACCATAAGTGGCCTATAAAACAGGAAAAATGGCACTCTCCCTCTCAAAGCCCTCAAAAGCAACAGAAATTGAGCCTTTTAAAAATTCAAAGTGACTTGTAAAGAGGCCACTGTTTGCAAAAATACAGAGATGAAATGTGTACATATATGCATGTAGTAAATTGACTCTAAGGAGGAAAAAAGTCAAATTGAAGATTTTTAAAAAATTCATCAACTGGTTATATTTATCCCAATAGCCTTTAACATCCTGAGCTTGGGCCGGCACGGTGGCTCATGCTTGTAATCCTGGCACTTTGGGAGGCCAAGGCGGGTGGATCACCTGAAGTCAGGAGTTCGAGACCAGCCTGGCTAACATGGTAAAAGCCCATCTCTGCTAAAAATACAAAATTAGCTGGGCATGGTGGTGCATGACTGTAATCCCAGCTACTCAGGAGGCTGAGGCAGGAGAATCACTTGAACCTGGGAAATGGAGATTGGAGTGAGCCAAGATTGTGCCACTGCACTCCAGCCTAGGCATCAAGAGCGAAACTCGGTCTCAAAAAGAAAAAAATACCCTGAACTTGGCACAACTGAGCATTTTGCTTGACCCAGCTGCTAGGGAAACATTGACCTGTACTTCTCTTTTTCTGCTGTTGGAAAATACACACACACGCATGCACACACATGTGCGCACACACACACACACACAGACCCATTACATTAGCCTTGACCCAATTAAGAAGGCAAATCTCTAATGATATCTAAGTGTTGTCTTGGCCTTTGAAAGCATTTTCTCAGCCTACTCCATTTGAGCTTGTCCATGTTGGGCTGAGAGAGCTGTTATTTTTATCTACTTTTGAATGAGGAGAAAATTGAGTCTTGGAACAGCCTGCCCAATTCTTCTGGTGGTGCCCAGCACAGACATCCCGAATTGATCAAGGCACTCTTCCCAAGAAGTTCAGACTAAGTCTCAGAATCCTGTCCTCAGCCAACCTCCAGGCAGCCACTATCAATTAATAGAAGAAAATAGTCGATTTGCCATCCTGGACCCACGTGATCTGCCCAAGGTCACAGAACTACTTAATGGACTAAAACCAAGTCATACATCTCTTATTTCAGTGCTTTTTATATGAAGTAGAATGCTTTTACCCCGGTGAGGGGAGCTTACCACCTTTGCCACAACTAAAAGCTACAACCAGCTGGGGGTTTTGCTTCTCTTCACACAACTGCTCAACCCTGTTCACACCACTACTTAGGAAGCTTAAGAAGTAACAGAGTGCTCCTAGAAATTTTAAATCACATTTATGATCCACATTATATTTCTATTAGACAGTACTGCCCTAGATGGTAGGCAGCCATCAGAATCTTTATTTTTTTACTTTATTATTTATTTATTGAGATGGAGTCTCGCTCTGTTGCCCAGGCTAGAGTGCAGTGGTGTGATCTTGGCTCACCACAAACTCTGACTCCCAGGTTCAGGTGATTCTCCTGCCTCAGCCTCCCAAGTAGCTGGGATTACAGGTGCATGCTACCACACCCAGCTAATTTTTGTATTTTTAATAGAGATGGGTTTTCCCCATGTTGTCCAGGCTGGTCTTGAACTCATGACCTCAGGTGACCCACCCGCCTTGGCCTCCTGAAGTGCTGGGATTACAGGTGTGAGCCACCATGCCCAGCCTAGAATCTTTACATTAAAGAACTGTATTCCTAAATTGGGCACAGTGGCTCATGCCTGTAATCCCAGCACTTCAGGAGGCCAAGGCAGGAAGATAGCTTGAGCCAAGGAGTTCGAGACCAGCCTGGGAAACATAGCAAGACCCCATCACTAGAAAAAATAAAAAGATTAGCCCAGTGTGGTGGAATACACCTGTAGTCCCTACTGCTCGTGAGGTTGAGACAGGCAGATTGCTTGAGCCCAGGAGATCGAGGCTGCAATAAGCCATGATCACACCACTGCTGCAGGGTGACAGAGCAAGCCACTGTCTCAAAAACAAAAAAGAGCTGTATTCTTTAATTTACACATTTATTGAGCCCAAATTAAATAATATACTTTTTTTTTTTAACTAGACAAATGCAGTAGTGAGAAGTGGGAAAAGAACAGAACGGGGAGTTCCATCAGTAACAGCTTGTGAACAATCAATTGAGATAACTCACTCCATCTAGACCAGCCCAATATAACTTCAAAGAGTGACAAATGCCAAGAAAAAGACGATGACTCAGGGTAAGGGGATACAGAACAACAATGGGTGTGGTTGGAATGAGTTATTCATTTATTTATTTATTTATTTATTTATTTATTTATTTTTATAAGAGACAAGGTCTTGCTCTGTTGCCCAGGCTGGAGTGCAGGGGGGCAATCATAGCTCACTGCAGCCTCAAACTCCTGGGCTCAAGGGGTCCTCCCACCTAGGATCATTTGAACCCTAGGGTGAGCAATTTTAGAGGAAGTGATCAGGGAAGGCCTCTTAAAGGAGCTGACAGTGGAGCAGAAACTTGAGTGAAGTGAGGGGCATGCTACCTGAAGATCTAGAGAAAGAGTATTCCAAGGAACCATGGAGGGAGGAACATGCTACGCATGATCAAGAAATAACATGGGGGTGCCGGGCATAGTGGCTCACGCCTGTAATCCCAACACTTTGGGAGGCCAAGGTGGGCAGATCACTTGAAGTCAGGAGTTCGAGACCAGCCTGGCCAACATCTCTACTAAAAATACAAAAATTAGCCAGGCGTGGTGGCAGGTGCCTGCAGTCCCAGCTCCTCGAGAGGCTGAGGTAGGAGAATCACTTGAATCTGAGAGGCAGAGGTTGTAATGAGCTGAGATCATGCCATTGCACTCCAGCCTGGGCAACAGAGTGAGACTGTCTCAAAAAAAAAAAAAAGAGAGAGAGAGAGAAGTGGCCGGGCATGGTAGCTCAAGTCTGTAATCCCAGCACTTTGGGAGGCTGAGGCAGGAGGATCACCTGAGGTCAGGAGTTCAAGACCAGCCTGGCCAATATGGTGAAACCCCATCTCTACTAAAAGCACAAAAATTAGCTGGGTATGGTGGCCTGTGCCTGTAATCCCAGCTACTTGGGAGGCTGGGGCAGGAGAATCGCTTGAACCCTGAAGGTGGATGTTATAGTGAGCCAAGATCGCACCATTGCACTCCAGCCTGGGCAATAGAGAAAGACACCATCTCAAAAAAATAAAGAGAAATTACATGGGGGGATGTGGTAGGAGATATGAGGTCAGCAGGAGTCAGCTCTCCTAGGGCTTCATAGGCCACGATGAGGAGCTTCCATTTCATTTTATTCTAGTTGGAATGGTAAGCCACTATACCTTTTTTTTTTTTTTTTGAGACAGTGTTTTCTTGCTCCGTCACCCAAGCTGGAGTGCAGTGGCACAATCACTCCTCACTGCAGCCTTGACCTCCTGGCCTCAAGTGATCCTCATCCTCCCAAGTAGCTGGATTTACAGACATGACCCACCACACCCAGCAGACTATACAATTTAAAGCAGGCAAGAAGTGCACCTGACTCAGGTTTAAAAGACTGCATGACCAGGCCAGGAGTGGTGCTCATGCTTGGAATCCCAGCACTATAGAAGGCTGAGACAGGAGGATTCCTTGAGCCCAGGAGTTCTAGGCTGCAGTGAGCCATGATCACATTGCGGTATTCTAGCCTGGGAGACAAAGACCCTGTCTGAAAAACAAAAAACAAAGAACAAAAAAAAAGAAAGAAAAAAAATTAAATGACCAGATGTGTTTATTTATTTATTTTTCATTTTTATCTTATTTTGAGACAGAGTCTTGCTCTATTGCCCAGGCTGGAGTGCAGTGGCACAATTTTGGCTCACTGCAACCTCTGTCTCCTGGGTTCAAGCGATTCTTCTGCCTCAGCCTCCCAAGTAGCTGGTATTACAGGTGCCCACCTCCCCACTCGGTTAATTTTTGTATTTTTAGTAGAGATGCAGTTTCACCATATTGGCCAGGCTGATCTTGAACTCTTGACCTCAAGTGATCCACCTGCCTTGGCCTCCCGAAGTGCTAGGATTACAGGCATGAGCCACCACGCCCAGCCCAGATGTGTATTTTTAAAGATCACTTGCATAGCAGTGTACGTGTAAGCGAAGTATTAACACTTAGTAGATGAGGAAGAGAATAATGACGAGGGAAGAAGCTGGGGTCACTGGCTGCAATATTCCAGTTGAAGTCATCCAAGAGGAAGTTAGAAATACAAGTCTAATTGTCAGAAGAGAGTAGTCCCTAGACATGGAATGATTTGGGGGTCAGTAGCTGTGTCAGTCTGGGTCCTTCTAGAAGCAGACACAAAGACAGGATTAGACATGTAAGAGGGGTTGGGTGCAGTGGCTTTTGCCTAAAATGCCAGCACTTTGGGAGGCCGAGGAGGGAGGATTGCTTTAGCCCAGGAGTTTAAGACCAGCCTGGGCAACACAGAGAAACCCTGTCTCTACCAAAAAATTTTAAAAAATTAGCCAGGCTTGGTGGCATGCACCTGTAGTCCCAGCTACTCGGGAGGCTGAGGTGGGTCACTGGAGGTCAAGGCTGCAGTGAGCTATCCTTGTACCAATGCACTCCAGAGCCTGGGCAACAGATCAAGACCCTGTCTCCAAAAAATATATATATACATATATTAGGGGATATGCCTGAGAAGGATAAAAAGGAGGGAGGCAGAAAAGGCAGAGACAGTTTTCAGACCAGTAGGCAGGTCTGGCACCTGTGAAGGACAAGGGGAAGGAAGATTGGATGGAAGACTTCTAGACTGCAGCATAGCTCCAAGAAAGGCTTGGCTAGGACTATGGGGGGGCCTCATGCCAAAATTGCCATAAGAATGGCCCTGCCATGGTAAATGCCATGATTGCTTAGTCATTTACCACGAATAGCCTTAGGGAAGTGTGGCCTCAGCAAGGATGCGGAGTGGATCCAGAAACATAGCAGCTGAGACCATCAGTCAATTACACTCCTGACGGTGGTCCTAAGCAGCTGGTTCTTATATCTACCACGGCAGCCAAGGATGTCAATGGAACCCATCCCCTCCTCCCTTCTCAGGGACTTGTCTTCTAGATCTTCAACCTATCCATCCATGAGCCATCATGCTTTAGACAGTTGTATCCTTAGAAGATCTTCTCTTGACCTCAAATCCTCCTACGAATATGTCTTCTCTTAAATTAAAATTTTAATTTCATTTCTTAAAAATTTAATTTTTAGAAAGATTTTTTTTCTGACAACACCTGGTCTTCTTTGTGATTTTTTAAAAATGCTCTCTCACACAGGCTGGAGTGCAGTGGCAGGATCATACATAGCTCACTGCAGCCTTGAACTTCTAGGCTCAAGCCATCCTCCCACCTCAGCCTCTTGAGTATCTGGGACTACAGGTGTGCACCACCACACCTGGCCAACTTTTTATTTTATTTTGTGGAAATGAGGTTTTGTTATGTTGCCCAGGCTGGTCTTGAACTCTTGATCTCAAACTATCCTCCTGCCTCAGCCTCCCAAAGTACTGGGATTACAGGTGTCAGCCACCACACCTGGTCTTCTTTCTGATTTTTTAAAAATTAATCTAATTTTAAAGCAAGGTTAATAATCAGCACCTTGTTCTAGCTATGTCTCTTCTTCTGTGAAACAATGGGAGGCCTCACCTTCAACAAGTGAAGAGTCCTGGGGAGGAACCACATTGCAGAGAATTAAAATACTTGGGCTAACACATACCCCTGTATGTTTCAGAGGCACAACACAACGTTACATGGTTAAAACTTGTGATCCTCTCCATATACAAATCTGTACCATCTCCAATCTCCTCCAACCAGGAGAAAGGCTTCTCTATCCATTCCATTGCTCAAGTCATGAATCTGGGACCTAGTCTACCAACTCCTCTTCCCTCACCCTCTCACCCACCACCTCCAGTGGAGAACCAGATCTTACCCATTCCACCGTCCCAATTTTCTTTCACCTCTGTGCACTTGGCTCCATCCCCATCCTCCTGCCCAACTCCTAGACATTAATGTCACTTCTCTGAATTGCTGCAAGAACCTTCAACCTGGTCTCTCTGCTTCCATTCTTGTTTCTTTCCAATTCTTTCCCCACACAGTCAGTCAGATCTGACGAAACCCCTCAGGTCAGGTGAACACCCTACTTTATATCTTTCCAATAGTTTCCCATTGCACTTGCAATAAAATACAGAATTCTTAATGTAGCCTACAAGGCCGCATGTGTTCTGTCTGCTGCCTCCTCGGGGCTGTGAGCAACTTTGCTCCTCTGGCTCTGACACTGGCCTTCCCATGATCTCTGAAGGTTTGCCAATCAAGAAAGTCACAAAAATCTATATATTTAGAAAGAAATAATTGCTTGGTTTTTTTTTTTTTTTTTTTTTGAGAGTTTTGCTCTTGTTGCCCAGGCTGGAGTGCAATGGCAAGATCTCAGCTCACTGAAACCCCTGCCTCCCAGGTTCAAGCGATTCTCCTGCCTCAGCCTCCCAATTAGCTGGGATTACAGGCACCTGCCACCACTCCCGTATAATTTTTTTGTATTTTTAGTAGAGATGGGGTTTCACCACGTTGGCCAGGCTGGTCTTGAACTCCTGACCTCAGGTGATCCACCCGACTCGGCCTCCTAAAGTGCTGGGATTACAGGCTTGAGCCACCATGCCTAGCCAGAAATGCTTTATTTCTAAAAGGAGGTATCGCAACCTGCAGGCAGGAAATGGAGCCTCAAAGGAGGAAAGATGAGACAGTAATTTATGCTGAATGGGTTGGCTAAGTATGCATATTCAACAGGTTATAGGAGGAGCTATTCATATTCATGGAGGCACGCGTGCACAGTAAGTTAACATGTATGTTATGTACATCTCATGTTCTCTTTGGGATGGAGACTTAACATTTAAAGGTATTATAGCTGGGCACAGTTGCTCACGCCTGTAATCTCAGCATTTTGGGAGGCTGAGGCAGGCAGATCATTTGAGTCCAGGAGTTCAAGAGCATCCTGGGCAACATGGTGAAACCCCATCTCTAACAAAAATACAAAAATTAACTGGGCATGGTTGCATGTGTCTGTGGTCCTAGCTACTCAGGAGGCTGAGGCAGGATGGATTGCTTGAGCCCAGAAGGTGGAAGTTGCAGTGAGCCAAGATTGCACCACTACACTCCAACCTTGGCGACAGAGTGAAACCCTGTCTCAAAAAATAATAATAATAGGGCCGGACATGGTGGCTTAGGACTATAATCCCACACTTTGGGAGGTCAAGGTGGGAAGACCACTTGAGGTCAGGAGTTCAAGACCAGCCTGGTCAACATGGCAAAACCTCATCTCTACCAAAAATACAAAAATTAGCCTGCCACAGTGGTGTGTGCTTGTAATCCCAGCTACTTGGGAGGCTGAGGCAGGAGAATCACTTGAACCCAGGAAGCAGAGGTTGCAGTGAACAGAGATCATGTCACTGCATTCCAGACTGGGCAACAGAGTGAGGCTCTGTGTCAAAAAATATATAATAATAATAATAATAAAGGAATTACAATTAGGCCCTATAGATCAAAAGGTGAGGCAGAGGACACAAAGGCACTCAGTACACAGCCTCCGTAAACTCACTGGAACCACTCCCTGGCAGGTGGTCTGCTATCAGGAAAGAATACTGGTCAGCTGTGGTGTAAATCAACAGTGGAGCAAGTTTTGTAAAGGGGCTGGTTGCTGTTGAACTCTTGGGAAAGAAAGCCTAACAGCAGTTAGCAAACAAACAAGGATCAGAAGGCTTGTCTGAACTCCTATCCCGGCATGTCCGGAAATTCAGTTTTTAAGTTTTCTCTGGAGTCCCCCTTGGTCAAGAGGGAGTCCATTCAGTTGATTGGGTCTTAGGGTTTTTTTGTTTTGTTTTGTTTTCAGATGGAATCTTGCTCTGTTGCCCAGGCTGGAGTGTAGTGGTGTAATCTTGGCTCACTGCAACCTCCGCCTCCTGGGTTCAAGCAATTTTCCTGCCTCACCCTCCGGAGTAGCTGGGATTACAGGTGCCTGCCACCATGCCTGGCTAATTTTTGTATTTCTAGCAGAGACAAGGTTTGTCATGTTGGCCAGGCTGGTCTTGAACTCCTGACCTCAGGTGATCCGCCCACCTTGGCCTCCCAAAGTGCTGGGATTACAGGCATAAGCCACCAGCCTGGTCTTTATTTTTATTTATTAGTTCCAAGTGCTTTCCTCCCTCAAGCTTTCCCATATGCTGATTCTTTATTTCCCCAACACCAGTCCCTTCCCTTCGACTCAATTTTCCTTCTCACATTCCTCCCTCAAAGGGGATTTTCCTAAACTTTTTTATCCAAATGAAGCCGCAAGCTACTCTCATGGCACCTGTTTATTTTCCTTCATAGCAATGATTACTGTATGTAATTGCAGTCAATTGTGAGATGTACCTGTTAAATGCTTGCCCCCTCACTAGACTGCAGGGACAGAGACCGTGCTTATTTTGCTCATCACCTGGCACAATCCCTAGTGCATGGTAGGGACTCGGTGTTTGCTGAATGAATAAGTGAATGACCAGCCAGGTGCAGTGGCTCATGCCTGTAATCCCAGCACTTTGGGAGGCCGAGGAGGGCGGATTATCTGAGGTCAGCAGTTCGAGACCAGCCTGGCCAACATGGTGAAACCCCGACTCTACTAAAAATACAAAAATTAACCAGATATGGTGGTATGCACCTGTAGTCCCACCTACTCGGGAGGCTGAGGCAGAAGAATCACTTGAACCTGGGAGGTGGAGGCTGCAGTGAGCCAAGATTGCACCACTGCACTCCAGCCTAGGCAACAGAGAGAGACTTCCTGTCATAAATAAATAAATACATAAATAAAATACATAAATAAGTGAATGACCTAGTATAGGTAGAATAATAAAAGAAGAAGAAAAAAGATAAGCTTTAGGAAAAAAATAATATGTAAACAGTGAGCAAAGGGCTGGCTGCAGTGGCTCACACCTATAATCCCAGCACTTTGAGAGGCCAAGGCAGGAGGATCCCTTGAGCCCAGGAGTTCAAGATCAGACTGGACAACATGGCAACACCCTGGGTCCACAAAAATATTTTAAAGTTAGCCAGATGTGGTGGCATGTGCCTACAGTCCCAGCTACTTAGGAAGCTGAGGTGAGAGGAGGGCTTGAGCCCAGGAGTTCAAGGCTGCAGTGAGCCATGATCATGCCACTGCACTCCAGCTTGGGCAACAAAAGCAAGACCTGACTCTTTTTTTTTTGAGACAGAGTTTCGCTCTTGTTGCCCAGGCTGG
This sequence comes from Hylobates moloch, assembly GCF_009828535.3. Taxonomy (NCBI): domain Eukaryota; kingdom Metazoa; phylum Chordata; class Mammalia; order Primates; family Hylobatidae; genus Hylobates; species Hylobates moloch. The sequence continues at coordinate 108,935,812 of NW_026652276.1, read as the reverse complement.
AGTGCAGTGGTGTGATATTGGCTTAGTGTAACCTCCACCTCCTGAGTTCAAGAAATTCTCCTGCCTCAGCCTCCCAAGTAGCTGGGATTACAGGCATGCACCACCACACCTGGCTAATTTTGTAGTTTTAGTAGAGATGGGGTTTCACCCTGTTGGTCAGGCTCGAACTCCTGACCTGAAGTGATCCACTTGCCTTGGCCTCCCAAAGTCCTGGGATTACACAAGCGTGAGCCACTGTGCCCAGCGGCTCTTATTAAAAAAAAAAACAAAAGAAAAGAGAAAAAAAGAAAAAAAAACTGGAAACAACCCAAATGCCCATCAAAATGAACAAATTGTCATACATTCACACAGTATGGAATACAATATAAGAATGAAAATGAATGAATTAGGCCCCACTCAATGACTTGGATGTGTCTCACAAATTTACTGTTGTGCAAAAGTAGTCAGACAGAAAAGAGTATGGACGGCATGATTTCATTTGCCTAAAGTTCAAAACTAGGCAAAACTAATACAAAATGTTAAGACTCAGGATGGTGGTGTGTAGTGACTGAAATGGAGCACACACGGGGCTTTGGGGAACTGGTATATTCTGTTTCTCAATCTGAGATGTGATTACCAGATGAGTTTGTGAATATTCATTGAGCTGCATACTCATGATTTGTGCACTGTGTGCTTGTTATATTTCAATAAAAGTTTACTAAAAAAGACAACTTGGTAGCCTTCTATTTAAATTGCTTAGCAGTGCCTAAAATAGATTATCACTGAATCTTTTCAGGAAATGGAAGTGTTGGTGCGTATGCCTCTGAGTGTGTATGCAAGTGTGGGTATTGAACATTGAATATTCTTCAGGAATGCAGTCAGGTGAAAGGAAACATGAAATTTATTATGCCCTCTTAAAGAACGGCTTATGTGCGGTTGTGTTTCCATAAAAGATTCTCTATTTGATGAGCATCAATCTACTTGTATTGTTAGAAGAATCTTATGTAACCCTGGCCCTATACCACATTCATCAAATTCCATTTTTATGCCTCCCTTGTATTCAGCACATCATTTAATCACTGAGCATTTTCTCTGCACCAGTGCCTGTGAGGGGTGGTGCGGATTCAGAGAAAACTGTATACATGTCCCCTTCTTATCTCCATTCTTAGGGCCTGAGGAATTCAACGGGGATAGTTGCCAAGAGCATCTAAGCCAGAGGAACAGGATCTGGGGCAAGACTGTGTGAGGTTTTCACTTAGAATAGCTGGAAATTGTATAATCAAAGGGGCAAGGAAAGCCAGGGCCCGGCGTGAGAGAGAATTGGTACATGGAGTCAGGGATGGCAGGCTAGCTGAGTTCAGGAAACAGACATTGAAGACATCAGGCCAGATCAGGAAATAGATACAAAGATGGCCTCAGAGAACAGTGGAGAACCCAGGGCAGTGACGGGCGGGGTCCTCACTGGGAGCATTGATAAAGGGTGCATTGTCTCTAGAAATTCAAAAACAATAAGAAACTGACCAAAAGTCTGTCTGCTTTTTGTTATCACCATGCACCAGCAATCCTAAAAAAATGGTAGTAGTAAAGTATTTCTGCCTAAGAGTACTCGGCACAGTAATGTTCGTAACAGTGAAAAACCAAAGAGTGGGTAAATGGATCGCGGTGTATTCAGACCAGGGAACACCATGCACCAGTGTGAACAGAGGAACCATAGTTCCCCACGTCAACCAGGACAACCCCAAGCCATGATGTTGCTGCTTGCAGAAGTCTACATAGTCTAATGTCATTCACATGAAATTTTAAAACATGTAAACTGAGGGTTGTGTGTGGCTCCACGTTGTAAAAGTACACAAACGTAGCTGGGCACAGTGGTTCACACCTGTAATCCCAGCACTTTGGGAGGCTGAGGCAGGTGGATCACCTGAGGCCAGGAGTTCCAGACCAGCTTGCCTAACAGGGCAAAACCCCATCTCTACCAAAAAAGATTAAAAAATTAGCCAGACATGGTGGTGCACATCTGTAATCCCAGCTACTCAGGAGGCTGAGGCTCAAGAATCACTTGAACCCAGAAGGTGGAGGCTGCAGTGAGCCGAGAGGGCACCACTGCACTGCAGCCTGAGTAACAGAGTGAGACTCTGTCTCAAAAAAAAAAAAAAAGAAAGAAAAGAAAGTACACAAACATGTATACACGTGACAGACACTGGGCAGAGTGATGATACCTAAGGGATGGGGAGGAAGAAATGCATTCAAAAAGGGCACACTGGACATTGTTAGTAACTGGAGGTGGGGAGTATTTTTTATATCTTTTATAGAGACAGGGTCTTGCTATGTTGGCCAGGCTGATCTTGAACTTCTGGGCTCAAGTGATCCTCCTGCCTCAGCCTCCCAAAGTGCTGGGATTACAGTTGTGAGCCACCACGCCCAGCCCATTGTATTTGTTGCTGCTGTTGTTTTTGTTTGTTTGTTTGAGACGTAGTCTCACTCTGTCACCCAGGCTGGAATACAGTGGCACAATCTGGGCTCAGTGCAACCTCCACCTCCCAGATTCAAACAATTCTCCTGCCTCAGCTTCCCGAGTAGCTGGGATTACAAGCAGGTGCCACCATGCCAGGCTAATTTTTGTATTTTTAGTAGAGATGGGGTTTCACCATGTTGATCAGGCTTGTCTCAAACTCCTGACCTCAGGTGATCTGCCCACCTCAGCCTCTCAAAGTGCCAGGATTACAGGTATGAGCCACCGCGTCTGGCCGTTGCTGCTGTTGTTTTAAGCCCAGGGTTGGAAACCATGTATTCATTATATCAACTGTCTGTTCTTTTTCTACATGTTAGAAATATTTCATAATACAAACAACATTTTGACCCAACAAAAAGACCCAAATGCTCCTAACTGCCAGGAAGGGCTGTGCCTACCTTACCCCTCATAAACCAGTGCAGGCGAATGAGTCAGAAAAAAAAAAAAAAAGTTGTGATGTGTATGAAGGTGTCGAGAGCCTATTCCTATTGGTGGCATGAGATGGGCATGGGGCCAGGTGAAAAAAAAATCTGACCTTCTGGGAAAAGGCTCTTGCAGTATGCCTGAAAACAAGATGACATGTCTTTAATGCCAATATAGGGTTGAAAGGTTAACATCCATATAATAACCGGCCCCCAAACACCTTCCACAGACCTTGTTACATATAAGCAGGCAGAGATGACTCAACTCTCTAAATCTGGGTAACAGCCTGCCTGTTATAACCAGGCGCCGTGACATTTTGGAATATGTGTTGGCAAGGTTCTCCATGTTAAATAGCTTTACAAGTTGTTATTAGAATCACGTTAGCTCGGTGCTACAGTGAATGTCCCACGTCCACAGGCGATTCTCTCCAAGAAACCTATTGATTTGCTTTTCTTCCCTTTTCCTTCTGAATAGCAACTGACAGACAAAGGGGAGCTGGCCAGGGCCTTTGATGGTAATGCCAGTTGAACAATAGCCCTGCTTGTGGCAAGCACCCTCTTTGTTCAGCCAGGAGAATGCTGAGCCGGTTGCTCATTGGATCCAGTGTATGTGGGTGGCCAGAGCAAGGTGCATTTGGCAGCCAGATGTAGATTCTGGGTGGTATGAGCTGACTGTCCAGATAGCTAAAGCTTGGGACTTGGCTGGAACTCCCCTGGCCGGTGCAATCAGAGAGACCAGATGGACTCGTCTCCTCGTCCTTTGAAGATGGTGTCCTTTATTTAGCTAAAAGGAAGAGGCAGCCAACTATCTGACCTGGAAAGCATTCTCAGGCAGCCTGGTCCTTTTCGTACACATCTAAGAAAAAGGGAAAGTGCACTGTTGAAAGGAAATTTAGGAAGAGCCTTTGCAAGCCACCAAGGAGGTTGCAAAATTACGCTTATAAATGGGCACCAGAGGTTCTATTAACCAGTAGGAGCTTCCTCTTTATTTTCCTGGGGCAGTTCCGCTTAGAAGGCAGATGACACTGCAGGGAATTTGTCACTATTCTAGGGGCTTCTGTGCTGTTGCTGTCAATGCTACTATGGCTACTGCTGCCACCAGAGAAGCTAGAAAATGCCTGGAATTCAAATAACAGATATCCAGAAGCTGGAAATGTCCCATCTTTTTTTATTTTTTTTAAGAGACAGGATCTCTGCCTGTCACTCAGGCCAGAGTGCAGTTGGCGCCATCATAGATCACTGCAGCCTCTATAAACTCCTAGGCTCAAGCCATCCTCCCATCTCAGCCTCCTGAGTAGCTGGGACGACAGGTATGCACCACCATGCCCAGCTGATTTTTTTTAAAGAGATGGGGTCTTACTATGTTGCCCAGGCTGGTCTCAAACTCCTGGCCTCAAGTGATTCTCCTGCCTTGACCTCCCAAAGTGCTGGGATTACAGGCATGAGTCACCACATACAGTCCATAGTGTTCTTTAAAGCATAAAAGTTTTGGCTGGGTGCAGTGACTCATGCCTATAATCCCAGCACTTTGGGAGGCCAAGGCAGGAGGATGACTTGATGCCAGGAGTTCAAGAAGTGAGAGCCCATCTCTACAAAAAATACAAAAATTAGTCAAGCATGGTGGCACATATCTGTAGTCCTAGCAACTCAAGAGGCTGAGGCAGGAGAATCACTTAAGCCCAAGAGTTCAAGGCTGTAGTGAGCTGTGATTGCACCACTGGACTCCAGCCTGGGTGATAGCATAACCCATCTCAAATTAAAAAAAGGAAAAAAAAATCACAAAAGTTTTGAAATTTGAAGTTCAGTTTATCTATTTTTTTTCTGTTGTTACTTGTACTTTTGGTGTCATATCTAAAAAACTTTGCACCAGTCCAACGTCAAGAAAATTTACTCTTTTATTTTCTTCGAAGAGTGTAGTTTTAACCCTTGCATTTAAGTCTATGATCCATTGTGAGTTAATTTTGGCATACGGTGTGAAGAAGGGGTCCAACTTCATTCATTTGCATGTAGATATCCAGTTGTCCCAACTGTTTGTGGAAAAGACTATTTTTTTCTCCTAAATTGTCTTGGCATCTTGTCAAAAATCAATTGACCATACATGTAAAGGTTTATTTCTGGACTCTAAATTTTATTCCATTGATCTATATGTCTATCCTTATGCCAGTATCAGAGTACTTGGAACACTGTAGCTATTTAGTAAGTTTTGAAAGAAGGAAGCATGAGTCCTCCAAGTGTGTTCTTTTTCAACATTGCTTTGGCCATTGTGGTCCCTTGCATTTTCATTTGAATTATAGGATCAGCTTGACAATTTCTACAAAAAGGTAGCCTGGATATGACAGATATGCATTGAAGCTATTGATCAATTTGGGAATGTTACCACCTTACCAATATTATCCTCAATCCAGGAACAAGGAATATCATTCTATTTACTTAGGTATTTCTATTTTTTCATGCTAATGTAACTGTAATTGCTTTCTTACTTTCATTTTTGAACTGTTCATTGCTAGTATACAGAAATGGAATCAATGTTTTGTATATTGATCTTGTACACTGCAAGTTTTCTGAAGTAATTTGTTCCAATAATGTGTTTGTGTCTCTCTCTCTCTCTCTCTCTCTCTGTCTCTCTGTGTGTGTGTGTGTGCATGTGTTTTAAGATTTTCTTTCTTTTTTTTAATAGAGACCTGGTCTTACTATGTTGCCTAGGCTAAAGTACTGGGGCTATTCACAAGTGCAATCATAGTTCACTACAGCCTCAAACTCCTGGGCTCAAGTGGTCCTCCTGCCTCAACCTCCTGAATAGCTGGGACTACAGGCATGCACCACCACACCTGGCTGTATTTCTTAAGATTTTTCCATATACAAAATTACGTTATCTAAAAATAGAGATAGTTTTACTTCTCTCTTTCCAATCTGGATGTCTTTTCTTTTTATTGCCTAGTTGCTTTGGCTAGAACCTCCAGTACAATGCTGAATGCAGGTGGTGAGAGCAGACATCCTTGTCTCCTTCCTGATCTTAGGGTGAAAGCTTTCAAACTTTCCCCATTAAGTACAATATTAGCTTTGGGTGTTTTGTAGATGATCTTTATCAGGTTGCAGAATTTTCCTTCTATTCCTGTTTTGTTGAGCTATCTGGGCCTGAGATTCTCTTTGTGGGATGTTTGAAAATTAATTGTTATAGTTTTTAGACTACAGACTGATAGTTCTATCAGTCTTTTTACTTGTTATAGTTCTCTTCAGATTTTCTAATTCTTCTTGAGTCAAATTTGGCTGTTTGTGTCATTTGAGAAATTAGTTCATCTCTTCTAAGTCATCAAACTCGCTGGCATACAGCTGTTCATAGTATTCCATTATAATCATTTTCATTTATCTAAGATACGTGGTGACATCTACTTTTTTATTCCTGATTTTAGTAATTTGAGTCTTTTTTATTTTTTGGTCATTCTAGGTAAAGGTTTGTCATTTTTGTTGATCTTTTCAATCAATTTTTTTGGGTTTGTTGATTTTTTTTTATTGTTCTATTCTCTAGTTCATTAATTTCTACTCGGAGCTCTACTGTTTCCTACCTTCTGCTTACTTTAGGTTTAGTTTGCTTTTAAATTTCCAGTGTCTTAAGATGAAAGGTGAGGTTATTGATTTAAGGTATTTCTTTTTTAATATAATATTTACAGCTATAAATATATCTCTAAGTACTGCTTTAGCTGCATCCTACAAGTTTTAGTATGTTGTGTCTTCATTTTCATTCCTTTCAAAGTATTTCTGATATTCCCTGTGATTTTTCTTTGACTCAATTGGTTATTTAGAAGTGTGTTGTTTAATTTCCACCTATTTTTGAACTTCCAAAATTTCTTTCTGTTACTAGTATTATCTAATTTCACTCCATTGTGATTGGCAAACATACTTTGCATGATTTCAATCCTTTTAAATTTGTTCAGGCTTTTTTTTTACATCCTGGTATATGGTTTATCCTGGAGAATGTTTCATATGTACTTGAGAAGAATATGTATTTTGCTGTTGTGCAGAGTGTTCTATAGCAATCTGTTAAGTCTAGTTGGTTTATAGTGTTGTTCAAGTTTTCTGTTTCTTTGTTGAGCTTCTGTCTAGTTCTTTCACCCATTATTAAAGGTGGGATACTGAAGCCTCCAGTGATAACTTCTGTTGTTGTTGTTTTTGGTTTTGTTTTGCTTTTCTCTTTTTGAGAGGGAGTCTCACTCTGTTGCCCAGCAGGCTGGAGTGCAGTAGCGTGATCTCGGCTCACTGCAACCTCCACTTCCCAGGTTCACGCCATTCTCTTGCCTCAGTCTCCCGAGTAGCTGGGACCACAGGCCCCTGCCACTGTGCCCAGCTAATTTTTTGTATTTTTAGTAGAGACAGGGTTTCACCATGTCAGCCAGGATGGTCTTGATCTCCTGACCTCGTGATCCGCCTGCCTCGGCCTCCCAAAGTGATGGGACTACAGGCGTGAGCCACCACGCCCAGCCAATAATAGATTTTATAATTATTACATTATATAATTTTATGTGTGTTGATGAAGATAAGAGAAGAAATGAAAACAAGTAGAGTTTGTTACATTAACCTTATTTGCCATTTATGTTTCTTTTCATTTGTTCCTGTCAATTTGAGATACCATCTGGTGACGTTTCTTTCTCCTATACAGTTTTGCTCCCATTTGCTTCCTTTGTCATGTTATTGTCAAATGTATTACTTTTTTAAAATACAGACAGGCTCTCACTCTGTTGCCCAGGCTGGAGTGAAGTGGCATAAACATAGCTCACTGTAACCTTGAACTCCTGGGCTCCACTGATTTTCTTGCCTGAGCCTCCGGAGCAGCTAGGATTACAGGCACCCACCACCATGCCTAATTTTTAAAAAATATTTTTGTAGGCAGAGTCTCGCTATGTTGCCTAGGCTGGTCTCAGACTCCTGGCCTCAAGCAATTTCCCCACTTCAGCCTCCCAAAGTGCTGGGATTACATGCATGAGCCTCTGCATCCAGCCACATTTTTATATATTAAAAACTCAACAATATAATTATAAACACACTGTTGTATGCAATTAATTTTTAAATCAATTAAGAGAAGGAAGAAAATATATGCGTTTATAGTGTATTTTATAATAACATAATTGCCTTGATCTTTTTTTCTTCTTTCTTTTTTTGTATGGATTTGAATTACTGTTTGGGGTCACTTGCTTTCAGCCTGAAAAACTTTCTTTAGTAGTTCTTGTAAAATAGGTCTACTAGCAATGAATTACCTTGGTTTTTTGTTTGTTTTTCTTTTTCTGCAAATGTCTTTCCTTTTCTTTTTTTTTTTTTTTTTGAGACAGAGTCTCACTGTGTCACCCAGGCTGGAGTGCAATGGCACGATCTTGGTTCACTACAACCTCCGCCTCCCAGGTTCAAGCAATTCTCCTGCCTCAGCATCCCAAGTAGCTGGGATTACAGGTGCCTGCCACCACACATGGTCAATTTTTGTATTTTTAGTAGAGACAGCATTTCACCATGTTGGCCATGCTGGTCTTGAACTCCTGACTTCAGGTGATCCACCTGCCTTGATCTCCCAAAGTGCCGGGATTACAGTCATGAGGCACTCCAGATCAAATGTCTTTTCTGCTACCTTAATTTTGAAAGATGATTTTACTGGCTATGAGATTTTTGGTTGATAGGGATTATTTTTCTTTGAGCATTTTGTATATGTCATCCCACTGCCTTCTGGGCTCCATGGTTTCTAATGAGAAGTCAACTGTTAATCTTATTGGGGTTCCCTTGAACATGAGTATTCTTCTGTTGTTACTTCAAGATTTTCTCTTTGTTTTTGTCTTTCAACATTTTTACTATGATGTATCTGGTATGTATCTCTTTGCACTTATCATACTTGGAGTTCATTGAGATTAATATTTCTCGTCAAATTTGAGAAGCTTTTAGCCACTATTTCTTCTAATATTTTTCTCTGCTTCTTTCCTTTCTCCTCTCCTTCTGTTACTCTCATTACATAAATGTTATTATACTTAATGGTGTACCCACAGTTCCTTGAGGCTCTAGTTTTTCTTCATTTTTTTCTCTCTATTATTTGGATTGTATAACCTCTCAATCAATCTTCATGTTCATAGATTCTTTCTTCTTCTGGTTCAGATCTACTATTGTGCTCCTATAGTGAATTTTTTAATCTCAGTTATTGTACTTTCTAGTTCCAAAATTTAAATTTGGTTCATTTTTTATCATTTTGTCCCTCTTTTAGTATTCTTTCTTTAATGAGATATTGTCATTATACCTTCCTTTACTTCTTTAAGTATAGTCTTCTTTAGTTACATATTTATAATGCTTCTTTGAAGTCTTTGCTAAATTTGCTATGTGGGCTCTCTCACAAGCAGTTTCTGTTGCCTGCTTTTGTTATTCCTATGTATGGGTCATACTTTCCTATTTCTCTGCATATCATAATTTTTTGTTAAAAACTAGGCATTTTAGGTTCTGTATTGTAACAACTGGATACTGATTTCCCTCACTCCACCCTCTCTAGGACTTATTGGTGTTTCTTGTTTATCTTGTTTTGTGACCCAGGGAACTATTTTAGTGAAGCCTATTTCTCCCTCAGTGTGGAGCCCCTGATGTTAATCTTCAGAGGTTACAATCTTGGGCACACAAATAGTCACCCTGGGTTGACAATGGTTTTAGCTGGACTCTCTTCGAGCCTCCTTTTGTTTTTTGTTTTTTTTATCTTATGCTATCTGCCTCCATAGGTTTTACACTCTCCTGTTAATGTCCACTAATTGCCCTCCAATTTTCATTTGTTATAACAATGCCCTGGAGAAATTAAATTCAGGTAACTTTGCAGAGGTAGCTAAGCTGTTGAGGCCAGTTTTTGACTTCCTTTGAGACCAGGAAGGCACTTCTTAGCTCTCTCTTTCCCTGGTTCTCTCCAGTAAATATGTAGCTGTTCTATGATTTAACTTGTTGCTCACATGGAGCTCCTAGCCTCCTCTTAATTGCCTACTACAAAAATCTGCATTCTTTTCTAGAGTGTAGGCTTGAATTTCTCCACACTCTAGGCCTAATTAAGTCAGTTCCATTGGGGAGAGCTTCATGGATCTTTGTTCTTGTGTCCTGCCTCTCTCCCTGGGCAAAATTCTTCACCAGGGCTCTGGAGCTGGGGGTAGAGACAGTGGCCTGCTTCTCTGTGAGTGTTACTCCCTTATTTTATGAGCAGGACTCTAGACAGGAGCCATAGCCTCCGGTCTTCCCAGTGTGCCTCTCCCAACATGGAACCTCTGCTCTAAGGGCGAGCTGTGTCCAGGGAAATTGTGATCCTTATATTTGCAGCCTCCCACACCTAGGGTTCACCTTCTACCCTAAAAGTGGGGCTGGATAAGAGAACGGACCATCCCCAAGACCTCCTAGTTGCTCTTGCCTGAGTTAGAGCTTCTGTGACACAGAGCTAGGGTTGGGGAAGAAAAATGCTGGTGGCCTGCCCTCCTGGGAAGATACAATAGCCCTCAACTGGGATTTGAGAAGAGACAGAGCCCTGTGTTCTTGGCTGTACCCACCCAGGATGGAGCTGTTACAGGTAGTTAGACAGGCATGAGCAGGGTGGAGAGGGCTCTCTCCTACCCACTAGGAATCTCAGATGATGGTTCAGCAGTTATCACATTGCTTCTCTAAAAGTAATAAATTGGCAGTCAGCGCCAGGAAGAGGCCATCTCCGGATGGTTCACACTTGTTGCACTAAAGTGTTAATTGAATGCGGATGCCAGAGAGAAGCAACTTCCTGGGCATGGCCATTAAGAGACAAAGTAGCAGAGTAAGACCTTATAGGGGCACTCCACCAGAAACGGGAAGAAAGCTTCAGATGGGCATGCATACAACCTTCTAAACACACTGCACATGCTCACTTCCCAAGTGTAAGGAGGGCACTGCGCATGCAGGCAACCTACCCTAAGGGAAGAATCATGGGAGGGGGTGCAAGATGCCAGAAGTGGACCAGCTTATAAAGTCCTACGATCTAAGTTAAATGTCACATCTGACCTCAGAGCCTGCTTGGGTCTCTTCCAAGCATACTTTCTTTCTTTCCTTTTCTAAAGCCTTTTAAATAAACTTCCACTCCTGCTCTGAAACTTGCCTCAATCTCTTTTTCTGCCTTATGCCCCTCAGTCAAATTCCTTCTTCTTCTTTTTTTTTTTTTTTGAGACTGAGTCTCGCTCTGTTGCCCAGGCTGGAGTGAAGTGCTGCAATCTCAGCTCATTGCAGCCTCCGTCTCCCAGGTTCAAGTAATTCTTCTGCCTCAGCCTCCTGAGTAGCTGGGACTACAGGCACACATCACCACACCTGGCTAATTTTTGTATTTTTTTAGTAGAGTCAGGGTTTCACCCCATGTTGGCCAAACTGGTCTCAAACTCCTGACCTTAAGTGATCCTCCCGCCTTGGCCTCCTAAAGGGCTGGGATGGCAGGCGTGAGCCACCGCTAAAGTGCTGGGATTACAAGCATGAGCCACCACGCCTGGCCCGAATTCCTTCTGAGGAGGAGGCAAGAACTGAGGTTGCTGCAAACCCATACATATTCACTGCCGGTAACTCGAATACCTCCCACCAGTAGCAGAGCCTCTGTCACAGTGAACTAGGGATGAAAGTCGGGGAGCTGTGGGAGAGGAAGCAAGTCATGGTTCAAATGCCACAGAGTCTTATTATTGCTGTGACTTAGTCGATTTTCTTAAATAAATATTTCTTCATGCATTGTATGCCTGTAGGACAATTTCCAGAAACTTCAGATGGTGGTTTTTTACATAATTTTCACCAGTTGTGGTTGTCTCACTGGGAAGAGGGTCCACAGAGCACCTTGTGCTGCCATTCTGAAAGTTGTCTCCAGTACACACTGTTACAAAAATTGCATAACTTTGTGTCCTTTCTTTTTTACGTTTTAATGATTTTCTACATAATCACAAACTCTTCATAAATGTCATTTCTAGTTATTGTGCAACAGTCCATCAATTTGGATATACTGAGTACCTTACTTTGATAAATTTTTTGATGTTTTTGTTTTTGTTTTGTTTTGTTTTGTTTTTGAGATAGGGTCTCACTCTGTCACCCAGGCTGGAGTGCAGTGGCCTGATCTCAGCTCACTGGAACCTCCACCTCCCAGGTTCAAGCAATTCTCCTATCTCAGCCTCCTGAGTAGCTGATACTACAGGTGCCCGCCACCATACCCAGCTAATTTTTATATTTTTAGTAGAGACGGGGTTTCATCATGTTGGTCAGGCTGGTCTCAAACTCCTGACCTCAAGTGATCCGCCTGCCTTGGCCTCCCAAAGTGCTGGGATTACAAGCGTGAGCCACCGTGCCCAGTCTGATAAACTTATTTTAGAACAGCTTTAGATTTACAGAAAAATTAGGCAGACAGTTCAGATTTTCCATATACCCTACACCCATGTTTTTTTACCTATCATTAACATTTTACATTAGTCCAGAATTTACTTTTGGTTTGCTTCTATTTTTTTTTTTTTTTTTTTGAAACAGAGTCTCACTCTGTCACCCATGCTGGAGTGCAGTGGCACAGTCTCTGTTCACTGCAACCTCCACCTCCCATGTTCAAGTGATTCTCATGCCTCAGCCTTCCAAGTAGCTAGGATTATAGATATGTGCCACCATGCCCGGGTAATTTTTTTCATTTTTAGTAGAGATGGGGTTTCACCATGTTCGCCAGGCTGCTCTTGAACTCCTGACATCAAGAGATCCACCAGCCATGGCCTCCAAAACTGCTATGATTATAGACGTGAGCCCACCACACCAAGCCAATTTGCTTCTAATTTTTCACTGTGTTAAATAATGCTGTGATGAACATCTTTGTGCATACATATTCTTTTTTTTTTTTTTGAGACAAAGTCTCACTGTCACCGAGGCGGGATTTCAGTGGCACGATCTCAGCTCACTCAGCAACCTCCTTCCACCTCCTGGGTTCAAGCGATTCTCCCACCTCAGCCTCCCAAGTAGCTGGATCTACAGGTGCACGCCACTATGCCCAGCTAATTTTTGTATTATTTGGTATAGACAGTTTCCTGTGTTGGCCAGGCTGGTCTCAAACCCCTGACCTCAAGTGATCTGTCTGCCTTGGCCTCCCAAAGTGCTGGGATTACAGAAATGAGCCACCATGCCAGGCCTCTTTTGTATTCTTGACTATTTACTTGGGATAGATTATTTTCAGAGACATAATTACTCAGTCAAAGCGTTTTCGAACATATTTGAATCTCTAAAGTCAAAGTCCCTTAATTTGAGTCTATTATCAAAATTCTACATGATAGCTGAGTAGTAATTAAGTTATTATTTCTAGATTTGGTCAAGTAAGAGATGTGCCTCTTTAGAAGAGCCTCTAGCAAACAATGATCATAAAGCTAAATAGTTTCCAAGAATTGATTGAAGTCCTAGATACAAGATGATCTTGACACCCCCAGGCAGATTTGTCTAAGCCTAAGAATGCCGGTCACTCTTACTGATCAGGATAATCATGCTTAAATATATTAAAGAGCAGTTAACCGGGCACGGTGGCTCATGCCTGTAATCCTAGCACTTTGGGAGGCCGAGGTGGGCAGATCACCTGAGGTCAGGAGTTTGAGACCAGCCTGGCCAACATTGTGAAACTCCGTCTCTACTAAAAATACAAAAATTAGCTGGGCATGGTAGCAGGTACCTGTAATTCCAACTACTCGGGAGGCCGAGGCAGGAGAATTGCATGAACCTGGGAGGCGGCGGTTGTGGTGAGTGGAGATGGCACCACTGCACTCCAGCATGGGTGACAAAGTGAGACTCTGTCTCCAAAAATATAATAATATAATAATAAATAAATAAATAAATAAAGAGCAATTAGCCCTTCCAATTCAACCTCCAGATAAAGAATCAAACATAAGTTACTTAAATTTGGTTCTATGTGATGGAATGGTAGTCTACATCAGTAGCTCTCAAAGTAACCCGACCAGCACAACTACTGGTTTAGAGAGGTCAGACCAGGGCTAATGCTGGCAGGTATCAGTGTCAAAACCCTCAAACCTTAAAATCTGACATGCGTTGCCTCACATCCAGCCCCAAGGGCTTGTGTGTTTCTGCTGCAAACATTTTACCTTTCTCCAGCTGATAAGAAAAAGGATAAAAGAAGGGTATAAGACTAATTGCATGATAATCAGCTGGGAGTGATCTGATATAGGAAAAGGATGTAATGAATCATTAATGTTATGGAACCACTTTTTGGTATTCAGGTCAGTCTGACTGGCTGGAGGGAGGTTATGAGGGCTCAGAGAACACAGCAGGCAAGCTGAGTGTACTCTGTGAACTAGGATTTAAGAGCAAGGTCTTAGAATCACCTGTTTCTCTCCTGCCATGAATAACCCCAGTGATGTAGGGCAAGTTAGAAGGCCCCTGAGATTCATTTCTTGAACTTGAAGGCTACGGAGGCTGCCATGGCACCTGGCTAGCTATTGGCCAATGGCCCACTGTGAGTGACACTGTGGCACCAGGGAACCATGGTCACACAGGCTAGGAGAGTCAGCCTTACAGAATGTTTCTGAGGCTCTGCAGAAAAGCTGCACCAATATGCCTCTCTCCATCCATCCCAGCAGTGATGAGAATACAAGTATGATAGCATCAAACACAGGGCTTAGTTTGCATGCCCTCTTATAAATGCTGGGGAATTACAAATGCCTATAGGCCAGGCGTGATGGCTTACACCTGAAACCCCAGCACTTTGGGAGGCCGAGGCTGGTGGACCACCTGAGGTCAGGAGTTCCAGACCAGCCTGGCCAAAATGGTGAAACCCTGTCTCTACTAAGAATACAAAAATTAGCTGATGTGGTGGCATGCTCCTGTAATCCCAGCTAATCGGGAGACTGAGGCAGGAGATTTGCTTGAACCCAGGAGGCGGTGGTTACAGTGAGCCAAGATCTTGCCACTGCACTCCAGCCTGGGTGACAGAGTGAGACTCTGTCTCAAAAAAAGAAAAGAAAAGAAAAGAAAAAAGATATACAGGCAAGAAAGCAGTCTGGAGTTCAGAGACCAGACAGGTCAGTAAGTAGTGCATTTTTATGGACACAAATATGTACCATACAAACTGGCTTTTCTAATAATTGCCTTTGATAAATAGCGGTAAGCTATAACACTCTGTGGTTTCAGCATGGCTTTAAAATTAAGACACATAATATAACTTGCACATGCAATTTTTCAATTTTTTCCCCTTAGAGCTAATCTTCACAGATTGTCAGAGATGATAATGATTATTGTTCACTCGGGTAGCTCTGGCCTGGCAGAAGCCTGTAGAAGGAAACTGTCTAACAACAACATTAGTGCTTTACACTGGGTTCAGTGAGTGCTGCCTGTGGCAAAGGAGGGATGGGGGCCAAGTACAGGGAGTGGAGTGGTGGAAGAGAGGGTGTGGGGAAAGGGGGCTATGGAATCATTATGGAGGGGCTGTTTTGGGGGAATTTATCTACATTCCTAGGAGGAAAAAATTGAGCACTTTTCCTGGTGACATTAGAGAATTTTTTTTATTTTTTATTTTTCTTTTTTTTTTTTTACTTTTTAAAATTTTATTAATTTTTTTTTGCTACAAAAGTAATGCATAAGTCAGGCGCAGTGGCTCATGCTTGTAATCCCAGCACTCTGGAAGGCCAAGGCAGGCGGATCACTTGAGCTCAGGAGTTCAAGACAAGTCTGGAGAACATGGTGAAACCCCATCTCTACAAAAACTACACACACACACACACATATACACACACACACGCACACACACACAAAATAGCCATGCATGGTGGTGTGCTTGTAGTCCCAGCTACACAGGAGGCTGAGCGGGAAGATCACTTGAGCCCAGGAGGTTGAGGCTGTAGTGAGCCATGATCACACTACTGCACTCCAGCCTGGGCGACAGAGGGAGACCCTGTTTCAAAAACAAAACCAAACAAAACAAAGAAACAAATGCTAATCTCTTCTGAAGACACCCTTACAGACAACCCAGGAATAATGTTTTATTAGCTATCTGGGCATCCCTTAGCCCAGTCAAGCTGACACATGAAATTAACTATCACACCCTCCAATCCCATCATTTTGAGTTTGCCATTTTTTTCTATGTTTATTTTAAAATATCTAAACATGTTCACATCTATAGGGGTTTTTCTCATAAGCAATTCTAATAATTAATCCTGACTGATGTGTTTCCAGTACTAGGAAAACAAAGTCACACCAGTGTTCCAAGCTGTCATCAACAGCCAAAGCTATCATGTCCATATATGACATCAATTACATGACCGGCTCTATTCTCAGCCCTTTAGCTGTTGCCTTATTTTTTTGTTGTTACAACAAACCTCTGAGATAAGTATTATTATCAATCCCATTTTAAAAATGAGAAAACTGAGGCTGAAAGGAGTTAAGGAGTTTGTCATTTGACCATGAAATCTGAGAGGGCAGAAACCCTGGCTTTTTTGTTTACTACAGTATCCCCAGTACCCAATACGGTGCCTGGCACGTAGTAGATTTGATAAATAGATTTGGGAATGCTGGTTGGTCGCAATGGCTCATGCCTGTAATCCCAGCACTTTGGGAGGCTGAGGCGGGCAGTTCAGCTGAGGTCAGGAGTTCAAGATCAGCCTGGACAACACGGTGAAACCCTGTCTCTACTAAAAATACAAAAATTAGCCAGGCATAGTGGTGGGTGCCTATAATCCCAGCTATTCGGGAGGCTGAGGCAGGAGAATCACTTGAACCCGGGAGGCAGAAGTTGCAGTGAGTCGAGATTGTGCCACTGCACTCTAGCTTGGACAACATAGACTCCTGTCCCTACAAAAAAAATTTTTTTAATTAGCCTGGCACAAATAAATAATAAGTGGTCCCAGCTACTACATAATAAGTAGTCCCAGCTACAAGGGAGGCTGAGGCAGGAGGATGGCTTGAGCCTGGGAAGTTGAGGTTGCAGTAAGCTATGATCATGCCACTGCACTCCAGCCTGGGTGACAGAGTGAGATCCTGCCTCGGAAGGAAGGAAGGAAGGAAGGAAGGAAGGAAGGAAGGAAGGAAGGA
>NW_026652276.1:108521418-108918855 GCF_009828535.3 Hylobates moloch | reverse complement strand
GAAGGAAGGAAGGAAGGAAGGAAGGAAGGAAGGAAGGAAGGAAGGAAAGGAAGGAAGGTGAAATGACTCTTGGTATTCAGAACATCTACAAGGACAGTTTCCATGAGGCTGGCCAAGGGTCAGTTCTTCTGCCTTGCTGATTCAGGAAAATAAAAAATGAAAAAAGAAATGAGTAAATGAACATACTCTGAACACCCACGGACCAGGTGAGCCTAGCTGTATCTCAGTTTAATTCACTCCCTGAATGGTAGAGTGATTTTGTGGATGAAGATACTGAAGCTCAGAGCGATGCAATGATTGTCCACAGCTGTAAGGGCAGAGCCCACATGGTCCAACCACCAGTCCAAGGCTTCTCCCACAGTTGTCACTTCATGAAATGTCTTCATGTCTCACTTAAGTGCTGCAGTGTGTGAACTCACAGGGGTATAGGGGCTCCATTTGGTCCGCTAACTCCAGTTCCTGCCTCTTGATATCTCAACATCTAGAAGCTAAGGCAACGTAAGAAGGAATTAAAGAAGCATAGATGAGCCATTTTCTCACTCTAATGTTGCAAAAACGCCCCCCCAGAACATGTCTGGATTTTTTGGATTTGTTTTTGTAGCAGCAGTTTTGGAGAAACACGTATGAGTGAAGACCAATTGACCAGTGATATAGTTTAGATGTTTGTCCCTTCCACAGCTCATGTTAAAATGCCATTCCCAATGTTGGAGGTGGGGCCTGGTGGGAAGCGTTTGGGTCATGGGGGCAGATCCCTTATGAATGGCTTGGTGCCATCCTCACAGTAGTAATGAGTGAGTTCTCATTCTGTTAGTTCACACGAGAGCTGGTTGTTTAAAAGAGACTCACACCTCCCCCCGCCAGCATGTAATAGGCTGGCTCCCCCTTTGCCTTCTGCCTTCATCATAAGCTTCCTGAGGTGTCACCAGAAGCAGAGCAGATAGCGAGGCCATGCTTCTCGTACAGCCTGCAGAACCATGAGCCAAATAAATCTTTTTCTTTCTTTCTTTCTTTCTTTCTTTCTTTCTTTCTTTCTTTCTTTCTTTCTTTCTTTCTTTCTTCTTTCTTTCTTTTTTTCTCTGAGAAGGGGTCTTGCTCTGTGGCCCAGGCTGGAGTGTAGTGGCATGATTTTGGCTCACTGCAACCTCCGCCTCCCAGTTTCAAGCGATTCTCCTGCCTCAGACTCCTGAATAGCTGGGATTACAGGTGTGTACCACCACGCCTGGCTAAGTTTGTATTTTTAGTAGGGACAGGGTTTCACCATGTTGGCCAGGCTGATCTCCAACTCCCGATCTCGTGTGATCCACCCACCTCAGCCTCCCAAAGTGTTAGGATTATAGACGTGAGCCACAGCTCCAAGCCTAACCATTTTCTTTGTAAATTACCCAGCCTCAGGTATTCCTTTGCAGCAATGCAAAACGGACTAAGACAACCAGCTGAACGCCAAGAAGGACGGGGCTGGCTGAATAAAAGTGGGGTGTCAGAAGAGGGGAAGCCAGGTCCTAGAAGGAGCAGGATAAAAAGAAGAGCTTTGCAGCTTAGGGCAAGGAGGAGGGAATTGAGCTCGTATCCTGGCTGAGCAGGGTGCTGAAGGAAGAGACAAAAGCATTTTGTCCAAATGACCTCAGGTTGCATGAGAGGAGGGGACCTCTCGGAGGTGGAATTACAGGCAGGACCCAGAGGCTTCATGACCCAGAGGACTTAATGTGAGTCAGCAGGAGCGGGGTCACAGGCAGGCAAAGCCAGTAGCCTGGCGTTAGAGACTGATAGGGTTTGGGTCTGTGTTCTCGCCCAAATTTCATGTCGAATTGTAATCCCCGGTGTTGGAGGAGGAACCTAGTGGGAGGTGATTGGATCATGGGGGCGGAGATCCCCCTTGCTGTGCTGTTCTCGTGATAGTGAGTGAGTTCTCGTGAGATCTAGTTGTTTAAAACTGTGCAGCAGGCTGGGCACAGTGGCTCATGCCTGTAATCCCAGCACTTTGGGAGGCCAAAGCGGGCAGATCATTTGAGGTCAGGAGTTCAAGACCAACCTGGCCAAAATGGTGAAACCCCATCTCTACTAAAAAATATATATATTAAAAATTAGCCAGGTGTGGTGCCAGGCACCTGTGATCCCAGCTGCTCGGGAGGCTGAGGCAGGAGAATCAGCTGCACCCAGGAGGCAGAGGTTGCAGTGAGCCAAGAATGCACTACTGCACTCCAGCCTGGGCAACAGAGCAAGACTCCGTCTCAAAAAATAGAAGTGTGCAGCACCTCCCCCTTCCTTCTTCCTCCTGCTCCAGCCACGTAAGACGTACCTGCTTCCCTTTTGCCTTCCACCATGATTGTAAGTTTCCCGAGGCCTCCCCAGCCATGCTTCCTGTACAGCCCACAGAACTGTGAGTCAATTCAACCTCTTTTCTTTATAAATTACCCAGTCTCAGGTAGTTCTTTATAGCAATGTGAGAATGGACTAATACAAAGACAAAAGCTTTCTAGCAATGCAGTTGACTGTCTTGGCATTGGGTTCCTGAACATAGAATAGGGCAGGCAGCTTCCTGCAGATTCTGGGCAGTGAGATCAGTTAGGAGCTTCTGCAAGGGAGGCTCTGGGGAAGGCCACCTTCCCTGAGACATGCCAGACAACAGTTTAACTATTGCCACATCAACTTATACTCAGCTATAGCTGCGGGCTAAGAAGGCTGGCCAAGAGGGGAACGAACACTACTTATTATGTTTTTTCCAATTGCATATTTTGCCTCAAAGTCACTCATTGAAAAGGACTGGCTGGACAGCACCCTGTAAGCTCACACCTGTAATCTCAACACTTTGGAAGGCTTGAGGCCAGGAGTTCAAGAGCAGCCTGGGCAACATAGTGAGACCCCATCTCTATAAAAAAAAGTGTTTAAAATTAGCTTAGGCTGGGCATGATGGCTCATGTCTATAATCCCAGAAGTTTGGGAGGCTGAGGCAGGAGGATCACTTGAGGTCTGGAGTTCAAGACCAGCCTGGGCAACATGGTGAACCCTCATCTCTATGAAAAATACAAGAAAACTAATCAGGTATGGTGACATGCACCTGTAGTCCCAGTTACTCAGGAAGCTGAGGTTGGAGGATTGCTGGAGCTCAAGAGTTCAAGGCTGCAGTGAGCCGACATCACATCACTGCACTCCAGCCTGGGCAAGAGAGTAAGACCCTATCTCCACCAAAAAAAAAAAAAAAAATTTTTTTTTTTGAGACAAGGTCTCTCTCTGTCACCCAGGCTGGAGTGCAGTGGCACAATCTCAGCTCACTGCAACCTCCGCCTCCCGGGTTCAAGCAGAGTTTCACAATGTTGGCCAGGCTGGTCTCAAACTCCTGACCTCAGGTGATCTGCCCACTTCAGCCTACCAAAGTACTGGGATTACAGGTGTGAGCCACCTCACCTGGCCAAAATTTTTTTTAAATTAACCAGACATCGTGGTGCATGCCTGTAGTCCCAACTACTGGGGAGGCTGAGGTGGGCGGATCACTTCAGGCCAGGGGTTCAAGACCAGCCTAGGTAACATAGTGAGATCCCACCTCTACAAATTAATTTTTTTTTTTTTTTTTTTTTGAAATTAGCAAGGTTTGGTGGTGCATGCCTGCAGTCCTAGCTACTGGGGAGGCTCAGGCTGGAGGATCACTTGAGTCCAGGAGTTCAAGACTGCAGTGAGCACCACTGCACTCCAGCCTGGGCAACAGAGTGAGACTGTCTCAAAAAAGAAAAAAAAAAAAAGCAAAATACAAAAGGGACCAACATTTTAAAAGCTAGATTTGAGTGGAGTGTGTATATTTGTTTCCAAGATAGGTAGTTTTTTGAGGCTTGCCAGTACATATCTGGAGCCAGTGCCCTCGCAGTCTCCCTTTCGTTTCCCCACCCTTCACCCTTGGGTTGCATTTTCTCATCTTGCTTCAATCAGCCTTATCCACAGTAAGGGAAATCAGCTAGTCCCAAGGAGGCTTCTCTGCTGTTCCTCAACTTGGCAGCTAGTTAATTCTCAAAAGAAGGATTGCATTTGAAAGCAAGTACTGCCTTTATTTTACTGTGATGCAGTTCTCTGATCCTCCTGCTGCTGCTTTGAATAATCAGTATTTAAAAAAGAAAAAGAATGGGGCGCGGTGACTCACGCCTGTAATCCCAGCACTTTAGGAGGCTGAGACTGGTGGATCACCTAGGTCAGGAGTTCGAGACCCGCCTGACGAACATGGTGAAACCCTGTCTACTAAAAATACAAAAATTAGCTGTGTGTGGTGGTGCGCACCTGTAGTCCCAGCTACTTGGGAGGCCGAGGCAGGAGAATTGCTTGAACCTGGGAGGCAGAGGTTGCAGTGAGCCAAGATTGCACCACTGCACTCCAGCCTGGGTGACAGAGCGAGATTCGGTCTCAAAAAAAAAGAAAAAGAAAAAAAAAGAAAAGGAAGAAATAAATGCTTAACCTCTTCATTCTCTTCATTGGCCTTCAGCATGGTGGCTCCAGTGAGCTGTCAGGAATAGCATTCTGTAACAAATGAGATTTTACCTCTTTTCATTATCCATCCTTTTCATTCAAGTACAGTAGCAGTACTGGGACTTTCAAGGATCACATCAACTAAATCCTGAGTTAGAGACATTTAAATTCAAAAATCCACGCTCAGCTGTACCTGTTCTTTCCTAGCTACCTCGATGAATTTGGGGTTTGGCTGTAACTGCTTGAAATTTTATTTTAAAGTAGATGAAAGCTTGTTTTGACGTTGCACAGTTATTTCAACATGCATCCCCGAGAGTATGGCTGCAAATGGAGTATAAATGTGACAGGCTCCCAACTCGAGATTTTCGTTTTAGCCCGGCTCATTCAAAGCAATAATCTACATTGTGCCATGCCAAGTGGTAAGTGACTACGCTAGGAGGATTAAAGGATTATTTTTTTTAATCCACGGGAACTCAAGCCATGGCCCCTCTATCAGTAACATTAATAACTAAAATGGACTGAATTCACATACCTCTTTTCTCCAAGATTCTCAAAATGTTTTTGCCAAATGTAACATACCCAATCACAGATTAATTTTTAGAGCTGGGAAGAGAGCTTAGAGATCAACCAGACAAATTCAATAATTTAAAGATGAAATCCGGGGCCCAGGGATGTTCAGTGACATAGTCCAGGTCTTGTGGCCACTTACTGGCAAAGTTGACCTGGAACCCAGGCATTCAGATTTTTAGCCCGGGGTGCTTTCCCCCACAACTCTGGTCTGTGGATTTGCATGCAGCATTGACGTCACATGGGAGCTTATTAGAAAAGCAGAATCTCGACCAGGCGTGGTGGCTCACGCCTGTAATCTCAGCACTTTGGGAGGCCAAGGCAGGCAGATCACCTGAGGTCAGGAGTTCAAGACCAGCCTGGCCAACATGGTGAAATACTGCCTCTACTAAAAATACAAAAATTAGCCTGACGTGCTGGCAGGCACCCATAGTCCCTGCTACTTGGGAGACTGAGGCAGGAGAATCACTTGAACCCAACAGGTGGAGGTTGCAGTAAGCCGAGATCGCACCACTGTACTCCAGCCTGGGTGACTGAGCAAGACTCCATCTCAAAAAAAAAAAAAAAAAAAGCAGATCTCAGGCTCCACGCCAGACCTGCTAACTCAGAATCTGCATTTGAACAAAGCCCTCTGTGTTTGTGTCCCCATTAAAGAATGAGAAGCCTCCAGGAGGCTGTGGCAGGAGGATCTCTTGAGGCCAAGAGTTCAAGGCTTCAGTGAGCTATGATCACGCCACTGCACTCCAGCCTGGGCAGCACAGCAAGACCTTGTGTCTGAAAAACATAAATAAAATTAAAAGGATGAGAAGCCTTGCTTCACATTTTTCTGCCATCATTTCACAGGTCCATGACCTTTGCACTTAACATCAGTACCATTTTCTGAACATGCCCAAGAGAGTCCAATAAAATAAGTACAATAATAGTGTAGAAAGAAAATCCTCTACTGAAAGAAAAGTGTCATAGTGCATCTGGCCATGGTAACAGATGGAAAAGATCAGAAGAGGATCCTATTCTCTGGAGTGTTTTTTTCTTTCTTTCTTTCTTTCTTTCTTTCTTTCTTTCTTTCTTTCTTTTTTTTTTTTTTTTAGAGATGGTGTCTCCTCTGTCACCCAGGCTGGAGTGCGGGGGTGACAACCTCATTACAGCCTCAACCTCCTGGGCTCAAGCAATCCTTCCACCTCAGCTTCCCGAGTAGCTGGGACTATAGGCATGCACCACCACGGCAGACTAATTTTTGTATTTTTTGTAAAGACAAGGTCTCGCTGTGTTGCCCAGGCTGGTCTCGAACTCCTGGTCAAGGAAGCTGCCTACCTTGGCTTCCCAAAGTGCTGGGATTATCATGAGCCACTGTGCCCAGCCCCTGGAGATTTTATGGAGAACTTACTCTGTGCCCTTGGAAAAACAAGGTCCCCACCCTGAACAAGCTTATAATCAGGTAGGAGAGAAAAATTCAGTGCCCGAGGAGCAAAAATAGAAACATTAAATTCTAAACTGGGATGTAAAGAATCTAGAGCAATAGGTGTTAACATACAGACTGAGTGGACTGGGGTGCTCAGGGAGAACTTCCACGGGACTCCCTCTAATTCATCCTCCTCCTTGCTGCCTGAGAGAAATGTCTAAACTGCAACTGTGATCAACTCTCATCTTTCAGGGATGCGCCACTGCCTTCAGTGTCAAGTCCAAAGTCCCCTGGGTAGTTCCTGGAGTCTCTCTTCAGCCTCAGCGGTCACTCTCCCCATCACCCCTTATCACGCCCTTGTGAGCCAGGAACACACAGCTGCTTGCAGTTCCCTAGTTTGCCTTTGCTTTTTTGGCCCTGGATCTTTGCAAGAGGCTTCTCCTATATGGAATGCATTCTCCCTTCCCCATCCCCTTGTTACTGGTAGAGGGTCTTTTTTTTTTTTTTTTTTTTTTTTAGATGGAGTTGCACTCTTGCTGCCCAGGCTGGAGTGCAATGGCGGGATCTCAGCTTACTGCATCCTCAACCTCCTGGGCTCCAGCAATTCTCCTGCCTCAGCCTCCCAAATAGCTGGGATTACAGGCGTGGCTAATTTTCGTAATTTTAAGTAGAGACTGGGTTTCACCATTGTTGGCCAGGCTGGTCTCTAACTCCTGGCCTCAGGCAATCTGCCCACCTCAGCCTCCCAAAGTGCTGAGATTACAGGTGTGAGACACTGCACCCGGTCTGGTAAAGGGTCTTGACTGCAAGTTATCCAGGTTCTTGGTGTTTTGAACAAATAATTGGACAAAATGCACAGCAAAGCAAGGAAAGAATGAAGCCATGAAAGCAGAGATTTATCGAAAATAAAAGTACGCTCCACAAGGTGGGAGATGGCCAAGCAGCAGCTCAAGAGCTCCGGTTACAGAATCTTCTGGGGTCCAAATACCCCTTAGAGGTTTCCCATTGGCCACTTGGTGGCCCACAATCAGAGACTAAAGTGACGTTACCAAGTTACACTCCTATGCAAACTATTACTTTCTACAACCAATCAGAGGTACTTTCAATTTTCCATCTACCGTGCAGAAAAGGGGGCTGTGGTTTGCAAAGGGAGTAGCCTCTGGTCCTTTTGTTACTTGGTCATGGGAAGTTGGGGTTTGCCTTTTGATTTAGTTCTAGGAAGTCAGCATGAATCAGCCTTACGTTCCCTGCCTCCAGACTCTATTCTCCTGCCTCACCCTCATCCAGCGAATCCTTTCTCATCTCTGACTAGAGACCAGGAGACAGCCTCCAAAACTTGAATAAGTGGCTGTCTTCTGTACTCCCATCATGCCCTGTGTTATGGACTGAATGTTTGTTTCCCACCCACCCCCAAATTCACATGTTGAAGCCCTGACCCTCACAGTGTGATGGTATTTGGTGGTGGGGCCTTTGGGAGGTAATTAGGTTTAATGAGGTCATGAGGGTGGGGCTTCCATGATGGGATTAATGCCCTTGAAAGAGGAGACACCAGAGAGCAGGTTTCCTCTTTCTCTCCACCGTGGGAGGAGAGAAGAGTAGCTGTCTGCAAGTCAGGAAGAGGGACCTCACCAGAAACTGAACCCTGCCAGAACCTTGAACGTGGACTTCCCAGGCTTCAGAACTGTGAGAAATAAATATCTGTTCTTCAAGCCACTCAGTCTATGGTATTTTAGCTCACTTAGACACCCTGCGTTATCAGCTATCCTAGCCGGCGAGTTATACTCATCTGTTTCTTCCACAGATGGCAGGCGCTTTGAAGGCAGGGACTATGTCTCTCAGTAAACCTCTCTGGGACCCTTGGCCTGGCACATAAACCACACTCTGCAGATGCTTGTCACTATGACAAAAAGAGTGTGTGAATACATTTGTGCTTTCAGGAGATGGAATTTGAGCTGGGCCCTGAAAACAGATTTTAAAAGCTATGAAAAGGCTGGGCGCAGTGGCTCTTTCATGCCTATAATCTCAGCACTTTGGGAGGCTGAGGTGAGCAGATCGCTTGAGGTCAGGAGTTTGAGAGCAGCCTGGGCAACATAGCAAGATCCAGTTTCCACTAATTTTTTTTTCCAAGAGAGATTAAGTGATTTGGCTACTAAGCGGTAGGTCTGGTTCCAAACCTAGGCACACTGATTCCAGTTCATTCCATTTATTATGCTTTTAGAGGGAAAAGGAGTCAGCTGAAAAGGAGGCTAGTTCAAATAAACTAGCTATATTAGTCTATTCTTGCACTGCTATAAAGAACTACCTGAGACTGGGTAATTTAAAGAAAAGAGGTTTGATTTGGCTCGTGGTTCTGCAGGCTGTACAGGAAGCATGGCTGGGGAGGCCTCAGGAAATTTACAATCATGGTGAAAGTTGAAGGGGAAAGCCAGCATGTCTTTCATGGCCAGAGCAGGAGGAAGAGAGGGAGCAGGGAGGTGCTACACACTTTTAAACAACCAGATCTTATGAGAACTCACTCACTATCACGAGAATGGCACCAAACAGGAAATCCACCCCTATGATTCAACCACCTCTTACCAGGTCCCACCTCCAACACTGGGGATTACAATTTGACATGAGCTTTGGGCAGGGACACAGACCCACACCATATCACTAGCCTGGTGCTATTCTTTTTTTTTGAGCAGTCTCACTCTGTCACCCAGGCTGGAGTGCAGTGGCGCTATCTCAGCTCACTGGAATTTCTGCCTCCTTGGTTCAAGCAATTCTCCTGCCTCAGTTTCCTGAGTAATTGGGACTACAGGCTCGTGTAACCACACCTGGCTAATTTTTGTATTTTTAGTTGAGACGGGGTTTCGCTATGTTGGCCAGGCTGGTATCAAACTCCTGGCCTCAAGTGATCCATCCACCTCAGCCTCCGAAAGTGCTGGGATTACTGGCATGAGCCACCAAGCCCAGCCTGCCTAGTGCTATTCAATGCCATTGTTTAAAATTCCTCAAGCTATGGTGCTGATGCTTTCAGAAAGGAACAAGCCTTTGACATCAGCGTGTTCCTCCTGATACCTCACCTATAGCACTCTGGTTGCATTTTAATGAAGAATGTCACCTTCCCTCTGTTTAGCTGCCTGGGGAGTTTGGATCTGCTGCCGATTAATTATTATTACACATCCTTGAAGACAGTATATCTATTAACAGTTGTTCCAGTTACTTGAAAATGTGAGCTTCTTATGCTTTTCCTTTACTTCCGGCCCTTGAGTTCAAGCTTCGCCTCCATGGTCACTTTTCTCTTGACAGCTCAGTTATCTTACATCTCTCTGGCACGTGGAGACCCTGCACAGCTCATGGAAGCCTCTGGCACTCAAGGTCCCCATAGGTCTCGGAGAAGACAAGATTACATTTCCATGAATGTGCTTCCATGCATATTTTGCAATTTTAGAGTTGTGCATATTCCCGAAGAAATATCTTATACTGAGGCCAATAAAAGACATTAACAGTCGCAAAGCTCAGAACCACCAGAATTTAGCCAAAAGAGTCTCTAGCCCTTTCTCTCCAAACAACTTTGTGGGTTTTTTTTTTCCTTTTTTTGCTCCAGATGTATCTCTCAATGTGCTTTATTTTCTAATAATTGAACATTTATAAAATAGCACCTCATGTGCACCTAGCAAATGTGCAAACTGTTTCACAATTAGAGAGATGTCTAGTTCCTAAAACCTGACAGGTGTGGTTAAAACATCGGATTTGCTTAGTGTTTTAATGGAATGTGTGACTAAAGGTCAGAGCCTCACTCTGATCACCAGCTGAAACAATGCTCAGAGCATCTAGCCATTATGTGTGAAGCCCCACCTTGCCATTATAGTTATCATAGCTTTTTTTTTTTTTTTTTTTTGAAAAGGAGTCTTGCTGTGTCACCCAGGCTGGAGTGCAGTGGCACGATCTCGGCTCACTGCAACCTCTGCCTCCCACATTTTAGTGATTCTCCTGCCTCAGCCTGCTGAGTAGCTGGGATTACAGGCATGCACCACCAAGCCCAGCTAATTTTTGTATATTTAGTAGAGATGGGGTTTCACTGTATTACTCAGGATGGTCTCAAACTCCTGACCTCAGGTGATCCACTTGCCTCAGCCTCCCAAAGTGGTGTGACTACAGGCATGAGCCACCGCACCCAGCTATCATAGCTATTGTTTGATCAAGAAAGCCCCATTCCTTGTAGCGATACAGCAGGATTCTTCAGAAAGACAGAAAAGGGCCATTTGGAGAAAACAAAATGCTAAATCTAGAAACATTCTGGGTTCCCGATGGTTGTTTTTTTTCCCCAAGTTATCTGAGAGACGTTTCTTATTCCATAGCAGATGTCTGGCCATGAACATCATAACCTAATTAATTATTATGGCTATTTATAGGTATGACTTGCATGCAGAACATTAATAATAATCATAACAATGACTATTAACAAAAATGAATTGCCCATGTATTGAGCTTTATGACTCACAAAATAATTTCACTTATTTAATTTTATTTTAGATTCTTCCAACAACCCAAGGAGGTAGTCAAGGTAGGTGATATGGTTGGGATTTGTGTCCCCACCCAAATCTCATGTGGAATTGTAATCCTCAATGTTGGAGGAGGGGACTGGTGGGAGGTGACTGGATCACAGGAGCGGATTTCCCCCTTACTGTTCTTGTGATAGTGAGTTCTCATGAGATCTGGTTGTTTAAAAGTATATAGCACCTCCCTCTTTGCTGTCTCTCCTGCCACTGCCATGTAAGACTTGTCTCCTTCCTCTTCATTTTCCACTATGATTGTAAGTTTCCTGGGGCCTCCCCAGCCATGCTTCCTGTACAGCCTGTGGAACTGTGAGCCAATTAAGTCTCTTTTCTTTATAAATTACCCAATCTGAGGTAGTTCTTTTTTTTTTTTTTTTTTGAGACGGAGTCTCTCTCTGTCACCCAGGCTGGAGTGCAGTGGTGCATCTCGGCTCACTGCAAGCTCCGCCTCCTGGGTTCACACCATTCTCCTGCCTCAGCCTCCCGAGTAGCTGGGACTACAGGCACCCACCACCATGCCCAGCTAATTTTTTGTATTTTTTTTAGTAGAGACGGGGTTTCATTATGTTAGCCAGGATGGTCTCGATCTCCTGACCTCGTGATCTGCCTGCCTTGGCCTCCCAAAGTGCTGGGATTATAGGCATGAACCACTGCACCCAGCCTTTTTTTTTTTGAGATGGAGTCTTGCTCTGTCACCCAGGCTGGAGTGCCATGGAGCGATTTCAGCTTACTGCAACCTCTGCCTCCCGGGTTCAAGTGATTCTCCTGCCTCAGCCTCCCGAGTAGCTGGGATTACAGGTGCCCACCACCATGCCAGGCTAATTTTTGTATTTTTAGTACAGACTGGGTTTCGCCATGTTGGCCAGGCTGGTCTTGAACTCCTGACCTCAGATGATCTGCTCACCTTGTCCTCCTAAAGTGCTGGGATTACAGGCGTGAGCTACTGTGCACTGCCTTCAGGTAGTTCTTCATAGCAATTTGAGAACTGACTAATATTGTAATATTCCCATTTTAGTCTTTCGACTTCATAGGTAAGGAAATTGAACCACAGGAGTTTCTGAATAATATGTAATTGGAGGGAAAGAGCCTTGCAGGCCGTGTTTATCTTTAGATTGGCAGGAGAATGAGTATAATCTCAAGAGTTATGATTTATCTACAGATATCTAGAGTTTAAGTACTTAAACTATCTCTACACTGTGAGTATTTATGTAGTCAAGTGAACTCTCTCAAGGCCCAGCTGTTCCCTATCTTGAAGATGAAATCAGCTGAGAAACTGTCCATCACATATGCTACCTGAAGAGTACAAATTGAATCGTCACCAGTTTAAGACAAGACATTGTCTGATAAGGTTCAGTTTTGAGGCTAAACGACCTCAAACTTTCAGAACATTATATCAGACCATTTCTGGCTCATTTAGGTAATGGGATAACATAGTTTTCAAGTATTCCTCCCGTGATGAATGTGGGTGACCCATTTCCTTCATCAGTGTCAATAATTCACATTAATATTTGGAGAGTTTGTCAAAGAATATTTGCTTAGAAGATCTGATTCTGTTGTAGACCCTGTGAGCCAGGGTGGGTTCTAGTAATACTGTGTTCCCATTTTTCAGACAAGGAAACCAACATACAGTTAAAAGAAGGTATCAAGTATTTACAACACACCTACTATGTGACAGGTGCCACACAGTGCTAGGGTTACAATGAAAAGAAAATGCAGGTGTATTTTAAAAATTAGCCAGATATAGTGGTGCAGACCTATAGTTCCAGTTACTCAGGAGGCTGTGGTGGGAGGATTGCATGAGGCTGGAAGACAAAGGTTGCAGTGAGCCATGATCACACCACTGCACACTAGCCTGGGCAAGAGAGCAAGACCTTGTCTCAAAAAAAAAAAAAAAGAGCCGGGTGCTGTGGCTCACGTGGGTAATCCCAGCACTTTGGGAGGCCGAGGTGGGTGGATCACTTGAGCCCAGGAGTTTGAGACCAGCCTGGCCAACATGATGAAACCCCATCTCTACTAAAAATAGAAAAAATTAGCTGGGTATGGTGGTGCGTGCCTGTAATCCCAGCTACTTGGGAGGCTGAAGCAGCAGAGTCACTTGAACCTGGGAGGCAGAGGTTGCAGTGAGCTGAGATCGCACCACTGCACTCCAGCCTGGGTAACAGCATGAGACTCTGTCTCAAAAAATAAATAAATAAATAAATAACAGAAAACAGGCCAGGCATGGTGGCTCATACCTGTAATCCCAGCACTTTGGGAAGCTGAGGCAGGTGGATCGCTTGAGGTAAGGAGTTTGAGACCAGCCTGGCCAACATGGCGAAACCCTGTCTCTACGAAAAAAAATACCAAAATTAGCCGGATGTGGTGGCAGGGGCCTGTAATCTCAGCTACTCAAGAGGCTGAGGCAGGAGGGTCACTTGAACCCAGGAGGTGGAGGTTGCAGTGAGCTGAGATGGCACCACTGCATTCCAGCCTGGTGACAGAGTAAGATTCCGTTAAAAAAAAAAAAAAAAAAAAAAAAAAAAAAAAACAGAAAAGAAAAGGCAAATGCAATCTTGCTTCTGTCATTTCTTACTGTTTGGTGTGGGATATAATCAAATATTTGTGCCAACAAATGTAAAATTTTAACTGTATGTGGTGCTGCTTTCATTGACATATTCCGTCAAACCATTGTACAAAGCCAGGCACAGTGGCTCACACCTGTAATCCCAGTGCTTTGAGAGGCTGAGGTGGGAGGATCACTTGAGCCCAGAAGTTTGAGACCAGCTTGGGCAACATGGCAAAACTCTTTCTCTACAAAAAATACAAAAATTAGCCAGGCATAGTGGCACACACCTGTAGTCCTAGCTACTCAAGAGGTGGGAGGATCACTTGAGCCTAGGAGTTCGAGGCTGTAGTGAGCTATGATTGCACCACCTTGCTCCAGTGTGGGCAATAGAGTGAGACCCTGTCTCAGAAAAAGAAAAAAAAAAAAAACAGGGTCCAGTCAGGTGCAGTGGCTCATGCCTGTCATCCCAGCACTTTGGGAGGCCGAGGCAGGCAGATTACTTGAGGTCAGGAGTTCAAGACTAGCCTAACCAACGTGGTGAAACCCCGTCTCTACTAACAATACAAAAATTAGCCGAGCATGGTGGCAGGCACCTGTAATCCCAGCTACTCGGGAGGCTGAGGCAGGAGAATCACTTGAACCTGAGAGGCAGAGGTTGCAGTGAGCTGAGATCAAGCCACTGCACTCCAGCCTGGGCAACAGAACGAGACTCTGTCTCCAAAAATAATAATAATAAAATAAATAAATAAAGTTGAGGAAACTCAAAGAGGATAACTACATTGTCAAAAATCACATTCCTGGCCTGGCACAGTGGCTCACACTTCTAATCCCAACACTTTGGGAGGCCAAAGTGAGCACATCGCTTGAGCCCAAGAGTTCGAGACCAGCCTGGGAAATATTGCAAGACCCTATCTCTATTAAAAAAAAAAAAAAAAAAAAGTAGGGCGGGGTGGCTCAGGCCTGTAATCCCAGCACTTCGGGAGGCTGAGGCGGGCGGATCACTTGCAGTCAGGAGTTTGAGACCAGCCTGGCCAACATGGCAAAAACCCGTCTCTAGTAAAAATACAAAAACTTGCCAGGCATGGTGGCACATGCCTATAATTCCAGCTACTCGGGAGGCTGAGGCATGAGTATCACTGGACCCCAGAAGGTGGAGGTTGCCTTAAAAATAAATAAATAAATAAATAAACAGGGTCTGGGGTTGAATCACAGCTGTGGGCCCTTCCAGCCCTGGCATTATAAGTCTCTATAGCAGACCCAGACCCATTTGATGGCATGGCACCTTGGGAAGGGGGAGAAAAGGAAGAGGGATGCAGAGAGAGAGAGAGAGAGAGAAAACAGGCATTTCTCTTGCCTCTAGAAAGATGTTTAAAGTTAGGTTGAACATCAATTGAGGTGTGTAAATCAGATCGCATTTTAAGTGCTCAGAGAAGCTGCTATTTTTGAAAAAAAGAACTCCTGAAGGCAATCTTCAGTAAAGTGAGGAGTTCTTTTGTAGAAGGCATAAATGCCCCTGGATTTATCCTCTTTTAATCGCCTAAACGTTTGTCTATCAGGTTTCCATAAGGCACTAGGTACATTTGTGCCTAATAGCAATGAGTAGTAAAGAAATGATTGAGATGCTCTGGTAAAGATTAATGCTTGACTTCCTCTTTGAATTCTTTCTTACACTGCGTTTGGCTTTGAAAAGTACTTTTCCCTTTGTACTCCAGCCTCTGAAATCATCCTTACAAAGTCACTTCATGTAGGAGACAGTGCAGAAGATGTGCTGTTTCTGAGAGCATGGTGTGATAGGCATCCAAATACCTTCTTTAATTAAGAACCATCTTCTGGCTGGGTGCAGTGGCTCACGTCTGTAATCCCAGCACCTTGGGAGGCCAAGGCAGGAGGATCACTTGAGCCCAGGAGTTCGAGACCAGCCTGGGCAACATAGTGAGACCTCGTCTCTACTAAGAATTTTAAAACTTTAAAAATTAGGGAGGGCACAGTGGCTTACACTTGTGATCCAAGCACTTTGGGAGGCCGAGGCAGGCAGATCACATGAGGTCAGGAGTTCAAGACCAGCCTGGGCAATACAGTGAAACCCTGTCTCCACCAAAAAATACAAAAATTAGCTGGACATGGTGGTGCATGCCTGTGGTCCCAGCTATTCGGGAGACTGAGACAAGATTGCTTGAACCCAGGAGGTGGAGGTTGCAGCGAGCCGAGATTGCACCACTGCATTCGAGCCTGGGTGACAGGGCGTAATTCCGTCTCAAAAAATAGTAATAATAAATATTTTAAAAATAAAAATAAAAATTAGGCATGGTGGTACACATCTGTAGTCTCAGCTACTGGGGAGGCTGAGGCCAGAGGATTGCATGAGGCCAGGAGTTCAAGGCTGCAGTGAGCTATGATCGCACTACTACACTCTAGCCTAGGCAACAGAGTGAGACCTTGTCAAAAAAAAAAAAAAAAAAAAGAACCATCTTCTGGAAATGGATGGATGATGTGTAATGAATGAGCAGCTTTGTGTCTGAGCTTTGGTTTGGGAAAAGCCATTTCAGCGAGCTATGTGAGACCTCAGTGGTTGTGTGTGTGTGTGTGTGTGTGTGTGTGTGTGTGTGTGTCGAGATAGGGTCTCACTCTGTCACCCAGGCTGGAATGCAGCAGCGTGATCTCTGCTCACTGCAACCTCTGCCTCGCAGGTTCAAGCTATTCTCATGTCTCAGCCTCCTAAGTAGATGGGATCACAGGGGTGTACCACCACGCCCAGCTAATTTTTGTATTTTTAGTAGAGATGGGTTTCGCCATGTTGGCCTGGCTAGTCTCGAACTCCTAGCCTCAAGCAATCCACCCACCTCGGCCTCCCAAAGTGCTGGGATTATAGGCATGAGCCACCATGCCCGGCCAGACCTCAGTGTTTCTGTTCTTGTGGGCTTCTCCTCTCAAAGCTGGCTAGCACTCCAGCCTCCATTTACAGCCACCACTTCCTCCACTCCACAAAGACAAGCTGTCTAAGTTAATCCATTAGTTAGCCTTCTGCATTTACACATAACACATGGTGCTCCATGCTTCATTAGGACGGACAAGGTGTTCCAGTCGCCGTGTCCCTGCATGGAACGTACTGCGGTTGCTGTCCCCAAACAAATGCTTTCATTCTCTGCACCCTTCCTGCCTCTGTCCGCAGCCTCTCTCCGCACTCTACGAACCTGGACAAAGCCTTCTGATCTCCTGCCAGCAACCACTTCTGTGTTGATTAATACTTCCGTCTTGCTCTGTGCCATGCCAAACCGAGCTGGGTTTGCTGCCCGTCCAGAAGAGCAAGAGCTGTGCAGCTGGACAGATCTGTCGGCCCAGGGCAGGCACTAGACACAAGGTGATTAAGGAAGATAATGATGAATGAAGGACTCACAGGTGAAAAATGAC
Source organism: Hylobates moloch (assembly GCF_009828535.3). Taxonomy (NCBI): domain Eukaryota; kingdom Metazoa; phylum Chordata; class Mammalia; order Primates; family Hylobatidae; genus Hylobates; species Hylobates moloch. Next base: position 108,901,949 of record NW_026652276.1, on the reverse strand, counting down.
CTCTTTGCAATCCTTATTGATCCACCAGCTGAGGTCTTTTTTATGTGGAACCTAAATTTGACATTTCAAATTGAACCTGAATCTCGAATAGCTCATGCAATTTTAGAACTGGCAGTGATTTTAGACGGAATCCAGGATGTTGCCTAGATGGGAAAACTGAGGCTCACAGCATGAAAGTGACTTGCCTAAAGTAACAGAGTGTTAATGGCAAAGCTAGGGCTAGGACACAGATCTGAGGCTCAAGTTGCCATCCTGGGCCAGGGCTAGGTCACCATTCCTGACTGCAGGGCTATTTTCTTCTGCACAACCTAGGTTTTGTCAGTGAGCTAATGTTGTCTGTAAAACATTCTTTTTACTGTCCCTTTGGGAGCCAAGGTCCAAATTATAACAGTGTGACCTTGTCCTTTTTATGGGCAAAATGTTTTTTTTTTTTTTTGAGATGGAGTCTCGCTCTGTCGCCCAGGCTGGAGTGCAGTGGCGTGATCTTGGCTCACTGCAAGCTCTGCCTCCTGGGTTCACGCCATTCTCTCGCCTCAGCCTCCCAAGTAGCTGGGACTACAGGCACCCGCCACCACGCCTGGCTATTTTTTTTTTTTTTTTTTTTTTGTATTTTTAGTAGAGATGGGGTTTCACCGTGTTAGCCAGGATGGTCTCAATCTCCTGACCTCGTGATCCACCTGCCTTGGCCTCCCAAAGTGCTGGGATTACAGGCGTGAGCCACCATGCCCGGCCTCTACAAAAGATTTTTAGAAAAATAGCTAGGTGTGGTGGTGCACACCTGTAGTCACAGCTACTCAGGAGGCTGAGGCGGGAGGATCACTTGAGACTGGGATTTCGAGGCTGCACTACAACCTGGGCAACAGAGGGAGACTTTATCTCTAAAAACTAATAATAAAATAAAAGAAGATGGACAGGATGAGGTACGGTGCTTAGGGAAAGGAAAAGCAGTCTTACAGGGAGTAGCCAAGAAATGGCTCTTCTCCTTTTGGAGAGAGCTATCTTTTCTAAGAAGCATTTGACTTTGGGATTTACTTCTTCCCTGCAGTGAACAACACGAGGACGAAATGAAGCTCTACCAAAACGAGCCCTGGCAGTCAGAGGCAACGGGGGGATGGAAATCCCTCTTAATGGGCAACCAAGAATAGCACCTGGATTGGCGAGAAATGCAAACTGCCTAGAAGCAGAGCAGGGCAGGCTTCACCCACGGTGTATGACAGATACGGATTTCCCAGTTGAAATGTAAACCACCCCAGGAACTCTTACCAGCACCATCTCAGTGATCAGTTAACACCTGAGCATGTACAGAGTTCCTTGCCTGAAAGTATATACATTTTACTTAAGAAACGGGCACTAGGCCAGGTGCAGTGGCTTAGTCCTGTAATCCCAGCACTTTGGGAGGCTGAGGCAGGTGGATCACCTGAGGTCAGGAGTTCAAGGCCAGCTTGGCCAACATGGTGAAACCACGTCTCCACTAAAAATACAAAAATTAGTTGGGTGTGGTGGCGTGCACCTGTAGTTCCAGCTGCTGGAGAGGCTGAGGCATGGGAATCACTTGAACCCAGCAGACACAGATTGCAGTAAGTGGAGATCACGCCACCGCACTCCAGCCTGGGTGACAGAGAAAGACTCTGTCTCTAAAAATAATAATAATAATAAATAAATACATATATAAATAAATCAAATAGAGTAAAATGTTGATAATAGAATTTAGGTAGTGGGTATGTAGGTATATACTGTACAACTCTTTCAATTTTTCTGAAAGCTTAAAAGTTTTCAAAATAAAATGTAAGGGAAAGTGAATCTTAAAAGTTCAATAAGTACTTGTCCGAGGGGGGGCGGATCATGAGGTCAGGAGATCAAGACCATCCTGGCTAATGTGGTGAAACCTCATCTCTACTACAAATACAAAAACAAAATAAGCTGGGCATGGTGGCGGGCGCCTGTAGTCCCAGCTACTCGGGAGGCTAAGGCAGCAGAATGGTGTGAACCCAGGAGGCAGAGCTTGCAGTGACCCGAGATCATGCCACTGCACTCCAGCCTGGGTGACAGAGGGAGAATCCATCTCAAAAAAAAAAAAAAAAAAAAAAGTTCAATAGGTACTCCCCAGGCAAACAAAATGAAGAAGGGCTAATCTAACACCATTTCAAACTTCCCAACCTTCATCTGCTTTTCCTGCCTCCTCTATAAAGCTTGGCAGCTAAATATTTACTTACCTCCCTCGCTGCTAGGGGTAGACACATGGCATGGTTCTGGTCAGTGAGACATTAAGGGAACTCTACTGGGCTTTTTGGGGAAAGTTTTCGCTTAGTTGGTACTGCCCCTTCCTGACTTGAATACAAACATGGTATCTGGAGCTGCAGCAGCCCTTGCAACTGCAAAGGAAAATCTAAAAGAATCCAACTCCCACCCTGGCCTTATTAAGCCACAAAACCAATGTTAGCAGCTACCCGTCTCCAGACTTGTTGGCTGTGTCAGAAAAATAAACCCTTATTTGTTTTAGCCACTGTTAGTCAAGTTTTCTGTTACTTGCAGCTGAAACACTCTGAGCAGGGGCAGAAGTGTAAAACCACCTGGTTTTCAGGTAATTGCAAGCAATTTGATGGCTACAGCCAGAGTCTGGGGACAAAAATGTGAATCAAGAGATGGAGCCAAAGAGGTAGGAAGAGGCCAGATCCTGCAGGGCTGTTTGCTATTCTGGGGACTTCAAATTCTCTGAAAGTAGCGCAGCTTGGGGGAAACCTGTTCAGATTCCCTTTCACAGCCATGATTCTCAAGCTTTTGTAAAGATCAGAATCATCTGGGATTGAAAATATAAAGTTCCCAAGCCCCACAGCCACAGCCAGAGATTCTGATTGTAGCTGTCAGAATCACACCTATATCCCTCCAACTTCTCCTCTTTTTTTTTGAGACAGAGTCCATTTTTTTTGTGCCCACTGGATTACAGTGGTGCAATCATGGCTCACTGAACTTCTGGGCTGAAGCCATCTTCCCACCTCCGCCTCCCAAGTAGCTGGGACTACAGGTACATGAAACCATGCCCAGTTAAATTTTTTTTTGGTAGACATGGGATCTCACTGTGTTGCCCAGGCTGATCTTGAACTCTTGGGCTCAAGTGATCCTCCTACCTCCAGCCTCCCCAGTAGCTGAAACTACAGATGCACCACCACCATGCCTGGCTAATTATTTAATTTTTTGTACAGACAAGGTCTCACAGTGTTGCCCAGGCTGGTCTCAAACTCCTACATAACCCCTCCTTTATGGGGAGCGTCCACGACTAGTTCCTGAACACTAAAGATTCCTACCTTCGTATCTCTGTGTCTTTCTGCCTGGGGATTTTCTCTGGTCACAGAAGCATGCTGTGTGCATACACAAGGCAGGCCAGAAGTATCAGAGAGTCCACGCCCCCAACAGCAACCTTCAACCAATGAGAAACAGGAGCTCCAGCTTCCTTACTTGTCAGTGAGACACTACTGAGGTGCCTTGCAGTCTCTCGGGAGGTCCCCTTGGGGCTGACCCTCAGGTGGCCGTGGTGATAAATAACCTTCTCATTAATACAGCCTTTATTGCTTTTCCTTCCTTCCTTCCTTCCCCGCTTCCCTTCTCCAGACCCCTTTCAGGGAGCTATTGGGATTATCTCTCAAATAAACTCCTGGCACTCAAATCCTTGTCTAAGCCTCTGCTTCGGCAGAACCCAAAGTAAGACACTGATTCAGAATTCTTGGAATGCAGGCCAGACATGGTGGCTCACACCTGTATTCCCAATGCTTTGGGAGGCCAAGGCAGGAGGATCACTTAAGGCCAGGAGTTTGAGACCAACCTGGGCAGCATAGTGAGACCCCATCTCTACAAAAATTAATAAAAAGTAGCCAGGCATGGTGGTGTGCACCTATAGTCCCAACTACTCAAGAGGCTGAGGTAGGAGGATCACTTGAGCCCAGGAGTTAGAGACTGCAATGAGCCATGATCATGCCACTGCACTCCATCCTGGGTGATAGGATGAGACCCCCGTCTGTATAAGAAATTTATTATTATTATTATTTTTTTTTTGAGACAGAGTCTCGCTCTGTCGCCCAGGCTGGAGTGCACTGGCGCGATCTTAGCTCACTGCAAGCTCTGCCTCCCGGGTTCATGCCATTCTCCTGCCTCAGCCTCCCAAGTAGTTGGGACTACAGGCACCCACCACCACACCCGGCTAATTTTTTGTATTTTTAGTAGAGATGGGGTTTCACCATGTTAGCCAAGATGGTCTCGATCTCCCGACCTCGTGATCCTCCCGCCTTGGCCTCCCAAAGTGCTGGGATTACAGGCGTGAGCCACTGCACCTGGCCTCTATAACAAATTTAAAAATTAGCTGGGCATGGTATTATGAACCCGTAGTCCAGGAGGCTGAGGCAGAAGGGCCACTTGAGCCCCAGGAGGTCAAGGCTGCAGTGAGCCGTGATAGCTGCATTCCAACCTGGGTGACAGAGCAAGACCCTGTCTCTCACACACACACACACACACACACACACACACACACACAGAAAATGCTTAGGGTGGGGCGCAGGACTCTGCATTTAACCGTCATCACTCTCTAAGCACTCAGATATGCAGACTCAACCTCTATCCCTCTGCCCCAAGTAAATTTTCCTATTGATGCTGTCAGACAAATTTGTAGATTAGACTGAAATTCCTCAGTGACAAGCAGATTTTTCAGTTGAGTTGAGACCAAGAGATTTAGCAAATTCTCTAGCTAATTCAGTTAATCTATGAAAAGTTTCCAAACATAAGCGTTTTCAAACATAAGACCTAAGTACAAATCAGCTTATGACATGGAAAGTAATAATCAGGATATTGTCAAAACCCTACTACATAAATAAATAAGGATAAAGAATCCTAAATGTTCCTTACCTCATAACACCCAGAATAATTTTGTCTAAATTAATTAGTCTCTCAGGAGGTCCCCTTGGGGCTGACCCTCAGGTGGCCATGGTGATAAATAACCTTCTCATTAATACAGCCTTTATTGCTTTTCCTTCCTTCCTTCCCCACTTCCCTTCTCCAGACCCCTTTCAGGGAGCTATTGGGATCATCTCTCAAGTGATATTTAGTATCTATTCTTTTAGTTGCTTTCAAATGACAAATTTATCTTTCACAGAAAAAGAGAGGAAAAGTTGATCTTAGTTGAAGCAATGATATTAATAGTGTTTAGGGGTTAGGTAAAAATCATCCCGTGTTGCTTTAATATTTCCTTACCAGGAAAAGAGATGGCCAATTTTTTTTTTTTTTGAGGCAGGATCTTGCTCTGCTGCCCAGGCTGGAGTGCAGTGTCTCAGTCTCTGCTCACTGCAACCTCCGCCTCCAGAGTTCAAGAGATTCTCCTGCCTCAGCCTCCCAAGTAGCTGGGACTACAGTCATACGCCACCACGCCCGGCTAATTTTTGTATTTTTAGTAGAGATGGGTTTTCACCATGTTGGCACGGATGGTCTTGAACTCCTGACTTCAAGAGATCCACCTGCCTCGGCCTCCCAAAGTGCTGAGATTACAGACTGAGCCATCACGCCTGGCCATGGCCAAATAATTTTATACCATCATTCGTTCTCAAATCAGGATTCTGAGAGGAGGAGCTGATGGGGAAGAAGAGGACACAAGAGAGGTCAGAGTGGAAAATGTTCTTGAGTTCGTCTAATGAGACAATCCTCTCCAAATGAGTGGACCAAAGAGAGTAATGCAGTGTCCCATTGTCGTAAGCTATGGCTTATGAGGGTTTTTTTTTAAGTATCATTTAAATTTCCAGCTGCAATTCTAGGGATTATTCCCAACAAGAAAGTCTTTTGGTTTGGTTTTTTGTTTTGTTTTGTTTTTTGAGATGGAGTCTCACTCTGTCGCCCATGCTGGAGTGCAGTGGTGCAATCTCAGCTCGCTACAGCCTCCACCTCCTGGGTCCAAGCAATTCTCCTGCCTCAGCCTCCCAAGTAGCTGGGACTAAAGGCACACGTCACCAGACCCAGCTAATTTTTGTATTTTTAGTACAGATGGGGTTTCACCATGTTGGCCAGGCTGATCTCGAGCTCCTGACCTCAGGTGATCTGCCTGCCTCATCCTCCCAAAGTGCTGGGATTACAGGGGTGAGCCACCGCACCTGGCCGGGTTTTGTTTTTAGAGACAGGGTCTCACTGTGTCACCCAGGCTGGAGTGCAGTGGCACAATCATAGCTCACATCAGCCTCAAACTCCTGGACTCAAATGATCCTCCTGTCTAAGCCTCCCAAGTAGCTGGGACTACAGGCACACACCACCATGCCCAGATAATTTATATTTTTGTAGCGACAGGGTCTTGCTATATTGCCCAGGCTAGTTCCAAACTCCTACGCTCAAGCAATCTTCTTAGGCCTCCCAAAATGCTACAATTACAGGTGTGAGCCACAATGCCATGCCTAATTTTGTTTTGTTTTGTTTTGTTTTTATTTTTTGTTCTATTTGTTTGTTGTTGTTTTAGAGTCAAGTTCTCACTATATTACCCAGGCTGGTCTCAAACTCCTGAGCTCTGGCAATCCTCCCATCTCAGCCTCCCAAACTGCTGGGATTAGAGGCATGAGCCACCGTGCCAGCTTGTTTTGCTTGTAAATCTAGTTCCCACACGGGCTAAAGTGGAATTCAGAGGAATTTTCCCTCAGGTGCCTTCACAGGCCTGAGGATGCTGGTGGTTGTCTTATGAAAACTACAAATAATTTTAATTAATTGAGGTCATGTAGACAGCACCCAACTCACCCTGAAAACATAACAAGCCCCCGCTTATTTGGTTAGTTGTTCTTCTCTTGACTGAATTAGTTGAGCCAGTGTGTATAACTTGAACAGGTAAGTTTGTTTTGTTTTGTTTTGTTTTGTTTTGTTTTGTTTTGTTTTTGACGTGGAGTCTGGAGACTTGCTCTGTTGCCCAGGCTGGAGTACAGTGGCACAATCTTGGCTCACTGCAACCTCTGCCTCCCAGGTTCAAGCAATGCTCCCCTCTCAGCCTCCCGAGTAGCTGGGACTATAGGCATGTGCCACCATACCTGGTTAATTTTTGTATCTTCAGTAGAGATGGGGTTTCACCTTGTTGGCCAGGCTGGTCTCTAACTCCTGACCTCAAGTGATCTGCCCGCTTCAGCCTCCCAAAGTGCTGGGATTACAGGCGCTAGCCACCATGCTGACAACTTGGACAAGTGAGATCAGAAAGATGCTTGTAGCCCTCTCAAGTTTTAAGGAGAAAAATTACACTATTATATACATCCTAATATATCACATGATGCTTTTTACCTTTTCCATTTCATTTTGTTATCTTGTCAGTCTTTCAGGTAGGACTAGCTTTTTTATCCTGATTAGACAATTACACATCATGATACACTAATTTGTTAACCTATGTTCACAAATCATTTAATTACCACTGCTGGCTTTGATGTGCTATTGCTATTCGGTTATGGGAGTAAATAATTCAACAGCTAACAGGAAGAAACTCATTATTTTCTGAGAGATATTGTTGTTATTTTCAGTGTTTTAAAAACACTTTAATCAAAACTTTAAAAATACTTCAATCAAAACTTTTAAAAAATATTACATTGTTTTTATAGTAGTAAGTAAAAGAGTATTCATTGCTTTCATGTAAATAATTATTTAGAGGACTAAATAACAGCTCCTGAAATTCACAATGAATAGAATTCTTTTAAAATTTTTTTTACTTTTACTTTTACTACTTTTTTAGACAGGGGTCTCACTCTGTCACTCAGGCTGGAGTGCAATGGTGAGATCATAGCTCACTGCAGCCTTGAACCCCTGGGTTCAAGCAATTCTTCAACCTCTGCCTCCTGAATAGCTGGGACTACAGGTGCATACCACCACACTTGGCTAACCTTTTAATTTTTTTTGTAGAGACAGGGTCTTGCTGTATTGTCCAGACTGGTCATGAACTCCTGGCCTCAAGCCATCCTCCCACCTCAGCCTCCCAAAATGCTGAGATTACAGGAATGAGCCACTTCACTTGGCTGAATAGGATTCTTTTTTTTTTTTTTTTTTGAGACGGAGTCTCACTCTGTTGCCCAGGCTGGAGTGCAGTGGCGCGATCTCGGCTCACTGCAAGCTCTGCCTCCCAGCTTCATGCCATTCTCCTGCCTCAGTCTCCCGAGTAGCGGGGACTACAGTAGCCACCACATCCGGCTAATTTTTTGTATTTTTAGTAGAGACAGGGTTTCACTGTTAGCCAGGATAGTCTTGGTCTCCTGACCTCATGATCCGCCCGCCTTGGCCTCCCAAAGTGCTGGGATTACAGGTGTGAGCCACTGCGCCCGGCCAGGATTCTTAAAGTAAACTAATTTTTTGTTCTTCATGCCAATTCACAGACAATCTCCCATGATGGTATAATTTTTTTAATGCAGCATCTAATATTGATTTGTGAAGCACTTTGATGACTGGAGACAAGAGGAGCAATCTCTTTCCCATTTGATGCTGCTATCTACTGTCACTCAAACTTTCTTGATCTTCTAGAACCATTCATTCCATTTGGTAAGCACTCTGGGTCGCTGCCACATCCTGGGAGTTGTAGGTGCTTTGGGGTTCTTTCCCTTTCTCCTTGATGAATGGGGAAACCAGGCTGCCAGGTGCAAACTCCCAGCAGGTTTCACAACTGTTTCTGCTGGGAGTTTGCATTCAGGATCAATAATATCATTATGCGTTTCTGTGCAAACATCAAAATTACTCTATGCAATTAAGCTCCTACCTTTGCTGCACTCCCCCAGAAAGAAAATATCCTAAGGGAGGAGGAGAGGTTTCTATGTGAAGCTTTGTGATAATATTATTGACCCATATTGTCATTTATTGCGTAACATATGCACATTTAGACTGGTTTGTTTGTTGGTTTGTTTTTGGTTTGATTTGTTTTTTTTTGAGACGAAGTCTCGCTATGTCGCCCAGGCTGGAGTGCAGTGGCACAATCTTGGCTCACTGCAACCTCCACCTCCTGGGTTCAAGTGATTCTCCTGCCTCAGCCTCCTGAGTAGCTGGGATTACAGGCGTGTGCCACCATGCCCAGCTAATTTTGTGTATTTTTAGTAGAGATGGGGTTTCACTGTGTTGGCCAGGCTGGTCTCAAACTCCTGACCTCAAGTGGTCCACCGGCCTCGGCCTCCCAAAGTGCTGGGATTACAGGTGTGAATCACTGGGTCTGGGCTCTGTTTTTTTGTTTTTTTGAGACAGGGTTTCACTCTGTCACCCAGGTTGGAGTGCAGTGGCGCAATCATGGCTCACTGCACCCTCCGCCTCCCAGGCTCAAACGATCCTCCCACTTCAGCCTCCTGAGTAGCTGGAACTACAGGCGTGTGCCACGATGCCCAGCTAATTTTTTTGTATTTTTTGTAGAGACGAGGTTTTACCATGTTGCCCCAGGCTGGTCTTGAACTCCTGAGCTCAAGTGATCCACCCACCTCAGCCTCCCAAAGTGCTGGGATTACAGGCATGAGGCACCACAACCGGCTTCAGACTATTTTTTATCTTTCAGGTTCTTGTCATTTATCTTCAACTATACTGTGAATTTCAGGCCTGAGACTCTGCCCTCTACCTTGATGAAATCTTTGTATTACCCAGAAAAGCACCCGGCACATAGTAGGTTCTCAAAGAAATATTTGTGGCTGGTGAGCAATAAAAGTGAGAATGCAATGAATAAAGTAACTTTTTCCTTTGTAACTCAAGGTATGGGAATAAGGTTCCTATTTTCCTGATATGACAAAATATCCCTTTATGAAGCTTTTTCTGGGAGACTTTTAGGTGGCATTGTATGCCTCCTCTGCATGCAAACTCACTTTTAATCTTCAGAAAAACACACCAACTGAACACCAATCCAAGGCATAGAAACACAGACCTTCCCTACATCTCCTATTAGGATTAAATAAAAGCCGATGCAGTAGTATATTTGCATTCCTCCTTTATCCTCTATCAGTCAGCAGCTTTAGTCGTAGCCTACAGTTACTTTCTGACAGTTTTCATCTTCATTTCCGTCCAGAACAGCAAGAAAAGTGATATTAGCAGTAAGGCTTGAAGACAGTCCTCTAACTCTTGAAGATTTTGTTGGGAAGTTGACTGAACATCCTGTCTGGCTTCTGAGGCATTAGGTATAACATCTTATAATAGTGTAGGGTAATATTACGGTGATTCCCCCTGACAAGGCACAGAGCTAGGGCAGTCCTGCAGCTCGCAACGCTGGGGCAGCCTGGAGGTACAGGGAACAGCATGTGTGCCGCTCACCATCATTAGGGAGGTGCTAATATTTCAATGCAAGCCTAAAAGCTTTCCTTGTTGGCGGCCGAGTGCAGTGGCTCATGCTTGTAATCCCAGCACTTTGGGAGGCTGGAGTGTGAGGATTGTTTGAGCCCAGGAGTTGGAGACCAGCCTGGGAAACATAGTTAGACCCCATCTCTACAAGAAAAATTTAAAACTAGCTGGGTGTGGTGGTGCACACCTATAGTAACAGCTACTCGGGAGGCTGAGGTTGGAGGATTGCTTAAGCCCAGAAGGTCGAGACTGCAGTGTGCTATGATCACACCACGGCATTCCAGCCTGGGTGACAGAGCGAGATCCTGTCACTTAAAAAAAATTTTTTTTTTTTTAAACAGAGTCTCGCTCTGTCTCCCAGGCTGGAGTGCAGTGGCAGGATCTCAGCTCACTGCAACCTCTGCCTCCCAGGTTCAAGCAATTCTCCTGCCTCAGCCTCCCAAGTAGCTGGGACTATAGGTGCGCACCATCACGCCTGGCTAATTTTTTTAATTTTTAATAGAGACAGGGTTTTGCCATGTTGGCCAGGCTAACCTCGAACTCCTGACCTCAGGTGATCTGCCTGCCTCAGCCTCCCAAAGTGCTGGGATTACAGGTGTGAGCCACCGCACCCGGCCTAAAAATTTTTTTTCAAATAAGGAGGATTCATCCCTCACTCTTATTATTAAGCATTTGTTATTTAGTATCTACTTACTCAATACATACTTACTAGGCACTTACTGTATGCCCAACAAAGCATTAAGATTTGTCTTTTTGTCTTTTTTTTTTTAAGATAAGATCTCACTATCACTCAGGCTGGAGTATAGTGGTGTGATCATAGCTCACTGCAGCTTCAAACCCCTTGGCTGAAGGGATCCTGCCACCTCAATCTCCCGAGTAGCTGGGACTACAGGCATGTGCTATTTTTTTTTATTATTTTTTATAGAGACGGGGTCTTGCTTTGTTGCCCAGGCTGGTCTCGAACTCCTAGGCATAAGTGATCCTTCCATTTTGGCCTCCCAAAATGCCTTGGTGACAGGCGTGAGTCACCATGCCCAGTCTCCGAACATCTTAGAATCTTCAGTGATCATGTAAATAGCCAAGTTCCCTAAATATATACAAGTCTTGTATTGGAATGGATTTGAAAATTTAAAGAGGCCTGTGAAACTCACACAACACTCTTTCCTTTTAGTCTCCATGCTTGTGACGTTGTAGGACACCTTCAGTCCTAGGTATAGACACATTCTTGGGAACAGAGAAAGCACTCTCTGGTTTACACTCCGGTACTGTATCCTCCTGCAGCCTTGGAAAGCAGCTTCAAATTGCTAGCTAAATACAAAGTAAGGATGTGTTGAAGGAGGTTTCCTGCTTTTCCTGTTAGTTGCAAGAATTGCCAACAGTCATTGGGCTGTGTGTGTGTATGTACGTGTGCAAATAGCAAAGATCAAACTGCTTATTAATCCAAGTCAGGGCAAGGAGGAAGAAGCTATCAGCAAAAATAAGTGATTTCTTTTTAGGGTTTTACTCTGAAGACAAAAATTTGTTTAATGAAATGAGACCTTCTGCCCTTTCCCTGACACCAGGACATTTTCCCTTCACACCAGGGACCTCCCACAGTGAACCATGAACACTGAGTCTCAGAGCCTAACCTTTCTTTTGGTTCAGTTCCCATTGTTTAGTCATTCATACCTTGTATTCCAGCCATTGTCATTCATCTCTTCTGCTTAGTATCATTAGCCAGTTTTCCTTTCTAACTTTTGCATAAGAAAATACTCAGGCACATTTTTAGAAAAAGTACACTGGGACATGAGTTATGTGAGTAATGCAGAACTTGGAAGCTATTCAAATAGAGATTGCAAAGTGGTTAAAAGTCTGTAAAATAAAATCACCTAAAATCCCAACACTTTGGGAGGCCAATGTGAGAGGATGGCTTCAGCCAAGGAGTTTCAAACCAGCCTGAGCAATATAGTCAGACCATGTCTCTAAAATGAAAAAAAAAAAAAAAAAAAAATTGGCAGAGTGTGATGGTGCAAGCCTATAGTCCCAGCTACTCAGGAGGCTAAGGCTGGAGGATAGCTTGAGCCCAGGAGGTAGAGGTTGCAGTGAGCTGAGATTGTACCACTGCACTCCAGCCTGGGCAACACAGCGAGACCCTGTCTCAAAAAATAAAAAATAAAACATTGTTTTTGCTGGGCATGATGGCTCATACCTATAATCCCAGCACTTCAGGAGGCCAGGGTGGGAGGATTGCTTGAGGCCAGGAGTTTGAGACCAACCCTGGCAACATAGGGAGACCCTCTCTCTACAAAATAACAATAATAATAATAATAATAAAATTAACCAGACATAGTGGTGTGTGTCTGTAGTCTCAGATACTCAGAAGGCTGAGGCAGAAGGATCACTTGAACCCAGGAGTTTGAGGCTGCAATGAGCTATGGCCACTGTACTCCAGCCCGGGCAATATACTGAGACTCTGCGCCCTGTCTTAAACAAAACAAAAGTTTCTTTATTTTATTATTTTATTTTTTTTGAGACAGAGTTTTGATCTTGTTGCCTAGGTTGGAGTGCAATGGCACGATCTCGGCTCACTGCAACCTCTGCCTCCTGGGTTCAAGAGATTCTCCTGTCTCAGCCTCCCAAGTAGCTGGCATTACAGGTGTGCACCACCATGCCCAGCTAATTTTTGTGGTTTTAGTAGAGACAAGGTTTCACCATGTTGGCCAGGCCGGTCTCAAACTCCTGACCTCAGGTGACCCACCCGCCTTGGCCTCCCAAAGTGCTGGGATTACAAGCATGAGCCACCACACTCAGCCAAAACAAAAGTTTCTTTCATGTGAAAGAAATCGACTTGGGGGGGACTACAAGGGAGAAGAGAAGAACAGAGGCATCATCTAACATTGTTCTTTCAGGGTTAAGGAGCACCAATGCCCATGCTGTTAGCTTGTCTCATTGGAATCATGGCTAGGACTGATTTTATAATATGCTCACGCAATCTGGTTCATAGGAACTCACAAGCTGTCCCCCAGAAACCCAACGCTGATGGAGAAGGCAGGAGAACCACTTCCATTATTGCAGGCAGGAGTCATAAATTCCAGTCCCTGCTCAGTCACCAACTTGCTGTGGGAGACCTTGTGAAAGTCATTTAATTCCCCTAGACCTTAACTGTTGCCTCTCTAAGATGAGGCTATTGAGCTTTAAGAAGAGAGATCATATAATTTATCAGAAAAACCAAGACATTTTCGCCAGGACACATCTTAAACTAGACAGGTGACTGCATGGCAAACCAGAACTGCTGGGCATGCCATCTCAAAAATCCCTGTGGACTGGGCATGGTGGCCCACGCCTATAATCCCAGCACTTTGGGAGGCTGAGGCTGGTGGATCATTTGAGGTCAAGAGTCCGAGACCAGCCTGGCCAACATGGTGAAACCCCCGTCTCTACTAAAAATACAAAAAAAAAATTAACTGGGTGTGGTGGCTAAGTCAGGAGGCTGAGTCAGGAGAATCACTTGAGCCCGGGAGGCGGAGGTTGCCATGAGCCAAGATCATGCCACTGCACTCCAGCCTGGGTGACAGAATGAGACTCCTTATAAAAAAAAAAAAAAAAGTCCCTGTGAACACTGGAGTCTGATTCAAAAGGCCCTTCCCCCAAGAGTAACCCCAAAACTTTCAATAACACAGGCAAAATTAAGAAGAATGCAAACACAGTAATGTAACAAAAATTGCTACTTTGGACAAGATATTTTAAATACAGTTTCACTGTTGTAAAAGTGAGAGGCAGAAGGAATTTCATATCAGAAATTAAGAATCACTCAAAATAGCTTATTTAGGAAGGGGTATTGAATTATTTTCTAGAACCTATTGAGGTTTAAAATACATATATAGGCCAGGCGCGATGGCTCACACCTGTAATCCCAGCACTTTGGGAGGCCAAGGCAGGAGGATCACTTGAGGCCAGGAGTTTGAGACCAGCCTGGCCAGCATGGTGAAACCCTGTTTCCACTAAAAATACAAAAATTAGCCAGGCATGCTGACCTATGCCTGTAGTCCCAGCTACTCAGAAGGCTGAGGTGGGAGAATCACTTGAACCTGGGAGGCGAAGACTGCAGTGAGCCAAGATTGTGCCACTGCATTCCAGCCTGTGCGACGGAGTGAGACCCTGACTCAAAAAAAAAAAAAAAAAGAAAAGAAAAGGAAGTCTGAGAATGCTCTGTGTGGCTCAACAAAGGGAAGAAACTTGTAAGTACCAGAAGTTTTTAGCAGTGAAACAGACCTCTCTGCAAGAAGAGGGTTCCCCATCACCAGAAGTATTTCGGCAGGTTCTGGGTGGTCATCTCCTAGGGTCATAGTGGAGACAACTTTTCATTGGAAGAGAGGCTACATGAGGTAGTCTCTAAGATACTGTCCAGTTCTAAGACTTGTGACTTCTATGATTCTAGGGCTCTGGATTCCAGCATTCTGACTGAATCAATACTTAAATATCATCTAACACAGTCCCTTAGAGCAGGGCACTTCATGCATTAACATCTCCTCACAGAAAGCCACCACCACCCAAACTGTCATATGTGTGCTGATGTTAAACTGCTTGCCTGCTGCTTGGCCCAGAATAAAACTGAGTTTCATTTTGACTAAAACATTTTTAATGCATTTGGGAGAAACAAAAAAGTTCTAATAACACACCTCAGGTCTATGAAAAGAACATTGCTTCACAGCCAGTTCACTGCAAAAGAGGAGCACATCGGCCCATATAATAAAATTCTATCTCAGTCATTTAATATTTAGTGGAAGGCTAGTGGAAGTAAAATTGGACCTGGATTCAGTTCAACACATGGGGCAGTAGTGCAAAGTGGGCCAATGATGAGCCTTTGCATTCATTTGTGTTGGCAGATGTCCAAGGCTGCTTCACATCTGTACTGTGAAGCCTCTGTTGGCAAGCAGTGTGGAAGAAAACATGCAATGTTTTTCCCCACGTTGTGGTGCCCTTTCTGGGGCAAACGAGCAGGGCTGTTGCTGACTGATTGAGGGTTGCTTGCAGCAAACTCTACAGCTCAAGGAAAAATCCGTCACCCTTCTGGAACTTTAGAGCTATGCTTCACAGAGAAACTAAACCTGAGAGCTATGCAGAAGGGTGAAAGGGTGAGCTAAATTGAAAGGGCTGAGCAGTGTTGGAGGGCATTAGATTTACAAGGATGCCTCTTAACTCTTAAAGAGTGCTCTCTTTTCCTTTATAGTGCTGGAAATTCATAATTTATGCTGTTTTAAAGCAAGGACTGATAGGAATGTCAATTTTCTTCCTCTTTGATCATAAAAAATATATGTCTTTATTTGTTTATTTATTTTTAAAGACAAGGTCTCACTCTGTCACCCAGGCTGGAGTGCAATGGTGCGATCACGGCTCACCACACCCTCGACCTCCCAGGCTCAGGTGATCCTCCAACCTCAGCCTCCAGAGTAGCTGGGACTACAAGTCTGTGCCACCCCACACAGCTAAATTTTTGTTTTGTATTTTTTTTATATTTTGTAGAGATGGGGTCTCGTTATGTTGCCCAGGCTGGCCTCTAACTCCTGGGCTCAGCCCTCCCAAAGTGCTGGGATTACAAGCATGAGCCGCCACATCCAGCCAAATATATCTTTTATTTATTTATTTATTTCTAAGGGACAGGGTCTTGCTCTGCCACCCAGGCTGGAGTGCAGTGGCGCGACAATGGCTCAGTGCAGCCTCGAATGAATTCCTGGGCTCACATGATCCATCCACCTCAGATTCCTAAGAAGCTGGGACCACAGATGCACACCACCATGCCTGGCTGATTTTTAAATTTAAATTTAAATTTTCTGTAGAGATGGAATCTTGCTATGTTGCCCAGGCTGGTCTCTAACTCCTGGTCTCAAGTGATCCTTCCACCTCCGCCTCCCAAAGTGCTGGGATTCCAGGTGTGAACCACTGTGCATGGCCTCAGTTGTTCTTTTTGAGTCTCATCTCTGAAACTGGCTAAATAAGTCACCTACAATGTGAAAAACTACCCGAATAAAAGACATATAACACATTAACTCTACAAGAATGAAATGTGCTATACAGATTCAAGGACAAGTATTCTGATTTATAGGCTTTTGTAGGACTCAGTTAGCAAGATATAAAAGTAGCCATTATCAGCTGAGTGCAGTGGCCCATGCCTATAATCCTAGCACTTTGGGAGACTTAGGTGGAAGGATCACTTGAGACCAGAAGTTAGAGACCAGCCTGGGCAACATAGGAATACCCCTGTCTCTACAAAAACTAAAAAATTAGCCAGTCGTGGTGATGTGCACCTATAGTCCCAGCTACTCCGAGGGCCAAGGCAGGAGGATCGCTTGAGTCTGGAAGGGCAAGGCCACAGGGAGCTGTAATCATGCCACTGCACTCCAGCCTAAGTGACAGTGAGACTCTATCTCAAAAAAAAAAAAAAGCAGTCATTATCAAAGGCATTTCCTCACCATGGCTGGGTTCTTTATAAATATCAGGTGATGGGACCATCACCTGAAGCATCTTGGCCAAAATATTTGAGAGTTGGGGTCCAAAGACCTAAATAAGAAACTGACCATCAGTGTGGCCTCAGGTAAACATTCCACCTTCTAATCATTATCTAAAAAATAGAGACAATAAAATCTGCTTACCATGGTTACTGTGGTGATTAAATTTTCTAATTAATTATTTGAAAAATGTAATGAGCACTTAAAGTAAGAGTCTAAATAGACACTTCCCTGAAGACATAAAAATCACCAATAAGTGTAAGAACATCATTAATTATCAGCGAAATTCAAATCAAAATGAGTCATATACCACTACACATCCGCTAGAATGGCTGTAATCAAAAAGATGATAAAAAGTCTTGGTGAAGATGTGGCGAAATTGGTACCCTCATACACTGCCAGTGGGAATGTAAAATGATGCGGCCACTTTGGAAAACAGTCTAACTCAAAAGGCTAAACACAGAATTCTCAAACAATCCTGGGATTTTACTCTCAGGTATACACCCAAGAGAAATGAAAACATAAGTCCACACAAAAACGTATACATAAATGTTCATAGCAGCATTATTCATAATAGTCAAAAAGTGGAAATAATCCAAATGTCCATCACCCGATAAATGGATAAATAAAATACGGTAAATATCTATGATGAAATATTATTTGGCAACAAAAGGGAATTAAGGGTACATGCTACTATATGGATGAACCCTGAAAACACTATCCTAAGTGAAACAAGCCAGTCACGAAAGACCACATATTGCGTGATTCCATTTCTATGAAAGGTTCAGAATAGGTAAATCCAAAGAGACAGAAAGTAGATCAGTGGTTGCCTGGGGCTGGAAGGAGGAGGGGGAGTGGGGCTTGGGGAAGGTAAAAGCTAAGGGCTGCAAGGCTTCTTTCTGGGGGTGATGAAAACATTCTAAAATTGATCATGGTGATGGTTGCACAACTCTGTGAATATACTAAAGTCATTGAATTGTACACTTTAAATGGGTGAATGGTATGTTATATGAATTATATCTCAATAAAGCTATTTCAAAAAATATGCCAAGCAATTTCCTAGGTACTCAATACATAACGAATGTGAAATGCACATGGTATGAGCTTGGTAAATACAATGCAAACATGTAATGCCTCATTTACTTTGAATAAAGGGGAAAATAACTTTTAAAAGGAATACAAATGCATGTGAAATATAAAAGCCTAAATTAATGTGCTAATTAGGAATAAAATAACCATAACTAAGGCATATCACCACGTAGTATTGTACTGGGACATCATTAAGCTATACTTGAGTGTACAGTTAGGCACAGCCTTCAATGGCAATAATCTTTGGTAATATGCCATTGAGTCATAGTGTTATTTTAACAGAAAGCGAAGGTCATTATAAACTATACCTGCGAATCGAAGACAAAGTGATGCAATGACAGTTTATTGCAAGAGAAGAGAAACTGTGCCTCTATCTTCCTTGTCTTGGCTGTCATATCCTGAATGGGTATGATTTGCACACTTTCCTACCTCCCCCACACAGTCACTCATAATGCAAGACAACGGAAATCTTGCTTTTCCATATCAAGGAATTTTTAAAAAATCAATGACATGCTTCTCTAGTCCCTAACCTTTCCCATTCTCCTGTTATCCCCAGGAGCAGGAGACTGTCGTTTCAAAGCCTAAGAGCTAACACAACCCTCAGATTATTGATGGGAGTGGGTCCCATAGAAGTTACCATCCATGTCCTGCTCAAGTAATACGTGAGCAGTCTGGGAACAGACGCTGGCACCTACCCGAGCTTTCAGTGACTCAAGCTCTTAGCATCCTTGTTTAGGCTTGACATTATGGATGGAGGAAGGTATCCTGGGGAAGTACGTTAACACAAGCAAAGGAGTTTTGTGAAATGTTTCCAGCAGCAATCATACATCTGGTCCACCCAGCTCTGGGCAAAATAGCTGATGTTGTGCCGATCCCAGTAAGGACCAGAACCCTGGATGGAGAGCATGTGTGGGTGCATGGAAAGTTTACTTAAAAGTGATCACCAGCCTGCCCGACATGGCGAAACCCTGTCTCTACTAAAAATACAAAAATTAGCTGGGTGTGGTGGTACGTGCTTGTAATCCCAGCTACTTGGGAGGCTGAGGCAGGAGGATCACTTGAACCCAAGAGGCGGAGGTTGCCGTGAGCTGAGATCGCGCCACTGCACTCTAGCCTGGGCAACAGAGCAAGGGTCCATCTCAAAAAAAAAAAGGCAGTAAAAAAACCCGAAGCCGGAATTGACTACACAATGAACTTGGCTAAATGAAAAGTCCAGGAAGATAATGTAAAATCAGATTCAACGACGAAATAAGAGCGAAAGAGTGACTACCATGTACTTCCAAATAGAAGCAGATTTAAATGAAATTCCAAGGCATTTGCTGAAAGGCTTACATGATTTTGAAGAATTTGTTTATTTATTTAGAGACAAGATCTTACTTTGTCTCTCAGGCTGGCGTGCAGTGGTACAATCATAGCTCACTGCAGCCTCCACCTCCTGGGCTTAAGCGAGCCTCCCACCTCAGCCTCTTGTGTAGCTGGGACTTCAGTCATGCGCCACCATGTCTGGCTAATGATTTTGCACTTTTTGTAGATATAGGGTTTTTCTGTGTTGCCCAGGCTGGTCTCAAACTCCTGAGCTCAAGCAATCCTCCTGCCTCAGCCTCCCAAAGTGCTGGAATTACAGGCTTGAGCCACTGAGCCCAGCCAAGAAGTGTTATTTGGTTGGGAAGAGCAACTAAAACTTGAAAATAGAATGCAAGTTCTAAGCCTGAAAAACATACCGAGAAAAGTTACTTTATGGCTGGGCACGGTGGCTCACGCTTGTAATCCCAGCACTTTGGGAGGCTGAGGCGGGTGGATCACGAGGTCAGGAGATCGAGACCACGGTGAAACCCCGTCTCTACTAAAAATACAAAAAAAATTAGCCAGGCGTGGTGGCGGGCGCCTGTAGTCCCAGCTACTCGGAGAGGCTGAGGCAGGAGAATGGCGTGAACCCGGGAGGCGGAGCTTGCAGTGAGCCGAGATTGCGCCACTGCACTCCAGCCTGGGCGACAGAGCGAGACTCCATCTCAAAAAAAAAAAAAAAAAAAAGAAAAGTTACTTTACAAAATATAAGTAAGTTATGTTCCTTCTTTTCATTCACTAATTGTTTGTTTTGCTTTGTAACTGAGAAACACTTTCCACAGCAACGATGTGATAACCAGTGGCTAAGTTCCAAAGGTACCCACCAAAGACTGTTGACCTATAACAACTCCACCTTCCCAATAATTCTAGTAGTATTGGTGAAAGGCAGGCAAGCACCAAATTAGGGATTATCCTGGAAAGGTTCTTGGATTCGCTCAGGAAACAATTCAAGAGCCAGAAAATTCAAGAGCAAGCCGAGAAAACAGCTTTATTGAGGGGGCAGTGTTACAGCTCCGTGACTGCTCCTGCAGAGAGGGCTACTCCACAGGCAGTGTGGAAAGTAGCTGCTGGGGGGCACATTTATACCCACTTTTAATTACATGCAAATTAAGGAACAGGCCGGGGATGGTGGCTCAAGCCTGTAATCCCAGCACTTTGGGAGGCCAGGGCAGGCAAATCACCTGAGGTCAGGAGTTCCAGAACAGCCTGGCCAACATGGTGAAACCCCGCCTCTACCAAAAATAC
This sequence comes from Hylobates moloch, assembly GCF_009828535.3. Classification (NCBI taxonomy): domain Eukaryota; kingdom Metazoa; phylum Chordata; class Mammalia; order Primates; family Hylobatidae; genus Hylobates; species Hylobates moloch. The sequence goes on along the minus strand of NW_026652276.1, from coordinate 108,881,508 downwards.
AAAAATTAGCCAAGCGTCATGGTGCACGCCTGTAATCCCAGCTACTCTGGAGGCTGAGGCAGGAGAATTACTTGAACCTGGGAGGCAGGCGTTGCAGTGAGCCCAGATCACTACACTGCACTCCAGGCTGGGCGACAAAGCAAGACTCCATCTCAAAAAAAAAAAGAGAGAGAAAAAAATAGACCTGGTGTGGTGGCTCATGCCTGTAATTCCAGCACTTTGGGAGGCCAAGGCAGGAGAATTGCTTGATGGCAAGAATTCGAGACCATCCTATAACATAGCAAGACCCCATCTCTACAAGAAATAAATGAGCTGGGCATGGTGGCATACATTTGTAGTCCCAGCTACTTGGGAGGTTGAGATGGGAGGATCATTTGAGCCCAGGAGGCTGAGGCCAGAATGAGCCATGATGGTGCCGCTTCACTCCAGCCTGGGTCACATAGTAACAACCTGTCTCAAAAAAAAAAAAAAAAAGAAAAAAAGAAAAAAAAAGAAAGAAAAAGAAAAAGAAGAAAAAATTTTTTCTTCAATTGTACATAGAGAAGTTATAAAGCAAGATGATGTATAGATAGAGACTATTTAAATCTTTTAACATGGAGAAGTACTCTATAATGTTCAAAACACTACGTCAATGGGTGAAAATTGTGTGATTACTCAGAGATCTAGAAGGAATGTAACAATTTATGGATACAAAGAAGTGACAGATTTAGAAAAAACATGGAGACTCAACTTGAAAGTTAAGGTATGGAAAGAGAAATGACTCAGGCAATTGAAAAGATATAAAAAGAAAAAATGGTCAGAATTAAATATGATATTTGCATAAGTAAGAAAACAAGATTAGTCAAGCTATGAAGAAAAGTAAGAATTACTCTTAGAACAAAGAAAGAAAATGAAAAAGGTGTACAAAACTCCCACTGATCAGATAATTTGAAAGGTAGTTGTTAATACCTAAATTAAAAAGAATAAAAAGCACTGAGACGAGAAAACCTTCAAAAGGACCCAAAAAGTGTTTAAATTGTAAAGGTATGTATTACATTTGCAGGATGCATAAATAAATCTGTGAGAGGCTTAGAAGAGGAATTTTTAAATGTAATTTCCTAATAAAAGTCTTCTTATTGGGCCGGGCATGGTGGCTCACACCTGTAATCCCAGCACTTTGAGAGGCCGAGGTGGGCGGATCACTTGAGGCCAGGAGTTTGAGACCAGCCTGGCCAACATGGAGAAACCCTGTCTCTACTAAAAATACAAAAATTAGCTGGGTGTGGTGATGCATGCCTGTAATCCCAGCTACTCGGGAGTCTGTTACATGAGAATCACTTGAACCCAGGAGGCAGAGGCTGCAGTGAGCCGAGATCACTCCACTGCACTCCCGCCTGGGTGACAAAGCAAGACTTGGTCTCAAAAACCAAAACAAAAAAAAAGGTCATCTTGTTGATGTTTCAGGGGAAAATTATCTCAAAAGTGTTTGAGACCAGCCTGGGCAACATGGAGAAATCCTATCTCTACAAAAAAATACAAAAATTAGCCCGGCATGATGGTGTGCACCTGTAGTCCCAGCTACTTGGGAGGCTAAGGTGGGAGGACCACTTGAGTCCAGGGGTGTTGAGGCTACAGTGAGCCATGCTCGATTGAACGGAATGCGCCACTGCACTGCAGCCTGGGTGACAAACAAACAAACAAAAACCTCCAAAGGACAATGAATTATATGGCACATTTCCATTGAAAGTTGATTTATTTTCAATGTACTGCCCCCCCCACCCAGGGGTGATATGCCTCTAAATTGCACAGGTGAAACAAGTAGGTACACATGAAAAATTTTACTTAGTAATGTTGCTTATTTTCAGCTGTCCGGAAGTTATTTTTATACACCTTATTTCCTAAGAAGCTTAGCAATTTTCTAATTTATCATCAACAACATTTAATTGAACACTCTTTCACATGTAATTGCTAGCTGCCTGTACTTGTAAAATAGGGCTGAGAACATAGAGTCAACTAACCCAGGTTCAAGCCCCTGCTCAGTCACGTATAAATAACTTTAAGCAAATCCATCAAACCTCAGTTCCTTTATCGCTATACAAAGTGAAAGCCTTGAACAAAAAGAAATTATATGATATCTTAAATCCCTTATAGGTATGGTTGTTATTCTCTAAAGGATAATGTTTTCCTTAATCTGTATAAGTTATTGTTGCAATCTCATCTTCAGAATGATTTTATAGTGTGCAATTTTTCACTAAAATTTATTAACAGCCTAGAATAATCCAAAATTGCAGATTTTAGAGAATAAATAGAATATGGCTTCCAAGGCAGTATTTCTGCCTTTATATGAAGAAATTATTTGGATATCATTTTAAAAATGTAAACACACAAATTACACAAATAGGTCAGGTACAGTGGCTCATGCCTGTAATCTCAACACTTTGGGAGCCTGAGGCAGAAGGATCACTTGAGGCCATGAGTTCAAGATCAGCCTGGGCAACATGGTGAGGCCTCATCTCTACAAAAAAAGCTAAAAATAAAAAAAATAGCCAGTCATGGTAGTCCCAGTTACTAGGGAGGCTGAGGCAGGAGGATCACTTGAGCCCAAAAGTTAGAGGCTGCAGTGAGCTATGATTGTATTACTGCTCCAGCTTTAGGCAGACCCTGTCTCAAAGAGAAAAAAAAAAGAAATTGTATAAATAGCATGCATTTATTATATCAGTAAACACATAAGTATACATTAGCAAATAATATATTAATAGCTAGTTAATATTTTAAATAACCGATTAGTATTAATCATGGCAAACAAACTGCATAAATGTGTCAAATATGATGTAACCTTCACAATGACACCATGAAATTTATACTTTTTTTTTTCTTTTTGAAACGGAGTCTTGTTCTGTTGCCCAGGCTGGAGTGCAGTGGCACGATCTCAGCTCACTGCAACCCCATCTCCTGGGTTCAAGCGATTCTCCTGCCTCAGCCTCCCCAGTAGCTGGGATTACAGGTGCCCGCCACCATGCCCAACTAATTTTTATATTTTTAGTAGAGACGGGGTTTCGCCGTACTGGCCATGCTGGTTTTGAACTCCTGACCTCAGGTGATCTGCCTGCCTCAGCCTCCCAAAGTGCTGGGATTACAGGCATGAGCCACCATGCCTGGCCAAAATTTATACTATTATTATCCTTATTTTACAAATAAGGGAGATTGGAGATACTAAGTAACTTATCCAAGATCACACAGATTGTAAGTGGTAGAGCCCAGGGCCTTTTACTGCCAAAATTGGGATATTATTGTATATTATTGAGATATTATTGTATATCAATGGGATATTATTGTAGATAACTGTTTTGTGATTTGCTTTTTAAATTTAACATGTTCTTAACTATAGTTCTTTGTCACACATTTACTTCAATAGCTTCATTTTGAAGGACGGCAGGGTATTCTATATACATGAATGCACTGTAATTTGTTTAAACGTTCCTCCATTGTTGGGCATTTAGACAGTTACCAGTTTTTTTACTCTTTGTACACAAATTTTTGTAAATCTAATATTTAGGCTGGGTGCAGTGGCTCACGCCTATAATCCTAGTCCTTTGGGAGGCTGAAACAGGAGGATCACTTTAGCCCAGGAGTTCAAGACAAGCCTGGGCAACATAGTGAGAACTGGTATCTACCAAAAAAAAAAAAAACTTAATCGGGCATGGTGGCACATGCCTGTGGTCCGAGCTATTGTGGAGGCTGAGGTGGGAGGATTGTTTGAGCCCAGGTGGTCAAGGCTGCATTGAACTGTGATTGCTCCACTGCACACCAGCCTTGGTGACAGAGTGAGACCCTGTGTCAAAGAGAAAAAAGTTAAACATTTCTTCCAAATAAATTCTAAGATATATAATTGCTCAAAAGCCATATTTTCTTTCTTTCTTTCTTTCTTTCTTTCTTTCTTTCTTTCTTTCTTTCTTTCTTTCTTTCTTTCTTTCTTTTTCTTTTTTTTTTTGTTTTTGAGATGGAGTCTCGCTCTGTCACCCAGGCTGGAGTGCAGTGCTGCAATCTCAGCTCACTGCAACCTCTACCTCCCAGGTTCAGGTGATTCTCCTGCCTCAGCCTCCAGAGTAGCTGGGATTACAGGAGTGCCACTACTCCCAGCTAATTTTTGTATTTTTAATAGAGGCGGGGTTTCACCATGTTGAGCAGGCTGGTTCCAAACTCCTGACCTCAGGTGATCCACCAGCCTCGGCCTCCAAAAGTGCTAGGATTACAGGCATGAGCTACCACACCCGCCCGAAAGCCGTGTTTTTAAGACTTAAAAAATATATAGTGACTATGTATTTCATGTTTTTCTTTTAAATGTAGTCTTTAATACTTTGAGTTTATCTAAAAGATTGTTAAAAGTTTTGTTGGTTGTTGTCAATAGTTCCTCTTGTGGTCTTAGTCTGCCACTTAGAAATTCAAGTAAGTGAAGAGATAGTTCAGCAGTTCCCAACGGATAAAAGAATGAGGGGATAAATTTTTTCTTTTCCCCACTCTTTGTGGAAAATTACAGAAACGGACAGAGTAAGTGCCAGGAAGGAAACTGATTCCCTTCATGGGTGTAGTATTGGAACTGAACAACAGAGAAGAAAACTGAAACATTAAGGACAAGTATTTTGGTACCAAACATTCTTTTTTCTTAAAATTTTACTGTATATATTTAAGATGCTCATCATGTTTTTATATACATACGAATCATGAAATGGTTACTATAGTCAAGCAAATTAACATATCTATCATCTCACATAGCTACCTGTTTTCGTGTGTGTGGCAAGGCAAACTTTTTTTTTCTTTTTGAGACAGAATTTAGCTCTTGTCACCCAGGCTGGAATGCAATGGCATGATCTTGGTTCACTGCAAACTCCACCTCCTGGCTCCTGGGTTCAAGCGATCCTCCTGCCTCGGCCTCGAGAGTAGCCGGTATTACAGGCACCCGCCACTTGCCCAGCTATTTTTTGTATTTTTAGTAGAGACCCGGTTTCTCCATGTTCGCCAGGCTGATCTCAAACTCCTGGCTTCAGGTGATCCACCTGCCTCATCCTCCCAAAGTGTTGGAATTACAGGCGTGAGCCACTGCGCCTGGCCGACAAACATTTTTATACCTGGAAAAATCTAGCTTTTTGGCCAAACATTTTTTAAAGCCCTGGATCGTCAGAATAGAGGTTACTTGAGGAGGAACTTGGGATGGGATTTGACTGAAGAGATGAAAGGCAGGAGGGAAACTCCTCAGGTGCTAGAAATAACATATATTAAATCTAGATGATGGTCATGTGTATAAAAACTCATCTAGCTGTGTACTTTACAGTACATAAATGACGCCTTCAAAGAAACAAACTCAGATAGTTGGCATCATGGAAACCAAACATCTAGGAACAAATGGACTTCTGTTTTTCTCTCAGATATTTTATATATGTTTTACTATGATTTAAGCATTCCATATTTAAGCCATACATAAATAAATAAACACAATAAGTCAAACTCTGACAAACTGACACAGTATTTTTTTTCTTTTTCTAAATATTTGTTTGGATGAATCCACACTTCTTCTCTCTTTTTTTTTTGGTACAGGGTCTCAGTCTGTCCCAGGCTGGAGTGCAGTGATGCAATCACAGCTTATTGCAGCCTTGAAGTACTGCTGGGCTCAAGCAATCCTCCCACCTCAGCCTTCCAAGTAGCTGGGACCACAGGCACATGCCACCACAGCCAGATTATGTTTTTTTAAAAAATGTTTTGAGAGGTCGGGCGCAGTGGCTCACACCTGTAATCCCAGCACTTTGGGAGGCCGAGGTGGGCGGATCACGAGGTCAGGAGATCGAGACCATGGTGAAACCCCGTCTCTACTAAAAATACAAAAAATTAGCCGGGTGTGGTGGCGGGTGCCTGTAGTCCCAGCTACTCAGGAGGCTGAGGCAGGAGAATGGTGTGAACCTGGGAGGCGGAGCTTGCAGTGAGCCGAGATTGCACCACTGCACTCTAGCCTGGGCAACAGAGCGAGACTCCATCTCAAAAAAAAAAAAAAAAATATTTTGAGAGACGCGGCCTCCCTATGTTACCCAGGCTGGTCTTGACCTCTGGGCTCCAGCGATCCCCTCACCTTAGCCTCCTAAAGTGCTAGGATTATAGGTGTGAGTCACCGTGCCCAGCCCCATTTATTATTTAACCAATCCCTAACAGTTGGGCATTTAGATAGCCTTCAATTTTTTGCTATGATTACTCCTGGCACATATATTTTTGAGTGTACCTTTAATTATTAACTGAAGGGAGGTTCCTGGGAAACTGCGTTTCAGACATCTGAAGAGAAGGAGATGACATGCAAATTCTGCCAGCATTTATCTAGAAGTTAAATGGGGCACAACGTGTCTCAACAGAATAAGACTTTGATCAAACACTGTTTAGGTCGCTTGGGCCACGTTAGAATAAAAGGCTTGGAATGTAGCATTCACTTATCTTTTAAAAATATTGGCATTTGGAGTAATCCAAAAGAGAATAGTGGTATCTAAATAGTCTACTTTTCCTAAGCATCTGCGGGTCAGTTTTCTTTCTCCAGAAACTCAATCTCAGTCTTTACATTTAGGAAGATTTGGCCGGGCTCGGTGGCTCACGCCTGTTATCCCAGCCCTTTGGGAGGCCAAGACAGGCAGATCACCTTAGGTCAGGAGTTCGAGACCAGCCTGACCAACATGGAGAGACCCCCATCTCTACTAAAAATACAAAATTAGCCGGGCGTGGTGGTGCATGCCTATAATCCCAGCTACTCGGGAGGCTGAGGCAGGAGAATCACCTGAACCCGGGAGGCGGAGGTTGCGGTGAGCTGAGATCGTGCCATTGCACTCCAGCCTGGGCAGCAAGAGCAAAACTCCATCTGAAAAAAAAAAAAGAAAAAAATTCTTTTTTGAAGGATAAAACATAAGATTTGGGGACTTTTCCAAAATCTTAGCTGCTTTAGAAAATATTGCCCTGGCCTGGTGTGGTGGCTCATACCTGTAATCCTATCACTTTGGGAGGCCAAGGAGGGAGGATTGCTTGAGTCCAGGAGTTCAAGACCAGCACGGACAACATAGTGAGACCCCTCCCACACACACACACACACACACACACACACACACACGTCTCTACAAAAAACAAAAATAAAGACAAATTAGCTGGTAATGGTGGCATCCACCTGTAGTCCCAGCTACTCAGGAGGTTCAGGTAGGAGAATCACTTGACATCTGGACGTTGAGGATGCAGTGAGTTCTGATTGCATCACTGCACTCGCCTGGGCAACAAAGCGAGATCCTGCCCCAAAAACAAACAAACAAAAACTACGGAAAATGTTGACCTAACTTTTGATAAAAGTGCATCTGTCACTATCAGCTATGTTATGACACGTAGATTGGGATCCTAGCTCTTTGTGACTCAGACTGTACTGTACAGGCAATATTTTATCATTATTACTTATTAGGTTTTTCTCACACCCATTTATTCATTCATGGAAAGGCAGTATTTATATACTGCTGAATAATTACTTGGATGCAGGTGTGTTTAACGTTAGACAAACCTGCTTTCTTTCTGCCCTTTAAACACCCCCATTCCTTTTGTTTTCTGGAACACATATTTTGGTTGGCAGCAGGAAGTAAAACCTCAGCCTCCATTTGCTTTTCTCTAACCTCTCCATACAATGGCATAGACATTTGTTTGTGAACACAATATTGTAAGATATCTGCATTTTTGGTTGGAATCCAGTTCATCTGTTACAGTTTAGTGATGTTCTAAGCTTTTACTTCCATCTCTTGGACCCTAAAATGACTTCATGTTTTGGCCAAGTTTCAGAGTTTCAACATCCACAGACAGAGCCAGACTTTCTTATTCACCCTACCATGCTGGGCTGCCACCAGCAGTTTCTGGGGCATGAAAAACATCCAAACTGGCAAACTTCAGAAAGAGCAGGCATTTTTTTTTTTTCGAAGCATATTTTGTGACAAAAGGCCAACCTGTTCCCCTGATTAAAATATACAGTGGAGTTATTTTAGCTTCTGAAATTTTCTGTTCTGAGTAAGAATTTATATTGAGAAAAAGGCGATAAAAAGAAGAAGAATCCTATCAACTCTCCTTAGCTTAGTAACTGTAGGTGCTCTGAAACCGATAACATTGGTCTGGAACATTATAACCCTCACCTAGATAAATGCTTCGGATGCAAGTAGTCAAGCTTACACCTATCTCTCCTCCCCACAATCAGCCTGGCAGGAGAGAATTCTTCTCTGTGGAAACTAAACAGCCCCAGAAAAAAAAGACCTACAAATACCAGCATTTATAGGTCTGCCCAGGGAAAAAACAAGCTTGAAGTCCCATCACCCTGTGATGAAGCTCTTCAGCCACCAATCTTCTCTGGAACCTGGATTTCCAATTAGATTGTTATTCCCATATCCTTTAATATGAACAGGTAGCCAAGGAACCAGACACTAGAGAAAAGACTCAAACATAAAAGACAGAAACCAGGCTGGGTGCAGTGGCTCACACCTGTAATCCCAGCACTTAGAGAGGCCGAGGCGGGCAGATCACGAAGTCAAGAGATTGAGACCAGCCTGGCCAACATGGTGAAACCCCGTATCTACTAAAAATACAAAAAATTAGCTGGGCGTAGTGGCAGGCGCCTGTAATCCCAGCTACTCGGGAGGCTGAGGCAAGAGAATTGCTTGAACCCGGGAGGCGGAGGTTGCAGTGAGCTGAGATCGTGCCACTGCACTCCAGCCTGGGTGACAAGAGCGAAACTCCATCTCAAAAAAAAAAAAAAAAAAAAAAAGCAGAAAACAACAACACAAAAAGAAAGAAAATAGGAACTAGGGAGAAGCAAGGCAGCAATCATGATGAATGAAGGGGTTGGGCATCTCACTATCTGGAAGCAGTGATCTGGTGAGTTTCAGTCCTTTGTAATTTTTTGAGAGGCCTGAAGGTCATTTCCCTGGGAAGGAACTCAGATATAAGCTTCAAACTTTAAGACCAGAAGGGTCAATTTATATGTTTATCCAAAAAAACTCTCTATGGGACTATTGGGTCAGTTTCACATGCATGAGTCTTGAAAACATTATGCTAAGTGAAATAAGCCAGACACAAAAGATAAATATTGTATAATTCTGCTTATGTGAAGTATCTAGAATACAAATTCATAGTAAGTAGAATAAAGGTTACCAGGGGCTGAGGGAGGGGAGAAAATGAGGAGTTATCGTTTAATGGGTATAGAGTTTCTGTTTGGGATGATGAAAAAGTTCTGGAAATATGGTTGCACAATATTGTGAATGTACTTGATGCCACTGAATCGTATACTTAAAAATGGCTAAAGTGGTCTGGGCGCGTTGGCCCATGTCACTACAGAAAATAAAAAAATTAGCTGAGTATGGTGGCACATGCTTGTGGTCCTAGCTACTTGAGAGGCTGAGGTACGAGGATCACATGAGCCCAGGAGGTCGAGGCCGCAGTGACCCGTGATTGCGCACTGCACTCCAGCCTGGGCAACAGAGCCAGACCCTGTCAAAAAACAAAAACAAAAACCCTAAAAAGGTAAATTTTATATTATGTATATTTCACCACAATAAAAGAAAAATGAAAACTTATAAAAGGACGACACCGTGGTCATAGTATTCTACGTGGTGTTACCAGATCTCTGGGGCATTTTAAGAGTAGCCAGAAATTAAGATATCTACTGAGTTTTAATTTGCAAAGTGTAATAACATCGCATGAATCAGACAAAATAATTCTGTAGGCATGTGGGCTGTCAGTTGAGACTTCTAGAAAGATATGCAACATGTGATTCTGATGGGGGAAAGACTGGGATTGAAGAAATTCAGAGTCTAATCATTCTGTAAATCACTTTCTAACTCGTGTCTTACATTTTCCCAACCTGTAAAGGGGAATGAGTAACAGCTGCTAGCTCAATCTCCCAAAAGTGTTGAGGCAAAGCCAACACTGGTCACATGGTACATTCTGCATCTTGAAAGATGTCTTATGTGATCCTCACATCTGATGTCATTATGTTGGGTTAGTTGGTAAAGAAAGTGTCTTTATGAGTCTTTTGCTTAAAAAACAGAAACCTGGCCGGGTGCGGTGGCTCACGCCTATAATCCCAGCACTTTGGGAGGCCGAGGCAGGCAGATCACGAGGTCAGGAAATCAAGACCATCCTGGCTAACATGGTGAAACCCTGTCTCTACTAAAAATACAAAAAATTAGCTGGGTGTGGTGGCAGGTGCCTGTAGTTCCAGCTACTTGGGAGGCTGAGACAGGAGAATGGTGTGAACTTGGGAGGTGGAGCTTGCGGTGAGCCGAAATCATGCCATTGCACTCCAGCCTGGGTGACAGAGTGAGACTCTAGAAAGTTTTTTTTTACCCATACAGAGAAGGAAATTGTCTTTGAGTGATATAGGTTTTATTAGCAAATTAGGGTATAGGTTTTTCTCACTCTGTCACCCAGGCTAGAGTGCAATCTCGGCTCACTGCAACCTCCACCTCCTGTGCTCAAGTGATCCTCCCACGTCGGCCTCCTGAGTAGCTGGAACTACAGGCATGCACCACCACACCTGGCTAATTTGTATATTTTTAGTAGAGATGGGTTTCACCATGTTGGCCAGGCTGGTCTTGAACTCCTGAGCTCAAGTGATTTGCCCGTCTTGGCCTCTCAAAGGTCTGGGATTACAGGTGTGGGCCACTGTGCCCAGCTGAGAACAATCTTCTTAAACTTGTCAAGGCTCAGTTTCTTTATCTGTAAAATAAGGATAAAATCTACATCATCTACTTGACAGAATTGTTTTGAGGATTCAGTAGATCTTTATGTTCATTTATTCTCAGTAAATATTCATGCTGATCACTGGGAATGTAACGGTCAAAAAAAGAGACATGCTCCACACCTTCCTAAAGTCTCCAGGTAAGGGGATTAGATGATGTATGTAAATCACACAAAACAGTTCTTGGTACATTAGTAGATGTCAGTAAATATTAGTTTCTTAACTGTGATGGTTAATTTTATATGTCAACGTGACTGGACCACAGGGTGCCCAGATATTTGGCTAAATGTTCTTTTTGGGTATGTCTGTAAGGGTGTTTCTGGATGAGATTAGCATTTGAATCAATGAACTGAGTATAGCAGATTGCCCTCCCCAATGCGAGTGGGCATCATCCTATCCATTGAGGGTCTGAATAGAACAAAAAGGTGGAGGAAGGCTGAATTCTCTTTCTCAGCCTGACTGCTTGAGCTGGGACATTCCTGCTCTTGCACTAGGATTTATACCATTGGCACTCCTGATTCTCAGGCCCTTGGACTTGGATTGGAACAACACTCCCAGCCTTCCTGGGTCTCCAACTACAATTGTAGACAGCAGATCATAAGACATTGCAGCTTCCACAATCGTAGGAGACAATTCCTATAATAAATCTTTCTTTTGGCAAGATGTGATGGCTCATGCTTGTAATCGCAACACTTGGGGAGGCCAAGGTGGGTGGATTACTTGAGGTTAGGAGTTTGAGACCAGTCTGGCCAACATGGTGAAACCCTGTCTCTACTAAATATACAAAAAAAAAAATTAGTCAGGTTTGGTGGTTTGTACCTGTAGTCCCAGCTACTGGGGAGGCTGAGCCAGAAGAATCGCTTGAACCCAGAAGGCAGAGGTTGCCGTGAGCCAAGATCACACCATTGCACTCCCACCTGGGTGACAGAGCAAGACTCTGTCTCAAAAATAAATAAAATGAATCTCTCTCTCTCTCTCTCTCTCTCTCTCAATACACTAACCCTTGAGATAAGAACCCTCAAAGTCACTCATGCAAATCTAAGTCAAGATCCTGAAATCAGCCAAAAACCAGTTGCAACCTGGTTCCTTATTTTGTAAGGTCATATTGCCCATATTTACAACTCTAGGCCACTGCTAGCCATACTGTAAGCATTGGAGTCATTCTTCTGCCCTGTAATATAAAACTTGTGAGGGAGCAAGTCACTCAGTTTATCTTCCCCAGAGAGCTGGGAAATGTAATATTATGTCCAGAGCATAAGGGATTCAAAAGTTTACCAAAGTCCTGGGAACTTAAATTGTAGGCAAAGATAATATTGCTGTTCGTCACTGTCTACTTATTTTCTATTTAAAGAGTTTTATCTTCTCAATAGAGGGGGTTGGTTTGAGTGTCAGGGGAAATGTCTAGTGAATGTATTGATTGATCGTAGGATGATAAATGTGGGCAACTTATCTCCTAATCTTCCTCCAGATTTGACTAGCTGAGGGTGAATAAAATTATTTTTAATATAGCCAAGAAGTCTTTTTTCTTTGCCTTGGGATTCTGCTACCATACATGTGCCTGGATGATGCTTCTCTCCACCACCCCACCAAGAAAGAGTAAGAATTTATAGATGGGCACCAGGTAGAAGATATTTCAACATATGGTACTCTATGCCTGAATATAGAGTTTTAGCATCTCAGCTAGGAGCAATTAAGTTATGCCAGGGTAGTACTTAAGGAAGGAAAGAAAGAAATACATACAGTATTTACACATCAAATACACCCACATTTTACCAGAAAAGAAGATGGTCATAATACCTCATACCTCATGGAGAAAGAACAAGGACCTTCATTATCAAGGGAAGAAAAGGTTTCTAAGGCATTGCACATATTTCTTTTTTTTTTTTTTTGAGACAAGGTTTTGCTCTGTCACCCAGGCTGGAGTGTAGTGTCACGATCATAGCTTACAGTAGCCTCAAATTTCTTGGCTCAAGTGATCCTCCCATTTCTTTCTCTGGAATAGCTGGGACTATAGGCATGCACCACCATGTCTGGCTTTTAAAAATTTTTTGGAGAGACAGCATCTTGCTATGTTGCCCAGGCTGATCTCGAACTCCTGGGTTTAAGCGATCCTCCCACCTTGGCCTCCCAAGGTGTGGAGATTATAGGCGTGAGCTACTACATCCAGCTGCATTGTACACATTATACGCAAAATAGAAGCAGCCTGATGGGAAAGGAAGAAGATGAGGCTATTTAATGAAGCAAATTAGTTTTATGTCAGATTCCACTCTCAGGTATGAAATATTTCTGAAAAAAAAAGTTTGTGCAAAACACAGCACTCTTATTATTGCACATTTCCTCCCTTTTGCTTGCTCAAGACAAATGCAATGCTGAAGATGTTTTTACTCTGATGCTCTAACAAGAAGTGTACTTCTGTCACATCCAGAGTGACTGATAATGGTCAGGCCTATCCATTACTCCATTCAAATAATAGGGTTTCCTTGCTTTTAAGGTCACTTGAGCTATAATGTTGTTATTGTCCTTTCTTCTGCTCTGTAGTCTCATTTTCACAGAGGATTGGTAGAGAGAGAAAGCGGTATTGGGCAGCACTCAGTCATGGGCAAAATGGCACTGTCACCAGTTTCGCTGAAGTCCTGAATCTCCTTGCTACTGACAGACATGCATGCGACAGTGGGTTTAGTGGGGACAAGTAGCTTGGGCTTCACTATGGATTAAACAATAGCAACACAATAACAGAAATCCATTCCTGGGCTGGGCGCAGTAGCTCATGCCTGTAATCCCAGCACTTTTGGAGACCGAGGCGGGTGGATCATCTGAGGTCAGGAGTTCAAGACCAGCCTGGCCAATATGGAGAAACCCTGTCTCTACTAAAAATACAAAAATTAGCCAGGCCTGGTGGCATGTGCCTGTAATCCCAGCTACTCGGGAGGCTGAGGCTGGAGAATTTCTTGAACCTGGGAGGCAGAGGTTGCAGTAAGCCAAGATTATGCCATTTGCACTCCAGCCAGGGCGACAGAGCAAGCCTCCATCTCAAAAAAATAAAAAATAAAAATAAGAAATCCATTCCTGGATATTTTTTTTTCCAATTAGAAACTAGGGTGGAAAATACTCTAGTTTTGTGCCCAGCCACCACCTTATTATTAGACTGAAAAAGGCCAGTGGCTTATGCCTGTAATCCCAGCACTTTGGGAGGCCCAGGCAGGAGAATTGCTTGAAGCCAGGACTTCGAGACCAGCCTGGGCAACAAAGCAAGACTCCGTCTCTACAAAAACAAAGTAAAAAATAAACTGAAATATACCATGCGGTGGTTCACATTTGTGATCCCAGTTACTTGGGTGGCTAGGGTAGGAGGGTCACTTGAGCCCAGGAGTTTGAGGTGCAGTGAGCTATGATTGCAACACTACACTCCAGCCTGGGAAACAGAGTAAGACCCTGTCTCTAAAACCCCTCCCCCCACCAAAGAAAACAAACAAACAAACAAACAAACAAAAAAACACACACACACAAAACCACACAGGACTCCTGGGTTCTCTCCTGAGTTCTCTCCTGAGTCCAGCTCTATCACTATGTAAGTATGTGACACTGGACAAGGCACCATATCTCCTGGGCTTCTGTTTGTCTATTTGTGTTAATATCTGGACTACAGCATCTCTAATGTCATATTCAATTAAGTAAATATCTATCTGTCCTGAAACAAGTCTACATAGCAATGTCCTGCTGGCCTGCTGGTCACTTTGTCACACATTTGGACTTCTTCACAATTTCTTGTAGGCCTGAAGCAAAGCACGTTGTCTTAATGTATTTAACTCCAGGATGTCTTTTCCCAAGAAATGCAAGGCTTGGCCAGGTACAGTGGCTCACGCCTGTAATCCCAGCACTTTGGGAGGCCAAGGCGAGTGGATCACTTGAGGTCAGGAATTCGAGACCAGCCTGGCCAACATGGCGAAATCCCGTCTCTACTAAAAATACAAAAATTAGCCAGGTGTGGTAACGCATGCCTGTAATCCCAGCTACTAGGAAGGCTGAGGCAGGAGTATTGCTTGAACCAGGGTGCAAAGGTTGCAGTGAGCCGAGATCGCGCCACTGTACTCCAGCCCGGGCGACAGAGCAAGACTCCATCTCAAAAAAAAAAAAGAAATGCCAGGCGTTGGTTTAATGGTTTTTCTTAAGTTTTTAATTTTGTAACATTTCAAACCTCCAGAAAAGTTGCAAGCACAGAACAATGAAGGGTCTCATACCCTCCACTTAGATTTACGAATTGTTAACATTTTGCCACATTTATTTTCTATTTCTCTTTCTCTATTCCCTTCCTTAATATATACATTGCTGAACCATTTGAGAATTTATTGTAGACATCATGACACTTCATCCCTAAATACTCCCTAAATATAGCGTTTATTTCTTAAGAAAAGAGACATTCTTCTACATAACCACAATACAACTACTCAAAAATTTTAACAATGATTTGACACTATTATCTAAAGTATATTCTATATTCAAATTTCCCCAATTGTCCCAATAATGTGTCCCAATAATGCTTGATATGGTTTGGATGTTTGTCCCCTCCAAATCTCATGTTGAAACGTGATTCCCCTTGTGGGAGGTGGGGCCTGATGAGAGGTGATTGGATCTTGGGGGCAGATCCTTTATAAATGGTTTAGCATCATCCCCTTAGAGATAAGTGAATTTTTGCTCAGTTAGTTCACATGAGATCTGGTTGTTTAAAAGAGTGTGATGCCTCCCACTTCACCCCTTGCTCCCACTGTTGCCATGTGACACCCCTGGTCCCACTGTGTCTTCTGCTATGATTGTAAGTTTCCTGAGTCCCTCACCAGGAGCAGCTGCTGGAGCCATGCTTATACAGCCTATACAGCCTACAGAACTGTGAGCCAAATAAACCTCTTTTCTTTATAAATTACCCAGTCTCAGGTATTCCTTTATGCCAACACAAAAATGGCCTCATACAATGTCCTATGTAGTTTTAGTTCATTTTATTTTATTTACTTATTTTTTTGAGACGGAGTCTTCGTCTGTCATCCAGGCTGGAGAGCAGTCGCAAGATCTCGCCTCACTGGAAACTTCGCCTCCCAGATTCAAGTGATTCTCCTGCCTCAGCCTCCTAAGTAGCTGGGATTACAGGCGCCTGCCACCAAACCCAGCTAATTTTTGTATTTTTAGTAGAGATGGGGTTTTGCCATGTTGGCCAGGCTGGTCTCGAACTCCTGACCTCAAGTGATCTGCCTGCCTCAGCCTCCCAAAGTGTTGAGATTACAGGCATGAGCCACTTCGCCTGGCCAATGTCCCATGTAGTTTTATTTATTTTTATCTTTTGTATTCCAGGATCCAGTCAAGGATTATTTGTTGCATTCAGTTTTCATTTTTTCCTTCCCTTGAGCTATAATTCCCCAGCCTTGTTTGATTTTAATGTTATTGACATGTTTTGAAGAATTTAGGACAATTGTTTTGCAGAATGTCCCTCAGTTTGAATTTGTTTGGCTGTGCCCTAATGATTAGATTCAGGTTAAGTATTTTTGGAAGGAATAGCGTACGGTTTGCTGTGTTCTTCTCAGTGTATCACATCCAGAGGTAAGTGATGTAACTGGTGATAGTAAGTTTGATCATTTGGTTAAGGTGGTATTCGCCAAATGTCTGCAAAATTAAAGTGCCATGCCCTTTAAAATTAACAAGTAATCTTGGATGTGACACTTTGAAACTTGGTAAATATCCTGTTTCCCAAGGATTTTGACATCCATCAACAGTGGTGGTTGTAAGATTACTATGTTTTAATTGCTCTTTACAAAGGTGAATTGGGATAATCAACAGATCTCTGAGGAATCAGTAAGGGTGGACTTCGGTCCACAGAAAAACCCTGGGGAGTGTGTGTGTGTGTGTGTGTGTGTGTGTGTGTGTGTGTGTGTGTGTGTTTATGATGGAGGTGCTGAAGTAAATTGAGAAGGTAAAGTGGGGCTGGGCACAGTGGCTCATGCCTGTAATCCCTGCACTTTGGGAGGCCGAGGCAGCCAGATCCCTTGAGGTCATGAGTTTGAGAGTAGCCTGGCCACATGGTGAAATCCTGTCTCTACTACAAATACAATAATTAGCCGGGCATGGTGGCACACGCCTGTATTCCCAGATACTTGGGAGGCTGAGGCAGGAGAATCACTTGAATCCAAGAGGCGGAGGTTGCAGTGAGCTAAGATTGTGCCACTCTAGCCTGGGCAACAGAGCAAGATTCCATCTCAGTAATAATAATAATAATAATAATAATAATAAGGTAAAGTGGGCTGACCACGGTGGTTCATGCCTGTAATCCTAGCACTTTGGGAGGCTGAGACAGGAGAATCAGTTGAGGTCAGTAGTTTGAGACCAGCCTGGGCAACATAGCGAGATCCCATCTCTGTAAAAATAAATAAATAAATAAATAAATAAGCAAAATTAGCCAGGTGTGGTGGTGCATGTCTGAAGTCCCAACTACTTGGGAGGCTGAGAAGAGAGGATCACTTGAACCCAGGAGTTTGAGGCCTGAGTGAGCCAAGATCATGCCACTGTACTCCAGCCTGGATAACAGAGCAAGACCCTGTTTCAAAGAAAAAAAAAAAAAAGTAAAGTGACATGCTGTTAGAATTTTAAGCAGTTTCAGTGGAGGCTTTGGGGAGGTCTAATGTTCAGAATCAAGCAAAATAAACTGTTGCTAGGTGTTGAACAGAACAAACACAATATACTATTTCTGTCTTTGCAATTTCTCCATAGTGTAAGACTTAGAGCTTGAAAATAATGGGTACATGCAATACAAATAATGCATTCATGTGTCAATTATAGATAAAATAGGCTGGGTTCAGTGGCTCACACCTGTAATCCCAGCACTTTGGGAGGCCCAGGTGGGTGGGTCACTTGAGGTCAGGAGTTTGAGACCAGCCTGGCCATAGTGAAACCCGCCTCTACTAAAAATACAAAAATCAGCTGGGTGTGGTGGTGCACACCTGTAATCCCAGCTATTCGGGAGGCTGAGGCAGAAGAATCACTTGAGCCTGGGAGGCAGAGGTTGCAGTGAGCTGAGATCACAACACTGCAGTACAGCCTGGGTGACAGAGTAAGACTCTGTCTGAAAAAAACAATAAAAATAAAATACATAAATAAAATAAAACAAAAAATATTTTTATAGGTGAATTATAGCTTCCTTTATTTCTTCTTCCACCATCCCCATTCCATTATATTTTTTGTTGTAATTTCACTAAACTTCTGTTAGATAAAATTTAGGTATTATTAACAGGAAACAATTAGTAATCAATAATGTGGGATGAGCAAAAATTTGCAATCGAGTTTACAGATAATGAAGTGATGATTGCATGTGTTAAGCGAGAGTAACATTCAGGAGATTGATTTTAAAAAGAAAGAGTAGCAAATAATTTGAGTATGCTTTTTTTTTTTTTTTTTTTTTTGAGAGAGGGTGTCGTCCTGTTACCTAGGCTGGAGTACAGTGGCACGATCACAGCTCACTGCAGCCTTGACCTCTGGGACCCAAGCCATCCTTCCACCTCAGCCTTCTCAGCTTTTCTAGTATCTGGGACTGCAGGCGCATGCCACCACACCCAGCTAATATTTGTATATTTTGAGAGAGGGGGTTTCGCCATGTAGCCCAGGCTGGTCTTGAACTCCAGGACTCAAGCAATCCACCTGCCTCAGTCTCCCAAAGTGCTGGGATTACAGACCACCCTGTGCGCAGCTAAGCATGACTGTTTTTATCTTGAAGAATTATACTACAATATGTCCACATTTTTTTCTTCATGTTTCCCTGATTTATCAGAGTTAATTTTCAACAAAAGCAGGATTCTATACCAATGTGTGAGACTAGTTATTAAAAGATAGGGAGAACAAACCAAATGTTACAATAAACGGAAAACATTCTGCAGAGAAGAACGAAAATAAATAATAATAGCAATAATCATGATGATGATAAAGAATGCTAATGAGCTTTGATAAAAAAAAAATCCTGGAAAGCGAAGATATCCTAATAATAGTACAGTAACATGAACCGAGAAGGTGAATTGTGTAAGAGATTACATTTTAAGTGGCAAGAACAATCGGGCATAGGAAACAAGGAAATAAGATCATAAAACGATAGATGCCATGTAGTCAAGCAATAGACATGAAGCCTTAGCAAATTTTTTTTTTTGCCTTGCAGAATTATATTAACGTATGTCTTCTTTCGTTATCTTCATATTTCTCTGGTTTATCAGGCGATTTGAACTCAAAGCAGGGAGAACAATGTTTTACTATGACATCAGTGTTTTAGGAAAAAGAGCCAGGAATGTGAAAAGTAAGCTCTTTGCAAATACAATGATGTCATTGTTGCTGCTGTTGTGCTTCTAGGATAAGTGTGTGATTGTTAATTATGAAAACAGAAATAGTAGTGGATACGATTTTTCTTAGAACAGAAGTGCTATGCCACTAAAACATGCATAATGGAGATTACAAGAACAATCAACAAAGTGCAGGGTATTATAAAGACTTTTAAGCTGCAATATAGCCAATATACACTGTTAAGAACCCAGAATTCTCTCATGAATGAATAATGAAATAAATAGCCATGTTTTATTAGCTTTATATAAAACTATCTACAAGTTGAACAACCTTTTTGAGCCCTTTTTAAAAACATTTTTGCAATTTGCTGGAGCAATGATTTCTTTTCTGTTTTTTTCTTTGAGCTACAGTGACTAATCTGATTTTGGCGTTTCAGTAATTATGTCAATTAATATGTGCTGAGAGAAATTTCATTTGTTGAAATGGATACCAGGTGAATATATAATTAGTAGAAGGTTGTCTCTTTAAGTCTTTGTGTGCAATTTTCCAAGATTAGCTGCAATGGAACAGTAGCATTAGAATAGAGATAGCTAGCTTCTTATCAACTATCCTTCTACTTAACTATTTCATGAAACTTTCTGGTAAGATGAGCCCATTCTAGAAATGGGGCAACATTTTTATTTGGGTAGTTCAAATAGCAAAGTGTTTGGTTGCTCTGAAAGTCAAGAACTCTTCATCATAAATGAAGATGTTGTTTCCTCTTTTTAGAATCTTTCCAAAGAATAATGGAACTTGAAGATATGTGAAATTCCTAGATATTCATTATTTCATACAGAAACATCTACTGTCTTCCAAAATTGACAGAGGCACTAAGAAACTCAAATACTACCAACTCATTTTTAAGGACACATGCTTGGTAGGATCCCATGTTAATACTAAGGCTAAGTTCCTTCAGGCTTCTTTTTCAGGGGTTTTTGAAGTAGAAGTACGAATATCCAAAAGTTCATGTCTTTATCTGCGCTATAAAATACAATAGCCTAGCTAGATGAGATGGTTAATTCCTGTAATCCCAGTACTTTTGGAGGCTGAGGTGGGAGGATCACTTGAGTCCAGGAGTTTGAGACTAGCCTGGGCAACATAGTGAGACCCCTAAAATTTCTAAAATTTTTTAGAAAAAAATTTAAAAGTCCTGGTATGGCAGCTCACACCTGTAGCCCCAGCACTTTGGGAGGCCAAGGCAGGAGGATGGTTTAAGCCCAAGAGTTCAACACCAGCCTGGGTAACATAGCTAGACCCTGTCTCTTGAAAAAAAAAAAAAATAGCCGGGCTAATGGTGGCATGTGCCTGTAGTTTCAGTTACTCCAGAGGGAGGATTGCTTGAGCCCAGGAGGTCAAGGCTGCAGTGAGCTATGATCGCACCACTGCACCTCAGCCTGGGCAACAGAGTGAGACCCTGCCTCAAAAAAAAAGTTTTAGAAGAATAGATATAGACTGATATCATTTATATAGGTTTTAAAACATGCAAAAAGCACTATATGTTGGCTGGGTGCAGTGCTCATGCCTGTAATTCCAGCACTTTGGGAGACCTAGGCAGGTTGATTGCTTGAGCCCAGGAGTTTGAGACCAGCCTGGGCAAAATAATGAAACCCCATCTCTACTAAAAATACAAAAAATAGTTCAGCGTGATGGTGTGCACCTGTAGTCCCAGTTGCCTGGGAGGCTGAGGTAGGAGGGTCACTGGAACAAGGGAGGCAGAAGTTGCAGTGAGCTGAGATTGCACTACTGTGCTCCAGCCTGGGTGACAGAGTGAGTCAAAAAGAATACTATTTGTTGTTTAGGGATACTTCCACATGTCTTAAAAATATAGAGAAATGCATGGAATGATAAGCAAGGAATTCAGGATAATGATTCCAGGGAGGCGGTAAGGGAGAGGAAGGAGAAAGGGTGATGGGAAATGGAGAGAGAAAACAAGATCCCAGAGGAGATATTGTTATGGGATCTCTGGGGTGTCAATTTTTCTGGCCAGAAACCTCTGTGGCTGCAGCGCCTTGGCCTGAGTTCTTGTCCTGTGTCCAGGAAGAATGAGGGATGCAGACAAGTGAAGGGCAAAGAAGAAGAGTTTTATTTTAGTGTTAGAGCAGCTTAGAGGAGTGGGTAGCTCCTCTCTGTAAGTAGGTAGTCCAGTCCAGTGTTCAGCGGTTAGCAGAGAGGAGGCTCCGGAAAGGGTGGGCCTCCTCACTGCAGGCAAGTCATTCCAACATCTCTGCAGGTCTCTGAGGCTCTCAGCAGAGAGGGTAGCTCCTTTTGGCCGGCAGGTGGTCTTGGCAGGTGGTATCTGTAGCTCTCAGCAGAGAGGGTACTCCTCTCTGCAACTGGTCACCCCACTGTCTCCAGCTATCAGCAGAGAGGGTACTTCTCTCTGCAGGTGGTCATCCCATCCCGTTCTCTCCCTGTTCGTCCTCTAGCCATCCTCTACCCTGCTCTGGCTGAGCCCAGGGCTTTTATGGACCTCAGAGGGGAGGAAGTGCCTATCAATTGGCCCATGGGTGACCATGGGTAGCCATGGAACAGGCACCAGGAGTCCCTACTCCGGTTGGAGGGACTGGCAACCCTGCCCTAGCCTTCAAGCTCTCCCTGGCCTGAGGGTGGGGCCTTACTGGGGACCCTGCCCCGTTCCGCCCAGAACTCTGTCTTCCTCCTGCTGCCATTCCTGGCTCAAGGCTTGGCTCCAACCCTGTTCTGATCTGGGAGCAGAAAGAGGCCAGGCAGTGGGAGTAGATACCCCTAAGCCTGCAAGGAGGGGGATGTGGAGGGATCCTTCCTGAGGCGCCTGAGGGTGCAGGCTGCAGAGACGCCCCAGTCCTGCGCGCCTGGGAAGGCGGCTGCAGCTGCTCCTAGGAGCTCCTGCCCCACCAACTTGGAAGGGGCAGGGCTCCCGCTTGTCCCTTGCCCCTGCCTGCTTTTTCCTGGAGCGGTAGGCCCAGGTCTGCAGCCACGGGTGCGGCGGCTGCAGCTGCACCCGGGAAGGCAGATCCTGCCCCTTCCCGGCTCCCCCAAGAGCATAGGGAGGCTGGGATCCACAGCTGCAGTTTGGGTGGCTGTAGCCCCGCCCAGGAGGGCGGGGCTCTTGCTTGCCCGGTACAGCAGGAGGCCTGGGTCTGCAGCTGTGGTTTGGGTGGCTGCAGCCGCACGGGGAGCTCCTGTCCCAACTCAAAAGGGACAGGGCTCCCACTTGCTCCATGGAGTGTGCAGCCCCAGCTGCGCTTCCCTGCTGCAGCAGACATGATGGCAGCAGCCACTGACATCAGTATTATACATAGGAGGGTTCAAGTATTTTGGAAATGTTTTATTTCTTACGCTACTGGGGAGTACATGATTGTTCACTATATTATTTTGAAATATTAAATAACACATTAAAATATTCATAAATTAAAGTGTCACATAAGCAGAGAAGAAGCTGTTAATTCTGAATGGAAGTAGTAACTAAAAGTAAGCTTTCTGGATGAGCTGGCCTTAATGGTTAAATTCGTCTTGAGGGATGGGTAGAAATTCAGCAATTCTGGATGACAGGAAAGGAGATTGTAGGACGCTGGACCAGCATGAGCAAAGGTGTGGGGGTGTTCTGGGAAGGAGCTAGGATGCATAGAAATATATTAATATATGCTGCAATAAATGAGGTTGATAAGATTACTGGGGCAAGACCATGAAAGGCCTTGAACACAACAGAAATACAAAATAATTACTAAGTTTTGTAAATAGGAGCATGCAATTAGGTCTGGGCTATAACTTATTATTTTGTTACATAATTCCAAAGAGTTGATAATTTGTTCAACCGGGATGTTATCTTATCTGAATCCGACCAGTTTAGATTTATACTGCTCTTCAAATAAAAATAAAAATCACAATTCATCACAAGTCATCTACCAAATCTATTAGAAGAATTGATCGTCAGGTTCATGATCAGTAATAAATACTGAGATCTCTCACTGGTAGCTTTAAAGAGTCATTTAAAGTTTTTTCTTATGACTATTCATCAATTTTCCTACCTGGTCATGTCAAGTGAATAGAAAACATTGCCTTGAGAAGGGATAGAAATACTGGTTGGTTTTTTAAAGAAATCTAAAGCTTATTAAATTTGCCAGAATGGCCATTTTACATGAACATCATTTGGTCACCAGCAGGCACCTTTCATTGGCTTCATATGGCAGAGTCTGAAGAATATGGGTTGATCGATGTGTCATTCATCAGAGACACCTGCAGAGATGATGAAAGTTTATCATACAATATTATGGAAGGAAATACAACATTTAGCAAATTGAACCACTCATCTCCTCCTCCCCCCTTTTTTAAACATTAAAACTGCAGTTTGAAAAACAACTTCCAATGTGAAAAAAAATTAAAACAGCAGGTGATAATTAGGGCAAAGTTACAACAATGTTATTGCTGATGGGCTACCTGTCAGTTAATGCAAGTTATCACTTCACCCCAGGAATAGTTATTATTAAAAACAACGTATGGGGGTTAAAGAAAGGATGTTAAACATGTTAGTCTCCTTATTTGCTCACTTGGAAATGGCTTAGAGATAGCTCCATTAACCACCTCAGTTCTACCCTGGCCTCAGCAAGGAATGCATACAAAATAACTGAAAGTTATAAACGACCAAAACATAAACCTTAGCTGCCTTGAGTTAAAATCAATTTTCCTAATAAATTAAATTCAAATATTACAAACCAGTATGTAATATCAAGAATGATGTACTAATAATTACCATGTTGGCAGAGTGCAAAGTGCAAGACAGAGGGATATAAAAATTTAGCTATTTAGAAGGTCTGATACAAAAATAGCTTTTACTAGTGTGAGGCTCAGAGTTCAGTTCAATCACTGAGCTATAATAGTATTCTCTGACTAGTCAAGGTTGAATGTTCAAGATGTAGTTTGAGTATTAATCATCAATTCGAATAAAAGCACAGCTGAAGAGGCTCTCCTGAGTTAAGTAGTTTATTCCTGAACACAGATGTAAGTTTTTCCCTTTGTATTTTCCAGAACCACTTGACTGTTTTCTCTACTATACAAGCAAGCTCTTTTGGAATTATTTCTTTAGCTTTACTCTTTATCAACTATAATCTTTTGGGCAAAGAATTCACCTAAGCTTTTGCTGGTATGAATTATGAGTCCATTCATACTCGCCATTTCAAGTTTAAGCTTTAACTTTCATGCTACCCAGTAAGAAATCTGATAATATGCTATGCTTCATCTTGGTTTAGTATATGGTATTCCATTGTACAGCAAATGTATTGTAGGATTCCATTTATATGAAGTACAAAAACAGACAAAAGTCATTTATGCTATTAAAAGTCAGGATAGTGGTTACCCTTGATAGAGAGGTGATGACTAAGAGTGGGCACAAATTCAGCAAATAGTATCGTATGAATAAATCACTTTTTTTTTTTTTTTTACTTTAAGTTCTGGGATGCATGTGCAGAACGTGCAGGTTTGTTACATAGGTATACATGTGCCATGATGGTTTGCTGCACCTGTCAACCTGTCATCTAGGTTTTAAGCCCTGCAAGCATTAGGTATTTGTCCTAATGCTCTCCCTCTCCTTGCCCCCCACCCCTCAACAGGCCCCAGTGTGTGATGTTCCCCTCCCTGTGTCCATGTGTTCTCATTGTTCAACTCCCACTTATGAGTGAGAACATGCAGTGTTTGATTTTCTGTTCCTGTGTTAGTTTGCTGAGAATGATGGCTTCTAGCTTCATTTATGTCCCAAATAAACCACATCTTATTTATCTATTTTACTATTCATAAGCATTGGGCAGTGTCATTAATACAAAAAAAACCCAAAGTATTATATAGGTACTCATATGTACACAAGCAATACTCATATGCATTTACATATACACAGCATTTTATAGCTTTTTATTGAAGCATAATTTACATACACAGAGATGCATATATCAATAGTACAGATCAATGAATTTTCACAAACTGAACACACCAGTACCCAGCTCAAGAAACAACACTACCAGCTCCCCAGAAGCCGATTGGTGTTCTCTCCTAGTCATCAGCTATCTCTCAAGGGTAACCACTATCCTGACTTTGAATAGCATCAATGACTTTTGTCTGTTTCTGTACTTCATATAAATGGAGTCCTGCAATTGTACGTCTCCCTTTTTTCACTTAGCATATTTGTAAGGTTCATATATTTTATTGCATTTGGAAGCAGATTGTTCACTCTTAGTGTGGTAGAATGTACTCTGTTGTATGAATATACCTCCAATTATTTACCTATTTTACTGTTTATGACCATTTGGGTTGTTTCCTGGTTGGGGGTTATTTATGAATAGGGTTGCTCTGAGTGATTTAATAGTCTTTTGGCACACATGTGACATTGGTATATTCCTAAGCATGGAACTGCTGGGCCATAGGGTTTTCATACGTTTAACTTTAACAGATATTGCCAGTTTTCCAAAGTGGTTGTACTATATACCTAGCATTTGACTTCTTGAGGAATCATTCTAAGAAGGGCATTTCAGCATAACCATTAAGAGAACAGGTTTTGGAGTCACTCAGATCAAATTTAGCTTATGACTAAGGAGTGCAGTCACCTTGGATAATATGCTTAACTTTAAGCCTCAGTTTACTCAACTGTAAAATAGGAATAAAACCTTTCTCAAAATTTATGAGAATTAAATGAGATATTATTGTAATGCAGTTAGAACAGTGCCTGAAACATAACAAATGCTGAGCTTATTATATGGCAGTTATTAATCGTTAGCAATTAAAACACAGGCAAAATGGAGAATTAGAAACAAATATGGGCAATATAATCCAGAAACAATTTTAATTGTATGATGGAAGAAATCTATGAAACTCTGACCCAAAAGGCATTGCTAATTCCAGGAGGATTATACTTGGATCCTGAACATTATCCCAAAATGCGTTTGCAAATTACCCCCACCAGAGGCAAGGTTCTTGGACGCAGCGTATTACCATCCATTTTTTTTCCAGTTATTACTCTTTAAAGACAGGACTGCCAAGGGCTACTCTAGAAAGTCACTAATATAATACCTTTTATTATATTTCCCAATTTCACACCTTCCTCAACCCAATCCCCAAAGTTGTTGAAAAGTGACTGTAATTGCATCATTAGTTCCTAGCTTTCCTGGAATCTTAGATATCTAAGACAACTTTCACATCCCCCAAAACCCTAAAAATAAGCTCAGATTTTTGCTTTAAATTGCAAAGAACTTGCTTTATTTTGTAGGATGAGCTTGATAACCTCAGCGTGGATTTCAGCAGCTGCCGGAAACAGCACTCTAGAAGTTAACACAGGTACGCTCCGTACTGAGGCACTGTTTTAGCTAACTGCTCCAGGGACAGCAGGCTCAGTCCTCTTAGGTAAGTAATTTTGGAAGGTGGCACTGTGTTCCTAATAAATTGAATCAGATCCCGTAGGTTAGTCACTATTCTTAAGAAATACAGCACGAAATCAACTTGAAGTCATCTGTTGAGAAGGCCGTGGATAGACCTGAAAAGGAACATTTTGAACATTTAATTGAACCTCTTTGATTTACAGAAGAAAAAACTAGTCATTTAAAAGTCTTGCCTAAGGTCAAATGTTTTGTTTCCTGGACTGGCATAAAGCTCATCTGTCACAGTCGGGTGGATGTTCCTTTCTGTTCCTGGCAACTTGCCCCCCACTGTCCCCCCAACCCCATCTCCCCATCAGATTTCATAAAGATCCAGACCTGGGATTCAGAAATGGGGCAGCTGAAGGAGTGTGACCTAAAACAAGAGAAAGACAAACCATTAAATTGTTATTAGGAATTATAAGACGAGAGAGGCTTGCCTGCTAGAACGTCAAGAAGAAGTATCTTTTCTGTTTTGTACATCGCTGTATTCCCAGCACCTACAACTGTGCCTGCTAAGCCTGGTAAGGCCTAATAATTGTTAAATGAAAAACAATCAATCACTCAATCATAGATATGTCAGATTGTGAGAGAAAACACGTCCTTACTGTTTTCTCTACCACCCTCATTCCAGTAACACTAAAATGTGCACATTTGTATTCTAAAGAGGTGAAATCATATACACAGAGCTCTAGCACGGTGCCTGGCCCATTGTGAGTAATTAATACATGTCAGTGTATTTTCCTTTTCTTCCTCCACAAGTATGGGCTACTAGGGAGGAAGGAGGGTTGGTGCCGTGGTGTTTATGTGCCTGGACAGAAAGTGAAGCGTATCCAAGAAGCTGCTGAGAGCGGGCTGTCGGTGTCTTTCTGATCCTATAGATCAATTCCAGTGCCCTGAAAAACGCACAGCTATTTTACCCAGAGAGGCTGGTCGCTTTTGTTGATCGATTCTCGGCTGCAGTCAGCTCTTTAATACAACTTTTTATAAGCATCAGCCACATTGCGGCGGAAGGAGGGGCTGCGGTGGAAAAAGCAGGGAAACCGCCCCCCACTCCCAAAAAGTAAAGGAAGCCCGCGGGGCAGGGACTGCGGTTTGCCGGTCCAACGGGTCCTCGAGCTGGGGCGGCGGTCCCGGCCCCTCCAGCCCCGCCCCTCGCCCGCGGCCGCCTCCGAGGTTCAAGTTCGGTCCCCGGCTGTTAGGCCTCGCGCTTCCGGATCTGAAGCCGCCCGTGCGTCCGAAGGTCCCCCGCTGGAAGACAAGGCGGGGATCCCATGGGTCATCTGGGCGCGGGGTCACTCGGCCACGCACTGTGGTGCCACGTGGGGGAAAAGTTTCCAACTCTGCCAGTTGGTGCTCCCATTGCGCCCAGGCGGAGCAAAGGCCCGCGCTTTGGCACCCGCTCCCCGTTCTGTCTCCTCCAGTCGCGCCCCCTCCCAGGGACGCCCCCCTTGTGCCCTTCTCTGAATTCTCTTCACCCCTCGCAGCGCAGGTCGCCAAGGGTAAACACCCTTGGGGGCTGGTGGGGTTTCCCGAGAAGGCGTCCTCGGGCCGGGCCGGCCAGGGGTAGAGGATCCAGGGACAAGTGTCCCGAGGAGGATGTGGGGGGCGCGCGCGCGAAGTGGCCTGGGAGCAGGGGCCCGCACGCGTCCCCGCTGCGACAGGCGGGATCCTCCGGCGGCTTCCACGCCCTGGCGCGCCAACTCTGCCCGGCCGCGGCCGACCCCACGCGGGCGGCCCCCTCCACGCCCCCGCCCCCGCCCCCCTCACAGCTCCCCACCGCCCCCAGTGCGCAGGCCCGGCCGCCCCAGCGCGCATGCCCTGGGCTCGCGAGCGCGGCCAGCCCCCAGCCTTTTGCTTTCTACACACTCTACAACTGGGGAGGGGGCGGGGGAGGAGGGAGCCCAGCCGTCCACGTGATCCCGCCGGCCGGGACCGCGGGGGCGGGAGCGCGCGCCGAGAGAGGCGAGGGGCGGGCGGGTGTGCGGGAGCGCGCGCACACGAGCGAGCGAGCGAGCGAGCGGGCGGGCGCGGGGCTGGGCTGAGGCGGGCGGCGGCGGCGGCGGTGGGCTGGCCGCGGAGGGGGAGGAGCGGGAGCTGCGCGAGGCAGGCGGGCGGGCGGAGGATGGGGCAGTGCCCGGGCTCCCGCTGCAGCCGCCCGGGGACACGCCGTGCACCCTCCGGCTCGGGGCTTTCTCGGCGGCGGCGGCGGCAGCAGCAGCAGCGTTAGCGGCGGCGGCGAGAGCAGCGTTCCCGGCTGCGCTTCTCCCTCAGGCGGGGCGGCGAGAGAAGCGGCGGCGGCGGCGGCGGCACCGGTGTCTCTCCCGCTGGAGGTTTCTTTCTGCTTTCCTCATCGACTGACTGACTCACCCCCTCCCTTTTTTGAGGAAGGGTGACCTCTTCTCTGGGACTGGAAAAAATATTTTTGTGAGGAGGGGGGCGGGTGGCAGCGACAAGGTTTGCTTCTTCTCTTCTTTCATCTCCCTCTCCTCCCCCCTCGAAGACCGAAAAGCAAACCCCACAACTGCTCCAGCAGCATCCTCCTTCCCTTCCTCCGCCTCCCTTCTCCTCCGCCGCTCGCAGTTTCGCCCTCTCCTCCGCTAATGATTGCATTATTATGCTCCCCTCTCTGGGGGGTCTCGCCCCTCTTGGGTCGCTCCGGAGCCCCGGCCTTCCCCGGCTGCATTTCTTAAAAATTTGGGAGCCTGGGAGTGAGTTTTCTCCGAGGCGTGTGTGATAGGCGGCGGGGGTGTTTTCGTGCGCGAGGGGCGGGTGAAGTTCGTTGCCCCCACTTTTCCCGCGACCTTTTTCGGACCCGATTTTGGATCGGGTTGAGGGGGGCGCGGGCGTTTTCGGGGGGCGGGGGGCGCGGCGGAGAATGGCCGCGGGGAGGGCTCCCCGGAGCCTCCCAGTCTCTTGATCAAAGCATTCCGCTATTCTGATTTATTGCCTGCTTGGTGAGTTATTTTTTTTCCTCTAAAGGAGACCTGTGTGTTCAGCCATTACTTTGCTCGGCGCTGCTCCCAGGCATCTCCGACCCTCGGTGCTGTGGGGAGCCCCACACTTGGGCTCCTCGCCTCTCGCCCTCGCTCCCCGTCCCTCCTCCCCTCTCTCCGCCCCTTCCCCCTTTTCTTTCTCCTCTCTTTCTTCCCCTCTCTCCCTTCTTTCGGCCGCCGTCTCCCCCGCGCCCTCCTCGGGGCGGAGGGAAGCCGTGAAGGGGGAGGGAGGGCTCGGTGTCAATTTTTTTTGTGTGTGGCCGCGGCCGTAGCCTGTGGCGGGCGAGCGGGGAGACCCCGGCGCAGCAGAGCCATGGATGGCCCGACGCGGGGCCATGGACTCCGCAAAAAGCGGCGGTCGCGGTCGCAGCGAGACCGGGAGAGGCGCTCCCGGGGCGGGCTGGGGGCCGGCGCGGCCAGCGGCGGCGGGGCTGGCCGGACCCGGGCGCTCTCACTCGCCTCGTCGTCGGGCTCCGACAAGGAAGACAATGGGAAGCCCCCGTCCTCCGCCCCGTCCCGGCCCAGACCCCCGCGGAGGAAGCGGAGAGAGTCCACCTCGGCCGAAGAGGACATCATTGATGGATTTGCCATGACCAGCTTTGTCACTTTTGAAGCGCTGGAGGTAAGGGGGACCCCCCTCCCCCCGGGTTCCCTTTATGCACGACTCCACTCGGCTGCGCCCGTCTCTCCTGTCTCCCCCGCCGCGCTCCGGGCTGTCTGTCTGTCTGTATGTTTGTCTAGGCTGAGGTCTTATTGTTGGTGGGGGGAGCTGGGGGCGCGGGCAGACAGGCAGCAGGAGGGAGTCGCAAAGCCGTGCCTGGTCTCCTCGTTTCCTCGTTTCCTCGCTCGCCTTTCCCCTGCGCCCCCTCCCTGCACCCCCTCCACAGCAGATGGGCAGAAAGAAAGGGGTTCGGGCATCACAACAATGCGCCCCCTCTCCACGGAGAGCTCTGCCCCCACTCCTTCCTTCTCTCCCTCCCCAATCATGGCTTCTTGGCTGGTGGAAGTCTCTTTGCTGGGTTTGGGGCGCCTGTGGACGGTTCTCTGTGTGCTTTCTACAGAGTCATATGTTCGTGTGTGTGTGTGTGTGTGTGTGTGTGTGTGTGTCTGTGTAGTATATACCTTTCCCGGGTGTCCTCGGGACCGGAGACTGATGGGGTTTTGTGATTTCTTTGCGCCTCCCCCCATTACCCCCCCTATATTCTTTTTTCTTTTTTTTTTTTTTTTTTTTTGGTGAAGCTGGGGAAGGGGGCGTTTTCTCCTGGTTAGGAGAAAGGAGGGAGGAGGGGAGAGAAGAGGGAAGGGTGGAATAGCTCTCTGTATTCTGTATGGGGCTCTCTGTATTCTGTATGTACAGAAAGGGTTAATTATAATATTATCTATACACATACATAGGCACATGTGTGTGTGTACATGAGCAATTTAGTTAAAGGACAGAAAAAGGTACACCAGGGAAGACTGGTGGGAGGGAAGAATAAAATCCTAGCTGCTATCTGAAGGGCTTGTCACCAATTGTCCCTCTCCCTTTGCTTTTTTGTGTTTTCTTTTTTTTTTTCTTTCTAAGTGATTGGCTTTGTGTATGTCTGTGTGTGTGTGTGTCTTTCTTTATTCCTTGGGCACCTGCAGCGTTGATTTTCAAATGCACATTTTCCTCCTGGCCGACTGGCTCCTAGGGTAGGGGGAAAGGGAAAAGGGAGGGAGGGGGAGACTGTCTTTGCCTGAACCTATCTCCTTTGGTGTGGTATTGGTCATTGGCCTCTATAAATTTAACCGCCTTCTTTCCTCCCCCACCTCCCTGTCCCCACCCCCCACACACCATGCACACACACACAGAAGGCTTTGAGATTCTGCAGAGTTGGTGCACCTTTCTTAAGCACAAAACCAAGATACGGTTTATAGTTGGCTTATAGTGTTTCATGAACCTGATGTGATGGTTTGAGGTTCCTGAAGGAAACTTTTCCCTTTCCATTTTTTTTTTTTTTTGCTGTTATTATGGTATTGTTTCAAATGCTCAGATGCAAGCTTTTTTAATGACAGCTTAAATCTCACATACAGTAACTGTACAGGTTTAGATTGCTCGTTCTGTTTATGTGTTTGGGTGTCAGGTTTAAATATTTTTTTCAAAGGAAGGCTTCCTATCAGTATTGTCCTTTTCTGTTTGAACTGCTTTTGGTTGGGCTGCTAGTGGTGATGGTGGTGGATGGTGGCCAGTGGTTGGGAGTAAGGGAGGTACTAGTGGTGGTGGTGGTGGCAGAGGTGGTTGTGATGGTGATGTTGGTGGTATTGGTGGTGGTCATAGATTTTGATGTTAGTGATTGAATCAGTTACCCTCTGGTTCTGGAATTGGTGCTTTATTGGCCAAAATTTTGAGTGTTGAGGTTCACCACTTATTAGAATAATTCCAACTGTGGTTTTAAGTTTGCCAAGGTGGGTGGTTACCGTACAGTGTGACCTCTTTCTGTCTCTCTTGCTTTAAAATAGGAGTTGAAATGGCAGCATGTTCCTATTAGAACATGCTGCTTGGAATTTGGTTCATCATTGCTGTCTGTGGTTGGTTTTGGAAAGTACTTGTAAGAGCTGGTTACAAGTGGTTCTGCTTTCTGCATGGTTATCCTGAGCTGTGGTGTGGCCCCTCTGAGTAATCAAGAGGGGCCACTGGATTCCCACGAACATTTTTGGAGGACAAGTAGGGATATATGTATGTATATATATGTCTCAGTTATGCAGTTCTTTTTGATGGTTTTATTTTTAACAAATAGGTATTTGACTGGGCTTGTGATATATATCTATTTATTTGGCCTTTGCGAGAAAATGTGCTCATTTTGATTTATTTTGTGCCTAAAAAACTTGTAATTTTAAAAGAAGACCAAGTTCAAAATGTACAGTTAATACCATTTCTTTCTTTGCTCTGATTATTTTTTTCTGCTACTTTTCTAAATTCAAAATCCAAGTTATTTTGGTTAGCTGAATACTATGCCACCTTCATATCTAAATATCATATGTCTATATGTAGGTATAAAAGGTCTGACTTTTAAAAAAGTTTACTTAAAATTCTGTAGAAAAAATTAAACATACAGAAGTAGACAGAACACCCAACATCCAGGTTTGAGAACTACCAACTCATATCTCATCTTGTATTTTCCATATTTCATCTATTTCCTCTCCCACATATGATCTCATCCATATATCTCATACAGAAATACTTCTGTATGAATCCGTAAACCATAATGACTCCAAAAATCCTCAGACCCCACCCAAACCCCCACAGCAGTATTATTACACTTAAATAAATGTATAACAGTTCACTAATATCAAATATCCTGTCAGTGTTTATATTTTAAGAGGCCCAACTTGTGTAGGAAAGCCGTAAATACATTTGTCAGATTAAAAACACAGAATGGGAAATAGAAATCATCATATATGTCTGGTTCTTTGGCAAAAGGTAGTTTTGTTGGCTGTGTGCTATCACATTGTGTCCATGCTGGATGGTCAGAACATATGTGTGTAGTGTTTGTTGAATTAAAACCTCTGGTGGTCCACTCTATTCAGCCTGGAAGATTTATTGAACTATCACCAAGAAATGTGAGGGCTTATTGGGAACAGGCGACTAAACTATGAGCTTGGACAAAAATGTGTGTTGGGGGAGTGTTTGTAAAAGTTAAGAATTATTATAGATGCTAAGAGTTATCCTAAATACGTAGTATGTTTTCGGACCTTATGTTTAGAAATGAAATCAGTTGTCACCACATGTCATTAAGGCTGCTGCTGGTATGATATTGTGAAAAGAAACCAGAAATATTGGCTTGCACAGCTAGGTTTATAGCTTGTGCCAGTTCAGAGCAATAGCTGGCAAACAGTGGAGTAGCATACTTTGTGTGTTAATGGACACATTATTTGACTCCATGATTTTGTTCTGAGTAGCTGATTTTGGACTTCTCTTTTAAAAAAGAGGCTCCTAACTCATTATGAAATGTGCTAATATAAATAGTTACAGTTCAACTGATTTTACTGATACTGGAGTAAAAGTGATAACTTGCCTAATGAGAACCTGCATTTTTATCTTGATTATTTTTTGCTGTTGTTGGATTCTTTATTGAGATGATGAAAGCTTTAGGGGTAGTTTGACAAGTCTCACATTTTATAGGCAGTGAAACTGGCTGAGATAGTTTCATATTCACAGGGACACTTGTCTTGAGTAACTGTGCCCTGAAGTTCAAGTGTATGATTATGAAGAGCCTCATGATAGAAGATAAGAGGGTAGGCGAGGAGGCTAAAGTTGAACGTGGTGTTCTTTTCATTATGCAGTT
The DNA here is from genome assembly GCF_009828535.3 of Hylobates moloch. Classification (NCBI taxonomy): domain Eukaryota; kingdom Metazoa; phylum Chordata; class Mammalia; order Primates; family Hylobatidae; genus Hylobates; species Hylobates moloch. The sequence goes on along the minus strand of NW_026652276.1, from coordinate 108,847,733 downwards.
GAGAAGCAGAATTAACATTGGTATATAGTATATTTGTTTGGATATTCTTCGAGTGACAGGATGAGAGCAAAAATCCCCAGATAAGATGTCTAGTTTTCTTAAAAAGTGGCTTTTAGCAAACAGTATAAATGGGAATGTTGGGGTCCTACTACCATCAGTGTGTCCTGATGTGTCAGATAGTGTTGGCTTTCTGCTATTTGGGTTTCTTTTCTGTATTGTCTCTATTAGGAAGCTACGTGAGTACCATGGCTGAAAACTTGACTTTGCAAATCCATTATTTTTCCTCATTCCTCTTTTGTGCACTGTGTTCTTAGGGCAGCCTCCTTTTGTACAGCTGACCAAGGGAAGCTAAGATGAAATTTGTGGAATTAGCAGAAAAGAGCCCAGCTGGAGCTTTATAGGGTTATGAAAGTAAAGGAAGACTCATTTCTAGTGGTTAGAGCATCAAACCAAGACTTTGATGCGGTCTTCACTTCCTGGCTCTGTTTCAGGGCTTACCCCACAATCAGTAGCATAAGTGGGCTGTACAGAATTTGGTGTACTTACAACATGCCGTGTTAATAGGCTCCAACAATTTATTATGGTCAAATCACTTTAGTTGTTTAAAAAACGTTAGTTACGTGCCTTCTATCAGTCAGCGGATATTTATGGAGTGCTTAATATGTACAAGGCACTAAGAATATAGAGAAACCAAACAGAAATCTAGCGTTTTGAAAAAGTATGTAGTTTAGTTGATAAATTAAAGCCAGCACCTATGAAATAATTTTGAAACAGGTACTTGAATGCCTGATATCAACTAAGCGCCATAGGCTTTTAGAGACAGGCTAGTGAGATAGGCTGAAGTGTTCAAGAAGGCTTCATGGCGGAGGGATGGGACCTAGAAGGGTGATGTGATTTGGATATATGGGGAAGGAGTTGGAGCTAGGGAGAGCATTCTCAAGGAATAATGAAGAAGGCACAGGAACAGGATGTTACATGGTTAGGACTTGGGGGCAAGGAAAGGCTGGTGGAAATGAGTACAAAGGTAAGTAAAGAGTGCTTGTTAGTGGGGCAGGAGACCTGTGGAGACTCACATTCCAGGCTTGGCCTGCCTAACTAGTGTGGCCTTTGAAAGTTAACTTTCTAAAAGCATCATTTCCTTTATCCATTAGTGGAGAGGTTTAAACTAGTTTAGAGTAAAGCTTCTCAAGCTGGAAGGGAACATAGCTTTACAGGATGTTCATAAATTGTTTTTTAGTCTGAAACAGAGTGATCTACCACCAAATAGTTTCTGAAACTTGATGGGCTAGACAAAATTAAATAGATGCCATGTTCTGTCAGAATTAAAAGTCTATTGTGTGAATGTGAATTTTGAATATCAGAGAAGGCAATGTATGTGCCTAATTTCCTAAATCCATTTTTACCACAGAGCACTTTTATTCTCTGCATTGTAATCTGTAATCCAGTATGGGAAATACTAGAAAGGATCCAAAAAAGTCCCTCCAGATCTTGGAATTTGGTGATCTCTGAATCTGGGGTGAGTGGGCTGATGGTAGACGACTTGGAAAACCAGGCACAGAAGCTTGTAGTCGGTGCGTGGGAGCTGCTTCTTAAGCAGGAGTGGCAAGGGGAGTGAAAGTGAGGAAGATGTAAACAGTGAGGGAGACTAGTCCATGTCTTTTCCTGCTCCTCTTTCCTGCCTGACATCTGCCTTTTTACTGATTGTTACCAACCCCACCAGGAGATGAATATTGGTGAGTGGTTCTCATTAATAGCTCTTTCATTGTGATAATACTAGCCCAATTCTGATGCCACCAAGCTGCCTTTCAGCCAATGTTTTATCCTCTTTGTCCCTTCTAGTTTCATGTATTGCTGCTCTTTAGCAACCTGTAAAAAAAGGTTGGCTGAGAAAGGAGGTTGACATTGATGTTAAAACAACAATTTCAAATTATCTGCCTTTGGCTTGCTGTATATGAAGTGGTAGTTCAAAAAAGGGTCAGAACCTCTCTTTTGCTGTTACATAGCCAGGAAAGCTGTAGAACTGTGTTTCTGTTGCATTTTTCACTTTCTTTTTTGGAAGATTTGGCCATGGGACTGTAAAATAAATGGGTCAGTTCCAGCATTTGACTTCTGAAAGTGTGCATAGCTTTAGGATCTGAGAAGGGATGGGAGAATTTGGAGGAAAGGAAGGGTATGAATAGTGTGTGTGGTTATGAATTCAAGTATTTTACTGTACTTACTGAGTTTCATTATTTTACTTTATAAGGCAGAGCATCACTTGAGGAGTATTTATGTGAGATGTGGTTGAACGTTGTGATATGATTCCATGCAGCTTGTGTTAACTGGAGATTAATTAATTGCACCTTTTTTGGAATTAGAATATAAATGAATCCGTGAATTTAAAAAATGAATTGTGAGGTTAGGAATTGAGCCTTTGATCCTCTGAGAGTAGTGTTCTGTAGTTCTCACTGTTGAAAAAGGGTTAAGAAAACAACAGTAAACGTGATTCAAGGAGTGTTGAAGGTGATAGATGCTGAGACTCTTCTACACCACAGTTTTATGTATTGTCAAAGATAAATGATGATTATTTAGTTTTAAAGAATGTTAGGATTAGAAATAAGGTCCCCAGAGGGACACAACAATAGTTGAGGCTAGCTATTAAGGAATAATTTAGGTCTTAAGAGCTATGAGATTTGGAAGCCTTTGGACGAGAAGGTCTGTGGCATTTTGGGTGTGTGTGTGTGTGTGTGTGTGTGTGTGCGCGCGCGCGCACAGGGTGAAGGATGGTGGGTTAGTGGCTTTACATTTTATTTTATTTTACCCCTATCCTGTATAGTAGTCATAATATACTAGATGCAGCCTAACTTTGTAAAAGTGCTTCATGCTGTTTTTTTTCTCCTCAAGAAGCAACTTTTTTTTTCTTTCAGAATTAGGATTAAACCCAATATGCTGCAGATGTAGGATAAAGAACCTAGTAATGGGATAGCAGCTATTAATTTTAGAAAGTTCTGAAAAGATTCAGGTAGATTTGAAAACTCAGATCATCGAAGTTTAGAAGAGCAATATGATAATAAATTTGGTAAAACTTGAGACAGGAGAGGATCAAAAATAATGAGTGAGCTGGGGCAGAACTGTTTTCTCTTATATATTCAGAACCTGTTCCATGAATGTAGACTTTTTTCCTCTCTGGAATGTGGAGAGGACATAGAATTTAAGATTGGTGAGACCCTAAGTGTGTCTTCTTTCTTCCAAATCTGAGCTGTGTTCTCCTTCATTTCTCTAACACAATTGCAGAGTAATGATAGTTTCTATTATAGCTTTGCATCTGTTGGTATGCAATCAATACATATTGTGAGGTCACAAAGAATAGGCCTTTTTTATGCTGTTAGTATGAGGAGGGGAGGAGTGGATTTTCTAGAATTTGACTGCCCCTGCTTGTTTAGGAAGAGACTAGACAAGTACAGGCTTCTATGTCTTAGTCCTGTTCAGGTCTCTGCTTCCATCCATTGCAAGGGGCTCTGGACCCTGAAATCATATGAATTGGTGCCTTCTTTGAAGGTGTTTATTTCACATATTAGTGGATGTGGCTTTCTTAGGGTCCAGTTAGATTCCCTGCTCACCTGCTGCCCATCTCCTTTCCTCCTTTTCTCTCTCCTTCGTATCCTTCTTCCTTTCCTCTCTTTCTTTACTGAGGTAGAGCTATCAAAATTATGAATGCTGTTAATAAAAGGTAATGCATTTAGGACATTGTGTATGAAACGCAGAAATTCAAAAATTTTTAAATTTCATTATTTGAACTGTGACAATCTGCTTGAGGAACTCTAATTTAGCTCTCTGAAGGTGAATTGCTTGCCACAGCTTTCTTGGCCGTTACAGCTCACTTTTCTAATTTCTCAGCTTATATCTGAATTCTAGTTAGTTTGTTTGCCAGAGCAAACCTTATAAATGATCAACTACATACAAATATTTTTAAAATGACTTAACTGTCATTTTAGCTTGCCACTATACCTCTCGGTGCCATACCCCCTTGTTACCTCTGGAGCCCTGGAAAACCCATGTGCAGTAAAATGGAGTCACAAGAGAAAAGCCCACAGTTTGTAAGTAATGGAAAATTGCTAATGCAAGTTGGGATCCGTTTTTGGCAGAAAGTCTTTAAATTGAAAGTATTGTGTGGCTGCTATTAACGGAAGCACAGCCTGCAAATATAGATTGTGACTCTTGGTTACATGGGTGAAATCTGATATTTTCTTTCTTTTATTTTTATTTTTTTGAGACAGCGTCTTACTTTGGTTGCCCAGGCTGGAGTGCAGTGGTATGATCATGGCTCACTGCAGCCCTGACCTTCCTGGGCTCAGGTGATATTCCCACCTCAGCTTCCCAAGTGCTGGGACTACAGGTGCACGCCAGCATGCCCAGCTAATTATGTATTTTTTGTAGAGATAGAGTTTTGCCATGTTGCCCAGGCTGGTTTCAAACTCCTGGGCTCAAGCAATCCACCCTCCTCAGCCTCCCACACTGCTGGGATTACAGACGTGAGGCACTGCACCTGGCAAGAAATCTGATATTTTCAAACTGTGGGTAAGTTCTAAACCTGAGACTGAGTTTTAGTCATTGCCAGGGACAAGTTGTGATGACACCTGAGGGATCTCATTTTCCTTGTTGTCCCCACACCTACCCTCGTTTGCAGCACAAAACCTCATTTTAAGTTTTTGTAAAGTTTCTGATGGCAGTAATATTTTAAAACTTAAAAAGAGGAATTAAGAGATTACAGTCTCATATTGTTAAGTATTTCTTAGTTGTTATATTGAAGTAGACTTCTTTTTTCTTGTTTTCTTCTAGATCTCTTTGTTCAGTTATACTTGTTGGCTAAAGGTTGCTGGTTAAATGTTGTTTAGCGAAATGTTCTATAGTTAAAATCTTTACAAAGAAAAAAAGAATGAAGATGTGGATAGCACAATAATTGAACATTAGATTATTACTTGTTTTCTAGCCACATGATAGAAATTCCAGTGACTCCCACCCATTCAGTCTGTACATGTTCAGTTGGCAAAGAGAATGGAAGTCTGGACTGTGCTTTTCTAAGAAATGATCTTATATAGTTGAAATTATACTTTCACTGGAGCAAAACGGGAAACAAGCATTTGATAAGTGTGTCTTACTGCATATTGTGGTCTGCTCCCTCATTTGTTACGGTGGTCACTATGACTGCTTGAAAATTACAGTTTTGAGATTAATATGCAGAGCTAAATCTTTAGGAGGTATCCTAAAGTTAGGACCTAAACTTTTTCATAGCAGCCTTTTGATCCATTTTATTCCAGCCATTGCTAGTTGATGTGCTTTCTAAGCCATGTGGCATCAGAGGCACAGATGTTGTCTTTAGGGATGTAGTTCTACCTCTCATTTTGCAAATGAAAACACAGCCCACAGGGGTTAATTGACCTGTTCAAGATCACACTGGGAGTTAGAGGCTCTCACTGTTAACCTATGAATCTAGGAGACTGCTTCTTGTAAGTTAGTACTGGAGAGTCCCAAGGATTGGGAACCTTGGAAGGAGATTTTTTAAAAGCAAAAAGTCTTACTACAAATGTGGGTGAGCACCCATGATTGTAAAGCTTCCCATTTCAGCTAAGAAATATTCTGATTTACACAATATCAAGAACCTTTAAAAAGCGTTGTTCTCTCCCTGCACTCTCTCCCAGTATATCATCCTGAAATTAGTTGGCCTTTCTCTGTAGGTACACTCATCGTTTTTAAACACTGCCCCCCACCTCCCTTTTATAAGGATGTAAAATAAAAAAATAAATATTAGGGTGGTTTCTCATCATTGAATGTCCAGTGGAAAGATAAAATAATTATTTGGATGTAAGATGACCTTAATGTGGCCCATGTAAAATTTTTAACATAATTTCTTTGTGTAAAATATTTTCTTTAGCCTAGCAATCCGTGGAAACTCAGAGCAACTTCATAACATTGGTAGCAGGATGTATGGAGTGAGTGAACTTTGGAGTATAGTGGAGTTGAAGGCTCAACCAAAATTTTCTTCGGAGGAAATACTCAAAATATTAAATCCACATGACGTGTTGACTAAGGCTTCTTGCCTGTTCATTGTTGAACCAGAACATTTATAACAACTGTTTCTCATGTGTATGTATTCATAGCCATTCATATAATGAAAAGAAGTTTTCATGGGATTGTAATAACATATCAAGATGGATGTAATTAAAACAGAAGCAGATTGACACCCTGAATTAAATGTAAACCATAAACCAGGATACCTGAGCATTGTGCCTTACATATTTGCTGTAGGGGGCAGTCAGCCAAATATGCAAATAAAAAGACATCGATGAATCTCCCTGGGTGTGTATGTGGTTGCAGAGAACCCAACTATTTTATTAATCTTTTATCAAGCATTGTTTAGATTTGCAGCAGCCATGGAATGTATTAATTTGGCAGACCAAATAGCTTAGGATCAGAAAGTAGGAAATAATAAAGGGAAGACATGATTGATATGCTGTCCTATAAATAACACATGCGACTGACAAAGGGGCTGAGTAATCTTTAGATCTGTGCTTCATTTCATTAATGGAGTTGTTAAAACAGGATGTTTGAGTTGAACTTCAATCAGACAGGCTCTGCCTCCCATTTAAAATGCAGGCCTATCGCTAGTTACTCTCTGGACTGATATGTTGACAAAATTGGTGTAAATCGAATTTTTGTAAATTGGATCAAATGCACTAGGGGAATCTTGCTGTGAAAAATATGAGTCCTTTTTATCAACTATAGTACTCCTCCTCTCTGCAGGGAGGCTGGGATTTTGGTGGAGTGAGTCTCTTCAGATGGGCATTGCTTCCTCTGAGAGTTTTCTGCATGTGTTCCCCGTGCTCTGTTCTCCGTGCTCCTGGAAGACAGTGACTGTGAGATTTGCATTTTCTCTTCAGGTTTTATACCGCACTTGGTCGGTGCTTCCAGGAATAATTGGTGGTGATTTGAATAAGCCCGCATCATTCAGATTTCAGAGCTTGGTTTTCAAGTGCTTGCTAAGGAGGGCTCCCAGCTATGAATACGGAATATGATTTCCATATCTGTTCCATTGAGGAGTCCAGGCATGTCATAACCACTTCAGAGTCATGATTGTATCGAGACACCCTAGCTGTAATTTTTCTATATGACAGTTCAGTTTTAAAATTGTAAAGATGCCAAAAGCAGGGCTGCATTGTTATTAGGGAAGTCAGTGACATCTGTTATATCTTGTTAACCAGGGGAGGAAAATGCTTTAATCAAAACATCTAATTATGCCCTATGAACTGATGAAATATCCTTTGCTAAATTTTTGGAATTGGCCTTAATGAAAGAAGCTGGCCTCTATCAGAACTGTGAAGTAAATTTACCCTTTTTATTTGGAAAAATATTTATTCCTAACCGTAGTGACATAAGGGTATTTTAATTGTATCAGATTACTTTTATATGTGTGTTGAAAATAGTTATTTTTCAGAAGTTGTTCAAGCCAGCATCACGTTTTTGTTTTTGTGCTCTCTGACTCCCTTAGCATATGAGGCCCCCAGAGGGAGTTTGTGTTTCCAGATGTGAGCCTAGGAAGATATGTGGTGTCTTAGAGCCACTTGGGGAGGGAGCAAATGATAATTGCAGGTGAGATGCAGGGGGATAATTCAGCCTGTGTGCTGGGAGGTGCGATTTCACACCTGAATGTTGAGACCTGCTGTGTTAGACACTTGTGTTGTTTTAAAATGTTTTATTAGTCTAATATAGAAATGGACCAGATTGTTCCAGGTCACCTTCAGTTGAAAGAATATAAATTTTTTTAAATATTGAAGTATAATGTGATTCCAGAAATGATTCCTGTGTTTAAAAGTAGTTTTACATATATCTGAAAGCATTAAAAGCTGTTTAACTCAGCATGTCTATACTGCCTCTACCTCTCTTGATCATTTTTTAAAAATTGTAAATCATTTTGGCAATGTGGCTTTCCACTTTGAATCATTCAAGCTTCAAACTATCCAGTAAAACTATCCTTTTATCTATATTTCAAACCTAGAATTAATTTTAACTATAGCTATTAGTTGTTTCCAGAATCACTGATGATGATTATAATATTAATGATAGTACATTACTGATAGTTTTAATGCTGGGATATGGATTATTTCTGAGAAATGATTAGGTCTGAGAAATGCTTTATTTCTTAGCTTTTGGGGTATTTCATCTTTCTGACATGGTTTTCCCATGTATGGAGATCCTGGGGCCCGCCTGAAGGAGTTTTTGAAGTGTTGACTGTGACACTATGGGCTTCATGTTTATTTTGAGATCTGGTGGGAAGTTAAAGTGCTATTAATTTTTCCTTGGTCTGTTTTATGCTTTGTAATGGCTTGCTGTGTGTTTTTTGGGAGTTAAGACCAGAACCTTGGAAAAGAGAGAGCCAGAGTTTTCTCCCTATATTTCTATTTTAAAACTTTTTTTTTTTTTTAGACATGGTCTCGCTCTGTTGCCCAGGCTGGAGTACAGTGGCGCAGTCATGGCTCACTGCAGCCTTGACCTCCTGGGCTGAAGTGATCTTCTCACCTCAGCCTCCTGAGTAGCTGGGACCACAGGCGCGTCTCACCACGCCTGGCTAATTTATTATTTGTAGGGACGGAGTCTCCCTGTGTTGCTTAGGCTGGTCTTTACCTCCTGGGCTTAAGCGATCCTCCCATCTTGGCCTCTCAAAAGTGCTGGGATTATAGGAGTAAGCCACTGTGCCCAGCATTTTATTTCTTATGTATTGTTATTCTCTCTATATTCTCTGCCTAAATGTAACCCCTGCACTCTTTCTATATATATCCTTCTGGGGATATTTGAGGCTTTCAGAACTGTTTATTTCTTCACCCAGTAATCTATGCATAGTAGGTACTCAGTCATTGCTTATTTACAGTTGACAACAATTCCATGAAAAGAAATTTTTGAAGAGGGAGCTGCTATTTACTATTCGCCTTGTGCCAGGCATTGTGCTAGCAATTTTGCATTCGTTATCCCATTGAGCACCCCATGAAGAAAAGAATAATAATCTGTTTGATAGTTGCAGAAACTGAAGCGCAGAGCCGTTAAATCAACTTGGCCAGGATCAGTATAAGAGAGGCAAGAAATGTAGCAGTTTTTGCATGACTTGAAAGCTTGGGCTCCTTATCCCTTTACTCATTTTCATACAGATGCATTTTGTGAAAGATGGCCACATGGTCTCTGGTAGACCACATTTGTTCATTGTTGTGCTGAAAATTGTTACAAAGGATTTTCTAGGTATAATAATAGGATTTAGGGAGGGGAGAGTACTTATTGTCCAGGTCTTTATTTCCTTTGAAAAGTTGGAGCTTACAGTTAGGTTGCTGCCACTCATACAATATATCTGTAACATATTCGTTGTTGTTTTTTCTCTGTTTCACTGTTTCTCCCTGTTATAAAATCTGACCTTTTCCGAAGTTATACTACTCAGGTAGATTTTTAAACCATTGTCAAAAGCAAGGATTCAGGCTGATGATATTGAGGGTTATTGTATGTCAGTGTCTGTTCTAAACCCTTGCACTCATTTATCTCACTGAATTCTAAAAGTAGCTCTCTGGAACACAAATGTAAAATTGGAATGAGGACTGGCATGCCCTCACAGATTACTGTGCATATAAGCTTATATTCTGCTATAGATTCTGAAGTATTTTGTCTTGTCTGCTTTTAAACTATTCTAGGAAGCAGCACTTGTCTTGAGAATCTATTTCACAATAAAAAAGACCTTGTTTTGAGGGCTAGGTGTATTTTTTTTTTTTTAATCTATTAGGAACTCTATTCTTTCTGGTAAAAGACCACACTAAATAGCTCTTTTTTGCTTTTCTTGATATCTGTATGTTGAAGATGCCAGGTGACAAATAGTCCATTGATTTCCTCTGTCATTGTTTCCTTTCATTATTCTAAGCAGATTTGCAGATTGTTCTCCCCCATTTCCCATTCCACCCTGTTGAGGTTTGTTTATGCTACAAAGAGTATGCTAATGAATATAACTGTTAGATTTACTTCTTAAGGAAATCCCAACTGCATTTAGAGTACTGTACATTTTTGAGAAGGCCCCTCCTCATTTCCCCTGGGCTAAGATGGGCCTCCACACAGGTCATCCTCTAAGACTTCACGATTCAGAACTGGTCCATTACCATTCATTTACAAGGAATGGGGGTTGGTATAAAGACACACACACAGAATACCCTCACTGGGCCTGAATTTTCTAAAGATTTCTAGATGAATATGAAGATCAGTCAAGTTACACACTTCTCTCAAGAGTCACTCTCCGTCTCTCTCTCTCTTTTTTTTTTTTTTTTAAGAGATGGGATCTCACTCTGTTTCCCAGGCTGGAGTGCAGCAGTAATCATAGCTCACTGCATACTGAAACTCCCGGCCTCAAGCGATCCTCCTGGTGCAGCGTCCTGAGGATGTGCAGACGTGTGTCACCATGCCCGGCTAATTTTTAAATTTTTTTTTGTAGAGACAGGGTCTTGCTGTGTTGCCCAGGCGTTCTCAAACTCCTGGGCTCAAGTGATCCTCCTGCCTCAGCCTCCCAGGTAGCTGGGACTGCAGGTGTGAACCACTACCCCTGCTAACTTTTTTTGGAGGGGTAGAAATGGGGTCTTGCAGTGTTACCCAGGCTGGTCTAGAACTCCTGGTCTCAAGTGCTTCTCCTGCCTTCACCTCCCAAAATGCTAGGATTACAGGTGTGAGCCACTGTGCCCATCTGAGTATCCATCTGAAGACAGGTGGCAGTTTCTTCTTGGAATCACCATGCTCTGAGACACACAGTCTTGCCTTTCTCTCTCCAACTACCTCAACAAGCACAATTGCCCCTTTGTATGTCCAGAATGGAAATACCATACTAGAATTCTGTTTTACAGATTATAATTGTTGGGGAGACCCAAGTCAAAACATGTTCTTTGAAATTTAAATACGACTGTAAAAGGAACCACAAAGTCCAGGGCTTTAAAGGTGATCTTTTATGCTTTGATTTTATGTATTTGTAAAATACGAGTTCTATATTGACTCTAGGGCCTGTCTCAGACTGTAAACCCTTAGATAGTAACTGTGTCTTTTTAACTGTTCCTTGTATCCTTCGTTGCCCCTCTGGTGGTCTGTAATACCCCTGTTGTGATGATTTTGATTAAGGAAACATAATGTGAAGATGGGCTGTCAGGGATGGGTGTCAGTTTCACTTCAGGGTAGTGGGTGCCATCTATTTTCTGATTACAGGTGAACATTACTTTAGCATTTTTTTTTTTTTTTTTGAGACAGAGTCTCGCTCTATCGCCCAGACTGGAGTGCAGTGGCGTGATCTTGGCCTGCTGCAATCTCCGCCTCCTGGGTTTAAGCGATTCTCCTGCCTCAGCCTCCCAAGTAGCTGGGATTACAGGTGCCCGCCACCACACCTGGCTAATTTTTGTATTTTTAGTAGAGACAGGGTTTCTCCATGTTGGCCAGGTTGGTCTCAAACTCCTGACCTCAGGTGATCTGCCTGCCTCAGCCTCCCAGAGTGCTGGGATTATAGGTGTGAGCCACTGCATCCGGCCTATTTTAGCATTCTTGTTGTAGATTTCTACATCTACTGCCCATATTTCAGCTGTACTCTTATTTTGTTTAGTATGGTGTACCTGGGATTAGGGACAGACAAATATGTATGCTTAGCCTGATTTGGAAATTACATTGTTGAAATACAGCCCATATGGCCATTGTAAAATGGTTAGTACTGCATATAATTGCCTTTCCAATGATGTGCTTTGTCATTACTTCCATCTTCCAAGAAGCACTCCTGTAGCATGCTGACAGCAATAGCGTCATTAGAAAACATATGGACATGCAAAGGCATTAAATCGTCTTTAGTTTAAGGATTAGATTACAGTGTTAGAGGATGGGTCACCAGGCTTTCAATCGATGACTCTTGCTTAGTTCAGCACTGCTAGACTGGATGATAGAGATTTACAAAAGTCGTATTTACTTGTCTGCTGAGTGTATTTCATATCTTCCTTGCGATTGTGAGAAGGTCCTTTAGCTGTGTTTAAGTCTCTATCACAGTATTGCAGCCAGTTGGCTTCTCAGGAGTGTTTTTTTCAACTATTCATGTCCTGTGCAGAATTCTTTTCTAGGATGCTCCCTCAACCTCTGTTTTTCTGAATGTGAGCCCAAAGCAGGCTAAGCCAGGAATTATTTTATTTGGGGGTCATTTAGATATAAAAAGAGACTAAGTGGTAGAGTCAAGAAAGTACCAGGTGGCTGCCATGTTGCCCAAATATTTCCTCCCTTGTACAGCATCTATCTCCACATGGGTCTCAAGTCCACCTCCCTTCTTCCTTTCCCCTCTTAGAAGCAATGGGATTGTTGTAGCCTAGAGGCTCAGTAGTAGATCCTAGAGGCCGAGGGACCATGTGATAGAGCCTGGAAAGAGACCACCCCCGGAATCCTGCCCTTTGTAGTTGGATGTTTTTTCCCCCACAACTAGATAGGTTTACTATCTGGCCGTAGATGTTCTAGGGATGCAACAGTTGTGGGACATGGTATGATTTGAGTTTTCAGGGTCCTTTTTGTAGTTGCCAGTGAATAGTAAGTGAAATTGCAGAATGGAACATCATTCATCAAATTCAATATTTCTTCTTTGGAGTTTAACAGAAATAATGTGGATTTGGGGACTTTCAGAGTGATAAGGGACTTTGGAGATCCTCATGGGCAGTGGTTTTGGGTACCTCAGGGTACGCTGAGTCATTTGAGGGGAGATCCTGACTTTATTAAACCAGAACTCCACCTTTACCCATCTTTTATATTTATATTTATGTATTAGGATAACATTCTCTTTGAGAAGAAAAAGGTGTCTGGATTTGTTTATTCTTTCATTCAAAAAAAATTTATTGACAGCTTCTGTGTGCTAGGCAGGCACTACTCTAGGCACAAGAAGTACCATAGTAAATAAGAAAAAATAGATATCTATTCTAATGGAGTTTATATTCTAGCAAAGCATGGGGGGACATACTGTAAATAAACAAATATATAATATGTTGGGAGGTGACAGGGGATTTTGTAAAGCAGGGTAAAGCAAGAGTGAGAACTTAGCACAGCAGGTCCTCAAATAACATCGATTCTTTTCATTATAATGTTGATGAGGAAAAAAACTGATTCCTGGCCAGGGCAACTGTGTGGAGTTTGCACCATCTCCTCATGTATGGTAAAATTGCTTTCATTATGCATCGCATCACGTATTTAACTGAGGACTCACTTGTATGTGTATGCTTACGTGATGTTTTATCCAGGGTGGGTTAGATAAGCCTTCTCTGAGGAGGTGATATTTGAGCAGAAACTTGAAGGAAGCGAGGGAGCAAGAAATACAGATAGCCCGGAGAAGAGCTTTCAAGGAAAGGGGAGAACAAGTGTAAAGGCTTTGAGGAAGAAGGAGTGGCATGGTGTGTGAGCAACATAGGAGATGTTGGTGGCTGGAAGGAAGCCATTGAGGAGGGGACAGAGAGTGGGGAGGGGCCTGCAATCACTTTAACTGAGTGACACCAGAAGCTTAGAAACAGCAGAAAGCAACTGTCCAAAGCCCTCATTTCCCAACTGAAAGTGTTTTTGAATTTCCCCAAGGTCACCCAGCTGTTGTTTAAACAAGATCACATCTGGAGCTCACGTTATATTCTTTTAAAGTAGCTTCTCGTTATACCTTGTGCCACCACTCCAGGTCTTAGGAGACGTGGGGCATCTTTTTGGAGACAAGATTTGTGTCTCCTTTCCTGTTAGTGGGTATGGCTCCTCCAAGAGATGTGCTTCAAGACTATACAGAATTCCAGTGCCCAGTCATCACAAATTGGGAAACAGCTTTGCCAGTGCCAGAATCACCACCATTTGGGGAATTATTTTAACCACAATGGCTCATGTTTATCACAGGCTTACTGCTTGTGATATTTGTTGTACCCAGAGCTTTACGTGCACTAACACATCTAACCCTCACAACAACTCTGTATAGTAGGTCACATTATCATTATTTTAGAGATGAGGAAATTGAGGTGCAGAGAAGTTAAGTAATTTCTGTATGGTCATGTAGGTAGAAAGTTGCAGAGTCAGGATTTGAATTTAGACTATTTGCATTCAGGGCCTGCACTGCGCCTCTGACAAAGAGGAGGGGGATGAGCTTGTCTCTAGATAAACTAATTGGAATATGCTCCCCTCACCTCCCTTTTAAGATGGTTCTAGGGCCTAGCCTTGGGAGTAATACCAACTTGTCACAACCCACTGCTGTGACTCCAGGTGTTAGTTTGTGTAGAGTATTTCACAGCCAGTCTGGCTCAGTACTGGCAACTTTGCTGATTTTAGGTGGATTCCTGATTCAGCAGGTACCTTTGGTCTTTCTGAGCTGAGTTTGACTGGAGCGTTTTTCAAGACCTGCATGAGAGTGTGTTACAGAATACAGGCCAGTGTTTTCAAGTCAGCCGACTCAGTTTTAACTGGTCTGTCCTTTTTAGCCCCAGTGAAGTAAAAGTCCCAGACACCACCAGTGCCCATAATCCATAGGAATGTAAAATCATCTTTTTAGTACTGGTGCTTTTGAGGACCAGTACACTATGAGCTTGCTTTAAATTTGTCTAAAAATGTATGCATATGTACATATGTGTATATATGACTATGAAATATTTTCTACGTATGGAAAAGTATAAAGCATAACATAGCCAACACCCATGTACCCACCACCAACTTTAAAAAACCTTATGACTTTACTATAATTTTCTTAAAATTGTAGGTTATTTTTAGTGAGGAGGAACCACAGTCAACCGTAAGTTTTAGAGTCCAGGAGGTTCAAACCTGGCCACACATTAGAATACCCTGGGGATACCCTGGGGAGCTTTTAAAAAGTCCCTGTACCTCTGGGAGGGTGCAGGAGGCCCCCACCTCTATCATCAGAACTTTAAAAAGCTCCCCAAGGCAGGGATTCTATCATGCAGTCAGGGTAGAGACCTACTGTTTGGAGGGTTGTGTTCGGTTTTTCTTCACTAGGTTCTCTCAGATGCCTGGTACCAAGCCATGTGTGGTACTCCTGGCCTTTATATTTCATTTTCTTAAAGCATTTTAAAATGTGGTTCTACTTTTCAAGATTCTGAGGGGTAATGTCCTGGGGAGTTCCTCTCCTTAGACTCTTCCCTCTTCAGCACCTTATGAGGCAAGCTGCGGATATATTTACATACTCGTTACAAAGCATAAGCATCAGGTACTTAGAGAGTAGGAGTGAGGCATTAGAGAGGGGACTGAGAAATTCAGAAGTATTGGGAGCTACTGTCTGTTGAAAGTGTTTGAGATGAGTGAAAGTTATAGCATTACCTTGGAAGTCAGTGGGGACGCAGGGTTACATTTAGAAAACCTGGAGTCACGCATACCTTCACAGGAAGGCTCTGAGCTGTGGGATGGTAGTTGAGGGCCTTTTTGGTCTATATCACAGGTTTATCAGTGAAGTATGTGGTAAGATGTACAGTAAGATGTGCCCTGCCACCAGAATGATCAGTTCTCTGTGGACAGGTCCGTGACTGTATCCTCTTTCAGAAGTGCTGTCAGTTATGTGTTATGTGTGGCCTAATTATCCTCTGTGGGCCTTGGCTCCATGCAGCACCTCCATCTCTGTCTGCCCACTCGTTCATTCAACAAATAGTTACTGAGTTTCTCTTCTCTGTGCCAGGTTCTGTTCTAGGCACTTGGGATAAAAACAGTGAACTAAACAAAGCTATTGCCCTCAAGGAATGACATTCTGGGGATGTGGGGAAGAGGTGGGTGAGTGGATGGTGGTACATTCTGGTGTCGCATTGTTTTTTGATGTGTCTAGCACGGAAAAAGATGTGTAACTGTAATCCTCCCTTAGAAAGCTCTAGGGGAGCCATTTGGCAGGTAGGGAAGTGTTTTGCCTAATTTGGCTTAAATTATGATTTTTTGATTCTGAGGATTTCGATTACAAATGCCTTCATGAATGTATTTCTTTAAGAGAAATTAAGTGCTGAGACATTAAAGCTTGCAGGGACCTTCTGAATTGGTTGGATTTTATTAGCAGCTTAAAATGAGCATGATACGCAGTAAGGTTCAAGCTTAGGGGAGATGCTGAAGAAATAAGGATGCTTGATTTTCTTTCTGCTTTAAGTGGAATCCACTAATCCATCTGTGCTCATAAATTTGAGAGAAGGAGGGCAGAAAACGAAAGTTTATTTCTAGGGCTCTCTACTGGGCAAGACTATCAGGTTACCTTCATTGAAAAGACTTAATCAGAAGTGAAACTTAAATCTGTTACAGTCGTCCACAGCCATCCAGGGAATTGGGCAATGATGAATACCATCAGACGGAGCCCTGAATAGAGGGAATGCCTTAGAGGTCATGTTTGGAGTTAGTCAATAAAATGGATCTTGAGAAGAAAATAGAAAGTTTGAGGGAAAAAAATTACTGGAAAAGAAATCTTAAAGCTTTTGGGTTAGATGTTAGATGGATGAAGAAAACAGTGGGTGATATGATTTCCTTTCTGGATTACCATCTTCATCAGATATTGTTGTCGACTAAAGAAAAAATATTCCCAGCATGTAAGGACTCTTTATACCTGTGAGCTCTTAAAAACAATCATCTAAAATGCTAAAAAAGCAGGAATATGTTGTTTCACTAGCTTTTGATTCCTAAAGTAGATTTTGACTTCCGGGTGTGGGAAGGTGGGTGGAAAATGAGTTTTTGTTGTTATTCAAAGGCATGAAAACATTTTTACCAGTTTATGTTTTCCTGGTGCATTTAGAAATCTGTGGATCCTTAGGGATGGTGTATGCAGGCAAATAGAGAATCCAGTACTTGTGAATCTGCCTGAATCCACAGGTTTGGGAATAAGGGCAGGGACTTGAGGGTTCACGGATGTGAAGGTTGTACACAGAACTCATGCAGAGAGATACCAGATCTTTTTGTTCCCCCTTTGATTAGGAAGAATGGGACATGAAAGTACTTAATTGTCAACTTCGTCTTCACCATAAGCCCAGTATTGATGCACCAATGATAATAATAATGAGAACAAGCATTTATTGAGTATTGGGTATTCTAATTGCTTAAATCAACTCATGTAATTCTCACAGAGTCGTCCTATGAGGTTAGTGCTGTTATGATTCCTGTTTTAAAGGAGAGGAAACAGGCACATAGAGTTTATACCCAAGGACGAGTGTGTCAGTGGTAGAGCCTATACATTCTGGCTCCAGAGCCTGACTTGAACCGCTACATAAGGGAACTAAATAAATGCTTCTTAAGAGTTTTATTCTGATGTTGCTTTTACTGGGACTTTCACTCTTTTTTCTACCCAACCCGCCCCACCCCTGCCCCACTCGCCTCTACTTTATCTTTGGATGTATTCAGAATCTATAATATATCTTAAGCTTGCACCTTATTATAGATGAGAAAATAGAGAGCTATAAACTTATGTAATTGTTCTGTATGACCTAATGAATCGGTGGTAGAACAGGGATGTGGAACCCAGGTTTTCTAATATTTAGGTCAGTGCTTTTTCTCACTGCACTGTATGGCTTCCATTAAAAATATTTTAAACTAACTGAACTAAAAATTTATAAACTTAATTTGTGTCACTCTTACTTCTGTGGATGAACTAGATTAAAATAACTAGGTGCTGTGAGATTTTGCTCCAGGGAGGAGGGTGGTAGACATTTTAGGAACTAACATTTGCCTCTGAGGTTATTTGACCTACTCCTGAGGATGTCTTTCTAATCTTTGGTGGGCGTACTTAAAAGTGAGGAGAAAGTGTTTGAGGAAATACAAGAGCCATTCAGTATGATCTGGGGGTTTGTGGAAGGGCTTTTTTTTTTTCTTCTTTCTTCATTTAGGCCTTTTTTTTACTTTAACCTCCAGTGGGGACACAACTAATTTAAATCTTAAAAACAAACAAACAAACAAAAACCCTAAATACAAGCCTTCTTTCGCTATTGTTTGGCAAATAAGATTTCACAAGAGGGTAGAAAGAACTGCCTTGATTGTTGGTGTTTTAGACTTTCCTATCGTCTGGTTTTTTGTTTTTGTTTGTTTTTTCTTTTGGTCCTGTGATTCCTTTTGTTGTTACCTGTTTCCTTGGCTAATGCTTTGTTTAAAAACAAGTGCTCTGGTATTCCAAAACAAATTATCCAGCAGGCTTCCCGATTGTGTTCTCAGATAAAAGACCCCAGGGTAGTGCTCTAACTCGAATTTCGGTTGCCTATGCATGCCTGAGAGCAAAATTCAGTTTACTAGGTGGCTTCCAACCCAGATTAATATGGTTATATCTAAAACGAGGGAATATACATTTGAAGCAGGAAATGTGGATTGGATTTACCCTTTCAAAGAGCCCTAGTGCGAACCCGGAATGTAATGAGTAGCGTTTTGTCTGGGGTTAGATACTGTGGGCTCCAGTTTGTTTTTGAGTTTTTAGCTGAATGAATGACTTTAGTCCTGTCGTTAAACCTCTGGAAATCTAAACTTTCAACAATGTAATAATGATAATGAAAATAGGGAAAGGCTCCTAGACTGTGCTGTGGAAAAACACATGTTCAGATTTTACTGAAGACCCAGAATCCCATGTGGCCACAGATAATTTGATTTCACAGTTTCTATTTCTAGATATACAGGATGGGGTTGCCAGCAGAAGTTACATAGTGATTATAACATATCAGCTTCCTTTTTAGGGAAGATATTGTAATTGTGAGAAAAATATTCAGAAATGCCTTGGCCAAATATTGTTTGTAGTTGGTAAGAGAACACTCAGTTATTAAAGCTTCTGCGAACCTTTTCCAAATAATTACACTTTTTCCCTAAAGGAATCCTCCCACCTCAGCCTCCTGAGTAGTTGGGACCACAGGTGCTCATTACCACACCTGGATGGATGGATGGAGATATATATATATATATTTGTAGAGACGGAGTCTCCCTATGTTGCCTAGGCTGTGTTACATTTTTTGTCACACATGTTGGGTATGGAGAATTTGGAGTAGGTAGTTTCAGATTTTCAAATCACAAGTTCTTGCCTTTTGCAGTGGTTTCTAAACCCCGTTGCATATCTATACCCCGTGGTAACTTGTTAAACATACTGATTCCTGGACCCTGTGTCTGATCTACTAAACATTAATCCCTGCTCTGTGGCTCTGGAACATTAGTGTTTTGTTTTCTTTTTGGGGTTGGTGGGGGGGGGGTACAAGGTCTCGCTCTGTCACCCAGGCTGGAGTGTAGTGGGACAGTTGTGGCTCACTGCAGCCTCAAACTCCTGGGCTCAAGCAGTTCTCCTGCCTTAGCCTCCCAGAAAGCTGGGACTACCACCACCACGCCCAGCTATTTTTTTTTTTTTTTGGTGTAGAGACAAGGTTTTACCATGTTGCCCAGGCTGGTCTTGAACTCCTGGGCTCAAGGAATCTAGCTGCCTGGGCCTCTCACAGTGCTGGGATTACGGGTGTGAGACACTGTGCCTGACCTGGAACATTAGGGTTTTTTGTTTGTTTGTTTGTTTGTTTTTAACATCAAGTTCCAGTATAGAAGTTTCAGAAACATTATTTCTTAAAATATTTTTGAGTGTTTTCCTGGGGCAGTGGTAATGGTGGTAGTTTACAATAATTTATTTCTATGCTATGTAACTTTTCTGAAAAGAAAACATTCCTGTGTATTTAGTTTTAAAAACTTATTTACTGTAAAATAGAACACATCCTGGAAAAAGTGTAGTGTACGGCTCAATGAATGATCACAAAGTGAATACCCAGGTAACCAGTACTCAGGTAAAGAAATAGAACATTGCCCCCCCCCCCCACAAAAAATGATTTTTATTAGATTCCTCAAATTTTCTATTCCTCCTCAAATCCCAAGAAATTAGAGATATAAGTAAAGGTTGATGAAACAGTATAAGGTATAAGTGAAAAAAGCATTGTCTTTTGGTAGGTGGTGTTTCTTAATTACTCTTTTCAGTAAGTTTTTGGTGATATTAAGTTTGTGTTGTTTATCTATGTTTTGATTCAGCCTTAAGCCAGTTCTTGACAGTGACTGTCTATTAATGCTCACACCCAATATTAAGATTACGTTCGAAGATCTGTCTTTTCTGCAATCTGTTTCACTGAAAATATTCTCATGATAGTTTTGAAAATGCATAAGGACAGATTATCTTCTGACTCTAATAAACAAGTGAGTCTTGTCATTACTGTCCAGGTAACTTAGGAAACCTGTCTCAGTAGCCAACTATCTTTATCTGGTACATGATAAAATGTGGTTTCTTAGTTAAAAAAAAAAAAAAAGTTCCTCCCTCCTCTCTATCCACCCAGAATAATCTCTCCTCCATTCCAACCCAATCAGAGCGTTTAAAGCCCTGATGGCTTTTCTTTTTTCCACTGAAGAATCATTCAGTTCTTAGTGAGAGAAGGTCTAGCTGTATTAAATAGCAAGCTTGCCCATTTTCTTTGGAAAGGGGTGCTCATGGTAAAAGGACTTCGAACAAACCCTGCACTTAAGCTGTGTGCAAATGGAGGGAGAGAGCTGTCTGCAGCCACCTGCCAGCAGCTACACATCTGTGCTCTGCTAGCAAGCATGTGGGCTCTGTGGATGTGAGAGCTGCTCCCTTTCCCCTCCCTGCCTCATACTCCCCCATCTTAGTGATCGCCACTATCAACTAAACAGGTGACAAGACTCCAATCACCCTGCTCTGAATGGCTCTCCGTCTTCCCAAAAGTACACCAGAGGCCTGTTTTGTTACAGTACATTGATTAAATAAATATTCCTGTGTGCATAAAGGAACTGAAATCTGTTATGGCACTCTGCAGTTATCTGTCCATTAATAGTGGAGAAACTACTGCCAGTTTTCTCCCCTCGGTTACTCCCCGCCCTCCCCGCCCCCTTTCTTGTCTCTACCACGCAGATTCTCAAAGGTGCCAGTGACAGATAAATTATCTGACCTCTGCTTTCAGGCTTGTGTGAAGCGGGAGGGGTGGTGTCATGCTCTTTGGTGAGGCATGCCGTTGGGGCAGTGCCCAAGTGTATGGATAATAGGAGAGCCCGAATGATTTAGATTAGAAGATTCTTTCTTGCTTTGGGGTTGTGGGACCTTTGTCTCTCCCCTTCAATTCTTAGCAGAAGCGGACTCAGAAAGGTCTTTCAAATTAGCTTGCCTCTCTTTTATAGGAAAAGGGTGCTTCTGGCCTTGAAGTAGTTCTGTGTGTCTGCTGTCAGATGTGGAAGCCACAAAGCGCCTGTGAAACTTGGTCCCTTGCGTTTATTTACAAGTTTCTTTCAAATGGCAGTGGCAGGAAGGATCTTTACCATTTGGGCAGATAGCCCTAGTGGTTGATGGGAGGGCTTGGTGGAAGGGCAGGCTTTGTGAAAGGCCCAAGTGTGGAATGGTAGGAATTCTAGCCATGGTGGTGCTGACTGGTTTCCTTTCTTTTTTGGCGGGGCAGGGGCTGGGGTGGAGTGTTGGTTAAAAGAACACCTAGAAAAAAACATGACTGATTTAGAAAGTGTTATTTGGGCTGTGCACGGTGGCTCATACCTGTAATCCCAACACTTTGGGAGGCTGAGGCTGGAGGATCCCTTGAGTCCAGGGGTTTGAGACCAGCCTGGGAAAAACAGTAAGACCCTGTCTCTATAAAAAATTTAAAAATTAGCTGGATGTGGTGGCTTACAATGGTAGTCCTGTCTACTTGGGAGGCTGAGGCAGTAGGATCACCTGAGCCCAGGAGCTCGAAGCTGCAGTTAGCTGTGATTGCCCACTGTACTCCAGCCCGGGTGCCAGAGTGGGGCTCTGTCTCAAAGAAGAAAAGAAAAGAAAAAGGTCCCAGACAGGGAAGGGAAAGGGAAGGAGAAGAAAGAATGACAGTGGAACATAGGAAATTAGGGTTGTAGAGAAGACTCTGTGAACATTATTGTGGTGTGAAGGAATGGCATGCAGAGAGAAGTGTGATGGAAGGGATGTGTTGAAATGTTTATAGCTCCTAACATCTACCACCAAGGAGGGGGCACCCCTTTGACAGAAATGAGACGGGTGTTCCTGAGTAGTTGTGACATTAAAAAAAATTGCAGGGAACCTTGTAGCTGCATGGATGGCAGAGACACATAAGTAGGGAAAACTGTTGGAATAGGTAAAGTGAAATCTCTTAGTGTGTGTGTCTTCCAACTGACTGTGGGTAATTAGTTGGAAATGACATTAACCTGAGCTTAATTGTAATTTTGCATAGTAACAACATACCAGCTGTTCACTGTACTCTTTCCTGGAGGTGCGATTTAATTATTATTATTATTTTTTTGCTATCTTTTAAGCTCCAATTTTCTGTTATGTTTTACTTAAACCCCACCTGGTTGCCGTGTTCACAGCCCCCACAGTTTAGCAGTAATGTCATTTTTGTTGCTTTCATGCCTACTGTGTGCTGAGGGTGTGGGATGCTCTTGGTTTTGCTAATGACTTGGATTTATAAAGGGCCACATTGGAAGGTCACTTGAGAAGCATGGGTGATTGGAAACCTTGTGTTTTGGGCTCTTCCACAAGGTTTTAGTTTATTATATAAATCATATGGATAATTCTAGGCCTATCAAAGGTGCTCAAAGTATCAAGTGAACAAGCTGAAAGAGAAGTTAATTACTGAACAGTGATTGTTCTGATATAGCCAATTATTGGATCATTAAATGTTTATTACCTTTTATATGCTCCTTTCCCCCATAAGGGCAGTTTCTTTTTTAAGTCATTAAAACAGAAATGAGATCTTAAAAAAATTCTGCTTAAAAAATTTCCATGAGACTGAAGTATGAAAAAGGTCTTATGTGATCTGACAGCTGAATAGCCTGTTTTTCTTTGGTCTGTTGAATTAGTAATTAATGAAATGTATTGCCTGAGCAGAGAAAATAAGATTAGTTTTGTTTAGGAAGAAAACAAAAGCAAAACATTAACCCCCAAATGCAGGTAAGAAATAGAAATAAAACAGTCTTCTTGAATGATAAGATGCCTAATGGTAACATTCCTTTCATTCATCACTTTCTTGAGCACCAACATTATGTTTAGAAGGAATGGGTTTATGTAAATACAGAGGAGGCAAGGTGCCCTGTCCCCAAAGACATATGGGTTAGCAGAGCAGTTAAACCAGATACTTTAGGCAGCCAGGCACAGTGGCTCACACCTGTAATCCCAGCACTTTGGGAGGCCAAGGTGGGCGGATCCCTGAGGTTGGGAGTTCAAGACCAGCCTGGCCAACATGGAGAAACCCCGTCTCTATTAAAAATACAAAATTAGCCAGGCATGGTGGCACATACTTGTAATCCCAGCTACTTGGGAGGCTGAGGCAGGAGAAACGCTTGAACCCAGGAGGCGGAGGTTGCGGTGAGCCGAGATCACGCCATTGCACTCCAGCCTGGGCAACAAGAGTGAAACTCCGTATCAAAAAAAAAAAAAAAAAAAAAAAAAACCAACCAACCAACCAAACAAAAAAAACCAATAAAAAAACTCAGACACTTTATTAGCTACTGTTGCAATGTAGAAAGTGGTAGGATAATAAGCACACACACATGTTTTTGGGGAGGAGTGGTTATGAAGACAGCTTACTTCTGGAGGCTGAGGCATCCTGTGGATTAAGAGTAGGGGAGAGCATGGTTATGAAGAGGAATCTTGCTTTTTGAGGTCACGGTGTCCTGTGGATTGAGTAGAAGCCCAATACTTGGGTTCATAGCCCAGCTTTGCCACTACCTAGCTGTGTGACCATTTATCTCAGTTTCCTTGTGTATAAAATGGAATAATAGTAATGCAACCCTCACAGGTTTGAGGATTAAATGAGTTATTATATGTGAAGTGCACATGACAGTTTATAGCACATAATGAACATTATAATCTTAGGTTGTGGTTTTGTCATTTTTGTGGGATAATGTGATAGAACTTCTTAGGGGAGATGGCATTTGATTGAATGATGAGGAGCGGAAAGATGTTTCAGGCATTTCTCGTATTGTCCCATGTAGCCACATACCTAATTTATAATGCCCGCAGTAATGTATTGGTAATGTGTGCTTATGTAGTGCCATTGTCAAAAGATGACAAGGGGCATTTACAGACGTTTATTCTAAGAACAGTCCTCTGAAATGAGATGGTTTATGCACATTCTTCTGAGGTGTGAAGGGGTGCAGAGCAAGCCCATCCTGTTCTTCCGTTGAGGTGTGCTTGGAGCCTGTGTTTGTTGTGGGTAATTAGGCTCACAGAGAGAGGAAACTTTTAAATCTTTTAAATTGTATCTTAAATTCTTAAGTTATATTTGCAAACAAATTTGGTAAATAAATTTTAAAAATGTTTTCCGTAGCTTCTAGCAGTAGTGGAACTTGTTTATTCCTGAGGGTACCAGATCATAGACAGTTGAATTTAGAGGAAGTTTATAGTAATGAACATTTGTCATAACTGTGAGGTTGCCACTCTGTATTAGTTTTCACACTGCTAAAAAGAAATTCCTGAAACTGGGTAATTTATAAAGAAAAGAGGTTTAATTGGCTCATCGTTCCACAGGCTGTACAGGAAGCATGGCTGGGGAGGCCTCAGGAAACTTACATGGTGAAAGGTGAAGGGGAAGCAGGCATGTCTTCATATGGCCAGAGCAGGAGAAAGGGAGAGGGGGAGGTGCCACACTTTTAAACAAGCAGATCTCGTGAGAACTCTTTCACGAGAACAGCAGCAAACGGAGAAATCTGCCCCCCAGGATCCAGTCACCTCCTACCAGGCCCCACTTCCAACATTAGGGTTTATAATTCAACATGAGATTTGGGAGGGATACGGACCCAAACTATATCTTATTATCCTCATTTTACAGTGAGGAAACCGAGGCACTGAGATGTTCAGGAGTGTTGCTGAAATCAAAAGGAAGTGTTGACCCAGGATCTAAGCTCTTCATTATATTTGCATAAACCATTTCATTTGATTTGTGTGTTTTACAATAACCCTTTGAGAAAGGTCCGTCAGCTGTTATGTGCATTTTGGGAAGTATAGTTTATGAGAAGTTGGTGGGGCATCATAGTGAGCTTAGCGTGGACTGAAAATTTTGGGGTGGCTGTTGTATACCCTTTTGCTACTTCAAGCAAGACACTTTTGGGCCTCAAGATCTATAAAATAACAGAGTTTGGAGGAAACATTGAGTCTGTAAACTATGAAATTCGTGTGTAGCTTGGAGTGAGACCCATGTGGGAATCTTTGGCAGCCACCGTTTACCACCTTAACTTTTCTGAGCATGTTTTATTACTGGTAATATGGAGCTATAGTACTCCCTTTCTTCAGGGCTGTTTTGAACATAATGCTTATAAAATACCTGACAGACATTGCTAGCTCTCAGCCAACAGAGGTGGGATTCTTGTTAATTGTTTCAAACTAAGGGTCACACAGGAAGCTGAGCCTGGGTGAGAAGTCCAGCTTCTTAACTCCTCTGGGGCTGGTTCTCTCCAGCACCCATGCCATATTGCTGGGGATAAGGAAGACATTTTAATGAGATGAGCCCCAACTTCTCATTAGAAGCCGCAGTCCTGATTCTTTCTCTAGACCCTATCAGGTTGCTAGTTGATCCAGTAAGTAATGTAGTAAATGTAATGGATCCAGTAAGGAGTTTGGGGTTTTCATGGAGTAATTTCCTAAAATCACCGCAGTCAGTAGCCTGTGAGCCACATGAGGGCAGGGGACTTGCTCTCTGTGGTGTTCACTTTATATTATGCAAGGTGATGAGACAGCTGGCACATAGTTCGGAGTCTGGCAGCATTTATTGTGTGAAGGAAGGAAGGAAGGAACAACCTCAGGGAGCTGTAGAAAATGGTATGAGAAAGGGAACAGGATTTTTAAAATTTCAGTTTTGTAGGACAGAGAAAATTGAGGCACTGAATCAGGCAGGTTATGCCCAGTCTCTGTGGTCACCAGGCCTTAAAATTGAGCATAATTTATACCCTTGAAGATGTTGCATGGCAATACCTTCTGGTGGGTGGATCACCTGAGGTCAGGAGTTCGAGACCAGCCTGGCCAACGTGGTGAAACCCCGTCTCTACTAAAAATACAAAAATTAGCCAGGTGTGGTGGTGCACACCTGTAATTCCATCTACTCTGGAGGCTGAGACAGGAGAATGGCTTGAACTCTGGAGGCGGAGGTTGCAGTGAGTCGAGATCGTGCCACTGCACTCCAGCCTAGGTGACAGAGCAAGACTCTGTCTCAAAACAAAAACCAAAAAACATATTTTTATTGTGAAACAAAATTTTATGCATGTCAGGAATTTCCTCTGAACTAGAGTATATTCATTCCTCTTTTGTGATTTGAGTCTGTGGGAGTCGGAACTTGTCAGGAAGACTTAGTGTAGCTGTGCTTCTAAGGATGTGGTATACTCACAGGCAGCTGTGCTAACCATCTTGCTGTAAACTAGCCACGAGTAAACGTCTGGTTGTGAATCACAGTGTGACCTTTCAGGGAAAACAAAACAAGCAAACCACCAAACACATGAATCAGATTTTCTTTAGTATCAGGATTGTAAAGTCTGGTATTTAACAGTTTGTCAGGCCCACTTGGAGCAGTTGAGACAACTTCCTTTCTCTATTTTTGTTTGTTCAAGATGTGGAAGTTTATATGCTTCTTTAGCAACATATTAGGATAAAAACTTCAAAGTTTTCTTCCACTGAGTTAAACTATATTAGTTTTCCTAATCGTCATGGACTTTAAACAATTAAAGATTCCTGGTTACCACTCAAGACCTACTGAATCAGTCTCTTGGAGTGGGACCCAGAAGTCTATTCTGAAGAGCACCCTAAGTGATTCTATGGTTAATCAGATTTGGAAGCCACTGAGATAGAGAATGATAATATTGTATTTTCTATCCATCCATTTATTCTTTTTTTTTTTCCTTCTCTGTGGTCCGAATATCCATTTGTTCTTACTCATTTATCCACGTCTTGAGTAGATTAGAATTGATTACCTATAGGGCATTGGTCATTTTAAGAACTAGGTGTAGAAACAAGAGGTAGAACACAATCCCTGCCCCATGGGGTTCACAGGCGGTCTCAGAAGTTTTTAACTTTGGGTTGAGTGTTAAAGGATTCACATACTTCCCAAAAGCCATGAGCAGAAGGTTTTTTGTACACACTTTTTTTTTTTTTAAAGCTTTCATCAGATTCTCTAAGGGGTCAGTGGCCCATAAAAGGTTAAGAACCAAGGTCTTGTGCTTGCACAGCTGTTCTGGAAAAAGTAGAAGAGGGCAGTGTTTCTGTTGCCACTTAAGATGTTTTTGACCTTTTGAGAGGTAACAGCAGTTTGAGGATTGTACCTGTTTTCTGCCCCACTTAAAATATTTAAAAAGAAGAAAAAATAGTTTAACATCTGGGTCAGGGTCAGAACAAGACCAAGGGATATGGAAAATAGTTATTTGGTGAACTGCATCACATTTAATGTTAAAGAGCTGCTGACAGCGAAACAGCCTGTTGGTCAGCCTGATGGAAGAACTTCTTAAGCTGGATAGCATAGGCAAGGTTCATTCCAGTTTTCTTACAGTATATAATTAGCCAAATTATGGATAACAGTTTTCACCCCATGGATATACATAAAGACTAATTGTCTTATTTTTGTTCCATTTTAGCCTCAGCATGTCCATTGAATTGCTTAATTCAAAAATAACTGCCAGCCGTACGGCTGATACATTCTTCTTTATCTTCTAAAATCCCCAAATAACACTGTTCATAGCAAAACAGAATTGGATATTAAGAAAGAACATCTTTAACTGCTGCAGAAAGTTTACTTCGTAAAACACTAGAACCTTGTATGTATAATGTTCTTATCCCTAAGGATAACTTTATAATTGAATTTCAATTAAGGATGTTCTCTTCCTTTTCCTCCTCCTCTTCTGTCTAAGTTGTACTCATTGAATTCATGTTTCAATGGGGAACAAAAATTTTTCAAATATTGTTGTTCTGGTAATGCTGCGTTTTAGGATCTGGAGAGGGCAATCAGTGGGATTAAATGTTATCAAATAGGTAAAATTCTTTGGCCATTTACTTTGGTATAGTTCCTTTGGAGCTTAAGAGGATGTTAGAGGTCTTTGTTAGTGAAATCTTGCAATGTATTTTTAGGCTGTTCAAATGTCTGGATCACCTATTTTGAACTTTTGCATATACCACCTTACATTACTTATTTTTATAAAGGTTTTGGCTTGCTGGACAGTGATTATGTGTTCTAGGTCTTTATAGGTTTGCCATTACCCAGCATACTGAGCACATAACAGACACTCAGTAAATATTTTATTAATTGGATATGTTGATTGGGTACCCAAGAAACCAGAAGATGAAATAAGTCTGGAGTTAGAACTTGATACATGCTTAGAAAGGTAGGAACGTTAAAGTGGATTATGAGGTCTATCTCTTAGGTTGACGTGCTCTCCCTCCTCCTTCCCCGTCCCTCTCCACCCCCTCCCCTCCCTTCTCTCTTCCATCCTGCCTCTCCTCTCCCTCCCCCTCTCCCCTCTTCCCTCTGCCTTCTCCCCTCTCCCCTCTTCCCTCTCCGTTTTCTTTCTCTTTCCTTAATTTTCTTTTCTTTCTGCTCATATATAGGTAGTAGAGCCAGCTCACATTTGCTAGTTCTTTAAAAATCTTAAGTATTTAGAACTCCACAGTTACAAGAATTTTATGGTAGAGCCACAACACTCAGTTTTCATTTGGAAAATGTTAAATGTAGTGAACCTTGAGAGAAGCTTTTATTATTGCTTTTATTTATTTTTAAAATAAGTTTGTTTTTGTAAGATATATAAGATTATAGGATGCATAGAGATAGTAAAAAGGTTACTATATATAGTGAAGCAAATTAACATATTCATCACCTTACATAGGCAAGAGCAGCTAAAATCTACTCATTTAGCATTAATCCCAAATACAGTACAATTTTATTACCTTTAGTCCTCAGGTTGTACATTAAATCTCTAGAACTGTTCATCTTGCATCTCCTCCATTTCCTTCCTACCCCTAGTAACCACTGTTTTGTTCTCTGTCTCTGAATATTTGAAAACAATTTTTTAAGATTCCATATGTAAGTGAGATCATGCAATAGTTTTTTTTTCTGTCTCTGGCTTATTTCACTTAGTACAGTGTCCTTCAGGCTCATCCACATTTGTGGCAAATGGTAAGATTGAGATTTTTTAAGGGCTCAATAATATTCATACACACACACACCCACCCACCCACCCACACACACACACCCCACAGTTTATCCATTTGCCTGTCGACAGATGCTTAGGTTGTCTCCATATCATATGAATAATGCTTCAGTGAACATGGGAGTGCAGATATCTTTATAAGGGGGGGATTTCATTTCTTTTGGGTAAATGCCCAGAAGAGAGATTGCTGGGTCATATGGAAGTTCTATTTTTAATTTCTTTAGAAACCTCCATACTATTTTTCACAATGGCTGTATCAAACTACATTCCCACCAACCGTATACAAGAGTTCCTTTTCTCCACTCTTTCCAACATTTGTTATCTTTTTACTGTTTGATATAAGAGCCATCCTAATGGGTGTGTAGTGGTATCTCATGAAATGGCTTTGATTTGCATTTCCCTGATGAGTAATGATGTTGAGCACCTTTTTATATGTCTATTGGCAGTTTTATGTTTTCTTTGGAAAAATGTCTATTCAGGTCTTTTACCCATTTTAAAATCAGATTATTTGTTTTTCTACTACTGAGTTGTGTGAGTTCTTTATACATTTTACATATTAACTCCTTATCAGATGTAGTTTGCAAATATTGTCTTCCAATTCGTAGGCTGCCATTTCATTGGTTATTTCTTTTGCTGTGCAGAAGCCTTTTAGTTCGGTGCAGCCCCATATGTTTATTTTTGCTTTTGTGGCCTGAGCTTTTATTGTGTTATCCAAAAAAATCATTGCCAAGACCAATGTCCAGTTTTTCCCCTTTATTCTCTTCTAGGGGTTGTATTGTTTCTCGTTAGTTAGTGCTTTTAAGAAAGAAGGAGGCCTCACCACAGACTTGATTATTAAAAGACATCTGCTACTCAAATAGATGCCACCCTTAATCTGTCCTAATCAAGTAAAATCTTATTAGTTATATTTGGGTAGAGGACATATTGTAGGCTAATGAGCATTGGCTGTCAATAGTTACCTTGAAAATCTAGACTTGCAACCTTGAAGGAGAGGGACCCGAACTGTGAAGAGATTTGTCACTAACCGTGCTATATTGGATGTAAACCTAGGAGTGGTTACAGGAGGTGGCTTAGGGTAATATGTGCTGGCATCTTTAAGTATTTCAGGAAGAGGGATTTAGATCCAAGTGGTCACTCCTACTCCCATTGGAGACACAATTTGGCATTGTGTATAAAAGAAGAGTTTTTCTAGTGGTGCTGTGTTAGGGTCCTGAATTCCAGTTGCTGCCATTCAAACAGGCTCACTTAACACTCACCTGGATTACTGTAATGGGAGTTCAAACTGGGTATTAGTGACCTTTGAGGGTTCTCCCTCCCAAAGAGACTATGAGTATGTGATTTTTCAGGGCAAAATGTTCTAAGTAAATCAAGTCATGGTTCAAAGTCTAGATCCGCTCCTTGTAAATTTTTTTTTTTTTCTTTTTAAAGAACTCAGTCTTGGGTGCTGTTTACTTCATATTTAAGCCCGTGGTCGCCATGTGTATTCAATTGGCACAAACTAAACTTGTCTGCTCTTCTAGGTCTCTTCTCATAGTCTGAGTTCTTAAAATTAAGGTCAGTTAAAAGCAGCACCTTGGCATTTTCGTTATTGGAGTTTGCCGTGTGTTTGCAAATCAAAATGGGAATTGATTCAGTCATTTGGGCTATACAGATTTTCATCTCAAGTCACTTAAGTGAAATCCATAAGGAAAGATGTTCATTGCTTTACCTACCACAGGGCTCACTCACCTCTTTCCTTAAATACAAAACAAAAAGCACCTGCCAGTTTTAAGGGACTGAAAAGGTGTTTTATGATGGCTGAAAATACATCTGAGAATAATAATATAGTTATACCTAGACTGGTGATGCATAATTACAGTATCTGCGGGGAAAAGTAGGGGGTGGAAGTCTGTATGTGGGGTCAGTCTTAACAAGGAAAGCTAAAATGAATGCTCTAGCCCTGAAGTACCAGAGGGCACCCGGATTAATGTTCTGGGTCCTAATTCAGCGTCCTGTCTCTCAGACACTTGGCACTGATTTGCTCATCTCAGAACTGAAGTCTTAAGGACTAAGAGGAGAGAGGAACACATCATTTTCTCTGCCAGAGGAGGTACTTAAACTGGGAAAGGAGGAGGAGAACTTAACAAATCAAGCCTTGGCAAGGAAATCTGTCATGAATCAGCAATGCCTTGGAAAGCCTCTTTCGCTGTATTTTACAAAGCTAAACATTTGTCCCTACTGACATTTCTCTATTGCTTACCTTGAGGATCAGCTTTAGGTAGCACTATGAATGGAATGAATCCTTTTTTTTGTGTGCCCATTTTGACATTAGGTAATTAATTTACAACTAGCTCAATTAGAGTCCAGCCCATACAGTGTGTACATGGCCTTTTAAAGAGCCTTTGTTTTGACGCTAATTGAACTGGTTGTAGCAGAGACAGCCAAACAATTTGCATTCATCTTTGGCAGAACACAAGGGCTCTCCCTTGGTATGGACAGCCCCATTTTCTATTCCTTCTACCAAGTCTGGCACCAAAGTGATGTGTGCTTATTTTATTTTTCTAATTAAAAAAAATTTGAAAAGGACAAAAGCCACATAGGTTTATTGTAGAAAAATTGGAAGACATAGATAAGGAAGAAAATAAAGATCATACATTATCTTTTCTTCTTGAGACGGAGTCTCAATCTGTCGCCCAGGCTGGAGTGCAGTAGAGCAATCTCGGCTCACTGCCGCCTCCATCTCCTGGATTCAAGCAATTCTTCTGCTGCAGCCTCCTGAGTACGTAGCTGGGATTACAGGTGTGTGCCACCATACGTGGCTAATTTTTGTATTTTTTGTAGAGATGGGGGTTTCAACATGTTGGCCAGGCTGGTCTCGAACTGCTGACCTCAAGTAGTCCGCCCGCCTTGGCCTCCCAAAGTGCTAGGATTATAGGTGTGAGTCCCTGCACCTGGCCTAGAGCACACATTAGCTTAATACCAAGAGAAAACCATTTGCAACCTAGTATTTTTCTTTCTATACCTTTTCTGTATATGAGGGAATGCATGCACCTGTGTATGTAAATGTTTTCATGTGTTGTTTTTACAAAATGGGAACACAGCATACAAACTGTTTTGTAGTATGCTTTTTTTCCTACTTAATAAGTTGGAAATGCCTTGTCATTTTATAAAATCTTGTCCTACAACTTTTTTTTTTTTTTTTTTTTTAAGACTCGCTCTGTCACCCAAGCTGGAGTGCAGTGGCACGATCTCGGCTCTCTCCAAGTTCCGCCTCCCAGGTTCACGCCATTCTCCTGCCTCAGCCTCCCGAGTAGCTGGTACTACAGGCGCCCGCCACCACGCCCAGCTAATTTTTTGTATTTTTAGTAGAGACGGGGTTTCACCGTGTTAGCCAGGATGGTCTCGAACTCCTGACCTTGTGATCTGCCCGCCTCGGCCTCCCAAAGTGCTGGGATTACAGGCGTGAGCCACCGCGCCCGGCCTGTCCTACAACATTTTAAATGTCTGCATAATAGTCAATTGTGTGGATGTACCAAAACATATTTAACCAATCTGTTATTATTGGACACTTGAGCCCTTTCCAGGTTTTCGATATTATAACTAGCATTGTGATATATATTCATGCTACTAAATCTTTGTGAAGTCTTAATTATTTGCAACCAATAAATTTCTAGATATTGAATTATTTGGACAGGGGCATGCAAGTTTTAACATTTTTTAAGCATACTGCCAAATTGCAACAATTTTCACTTTCAGTAACAGAATATGACAGCTTTATGTTTATTCTTGATATTCAGGAGTACAGTATAGAGAGTATTGACTCAGAAGTGGATTAAATCCTGATCAGTGATTTTGCTATTGCCCCTGAAATTTACGTCAGCCTTATAATCTTCTGTTCCTAGTATCAGGTGAAAGAAGCCAGTTTATATAATATAGTACAATATAGGTTTGCTTATTTTGACTAATACGTGTTATTTAGTTTTGAAAAGTTGTAGAATAAAAGCAAGTAGCTGCTGCTGTAAGACAAAAGTGCCTTTGTTTTACCTAAGGCAGGATTCTGAAACAGTGTTTTCACTATGAATAAGGACCAACCTAAATAAGTAGATGAAAATCAAAGTGATAAGCAGATGGTTTTGCCAAGTATATGAAAAAAATATTTGGACCTTCTTTTGAGGCATTGAAACCCATGACTGGAGGAGCAAGATGAACTGTGGCATCTGTATCAGGGGTGGCCTTGGAGAGGCTGTTACACCTCGTATAGTATGTGGTCTATCATTGAACATTTGTTATGCTGCTCATGATTGTATTTGCAGCATCTGAAAGTGCAGTTGGACAAATAGATGATCATCGTTGACTGAGTGAATAAATGAGTAGAATAGATACACAGGAGAGTGAGATTTCAGAAAAAGACCTTTCAGGTCATCTAAGACCCTCCCCCTAATTTTATTTTACTTTATTTTTTGAAGACAGGTTCTTGCTCTGTCACCCAGACTGGAATCCAGTGGTGCATTCACAACTCACTGCAGCTTCGAACTCTTAGGCTGAAATGATCCTCCTGCTTCAGCCTCCCAAGTAGCTGGGACTACAGGTGCATGCCACCATGCCTGGCTAATTTTATTTTTTTGTAGAGACAAGGTGTTGCTTTGCTGCCCAGGCTGGTCTCAAACTCCTGACCTCAATCAATCCTCCTGCCTCAGCATCCCAAGTGCTGGGACTACAGGCGTGAGCCACTGTGCTTAGCCCATCCAGTTTTCTAACTAAAGACATAGAAGTTCAGAAAGATGAAGTGACATCTTACTCAAGACTAAGTTAATGATCACAGCAGAAGTTGTAGTTCTCTGTATCAGTGTATTTCTCAGATTCTCATAGTACTAGAATTGTATGTTTTTCCCTTGATATGGTACTTTGTATGATTAAATTTCAAAATCAATAGTTAAATTTTAATTTCAAATGCAGTATAAGCACAATTTCCCTAACTCCTCTTTTTTTCCTCTGCTTGGAAATAGCCTCAGTTTTTGTTAAAATTCAACACAGTCTTAAACTTGCATTTCTTTTTTCCTTTCTTTCTTTCTATAATATTTTCACCTATCCTATTTCATTTGCAGTGGAGGTTTTAATTGACTTCAGGCAGTATTGCCATCTGGATGTCAAAAGACCTTGAATTGACTTCTTATCTGTAGATCCCAATAAAGGTCTCACCTGCCTAGAAACAAAAGATTTAGTCAGGAATTGAGGAGGAGCAAAGCAAAGGCTTCACCAGAGGCCCAGGTGCTACTTATCTGCCCACTTGTTCTTTGATTGACAGTGCGGCACAGAGGTGCGTTGTGTTCCTCGAAAGTAGCTTTTGCATGCAGCGTTTGTTCGGAACTTTTCAGTATGCTACTGCTGAATAATGTCTGCAGTAAAAGTTGGTTTAGGGTAAACCTGGAGAAAGGAGGAATTAAAGAGAAGTTTTAACATTTCTTTTTTTTTTCTTCTGTGACTTTAGCCTTTCCCCCTTCTTAGTGAATTATTATAGAGTTTTATTAAAATGTAAGTTCTGGAAATTAGACACCATGGTATTTAGACCAGCATGGGATACTGTACTCTTAGGTTCCATAATATTTCATAGTACATCTCTTTATTGTATGTTAAATGATAGGGAAGTATAATAAAATGCACCTAGAGAGTACTTACCTATTTTATGTCCTGTAACATTCAGTACTTGATGCAAATATAGCAGATCTCGATTCAAACAGGAGTGAAACTGGTTATAACCCAAGAGAAAGGGGATAGGCTCACTTTGATGGAAAGTTCCCTGTTGGTGGCATAAGTTCAGCAAAACCATAGAATTTGAGGCTCTAAGGGACCTTTGTAACATCTGCTCCAATCTTTTATTTTGCAGATGGGGAAAGAATTAGCTACTGGTTCAGTGTCACTCAGCAGGTTAAAGAAAGACCTGTGGGTAGAACCTAGAACTTAACGCCTGCTCTGCTGTGTCTTTTCATTTTCTGATCACAGTTGAAGCATGTAGTCTACCCTGTCTTTAAAAGAGCATACCATTTGACGTTTGTTGGCTTGAAACCTGTTGTGCCCAAGGGCACCTAAAGGCTTCCCTCTTGCTCCCTTTTCCTGGATGCCCAAGTCATTCTGTGCCTCTGAGGGTGGGTTTGGATATGGCTGAAATGAAAGCTGTGTTGTGGCAGTGCTTAGAGAATTGTCTCTGATGATAGGACTCTTTTAAGAAAGCAGTGAAAAAGCAGTAAGGAGACTGTTACTTCATAAAACAATTGGCTCTGGACTTGGAGAAGTCCCAGGTGGCGGATGGTTACATCCCTTGGCAGCAGCTGTCTTTGCTGTATCTCTTACAGTCTTAGAGATCTGGGAGTCTTTGGCTCTTAATCTTAACCTAGATTCACTGTATGATCTTGGTCAAACTCCTCACCTCTTGGGCATCAGTTACCTTGTAGTAAATTCAAGCGGAGTTAAAGTGGATGATTTCTATGGCAACTTCCAGGCCTTGAATTATTATTTTTATAAAAGTTTTTCCACATGATCAAGTAACCAAACATGTATTGCTGACAGTCCATTTTATTACTGTTTTGGTTGGTTTTCATGAGAATTTGGAAATGTCTGCAGACTTTACTGTGATCAGGCTGCTAGCAATT
Source organism: Hylobates moloch (assembly GCF_009828535.3). Classification (NCBI taxonomy): domain Eukaryota; kingdom Metazoa; phylum Chordata; class Mammalia; order Primates; family Hylobatidae; genus Hylobates; species Hylobates moloch. The sequence continues at coordinate 108,811,944 of NW_026652276.1, read as the reverse complement.
ATTTACAGAGCACCCATCAGGTGTTCAGGGCTGTAAAAGAAATAGTGTCTAGCTTCAGGGAGACAGAAAGACTTCTTTATCTCCCCAGCGGGGATGGAGGGCATTCTTCTCTTCCACTGGATTTAAGCTCTGTGAGTGCAGGGGCTTTGTCTCTCTTAAGTAGTGCAGAGTTCAGTAAATGTTAGTTGCATTAATGAAAGAATGAATCCAGTTGTCAGTCTTGCTTATATTTACTGAAGATATCCCACTGAGATTTATTGTTTTCTTCAACCCGTAAATGCTGCTAACTTGAATACATTTCCCAGAAAGTATTCCTTACCTTCCATAAAAAAATGTGGCCAGGATGCTCTAAGGCTATAGGGTAAAACCATGAATATTCCACTGCTTTCTTGAAATTCAATTTAATATTAGCATATTAAATGCCCTGAGATTATCTGCCTTCAAATACTTTGGTTTAACTCAGCATTTCTGAAATTCATTTGACCTCAGAATATTGTTCATTCCACTCTCCCATGACACACTTGTTAATATCCCCCAGAACTTTGATTTGTAAAATAAAAAGGTTGATATAGGGAGTAATAATATGGAATGAATAGAAGCAGCAACATTAGTTAAGAATAATTAATTGAACACAATGGAGCATATACATTAAGTGCTGTTCCCAGCAGCTCTGTGTGAAACTGTGGTAGACTTGTAGATTTTTTTTCTTTTAAAAATGACTATCTATGTCTTATTACAGATACAAGGTTGGGTGGTGGATTGAAGGAAGTTGCACGTGACCTAATAGCTAATTTACAGTTATGGAAGTTGAATGGTAGCGTTTTAACTTGTGTCAAGGGCTGCCCTTTCAGGTACTGCAGGGGAATAACGATGAAAGGGAGTCTGTGTCTGCTACTTCTGGAGCTGGCTGTCCAGTGGAGGAGACAGACATGTAAACATTATAGCAATAAAGTACTCAAATGTGTAATGAACAGAAATAGGACACAGGAAGGAATGGTATTTTCCCCCAGTTTAGAACAGGGTTGCTGTTCATACAGTAAGCCCAAACCACATTAACTGGAACCCCTCTAGATCCTCCAGACAGAATCCTACTCATACATCAAGATTCAAACAACTCGGCCTCTTCATGCTTTCGCTGATCCAGAATTAATTGCATCATCTGTATTGCCCGCAGAGCCTTGCTTACACCTCTGTCATAGGCCTTATCATAATCTGCTTTGTATGTGAACTACTTGAGGGCAGGATAGAGTTGTCTTTGTCCCTGTATCTCTGGGGCCTGCAGTTACAGCATGGACTGCATATTCACTGCTTTGTTTAGACTTGGAGCAAGTTATTGGATTGTGAAAGCTACTCACTTTAAGTAAATTCAGTAAATAAAATTATGTTTTATGGAAGACAGATTGGACAGGTGGTGGTATTATTAGCATTTTCTCTCAGAATGCTTAAATATGATTTACATTTCAAGATTTCAATTACATTTTTAAAGGAATTCAACACTTCTGCATCATGAAGTATTCTTTCACACAAATGTTCCATAGTCATTAGATTTTACAGAACCCTTTTCTTATATTCTGCATTTCATCTGGAATACTATAAGCACAAGTTCAGTCTGGCATTCTGGTCTCCACTAGTGATTGAGTTTGAAGCCCAAGGTCAGGATATTGATTGATGACATTTCCCTTTAAAGTGTTTGTATCCATTTGCAATTTGGGGACAGAGTGATTCCCAGTATGGTGCAGGAAATAACTAAACTGGAAGTCAGCCTGACTCGATTTTGTAGTTAATTTTCTTTGTGACCTTGGGCAAGTCACTTAACCTTCCAATAACTGAGGGAGTTGGCCCAGAACTAGCACAGTCTTCTAATGCAGACATTCCACGATTCTCTAGGGAGGGTTCACTTCCATAGAGGTTTAAAAGTGGATACGTTTTTAGGTTAAATGGCTTTGTTCATTTAGTTTTTTTCTCCTTAACCCATTTTGGAGCAATAAGACTGTCATGGAGTAAAACCAAATTACCTGGAACTCTCAAAAGGCTGCAGTTCTTATCCTATTTTTTTTTTTATTTTTAGGGGAAGGGAAAAAATGGCAACAAACAAGTTTATATCCATGAGTCAGGACAAATCCATCCCAGTTTTCTAACATACACAGTGTACATAAACATATTCAACGAAGCACTGCAGATTCTTAACCGAAAATGGAATATTTGGTTTGACTTACCATCCTAAATGTAGGAAGAACTGTACTTTGATATATACTTTTTGAATATTTTCAGCAAAAGTTGATACAAGCAGTTGTCTTGGTTGGCAAGGACTTGTGTATAGGAACCTGGCTCCCAGCTCAGTGACGAATGTATTCTGTATCTTTGAATAAGTCACTGAACTTTTCTAGATGTCGGTGTCCTCAACTGTTAGATTTGATACTGTTCTGATTACTAACAGATCTGTGATTAGACATTTCCATGCATTTATTTCAGGCTTCTTCCTGTTCTCTTCCTTGAGAGATTAACAAATATCCCCACCCCTTCCCTCACACAGTCTCAGGCAATTACTGATTTGTGAGGGAAAGGGATATTTTAAAACACTTTAAATGATACATTCAAGAAAATTGCCTCGTATTGGTTATCGATTGATATATAACAACGTTACCAGAAACTTAGTGCCTTAAAATAATACACATTTATTATCCCACAGTTTCTGTGAGTCAGGAGCAGTCTGGGCACTTCTTAGTTGGGTCCTTTGCAAGGCTGCAGTCAAGATGTCCTGGGCTGGGGTCTCACTCACATGCTTGACTATGGAAGCATAAGCTACTGAGCCCACTCAGATTGTTGGTGGAACTTTTTTCCTTGCAGCTGGAGGACTAGAGGGACTTAATGTTTTTGCTGGCTAGGGGCTGCCCTTTGCTCCTTGAGGCCACCCACATATCCTTGTAATGTGTGCTTCCCTAACATGGCTGCTGGCCCCCTCAGAAGCAGCAAGGGAGAGAACAAGGCAGGTGCTGCAGTCTTTTGGAATGTAATCACATAATCATGTACACATAATCATGTATGTCCGTCATCTTTGCTCTATTCTGGTTAAAAGCAAGTCACAGGTCCCTCCCATGCTCAAGGTGAGATGATCACACAAGGGCATTGACAACCAGGAGGCAAGGGTCATGGGGGCCGCCTGAAGCATCTGTCAGCCACACCATATTTCAGGTTTTTTTTTCTGTATCTTCCTTTGGATCTATGAATAAATATCTCACTTTATACTAAAGCCTCAATAAACACTGATTGACAGAAAGTCTTTGTGCTCAATTAAAACTTCTCACCTCCACAGAGTATTTGTACCATGCCTTTGTTGTATGGAGTCCTCAGATACTGATGAAGGCAGGGTTTGAGTTTGAAGGCTATTCATTCTTCTGCCCACCCCCGCCCCCACCCCGCCCCCAGCACAGAACTGCCAGTGTTAGGTGCTCATCAAGTATTTGTCAAAGGATTATAACTGTTGTTCCAATTGCAGCATTAAGTAAATTTGAAGAAGCTCCCTGATATTGAGTGAATTGTATTCTCCACCCTCGAAATTCATATGTTGAAGCTCTAACCTCCAATGCGATGGTAGTCCCAGCTACCAGAGAGGCTGAGGTGAGAAGATTGCTTGAAGCCCTGGAGATGAGGCTGCAGCGAGCCTTGATTGTGCCACTGCACTCAACCTGGGCAACAGAGTGAGACCCTGTCTGTAAATAAATATGTGTGTACATACATACATAAGGTTCACAATTCAATTTAAAAAAGAGAAAGTGGCCATCTACAAGCCAGGAAGAGAGCCCCCACCAGAACCCTATCATGCTGGCACCCTGATCTTGGATTTCCAGCCTCCAGAACTGTGAGAAAATCAGGTTCACCAAACAGGATTACAAGTCACCCAGTCTTTGGTATTTTGTTATGGTGGCCTGAGCTAAGACAGGCCCTGTGTTCTCTGTGTAGCAAGAGGCAGGAAGCTAAGCACAAAGGTTGCCAGATAGCAGGGACCGGCTGGCTGTTAGTGAGCCAGGGCCAGTGGCATTTAATTGCAGTCATTCCCATTCTTTGCTGAGCTTTGGTCGTAACTATTTGTAGAGGATCCCTAGACTTTTTTTTTTTTTTTTAGGACAAAAATGATCCAAACATACTGTCTTCAGTTTTTGAGCATTGGACTACCAAACAGGAAGATTTAATGAAAACAAAATGTTGCTGTTGTAAAGCCTTGATGGTGGGAAGTTATATAGTGAATTCTCAATTTCTTCTTCCTGAGTCTTGTCTTAAAAAAAAAAAAAAAAACTTTTAAAGTTTTTGTTTGTTCATCATTCATTCATTAATAAGTCAAGATGTAGAGGGCTCAGTAGCCTTCCCCTAGTTTTTTACGTTTCTGACTTTGGTAAACTTGCTTTACTTCTGCAGTTTCCCTAATTGTAATATTAACATATATCTAAAAAGAATACAATGGTTATGTAAACCTAGCACTTAATAGGCACTCAAGACAATATGACTTAACTGTAGAAGAATGACTAATGTGCTATGTTTATTTATTTGGCTTCATTCATTTTGCCAGCAGTGGTGTAGTATATATGTAGTATAGTATATATTAAAAATCTCCGAGTAAGAGAGGTTTGGGATGGGAAAAGGAACCAAGAAAATCTCACCGTCTTTCTTCTGCTTGACAGCAAGTCTTGAATTCTGTTTTATTTTTCTTAAGAGACGGGGTCTTGCTCTGTGCCCAGACTGGAGTGCAGTGGTGCTATTATAGCTCACTGCAGCCTCAAACTCCTGGGCTCAAGTGATCCTCCTGCCGCAGCTACCTGAGTAGCTGAAACTACTGGCACCCACCACCACACCCAGCTAATTTTTTTTTTTTGGTAGAGATGAGATCTTGCAGTGTTGCCCTGGCTGGTGTCAAACTTCTGACCTCAAGTGATCCTCCCGCCTTGGCCTCCAAAAATACTGAGATTAGAGTCATGAGCCACGGTGCCTGGCAGAGTCTTGAATTCTTCAACAGGGCTTTTGAATATTTTAAAGCCACATAAAATTTCCTTTTTAAAATTGCAATCAAAATTGTCAAGTAAAGTGGGTCATTTTTTGACCTGGTGCTTAATTGTACTTAGAAGCAAATGCATATCTGTAAGTAAGGGGAGGACTCACAAGTAATTTAAAGGGAGGATCGTAAAAGAGTTTGGGAAGTCCATCCCTTTCGTTTTACAGGTTAGGAGGCTGAGGGCATTGTGTAATGTTGTATAGTCACGTAGAGAGAGGAAACAGGAATCATAAATCTTACCTTTTATACAAAGTCAATGTTTTCAGTAATTTTGTTGAAAACAAACATTAAACAAATTTGGACCTGTAAAATCCATTGAACTGGTGGAGGTCAGCCTGACCTAGCAGGACATGTGGCATCTCTGTTTTGTGATGCTGTATCTGCTTTGGGAGTCCCAGTGCCCAATCCCCTCAGTGTTGAAAACTTAGCTCCTGAGTTTAAGGTGGTTTCTGTGGGGTTATGGGGCAGGGGGAGGGGGTTTGGAGGAAGGGAGGAGCAGAAAAAGAGACTTATAGTCTGGGGCTCCTGCTGTTACCTTAGGGGATTTAGGGCCTATAAAAAACACATTTAGATCTCTGAATGGCACCAGATAAATACTAATGACCCTTAATTGAAAAGGAGGAGACCCGATGGACTAGAGATCAGGACTTTACAGTGGTGACTGGTGGCCTGGGGGTGTCAGCTGAAATGGTCTGGATTTTTTTTTTTTTTTTTTCCTCCTTCTTCCCCTACCTCCTTCCTGGGCTTAGAAATCCTGGAAGGAAGAAGGAGGGACCATTAGTTCAACTAAGAGATATGTTGTTTATACTGTTGTTGTGGTTGTCCTTGGGTGGTCTGAAATTTTGGAGGAGGGGGTGGAGAAAGGCCCCCCAAGCCTTTTTTAAACTAGTATATTACAACCTGACTGCTACCTGCAGTTTCCCAATTACCCAATTATAACACAAATTTGCACATTTTTTTAAAAAGTAGGCTGCTACTATTTCTCCTTATACAAGGATTTTAGTCACTGTACATCTTGTGTCTTTAAATAATGTATTAGGAACATTTTCAAGTCTGTAAGTGCTTTTTTAATGAGAGTGTGAAGATTTTAATGGGACTAGATTGCTTTTCATGACATTTCAGAGTGACTTAATTGTAACAATGTTGAGAGGCTGTATTTTAAAGTTTGCTAAGTATGTCTGTGTGGATTATAGTCAGACACTTAAAAGGACGGATGGTTGGACAGTGGAATCAGATAGCTTTTCCTTACTACTTTCCTCCAAATATTAGCTCTTTGCAAATATGGTTATACCAAACCAGGCACAGGTCAGGATTCTCTTAAACCTTTTAATTTTCAAATAGGAACAGAGGCTAATAACAGACTAATGTGGGTAATTTTAGAGACAATTTCTTTGAAACTTAGTTGGACTGCAATGTTGGTCCTAAGGCCTCTCCTGTCTCCTTTTGCAGACCCAGGAGGCCAGGAGGCTGTCTTTGTGTATACTTCCTGTTAGTCCCTGAACTCTCTTCCCTGTTTGCTTTAAAAACATAGTGACCTTGACCGGGCGCGGTGGCTCACGCCTGTAATCCCAGCACCTTGGCTCACGCCTGTAATCCCAGCACCTTGGGAGGGCGAGGCGGGCGGATCACCAGATCAGGAGATCAAGACCATCTTGGCTAACACGGTGAAACCCCGTCTCTACTAAAAAAATACAAAAAGTTAGCCGCGCGTAGTGGCGGGCGCCTGTAGTCCCAGCTACTCGGGAAGCTGAGGCAAGAGAATGGCGTGAACCCGGGAGGTGGAGCTTGCAGTGAGCCGAGATCACGCCACTGCACTCCAGCCTGGGCGACAGAGGAGACTCTGTCTCAAACAAAACAAAACAAAACAAAAAAACAAAAACAAAGCATAGTGACCTTGTGCCTCATTTTTTTTTTCAGGTATTTGAGTTAGCATTTCTAAAGCATTATCACTCTCCAGGTAACAGTTTACCGTTTTAATGATTGGAATTTCAGACTCAATTTTTTTCTTATCTCCAAAACAAGAAGGTTATTCAGAGGTCTTTTCCTATACAAACGTTATTAGGATTCTAGAACCTGTGGCAGACTTCTCAAAATTAGATCAAATGGTCACTTTCACTGCCTTTTTTTTTTTTTTTTTAAGTGGTCTTGCTCTGTCACCTAGGCTGGAGTGCAATGGCATGATCATTGCTCACTGTAGCATCAACTTCCCAGGGTTGAGTGATCCTCCCACCTCAGCCTCCTGAGTAGCTGGGACTACAGGCATGCACCAGCACACCTAGCTGATTTTTAAATTTTTTTCTAGAGATGAGGTCTCACTATGTTGCCTAGGATGGTCTTGAACTCCTGGGCTCAAACAATCCTCCTGCCTCAGCTTCCCCTGTGCTGGGATTACAGGTGTGAGCCACCACGCCCAGCCTGCTCAGTGCCACTCTTAATAGAAGCTTGTATTAGTTTCTAAGGCTGCCATAACAAAGTATCAGAAACTGAGTGGCTTAAAACAACAGAAATAGTCTCATAGTTTTGGAGGCTAGGAAATGTGAAATTAAGGTGTTGGCAGGACCATGTTCCCTCTTAAGCCTATAGAGGAATCTTTCTTTGCCTCTTCTAGCTTCTGGTGGTTTATTGACAGTCTTTGGCATTCCTTGGCTTGCAGCTGCATAATTTCAATATTTGCCTTTGTCGTCTCTTAGTGTTCTCTTTGTGTCTTTACATGGCCATCTTCTGGTAAGGACATCTACCCTAATCCACCCTAATCCAGTATGCCCTCGTTGTAACATTTGTGTCTGAAAGAACCTTATTTCTAAATAAGGTCACATTGTGAGATACTGAGGGGTTAGGGTTTTAACGTATATTTCTGAGGGGACACAATTAAACCCATAACAGAGTTCTACTTTGAAAAGTGCCTAGGAGATTCTGATGCAGCCTGCATGGGTTCCCAAAGCATGATTCTTGACCTATCTGTACGTAATTCATCAAGAGCATCAACAAACTTACAAGACATATATGTATAATGGTATATAAGTATGAGTGATATACAGAAGAAAAATAAACCCAAAACTCATGTACTCATCGCCCTGCTTAAGAAGTAAAACATTACCAATACCTTTAAAGGCTCTGGAAAGCCTGGGGTGTTTGTTTAAAACACAGGTTCTCCTCTGAGGGGTTAGGTCAGGGAGGTTTGGAGCAACAATGTGTATTAGAATTCAGTAACTTGAAAAAAAAAACAAAACTCCACGTGCATTTTAAAGTTGGTCCTTAAAATTTTACTTTGGAGTGGGATGGGATTTTTTTTTTTTCTATTACCGAATAGAAAACGTGCAAGAAAAGATGTAGTAACTTTTTTCATAGTGTAGTAGAACAGTCTTTGGCTCCTCTTCTTTTTGTGAGGTTTCTTGAGAAATCTCACCTGTACTTGGTATAATTTTCCAAATTAGTTTAGATCTCTGACCCAGAGAGACTTAGAGTGATGCATAGTCATGTAGGGGGAGGATGTGTATCTGTGAAGGGACCTGTTATGGATGATACATCTTACATTCTTGCCTTTCTTGTGGGATTTTGTGAAGATTAATATCTGCCAGATAGGTTTAAGTTTGCAAAATGCCTTGAGTTCCTTGAATTTGGTTGTTCATCATTTTTTATAGTGTGTTTTAATTAAGAACTTAGTGCTATTTAAGTTGGATGGCTGGGGAGAGGGTTTAATCACTCAAAGATGATTAAATAAGTAGGTAGGAGCAACATTTAGGCTGGAACCCATGGAGTAATAAATGAACAAGACTAGAAACCAGTCATTTTCCGTGGCATTTGCTGAGCGGAGCTGTGGATTAATGTCTCTTCTTGTACGTGTGTACATGGTCCTGTTAGAAAATCAGCCAGTTTTTCACTACACTTTGTCTGGGACCTGCAGATACCTTGGACCTCTCTGGTTTTCCTGAGTGAGCTGGAAACCCTAACAACAGCCAAAACAAAACAAAAACGGAGTTTGTCTTACTGTCTAGGTACTTGGGGAGCAAGAGGCATCCAGCAAACTGCATTGGCTTTTGGTACACTGTGCTTCTGTGGTCCAGTGAGCTGGGTTCCAAACTACCCCTTTTTGCCTGTTACATACAGTTTTGTGTTCCAGTGGATACCGTTCCATAACTCTTAAAGAGTGGACATAGGAAAAAGTTGCCAACAACCCATGGTCCAGTTGTGCCTCCTTTGTTTGCTGCTTTGTCAGAGTCTCACTGTATGCTTTTTTTTTGGCCTTTGGCCCTGTGAACAGAGAGTCACCTCATCCTCCTTTCCACGGCCAACTCAAAGATTTATAACCTTTCTCCCTCATTCCTATGTGTCCATAGAACACCCACTAGTTGCTAACTAGTGAATATGTGTGAATTATGTTTTGATGCCATAGGGCTGTCTAGTGGAGGATACAAACATTAAAAAAAAAAAGCTAAATCCAGCAAATAGCTATAATTAGATGAGGGGTATAGAGAATAACCACAGACTCTTTCAGAGCATATAACGAGGCGAATCTAACCCAGTCTCGGATTCTGGCAAATTGCTTCTGAAGAGTGACTCTCAGCAAAATCTGTAAGGATCACTGGGAAGGAATTAGCAAGGAAAGAGGAAGAAAAGAGAACAGTGCCTTTTAAGAAGTATAGCATGAAGTCATTTTTTTCCTGTTCCTTTCTCTGCCCTTTTCCTTCCCCACACAGTCTTATGCAGCAGCACAATTTTAGCCATCCAAACTGGGCCAGTTGTTTGGTTACACTGTGGATGGTTGGAGATTGAGAGCTATGGGAATGGGTAGGAGTTAAAAACTGAATATAAATTAGGTGACAAGAGATGGCAAAATCATTTACTGGGATGATTAACTTATTAAATTGGGCTCTTCCCATGCTGTTTTTCTAAAATTGTGCTCTGATGGCCATTTTGGAAGCCTGGTACTACCCACAGACCGGAGTATGTCCCAAGTAGGTTAAGAGCTTGAGAAAGATGCTTGCTGAGGGAGGGCCTTCTTTGTACTCTTTCTATCAATAAGAAATAATAAAGAGTTAAAGCATCGTTACGTTTTAGATATACTTTCTCAAACTCCTGACATCAGAATTGCCAGGAGCCTGTTAAAAAGGCACTTTCTGTAGCCTTCCTATCCCAGGCCTTCTGAATTAGAATCTTAGCAGTAGGATTCCTGGCCACTGTAAAGTACTCTATTGAGAGCCACTGACATGAAGGCGTGGATTACCAGTGGGTCATTCAGAGGAGAACTTTCATCATTTTAGCCCTGTGGGCCCCTGCCTGATTTCCTGCCGTCTCTCACTACCAGGACCAGCTGTGTAATTTGTGAGGCCCCTTATTTAAAAAGAAATATTAGGAATTTCAAGACAGTGATGGTAGAGCATTAAACCAAGTATGGGGCCCTTTCTGGATGTAGGGCCCTCTGGGATTGCACAGGTTGCAAGCCCATGAAGATGTTCTTGCTCACCATTCCTATTTGCCTTTTTAAAATGCTCCAGCAGTAATGAACTGCTTATTGCTCCCTGTGCGTGATACAGTTTTTTGCCTTTGTCCCTTGGGTCTCAGTATGTGGCATGCTGTGTTTCATCTCTTTTCTGTCACCTGGGCTTACCTCAGTTTTTGCACATACTGTGTTAGAATCCTGTGCAAGTCGCCAGTGCTATGCTGTGTGCATTGAGGGCCCAGATCTGCTCTTCCTCATCTTTATATTCCCTGCCCTTAGCTGAGGCTCTGCCTTGGTCTTCTATTAAGTGTGCTGAAAAGGATACTTTTTTAACCTGAATCTTTTCTTAAAACCTAATTAGGTTATAGGCCATTGGGAATGCAGATTTGGTTCAGAGTGAGGAGTTGGAGGCTGTGTTGCCCTAGTAGTGTTGTGAGGACTGCCTGGGCATGACTGGTCTGAGACAGTGTGAGGAACGGGATGTGAAACAAACTTACGACATCTCTGGCAAGTAGTGCCTACTCTGCTGTTGACACCTTTGATAGCTGCTACCCTCCCTCTGATAACCAGTGTGTTTTTTTCTGGATCTTTCATTGAACTCTGAGTTTCTGGGAACAGCAGATTTTTCTGAGCCACAGGTTCAGATGTGTTAGCAGAACCTGAGGAAATGTTTCTTGCACCAGGAAGGTGGCCATTCTACTCCAGGGCTCATATTTGGAACTAGTCATTCCTGGATTGTTTGAACTAGCATGTTCTGGGAAGCACTTGTTAAATGAGGTTATGGCTCTGTGGGGTGAGAAATAGACCCACCTACTATACTTAAAAGGACTGACTGTGTTTCTGCCTTCAGGTAACCAGAGGTAGTTATGAATTTGGGTGAAACCTCTTCATCTCATGATAGACCAGCAACTAGAGGTTCAGAGAAGTTACACAGAATATTCAAGGTTGATTTAGATAGCGACTGAATTGGGACTAGAATCCATGGTTTCTATTCCATGGATTTTGAGTAAGAATACTAATCAACATGTGAAATCTTCCTTGTGTCATTCAATTAGAATTTAAGTGTCAAATGGATGGTAAAATCATTTCTTAGCCTATGTAGATCGTAAAGATTAGCAAATCAAGGCAGCAAAAGACCCCCACACATATTTGTTGCCAGGTCTGCACTAATTTCTGGATAAAGGTTAGTATATATTTGGTCTACAGGGTGTGATATGAATGTTAAGTTTTTTCTTTATTTTTTAGATTATTGTTCAAAGTCCCCACTGACAGAATGCAGGGAGACAGACTTGATTAGATTAGGCCAGATTAGATTAAATCGAATGGTTAAAGCCTTTGGAGCCTCCAGCTTGTAGGAGAGACACCATAATGGCCTTCATAGCGTCCCTAAATCCTATTAGGTAAGTTAATCTTATTGAAGATTTCAGGTCTGCATAAAGCAGCATTGCTCTTATACTCTCTATGGTGGGCTCTGCTTGTTAAGGTGAGCAGGCATTTTAACTGCCCTGGAATAAGTTGGTTTTATTGGTTTGGGGCAAGTTAATCTAAATAACTTGAAAGTAGACACCTGCGCCTGGTAGAGAGGCCATTCCATGTAGCAAAATAGGCTGTCTCCTGGCTGCCCCTTTGCTTGGTGGCTGTTAGTACCTGTGACAGGGATTTTTTTTCTTTGCCCTGATTTGGGGAGAGTCAGGTGAGATGTGTAATAATAATGTACGGAGACAGTAGTATGGTTACGACACTGAGGCACTACTAGATATTGAGAATAAAATAAAGCACAGCTGGAAGCATTCTTAGCTGTCATTTTTTGAGTGTTTATAGTTTTATTACAGGTGCTAGTTGGCTCTTGCCTGTTTCTACAGGTGCAGTGACCATTTTTCTGAAGGAAAATATTCTTGTTGTCACAGGCTTTTCCTCAATTTGTGAATTTATGGACCTGCAAAGTTTTACAAAGACATGAATTATGTCAAATTTTATAATGTCTTTTGAAAAAAAGGGGAAATGTGCAAGAAATTTAGACCATGTCAGTCTGAAAGTATGCTTACTACATCCATAGGAGGGGCTGGAGGAACTGTGAAAAAAGTAATAGTAAATTTACTTTTTTAGATCTTTGCCAAAGGTAGTTTTGTTAGATATAAACAACTTCAAGACCCACAAGTGACTATTACACACTGGATTGGCCTTCAGAGATACCGAGATTTTCTTTCCAAGTACCTTTAAAAATGAGGTTCGTAGTGCTTTAGCTAGGAGGCTGAGTGCCCACTATTAAGATCCTGTGAGTTAATTGGTTTGGTTCACAAACTAACTCATATTACAGTGTATCTGGCTGTTTTGTGGCTGTGAGAAGGTTCTTGCATTGAAGGGACTGAAGTGACACTCTGACCTTGGGACTTCCAGTGCTGTTGTGGAGTGAGGACTTCCTTCTTCATGTGGGCTTGCTGGCTCTTCATTTATTGTCCCACCTGGGCTCTGCCTGTTACTCTTCTGAGGTCAAGAAGTAAGTTAGGTTCCTTATTTAACTTTTCTAATGGGGCAGCTCTGCATCTGTGTCCTGTCCCCAAAGACTAAAGAGAAATTTTCGGATTTGGGCCAGATTATGGAGCCTGAAGAACAGTTTTATGATTGATTAATGGTTTTGATTTGCTTTTGGGAAGAAAAGTGCAACTAGCCCATTGGATGAAGATAGTATCTCTCTCCAGCACTCCTCTGTATCAAGTGTACGGTGTTCTCTTCCTGTATAGCACTTGTATTTTCAAGAGCTAGGGTCATTGAGAGAACACTTCTCACTCTTCAGTTTCAGAGCGTAGCAGAGTACACACACCTGAAGCAAGAAATGTAATTTTCTCTAAGCGTACTAAGAATTACTTTAATTCTCTGTATGTGCACTCATGTGCCCACGTAATGGTGGTGGATTTGTTTTTTGTTTTTTTTTTATGCTCCTTGAGGAGGAATAACCCCTTTTTTGCTTTTATTGATTCATGATTGCCTACTTTTCAGGGTTACCTTTGTTAGGAAGCAGCTACTGGAAGAATGTGTGCTCATTTTGTGCTTGTGACCTTTACTTCTGTGTCCTCTCTGACCTGAGGCTCACCCTGCCTGCCACCTCCTCTGCATCAGCCCAGCTTTGTTCTTCTGGGCATGTTGTTTCTACTCTATGAAGAGACCTCCTTACTTCTCTCTTTCTCTACTTAGTATCCGTTTCTGCTGAGGCAGATCCAGATGGGCAGAGGTTGGGGAGGGAATTTGAATGAGGAGAAAAATTGGATCTGTTAGGGGAAATTTATAAAACTTCTGTATTCTGTGCTAATTGTTCTCAGATGCTTTGGAATCATAAGATGGGACATTGGTCTGGCGACCTTTGAGAGCTGCTCTTAACCAGCCAGTGGACAGCTATGCATGCTTTTTCTTCCTATCACCATCTCTGCTTTTCCTGCCCAATTTGCCAGGAAGAGTCCACCAATTCTTCATAAGCCCACTTTTTATTCTCTCTTTTGAAGTCATCTTGATTCACTTCCTACACCAGCAGCCTGCAGTCTTGCTTGGTCTAGCTCCTAATCTTCTAGTTCCCTTTGGGACAGAGGAGAAGCTGCTCTCCTCGCCATGCTTTGCTGACATCCCCAAGGGGAAGGAGGGCACAGGCCCTTTCATATCCTGCCCCAGACCTTTACAGGGAGCAGTAATAATGCCTAAACCTTATTGAGTACTTAACGTGTGCCCAGCACTGTGACAAGCACTTCACACAGATTATCTCTTAAAATATTCAGGCCAGCCCAGTAGAGTTTATGTACTGTCATTGTCTGTCTTCAATTTACAGATGAGGAAGTTGATGCTCAGGGAGGTTCAATAACATGCCATTATGTACACAGCTGAAATGAGTGATGCAATCAAGATTCAAACCAGGCAGCCCAGTTCCAGGGCTCACGTCCAACTACTCAGGGAAAGGTTTTCGAAGTCACTGCCAGGATAGCTGGACTTGTGACAGTTTTCCTGTTTGAGATATCTACCCTTTTACATCAACCTAAGCACTTACTGTCTTTATATTTTCAGTTAACTAAGTGGGGTATTCTGGGTGGTCTTTGATGATGGCAACTGTGTGTTTTAAAGAACCAGAAAGAAAAATGTTTAGAGGTGGGCTTCTTTAGCTGTAGTCCCCCTTGACTGTGTGGTCAAATAATAGGGCTCCTGACAAGGACCTAAGGCCATAAGTGCTCTTGCTTTGTAAAGATTAGTTAATTGGTAGAGGTTGTGTTTCTGTGGTTAATTTGTGTTCCTGTCTTAGCAATCCATGAGTATCCACAGGCAGCAAGTGTGTCGCCCAGCAGCCCCATAAAACAAGGCACTCTTCAGCACCAGCATCAGTTGATGCACCTAAATAACAATAGGGAAGCTTGTTGACCATTTGGCACTTCACAGCCTAGTAATTAGAAACTGTAAAACAATAATACAGGCATGAAGCAAATCCTCCGGTTAATGAAAAAAAAATCTACAATCCTGCATTGTGGCTGAGTGCAAAATCACAACCGGCCGCTTATACAGCAAAGCAAACACTTCAGGATTTTGGCAGCTGTTTTGTGGATATAAAAAGCTCTAGGCTCTGTATTAATTTGGGGCCTGTCATGTTTTAAAAAAACCGAAAACAATTGCCTGACTTTCTAGTTTTTTTTTTTTTTTTAATTTACTGCAGTGGTTCTCAAATTATGGTCCCCAGTCCAGGAGCGTCAGCCTCATCTGGGAACCGGTTAGAATTGCAGATTGGTGGGGCCCACCCCAGACCTACTGAACCAGAAATTCTGGGAGTGCGAGGCACAGTAATTTGTTTTTACAAGTCCTCCAGGTGATTCTGATGGACTTTAAAGTTTGAGAAACACTAGGGGTGTGGGAAGGGTAATTTGGGGGAAGGGAAGTGGAGTCCCCTCTTGGCCCCACCCAAAGATGAGCTTCTCTATCTAGGGGTGGGATAGTTGGCTTGAGATGTGATATCGAAAATATATGAAGGCTCCCTACTGTGTCAGGAAGTTGGGGGAGTGTCTCAGGGGAGGGCCGTGCCTTCCTGGGGACCTGTTTAGGAGAAGGGGCCTGGGCAGTAGCTTATTACTAGCCTTTAAGGAACAATTTCAATGTTTCAGTCACCCTCTGGGCTGTTGTACTAGTGCAGTCAGCCCTGCTAGGCCCACAAGTTGTATGGGGCAGAGGAGAAGAGGCATGGGACAGAAACCTTATATCCCAGGCAAAGCCTTAGCAATGCTGCTGGTGTCATATGCTCATCGCTGTCAAGAATTGAAAATTAAGATAGTGATGAGGTGGTGGCAGGACAAATTTCTTCTTTTCACTGTATGTCCCCTTTCTCTTCTGGATCTCATTTCCCTGCCTCCAGCTATCTTGGCAGATGGGATTATTTAATAATTTTCTTGGGGCCTGTTGGCAAATGGCCCCTCTGCCCCTTCCCCAGTGTGTGGTGACCACAACAGTGACATAGCTTCATTTCACAGCCATTAGGAATCCTGACACAGCTGACCACTAGATCTCCTGGAAAGGCATCTTGGGAAATATAAGCTTGCCACCAGAGTGAAATGAATTCTCGAGTGGTATTACCACAAAGGCTCAGGTTCCTGATGCACCTTGGAGTGCTAGGTTAACAGTCTCTCTGTTGGGGAAAAACCTGATACAAATAGAAACACCCATCCCTGTGGTTTCTTGGTTTTTATCCAGATTTGTTAATTTTGCTCACATTTTAAAATTGTTTAATTTGCTTACTTTTTTTTTTCTCTTTCAGACTATTGGGTTTTATCATTCGTTTTATTTTACAAAAAAGAACATGGGGCATGTTGGCCAGATAATGTACCCTGTTTTTTGATTTAATCACCCAACATAGCATGGGGATAAAAAGCTGAATGAGATGTAGCCTTGCTCCTCCCTGACATTGAAGAGACTGGCTTCTGGGAGAGGAAAATGACCAAGAAAAGAACCACCGAGATCTTGGGTTCAGTTTATTCTCTCTGTATTTTCAAGTGGCAGAACTTGCTTGAATATGTGAATTTGATGTTGGATCACAAGCCCAACATGTGGCTTATGTGGGCACATGTAGTTATTTTGGATTTTATTTTATTTTAAGGGGTCTGTGTCCTGTTGGCTTTTAGGAGGTGGTAGTTGCTGATGCTCCTTTCATGTGACATTCAGGGCTCATGTAGAAGTCAAAGGCTCACACTGGTGTTCACCTTCCTGCACTTCAGGAAAGATAGTCCTTTTGCCAGATGAATGGGAGGATCTAAGTCTGTTAGATTTCCATGAGTCGTGCAGCCTTTCTGGATTGGGACAGGAAGACTGACCCACTGTCCTTCCCAGCCTGCCTGCCCTTCATCTTGCTTTAATTAAATACACAGCTGATGATGTCAGCTTGGCTCCGGACTCCTTCAGCTTTCCCCTCAGAACAAAACATCCTGGCAGACAGTTGTGACAATTAAGTCTCAAGACCCAAGCTTAGTTTGTTCTGAGGTAATTAAGATAAATCTGCCTAAGTATCTCCAAATGCAGATAAAACCTAGTGCTGATTAGAGGTGACCCTCTAATAAACCTGATTTGATTAGGCAGAACCAGCGAGGTGCAGGCAAATATTTGAGACTCTGGCCAAGCTGATATTCCATTGACCTTTCACTTGGGGGAAAAAACCTGTTTGATTTTTTTCCTATCCCAGAGTACTTGAAAACTATTACCTATGACAGCTTAAAGGACAAGGGTGAAATAAACAGGTGAGACCTGTGGACTTGCCCTTAAGAGTCACAGTCAGCTA
The DNA here is from genome assembly GCF_009828535.3 of Hylobates moloch. Taxonomy (NCBI): domain Eukaryota; kingdom Metazoa; phylum Chordata; class Mammalia; order Primates; family Hylobatidae; genus Hylobates; species Hylobates moloch. Next base: position 108,794,673 of record NW_026652276.1, on the reverse strand, counting down.
CCACCTGGGTTGTGCTTGCTTCCTGGCAGATCAATGGAGAATAGATTTTGCCGGAGGTCCTGGCCTGGAATGATAATTAAAAAGGATGTTTCAGAACACACCCAGGCGCGTTCTGATAAAGCCTTAGCAGATGTGGGTGGTGAAGAATTTTTTTTTAAGTCAAACTTTGTTTATAAAGGTAACTTCTAACAATTTATTATAGAAAAGTCAAACTAGAATTGCATTAGTTTGTTTATATCAAGACCTCATTAGAAATTAAGGAGAAATTTCCTTAATTGCTCCATCTCTGGTTCCTGTAACAATGGGGATACTTCTCTTCTTAGCATTTATCACATTGTTCTGTAATTGTTGGTTTACCTTTCGTTTTGTCTTAAAAAGCAGGGAAATTGTATAATTATTCTTGATGTTGCTCAAATGCTTAGCACCTGGGCCAGGTACAGGGCTTGGCAAAGTTTGGTCCACAGGCCAAACCAGGCCACTACCTATTTTTATGCGGTCATGAGCTAAGAACAGTTTTTGCCTTTTTAAATGATTGAAAACAAATCAAAGGAGATATATTTTATGCCACGTGAAAATTATGTGGAATTCGAATTTCAGTGTTCATAAATAAAGTTTTATTGGAATACAGCCATGCTCATTCATTTACGTTATTGCCTTTGGCATCATTTTGCACTACAACAGCAGAATTGAGTAGTTGCAGCAGAAACCATATGGCCTGAATAGCCTAAAATATTTGCTATCTGGCACTTCACAGAAGTAGTTTGTTGATCCCTTTCCTATTATATAGAAGGCATATAGTGTAAATGCTTATTGTTTGAATTATTTCAAATATAAATCTGAGTTTACAAATAGAGTTATTCTGATCCTAAAAGTGTTCAGTGAATGTTAGATGAATGTCTGACCGATCTATTTCTCTCGTTATTCATTTGTAAACTTAGGTTTAGGTTTTAGAGGTAGTGGTTCATTTATTAGAGCTAGACAATTATATATTATTTCTCTTCTGAGAAGCTTTAAAGAGTTAATTCTTATTACTTTTCTAGGTTCTGAACCTACTATATGGGATGCAGAGACACCAAGAGGCACAGAAAGGTTAAACTAAGACACACAGTAAAGAAATGGCATGGCTCTTCATGTCTTCATCTCTTTTCTTTCTTTGCTAAGGCCATTCTTTGTGATGAAAGAGAAGTCAAATAAATCTGGAGATATTCATGAGCAAACTACTGTCTAGTACTATATAATGCATTATTTCTTATAGACATCAATATCTTTGTAGGCTCTTCAGTTCATTACCAGGGAAATTCATTTAAAAAAATAATAAATATGTGGTTTAAAAAGTAAATACTGAAGAGAACGATAGCAATTACGAAATGTAAACAGTGTGGCCTTTGAGAACCACTATGAAATTGTTTAGTGAATTAAATTATTATGCTTTTGCTATTCACATATCTACTTCCATTGACTGTTAAGGAATATGCTTCAAGGAGGACAGATGAGATATAGGTAAAGTTTATTTTTAAGATACTTAGGTAAAACAAAACAAACCAGCAACTGGCAGATGTTTGGTGACCTTGAAATCTGGCTTTTGTTTTGAGACAGTGTCTTTAAAATGACCAGTGCCATAAATGTAAAGCAGGGGAGTTGGAGGGCATTGGAGTATTCAGGAAGAAAGTGAGAAATCAGTAATTTGTAGAACATGACTAACTGGAAATATTGTTTGGTCTGCTGGGGTTTGGGGGAGTGGAGGAATTTGTGGAGAAGGAAAGAAGGTTAGGAGATGCATAGAGCAGAGAAACAAGGGTCTAAGCTTTCCTAGGAATCTCAGGTCAGACCCTTGTTAAATTTTGTCCATATATTCATTGTTCGCTGTGGAATCTTTTAGGGGAGTGTAATTTTTTTTTTTCTGTTTTTCTCTTATTAAATAATTTAAAGGGATGACATTCAGGGCTTTGGGAAGCAATTTTTTTTTTTTTTTTTCCAAAACGCCACTATACCTACTAATTGGATATCCACCAGGGGATGGATACTTAAAACAGCTCTGCATAATAGGGATAATATTCCTGTTTTATGGATGGGAAAGCTGAGGCTTAGTGGGTTTTTTTTTTGTTTTTTTTTTTTGAGATGGCGTCTCGCTTTGGCTGAGGCTTAGTTTAATTGACTTTCCCGAAATTGTACAGTTAGCAGCCAGAGCCAAGTTTCAAACCCAAATCTAGCTGACTCCAGGGGCCTTCTGTTGTTTCTACTATCCCACTTCCTCAGTGGTTGCATCCCAGAGATTTCATCGTTTGGTGCATAAATCCAGCCTAAAGCCATACTTCGCCATTTTGTGTGAATAAATCTCTTCCTCATTTTATGACTCAGCTACCTGCTTTCTCTTTCTAACCTGTTATTTTGTACATCTATGATTTGTTAGCTTCCCATGTTCCCTTAGCTTCCCTGCCCTTAGTTGTTAACCATTTTGATCAATATCTAGTTGATTTTGCTACTTAATAACAGACTTTAGAGGGACTTTAGAGGATAAAAACTAGAACCTCCACCCTACTGAAAAAATTACATTTGGTTTGCAGTTGGTGGTATGTGCCCCATCCTTCTGCCCTGGCACTCCAGGGGAATCTAAAAGGAAGAGTTGAGAAACAGCATTCCAGGCTTAGAGCCTCCACATTCCTTGGGTTTGTTGGAAGACTTCTTGGCAGCATTGAAAGATGCCTGTGTTTTCATACTGATTTTCCATCCTGGGCCACCTGCCTTCTCCCTTCCTGCTGTTTTCCTTTTGTACCTATGTGGTTGGTGCTTCTGGGGCTTTTTATAGCAGCTTTCATCATTTATACTACTGAGTTTTGCAGGCGCTTTTCTTTTCAATTTTTGATGTTTGACACTATAGACTTTTATTTATTTATTTTTAATATGTTCACTTCTGAACCTTTTTGGACTTCATGGTGACAGCCTCCAGGAGAGGAAAAACAAAACAAGGGAAATTATAGGAAGAGGCAGAAGGTAGTTACTATTGATTTCTCTGGATGCAGATCCTAACTGTTGGCAAATTTAAAACTTACTTATTTTGAGTGGGGGTGGTTCTGTAATGTCAATGAGAAGTTGATCTGGAAAAGATGCTGATTTGGACATGGCTGTTGTAAAACAATGGTGAATCAAAACAAAAGAATAGTGTTTTTGGCCAGGCGTGGTGGCTCACGCCTGTAATCCCAGCACTTTGGGAGGCCGAGGCGGGTGGATCACGAGGTCAGGAGATCGAGACCTTCCTGGCTAACATGGTGAAACCCTGTCTCTACTAAAAATACAAAAAGAAATTATCTGGGTGTGGTGGCGGGCGCCTATGGTCCCAGCTACTGAGGCTGAGGCAGGGAATGGCGTGAACCTGGGAGGCGGAGCTTGCGGTGAGCTGAGATTGCGCCACTGCACTCCAGCCTGGGCGACAGAGGAATAGTGCGTTTTCACTTTTTAACCTTAGTTGCACAGAGTATGTTGAAAGCTACTGTTGGCTTCACCATGTCATTGGGAAGTGGGAAAGCTGACAATCAAAGCAGCTAAACAAGAAGCAACTCAGGAGTTAAGAGATTGGTGGCAAGTCTTTTGCCCCTGTCCAGAGGTAACACTACTAGATCTGGAGAGAGTTCTGTACATTCAGGCAATCTTCCTGATCTCTTCAAAAATTGAGAAGACTAGAGAGGAGTAAAGACTGGAACCTGGAAATATTGATTTGTGAGGGACAAAGATTCAGAGAAGACATTTTCTTGAAGGTGATGAACCTGCTTTACCAAAATATTGGAAAAATTCTAAAGAAAAGTTAATTGGATCAAGCTGACAATAAATGTTAGAAGGGAAAAATCTTAAAGGGTATAATTTGAAAGTAGAAAGTTTGTCCTGTCCACAGTGTTTGCTGTTTCATAGACCAAGGTGGTTGGAGGAGGTGGGGCAAAATTACTGTAGTTTCCAGTGATCGTTTCCTTCTCTCAGTCCTATAAATGCAGGCACTATTTAGCACTGAAACCATCTGGTGTTGGTGGTTGTTTCTTACGTCGTATGACCTGCCTCTATAAATACGTTGTGTATAAGCTTAACTGGGACAGTAATTGGTGTGATCCTTTTCTTTTTCTGATCTCTAAGGCCTGAGGCCCATGACCAAGGGAAAGAGAAGTGCTTTTCGAAAAACTGACACTTTTGTTGTTTTGGTCTCATGGTTTCACTAAGGTAGTGTTTCACAGTGTAAGACAGGTTAGGATTGTATGTTCCAGAATTATGAACAAGAGTATCCTTGGGAATGATAAAAACCATGCTGCAGTGTTGCATGTGTATTTGTGTGTTCCATGTGGAAGACCTTCTGGGCTGTGTCTGTCTTTGCTATTTATCACCTGAAATGGTGCTGCTCAACCACTCTGTGACAGTGTTATTTTAACTTGAAATAGCATGAGGGTTAGGAGAAAATACCTCATGAATGTGAAGGGGGATTCTCCTGGGCGTATGTAATTGCAATGATTTGAAATGCTTTCACAGGTTTGTAGGAGAGGGTAATTTTTCTTCTTTATTTGCTCCTTTTATCTTGTTCTAAAGCCAGTATTACCTCCCCTCCCACCGCCCATATTCTTATTCCCTTCTCCTTCCCCGTCCCTGTCTTTCTCCCACTCTCTATGTAAAGAAACTCTTTTCTAATAAGAATCATAGGCATTCAGAGCTTTTTTTTTTTTTTTTTAAATTAACAGTTGATTTGACTTTTTACTACTGTGTAGGAGATGGGAAAAGTCAGGGCCATTTGATAGTAATTGCTTCCTGGAAGAGCCGACCAACTTATTATAAGGGTGAGGAGTGTTTGGGGGCATTATTTTCTGGTTCCAGGTGTGTTTTGAGTGTTGCTGGTGGTGCTCAGCACTCTTGAAATTTGGAGCTGGATAATTCCGTGTTGCGGGAGTATCCTGTGTGTTGTAGGATGTTTAGCAGCATCCCTGGACTCTACACACCAGATACCAGTAGCACCCCTCAAGTATGACAACCAAAAATGTCTCCATACATTGCCAAGTGAGGGACAGGATCACTCTGGTTGAGAATTTCTGCCTTAGAAAGAGGAAAATGGATTACCTGGAAGCAGAGGTTAGCCATTAACCTTATAGGGCTGGAGCCTTCATTTAAATGCTTTGGTATATTGAAAGCACCACTCAAGTATCAGTGATGAGGGCACATTTAGCTTGTTGAAATTCCTGCGTAATTCATAGATATCATATTAGCTCTTGGCTTCAACTTCCTAACACTAGAAATGTAGATTTTTCCCCTTATTTTCAAAACGAGGAGGATTGTAGTAAAATATAGTAATCTCTGAGGTCGCTCCCAACCTTCACATTTTATGATTTTAGTTATAACAGGCATCTTACGGAATTACACAATGTAAGAGCTGAAAATGTATTTGTGATCATTTAGCCAGCCCTTTTCTGTTAGTTCTATCCAGTGTGATTTCCGCAAATAGATCACACCAGAAGAAAATAGTTGCTTTTTACAAGTGGATATTATTAAATGCTCATATTTAGAATATTTATCAGAACAGACTTATATTACAGTGTTTACTTTTCTAACTGATTGAGATTCAGGTGACTTAACTGCCTAAGCTTCAACTGTCTGTTGTTTGGAATTAGGCTTTTAAAAGTTGGTCTTTATATTAATATTCCTATGCCTAAGCTGGTACACTTATTGTCAAATAGCTTTATGCTCTGTTACATTAATGAGGGAAACTTTGACTTCCCAGAGTGCCTTGGCTGATATATTGGTGTTAAATTGGTAAGCTTTCTATCCCAACTGCTTTATTTATGCTTTAAACATAAATGAAAGCAGAGAATTTTTTTTTTTTTGGCCTGAGAGGTGGTTAAGAGGGAAATCTAATACCTTTTATGGGTTTATATGCTTCATATGTGATGTGCCCAACCAGAAATAATAAGATACACCCCAGATGTGAAGGTACCAGCTAATATAATTATGCTGGAGATCATTTTCACCTTTTGAGGGCTGAATTACATTGAATTCATTTCTTCAACTCTAACAGGATTTGGTATAGTTACTTAAATTTGAGTTGGGAGCTGAGATGAAGTACCAACGCTTGTGCTTTTACTGGAAGGATTGGGTTGTGTATACCTTTTGTATTTCTGAAGCTTGATAAACTATAAAGCCTCGAGTATTCAGATTCATGGCAAGGCTTGGATGGGGAGGTATACTCTAGTAGAAGCTAACAGCTTGGTATGCTTTCTGTGGGCTCTTGCCTGGACACCCAATCTGAAGGTATAGTGATGAGACACAATGCTATTCTTAAGCCTTCTTGGAAATAACAGGTCTCTTAGCCTGTGCTAAAAAGGTAATTTTGCATGTATTAAATATTCAACCAAGGGCATGATCTGTGCTTACTTTGGCAAACAAATAGATCCCAAAATGAATCAAACAAATTGTAATGCAGAACAAATTGAAATACTTGAGGATTTGTCTTAGACATTTAAACTCATATTTTATCCTCTGTGTCTTCATAGTACCCTCAGAAAGAAAAGAATCTTTGGAAATGTCAGTGAAAGGGCAGTATAATCTCACACTGCAGTTGTGGTTCCGGACCCAGTCTGTGGGCCTGTCTTTCCTTTCACTCCTAGCCATGTGACAACATAAAGAGGGTACTTAAAGTGTTTATTTCACCCTGGAAGATTTTTATGTAGAGCACTTTTTAATGAAGCACAGCACATGGCATCATTATCATTTCTAACACAGAGAACTCATTTTCAATTTTGCTATCAAAGAAAAATGACAAATAGAGAATGCAAGAAAAACCAGATGGACTAACTGTATTAGGAGCTTAGTATGCATATTTTGTGTCACATATTAGCATTCATTAAGTCAAAAGGGAAAAAAATGAGTTTTGCCTACATGCATTAAACCAATAAGGCTGGCAAAGTTCCAAGCTAGCTCTTGTGAATTAATTGTTTTATAACTGTTTTAATTAAAATTGTTCAGTATATGATTAACCTAAAAGTTTTAATTTACACAAAACTGTTGAACAAATGAGACATTAATATTTTATGTTAACCATGGCAATATTGCTGTGGTTTTCAGAGCTCTGCTTGTTCAAGCAAAGCATGGCAAGTGGTAGGTGGAAAGTACTCTGTGTCTCATGCCACTACTAAGAAAACCTGCAAATCAGAAGCAAATTCTATACACAAGCATTTATGTAGGCATCGCCCCAAACCCCCTGTTCAGACAGTCTAGTTAGAGCTGGGCACCTGTCATAAATTGTCAGGTTGAAGAGGTTAACGATATAACATGGCAAGAATACATTTATTGTCTTTTGCTTCCACCTGGCTTCGTAGTAGTGTTGGTGTACTGTGTGAGATCCTTAGATTAGAAGGTGTTGGCCAGTAGGGACTATGAAATGATTGTTGTTAAATTCTAGGGGTTTAATTTAGGAAATAGGTACCAATGTTAGTTCTGGAATCAAAGGGAACAAAGAGAAGATTTGGATGACCCATCACCTTTATTTGAGGTTCTTTAGGTTGGCATCAGGCTAACTTTGGTAAAACCACATCCCATTTTGCAAATGGTAAAACTGAGGGTTGGTAAAATTTCACTGTGTGTAGCTGTGGCTCCTGAAATACACAGATTTGCATTTCTGTCACTCATCCCTCTCCCCACTTTCCACATGCACCCCCATCCTATGTACTTCACTTTGTTAGAAGATTGGTATGTCTTTCCTCTCTCCTCCTCTAAGCCTTTCACTTTACTCTGTGGATTTGGATCATGGTGCTGTATAAATTCAAGGTAATGATGGTATTTGAACCCCATAGAAGGATATTTTAAGAGATAAGATTAATACTGCTCAGTGTAAATGATGATAAAATTCAGGCTGTCCTAAATGTCTAGGTAGTGATGCATTTTTTAAGGCACTAGACTGAGCTTACCTTTTAGGTTGTCTGACACTTGATATAAGCTGTCCTTGCAGGTTTAAAGCTGTAGGAGTCTGGAATGCAGCATCTGAACCACAGAAATATATTGGCCTTGCACTTACATAGTCAGCATCATACGGCATTGTGATCTATCCAGATTTCCAGCTGCAGTCCTAATGTGGTCTCTTCATTACTTTGTCCATCTGTTTCTTCCCAGAGGGTGCTCTGTGTTAGCCTTCCCTTCTGTATAATCATTCTCTTCCCTAAATTTTTCTGTTTAACTTATTAAGCACCAGATTCTGAATAAATTAGTCATATAATCAGTATTTTTGAAGTAGTTAATAATCAGAGTATAATAATAAATTTTATGATTGTACAGGTTGCCATATTCGCCAGAAACCAGCTTTACACAAGTGATTTTTGAGATAAATGCTTTATTGGGCATGTTGTTATCTGTTCATTTCTTCAGGTTCTCTTAATTTCTGTTATTGTGTGAAGTTAGGCCATTAGAAATGCGCATACCTGGACCATATTTAGGCTCTTCAGAGAACTGCCATCACGGAGTTAGAGTGCTATGTCCTTGGTAAATGGAAAGTAAGAGCCCTCAATTTAATAATACATTATTTTATAGTCAAATAATGTATCTGGCTTTTGTAAAACCTTAAAAGTAATCTGGTATCTTAATGTTTCGTAACACATATGCATATATGTGTGTGTATACTCACATGCATATATACACACATATATATGTATACATACATTTACACATATACGTACACACACTCATACACATATAAAAAGCTTCTCTAAGAATTTGGTGCTAGGAAAAAATGTCTGTCTTCTGACCAACATGTATACATTCTTCTAACTCTTACATGTTTGTTTAGTGAATGAATGAATACTATGTAATTAGGTAAGAGAACTATTGCCTTTCCCTGGAAATTTGAATCGTAATTCAGTAAACAATTTTAGATACCCATCCTAAGTACTTGTTGATCAAATACTATTACTCTTTTGCTTGGTGAGTATTATTTTTCATCTACTTTTAACAGGTTCTTTGGTTAAAAACTGACTTCTAAAATAAAACAAACAAAAAACCTACTGACTTCTAAGCCGTGATATGTCTGTATTGGAAGATAGGCACTGGCATCGCACCATGTTCCCCATGATAAGGAAACAATAAGAGGAATCGTGTGTATGGTTCCTGTCCTGTAAAGTCTAACTGGTGGCTCACACCTGTAATCCCAACACTTTGAGAGGTTAAGGCAGGAGGATTGCTTGAGCTCAGGAGTTCCAGACCAGCCTAGGCAACATAGCAAGACTCCCATCTTGATAAAAAATAAAAAATTACCTGGGTGTGGTGATGTACACCTATAGTCATAGCTACTCGGGAGGCTGAGGTGGGAGGATTGCTTGAGCCCAGCATATTGAGGCTGCAGTGAGTCATGATCATGCCACTGCACTCCAGCCTGGGCGACAGAGTGAGACTCTATCCCTAAAAACAAAACAAAGCAAAATATGGTACATGTCTGGCAAGAAGGAGAAGTACCTATCTTAGTCCATTTTCTACTGAAAATGGGTAATATATAAAGCAAAGGAATTTATTTCTTATAGTTATGGAGGCTGAGAAATCCAAGGTTGAGGGGCCACATCTGGTGATGGCCTTCTCGCTGGTGGGGACTCTACAAAGTCCTGAGGTGGCACAGGGCATCACATACAAGAGGGCTGAACATGCTAGTTCAGATCTCTCTTCTGGTAAAGCCACTATCCCTACTCCCACAATAACCCATTAATCCACCAGGGCAGAGCCCCCATGACTCAGTCACCTCTTAAAGGCTGCATCTCTCCATGTTGCTACATTGAGGATTAAGTTTCAATATGAGTTTTGGAGCAGATGAACATTCAAACCATAGCAGTGCCAAAATCAAGCTTTTGTTTTGTTGTGTTGTGTTTTGTTTTTTTGAGATGGAGTCTTGCTCTGTCGCCCAGGCTGGAGTGCAGTGAGATGTTATCTTGGCTTACTGCAGCCTCTGCCTCCTGAGTTCAAATGATTCTCCTGCCTCAGCCTCCTGAGTAGTTGGGATTACAGGTACACGCCACCACGCCTGGCTAATTTTTGTATTTTTAGTAGAGATGGGGTTTCGCAATGTTGGCCAGGCTGGTCTCAAACTCCTGATCTCAGGTGATCTGCCCGCCTTGGCCTCCCAAAGTGCTAGGATTACAGGTGTGAGCCACTGCACCCAGCCCAAAATCAAGATTTTGACAGTGGGGCTGTAGTAGTAGTTAGGAATATACTTCATTTATTCTACTTCTTTTCTCTATTTTATTACCTTTCTGAATGTGCTCTCTGCTCCCCTGGGGCCCATTCCCAATCCAGTAGCAGTAATTACCATTGGGATAAACCTCCTAGCTCTGAGGCCCACAGTTTTCCTGACCATCTCTCTACAGCCTCACTTCCACCTCTACCTCTCCGTAAAACTATGTGTATACTGCTGTTCATCAGCTAAATCGCTATACCTGTCTCACTTGTTTTTCTGATGCAACAAGCAGCCTTCCAAAAATACCACCAAGTCTAATAATCCTTTTGCTGTTCAGTACATCTTTTGTCTGAGGCTTAGACTGTCACATGACAGCTGATGACAGGCAACAAATGAATGTTTAAATGGTGTGTAATTCAACAGATGTGCCCATCCAGGTGACTCTCCTAATAGTTGACACACAGTGGGTGGAGGGATTGGGTTGTTCCAGATATTCCCTGTTGTTGGGCTAGCTCGCTCTTGGTGATTATAGTTTGACTTATTTTGCTTGTATTCAGTTTTTGTGGTTCTGTTTTGCTACTTGGTTTTAATACATGTTGGTAGTGTGGGTTCCATTTTGGTATGTGAAATTTCATATCATGAAGAAAGTTATGATTATAATGTAGCTTTAGTAATTCCCAGTGGTCATTCCCAAAAAATATTTTCTGAGAATGCCAGGTATATATAAAAGTTATCTTTGAAAGTACACATGTAGTGTGCCACACCCTCTATCAGAACAGGCCCACATTACTGAAAGAAGGAGGGACACTACCCATCCACTATTACTTTACAGTACTTAAAATATGCAGACAAATACATTTTAGCACATGGTAATCTTTGTGAGGATATCCTGTCAATCAAGAGAGTAAATATCTTTTCTCTTTCCCATGAACCTAGCAACCAATTTGCTTATAGTTCCTTCAAAGCTGTTGTTAAGATTATTTTGTGGCTGGTTATGTCACTTGGCTAGAAAAATGGTACTGGAATTAAGTCAGCTTTAGCCCTATGCTGCCCATCTTTCTTAACTTATGGTCAGCCATATGTTTAGACCAGATGAGGTAGGAGGTATGATTGGATACAAGTACATTCCTGGAAAAGATAACCAAAATCATGTTCTACTAAAAGTGAATTACTGTGTTTTTTTCCTTCACATATGAACAGCATCTTCATGCCTATGGCAAGAACCTGTCATTTTTTTTTCTGATCACATATGTAAAAATCATTTGTTGGTAGTAGCAATTAACATAAAAGTCAGGTTAGTGGTGTGGTTGGGGTGAGGGAGATTTGACCATTGAGAGACACACAAGGGGGCTTTTGAGGTACTGTAATGTTCTCTTTATTAACCATACCTGTGGTTGCAATGGTGTTCATTTTATAATTCTTCTGAAAAACAGACATGTTTTCTACATTCTTCTGTATATGTAATGTATCTTGCTATATACGTATGTTTACTGGAGAAGAATTTCAAAAATACCTAAATAGCACAAAGTAGAAAATGTTATCAGTAATCCTAACACTAAGAAATAATCGCAATTTTTTTGGACATATATCTTCCCAGTGTTTTGGGGACACATAAAAATAATACTGTATATCTACTCCCATGGGTTGAGATTTTAAGAATGCATACATATATGTATGTATGTGTATGTACAATGTATATATGTGTGTGTATATATATATATATATAAGTATAAACCTGACTTTTTGATTTATTCTATTGTAATATTTTGACATGAGGTTTCAGGATTCTGTAGAGTTAATTTTAATAGCCATATAGAGTACCATTGTTTGGATTTATCATATTATTTGCCCAATCCTGTATTCTCTAACATTTACTTGTTTCTAATATTTGTGTGTTATAAATAACATGTATTTATCTTGTAGGTATTTAAAATTCAGGCTAAATTGGACCCTTCTTTATGTAGTATGTAGATATTTCATAAAAGGTACATTTTGTTGGGAAAGATAATTCTGGCTTCAAATGCTTTTTGAAAGATGATTTTTTTCCCCTCAAAGAAAATTGAAAACAATTTCACTTTTTTTTCCTTTTATGAAGCATGTGTGTGTCATTTGTTGTAAGAATGATATGTCCCTGACATCTTCGTACTCGATTGTTCTCTGTGAAGTTATTTTATTTATTCACTTATTGAACTCATTTATTGAACACCATTTGTATGCCAGGTGCTTTGTTCCAGATCTGAGGATATAGAGATGGAGACCTGGTTTCTGCTTTCACAGCCTAGCGACATAATGGATAGCAGAGTTTGGGATGTTGTCGGTCCATAGACTCTTGAGTTTATGGATCCAAATGTTTTTGCTTACATTACTTTGCTGTGATTTTTATTATTAGACAGGTGATGTAGGAGCTTATGTACCAGAGAGGCTGCTACTTTCTCTCCCTCCCCAGCCCTTCCACCCTCAGACTGTATGTTCTTCTTTAAGGTTGAGTCTTGGAATTCAGAACTTGGTGAGCAAGACCTGACTAGAACAGAAATGGAAATGACCTTTTCATGCACAGCATGAGCATGACAGAGAATGGGCTGTGTGTTAACTCCTCTGATACTGCTGAGGTCCTTTCCAGCTCTAAAATTCTGTGATTTTTATGATACCTGGGCCTCTGAAGATCGTAATACCCAGTCCTTTCTCAAACATTAAATTTGTAGCAGGGGGAAAAATTAAATTCCTCCTTTTTGAGACACCAGCTGAACTTTGCAATATAAATAGACTCAAGAGTGAAAGAAAGGAGAAAAGTGTGCATTCTCCCATCCCAGGAAATCAGATGGGAATTGAGAGTGTGTCTGTTCATCTTCTGTAAACAAAACCATTAGTAACATGGTTGTTTTTTACCTGATCCCTCAAAAAAAAAAAAAAAAAAAAAAAAAAAAAGCAGCTGGGTGCGGTGGCACATGCGTGTAATCCCAGCACTTTGAGAGGCTGAGGCTAGAGGATGGCTTGAGCCCAGTTACCAATCTGGGTAACATAATCAGACCCTGTCTCTACAAAAAGATTAAAAAATTAGCCAGGTGTGGCTTTCCAACTACTTGGGAAGCTGAAGTGGGAGGATTGCCTGAGCCCGAGAACTCAAGGCTGCAGTGAGCTATGATTGTACTACCACTGTACTGCAGCCTGGGTGACTGAGCGAGACCCTGTCTCAAAAAAAAGGATAGTTTTAGGGTTTCTATTTGAATAGACATTTCTGTGGCTTGAGTTTCGAGTTAGAAATGTTTTGGGATAGAAAAACCTGTTGGCCCAGAAACATCTGGCATCATTCACGATCAGGCCAAAGTAAAGGAAAACTAATTTTTTAGGTAGAATGTTGGCAGCTGGAGGAATGGAGGTTGTATCTTTTGCTGGGAAAGTATAAAAAGAAATGTTTAGTGGACAGGTGTGTGAGTTAAACTCTAGAGTATAACTAAGCAGTGTGGCTGCCCATTTTTTACTTGATTTGCTTGTGCTTCTACCACCTTCTTAATGTGTCCCTGGAATGCCTACATGTAAAAGGATTCTGATGGAGAAGAAACTTCTAGAACATAAGTGACTGTCCTGGTCCCAGCACTCATTTAGTTGCATAACCTTGGGAAAATCTCTCAAGAAATCTGTTCCGTCTTCTGTAGAGTGGGGTAATAAACACTTAACTCAGCCTATTTCACAACACTGTTGGAAAGATGAAGTAAGAAAGCATATATGGAAGTACGTACTATAAGGTGATACTTAGGTATTATAAAAAAAAGTGAACAGGAATCAGCACAAAATGCTTGTTTTGGCTGCTGCTGCTGGGGTGGGTGTGTGTGTGTGTGTGTGTGTGTGTATGTGTGTTTGTGTATGTTTTGTGTCTCTGTGCCTTTGTGTTTCTCTACCACCTTAGATTTGGCAGCCCTAGTATCTAAGTGTGAAAGTTTGGGATGGATCTCAGAGATTTTTGGTGATGATGACTGGTATGGCTATTGAATAAAATATTGAAGATGCCATTGGTCCTTTACGACAATTAGTTTTGTCTCTCTCCTTTAAGGTCATTTGGATGAAGCAGCAGTTTGTGTAGAGGACACTAGTTTTTAAGATATTTTTGTCCTATTTTATTTTATTTTCACTGTCATTCCACAAAAATCTTTGAGCTGGCTTACAAAAATGTGAACAATGCAACAGAATTAAAATAAGTAGAAGAGGAATTGGGGCACTGGGAAATGTGTAGGGAAAATACAATAAAGCCATGTTAAGGCTTCTGGGCAGAAACATGCAAGGCAGGGTCTGAAGCAGTAGGTAGAGGGGGGTCCCACATTTAGCTTCCCAGAGAGTAGAACAAAGAGGGGAACGTAACTTTTTTCTTTTTTTGAAATGGAGTTTCATTCTTGTTGCTTAGGCTGAAGTGCAATGGCACGATCTCAGCTCACTGCAATCTCTGCCTCCCGGGTTCAAGCAATTCTCCTGCCTCAGCCTCCTGAGTAGCTGAGATTACAGGCATGCACCACCATGCCTGGCTAATTTTGTATTTTTAGTAGAGACGGGGTTTCTCCATGTTGGTCAGGCTGATCTCGAACTCCCGACCTCAGGTGTGATCCACCCGCCTCGGGCTCCCAAAGTGTTGGGATTACAGATGTGAGCCACTGTGCCCTGCTGGAACTAACTTTTCTTGAGAAACTTTGTCAGTGGAGAAGACGTGTCCATGAACTCTGTCTTGGATATACTTATCAATACACACAACAGTGATTTGTGAAACAGTTGCTTTTATACTATCAATGCAAATTAATAGCATTGAGACAAAGCATGATTTCAGGAAAGAGTAACTATAAGGCGTCAAGATCATGTGTCTTACCTAGATAGCTCAAAGGACTGGCTTGAGCCAAGGACAATTTTTAGAACATGTCGAGGAGAGGATAAGCTACCTGTCCTCAGGCAGTCTACCACAAAATACTCTTTATCTCAGCTGGGAGCTGACATCTCTCCCTGAAAGGTTTCCAGTGATGTTGTGGCACAATTTGTTGGCCAGGATCCTAGAGACCCAGGGATGGAGATACCAGTGCTGTCTTGAGAGTTCAGTGTCTTCCCTGTTGGCATCTTCTCTTTCTTGGTTCTGGCATGTCTGGTTCAAGGATTAGACACATGAATTGATTTAGTTCTTTGCTGGAGAGGGCAGCAAAATGCCAGTTGTGATTTTTGGGCTTGGCTATGTTGGGAACCACTGGGAATTTGTGGACTGCCAATAACTCATTTTGTACTAGCTTTTGGGTGACCATTCAGTGGCTGTTATTTCAATTCATAGCTCAGAGTGACTATATTTAAATCTGTCATGTTTCTAGAGTTTGTTCCTAGATTCAAATCATGGTAAATGCTTTCATTAGATTATTTAGCTTATGCCCTTTTTCCTACTTTTATATTTCCCTGTTGTTACTAGCCCTAGATACTTAAAAAAAATTTTTTTTGGAAGGGACTATGTGTTTTTAGATATGGGGATTGTATTCTGTGCTTTAGTGGGGCACAGAAGGAGACTGTCTGGTTAAGGCAAGAGATTGTGGTGCTAAAAAAGGAAATTTGGCAGGCCTGTTCCTGGTACTTTTAGTAAGTAAAGAAAGAGAATGACAGGCTGACTGGGGATTGTATTAAAGGCAGCCCTGATCCTCATATGACCTTATTCCCTGAACCTAGAAAGATGGTCTGCCTATGTGGCAGTCATTCTATGGAGCTAAAGACAGTTTTGTTCTGCTTTCTGCCATGTATATTTAGGGGCCTAACGGAGAGATAGAAACCTGTTAAGGAATAATAATGGCTGTTCGGGCCTGTTGCTTCCTTCCCTTATCCAGAAGCCAGCCTCACCAATGTCCATGGGCAAGTTTGTGTCCACACAAGTTGCTTGTAACCAGAGGGAAGATTCTCATTAAGAATTTGGCCCTAAAATCAGGTCAGAATCTGGCTATCTTTGTGTTTCTGTCAATAGTCTGAATTCCTTATTGGTAGAAAGATCTTATAATTATGGGGTAACTTTACCAACTAACAGTACTGGGGTTTGATGTGGGGTAGTTACATCAGAAGTCACGTCAACTTTTGACATTAGTTTCTATTCCAGCATGTGCTCCAGGGAAAAGGAGATTGATATGGACTATTAAGCCAAAAATGAGAATCTGTTATTGAAACCCAGAAGTCTGAAATAAGTAAAGGTTTAGTGATTGTTTTGTTTAGACACAAACTTTTCTTCATAGATGCTTTAACTTCCTAAGTGAGTTTATATATTTTTCTAAATATGTAATCTTTTAAAAATACTGCAAATATTTAATTTATGTATTTGCCATTTAACAGGTAAAATAGGACCAGGAAGTCTTACTCCTGTTTTGTAAAGGCACACCTAGAGAGTGACAGAGGTTTCCCACTGTGTCTGGGACAAGCCTCCCAGTGCATCTGGGACAAGCCTGAAAAGAGTGCCATTTTGTCTCCCTGACCATTTCGCTGATTCTGTACTTGTCGTTTATGAAACTTCATTATGTAACAGACAAAAAAGCAATTTCATGAGCAATTCCTGGAATAGACAAGTGGAAAAAAATTTCTTAGGTACCTTCTCTGGAGGCTGTATGTCTTCCATTCTGGCTGCCCCTCTTGAGAAGTGGAGTGGCACAGTGGTTAAGACCATGGGCTCTGGAGACTGCCTGGCTCTGGGTGCTGGTCTGACCCCTGAGCTGTGGGACCTTAACTTCTCTGTGCTTCCTGTCCTTACCTGTGAGATGGAGATGATTGGAGTCTCCACCATGTCAACGTATCAACACTTCTAAATTATTTAGAGCAGTGCCTGAGACATTGTAAACACTTAATATATGTTGGTTGTTATTGTAATTTTAATAATAATTAAATTATTATTATATGGCTATCATGCCTGGGAGTTCATCAGAGGGGCATGGGTGGGTGGGTAGGGAATAAGGGCTGAGAATCTAATCAGTTATTTTTAATTTATTGGGCAAAAATGAATCAAATAACAGTGGCAGGCATAATAAAATGAGGTATTCAGTGTGTGGTGAGGATGAACTGTTTTATCACAGTTCCTCTAGCGTGGCCTATGTTCTTTGATTGCAGGTTAGATGGCTAGGGAAAAGAGAGTAGTTGAGCTAAGTGCCCTGTGGTGAGGCTGTGAGAGGGACAAGAAACGTGGGTCAGGACAGAAGGTGTACTGCAGGAACAGATTCTGAAGAGTGTGCACAGCATCCTATAATTTGGGCTCCCGTGTATTTTCTTTAGTTGGTTGCATTTGTTAATATGTTAGTCTGGTGTCTTTAACCCTGTGACTGACAGTTGACAATGGTGTAGCTCTTTAAAAAGAGGTGAAACTGGTCTGACCACAGTTTACCCTTGATAGTGCTTTCACTTTTGCAACAAGACAGAGGGAGAAAGTCCCTGCTTCTCTGCTCTGGGAATCTTACCAAATCAATAAGGAGTCTCTGGTAGCACTAACCTCTTTTAAATAGCCTAAGTGTGAGATTCTGACCTTTTTTTCTGTATGTGGCCTATTTCCTTGATGAGAAGCTGGCTTTTATATTAGAACTTTTTAAGACTTACATAAAACTTGAATCTTGCTATTTGTTTCCATTGTTGCTTTAAAAAAATACTTTTACAAATTTATTCTAATAATATACTAACGTATTTTGTCTCCAGGATTAGTGAAACTTTTAAAGATTTTTAACAGATTCATCTAGATACCTAAATCTAGGACTTGATCCTTCTCCACCTAGCAGAATACTGTACTGTGATCATTTCTCAGGGTGGTTTTGGCTGAGGGTTTTTTTTTTTTTTTTTTTTTTTTTTTTTTTTTTTGAGATGGAGTCTTGCTCTGTCACCCAGGCTGGAGTGCAGCAGTGTGGTTTCGGCTCACTGCAACTTCTGCCTCCTGGGTTCAAGACATTCGCCTGCCTTAGCCTCCCAAGTAACTGGGATTACAGGTGTGGGCCACCACGCCTGGCTAATTTTTGTATTTTTAGTAGAGACGGGGTTTCTCTATGCTGGCCAGGTTGGTCTCGAACTGCTGACCTCATGTGGTCCTCCCGTCTCGGCCTCCCACAGTGCTGGGATTACAGGTGTGAGCCACTGCACCTGGCCTTGGCTGAGGTTTGACTCTTTGCACCCACATTCCCATGATGTGTGTACTTGTATGCATATATATTCACATCTGAGGACTGACATCATTTCGCAGACCAGGAAACTAAGTGTGAGGAGTAAATTTTAAAATAATTTTTACATTATATATTGGCAGATCATCCATGTGCTTGTAGAAGGTATTATATTCTTAAGCTGGAGATAGACAGGAAGACTGAAAGGGAAGGTAGAACCTGCTTGGATCCCAGTCTGTGCATACCTAAGGAGTTGAGTTGGCAATTCCTGAGCCAAGGGTTCTGGTGTTCAGAAATATCTCCAGTTATTCTGAAGGATGGCATGACATTCTAAAAATAGAAATTATTTGTAGTCACATCAGTGTGTAATATACCTTACAGAATATTAGAAGAGAGATGAAGCATTTGGGAATTCAAAGGAACTAGTTATACACCCTTAGGTATGGCCCTGAGACTACCTAGGGTGGCTTTTATAGCAATCTAAACTTGTATCCTGGGATGTTAGCATCTCTGAACAAACCCTTTCTCTTCCTTCCATTGAGATCACTTTCTTTAAATCCTTTATGCATTTAGAGAGTTGCTGAGGCAAGGCCATGTTCTGGTTTAAAATGCAGATGTTTCTAGAAATGACAATAAACTGAGTCCTGAGCCACCTCTTGTAATGGGGGAAGATAAAGAAATGGAGGTCTTATGCTTCACAATTTGGTTTAAGTCAACTGTGGCAAGGTATCTTGACTTAAATAAGTGTGACTTAAGTAAGTCTGACAATTTAAATATTAGAATGGTAAGACATTTTTGTGCCTCTGTAGCCATATATCCATCTTGGGGAGGAAAAACTGAAAATAAAGGATGATTACTTTTCAGTATTCTGTGGAAATCTTACTTCTCTTTTTAGTTAATTTTTCAGTGGATAGACTCCCTATCTCCCAGCCCTAAATTCTTATTTATTCCTGAAACTCTGGTTTTTTTCTTTTTTCTTTTTTTTTAAAGCATTCTGAAACTGTTTTCTGACCATGCTTCATATATTGAAGTAGATTTTTTTCACAGAAGGGTAAAGGAAGTGCATTATGTTTCATGTGTAGATGCTTTTCAAGAACACACAGCTTCTCATCATTCATTTTAACAGTGGACAATTTTGGTGCCTGTTTATGGAGATTCCTTGGGAATTATCAGCTGATAGAAAATTTCTGAAGAGAGATAGAAAATCTAATCTATTTGGATGTCTTGTTAAATGGAGCTTTTTAAGTATAAGGGTTTCTGAAGAAATATAGGCTGTCAGAGCTGATAGAGTTGAGAGTCTCTGTATACCATCCTTTATAAATAAAGAGAGCCGAAAGCCCAGAGAAGTGAGGTGCTCAATGTTGAGATTTAGTTAGTGGCCCCCTACTGGTCTCTGAGTTGCCTATCACTCTACCTTGACTAATAGTAATAACTGATGTTTCTGGCAACAAATCCAAGGTACAAGTTTTCCAGGGTCTTCAAAGGAAAGCTACATTATATTAAAGTTCATGCTGAATATCTTTTATTGTGTTCTGATAGTTTGAAAATTGGTTATTTTTGTACCGTTGTAAAACTATAGTGCTTAACTGGAAACCCCAGCATTAACCCAGCCTTTGCCAGCCTTTACCTTCTATAGAGCTAGGATGAGAAAGTTGTTGAAGAGTGAGGAAAAAAGATGGTATCTTGTCCTTAACAAAAGGTCTACATGGATGAAAGGAGAAACTGACACTTATTGTTAGGGAAATGGTAATGCTTACATGGTGATCTAATCTGGGTTTGAGTTTCGTTTTTGAAGTCACCAGTTTTTATTTTGGTGTTTTTCAGATATTCTTATAGCCTTCCTGGGGAGATTTATTTTTTGGAGACATTGCTCAAATTGTTTACTCCTCTAGGTTAAATGTACTAGGCCATCTGTTGTTAATTTTGTAGTTGTATTAAATTCCATCCTTTGGCTGGATTTTAAGCACCAAAAGCAAACTTAGACAGAAGCAGGAGCATTTGCAAATTACATAGCTTTGAGCCTAAATGGTGGTTTTTATAAGTGCAGTTTTCAAATGGGCTGAGATTCTATTTTGAGTTTTGGGATCAGTAATTTAAACACAGGGACCTTTACGAGTTCTCTGGAAAAACCCACTTTGAGACCCTGAACAGTTGTTATGCCAAAGCAAGCTCTTGGGGTAAGGCTGGCAGTGATGCTGATAAATTACTTTTAAGATGCTTGGGGCTGAAGGACAATGATTTTGTAATAGTGTTTTAAGTTCTCAGGCTGACCTATGAAATCTGGAAGTGCTCATCTGAAAGGCCAGTATTCTTTCTGACAGGCACAGGAAAAACTTGTCCCCTGCTTGATCCTCGTGCAAGCATTTCTTGGAGGAAGCCAGGCCTGTGGGTCTTGGGGGCCAAAACAGAGACACTGAGAGCAACACTACTGATATTTTCAATATCTGCTGAGGCTGCAAAAACATTTCAAGGGAAATCTGAAGTTATCCCTTCACTGTCTATAGCCTCTTGATTTGACTTCTGGGTGTTACAGATGGGACCAGCGTGTGTAAAAGCCGAATTTATATTCTATTTGGATATCAGAATCAAGTTTCTCTTTTTAAAATAATTTTATAGTAAGTCGTGGTTTCTCTGATATGATTTCTGTTGTGCGCTGAACAAAAATGATGGCGAAATGGGGTTATTACTTAACCAAATTGCCTCGTGTACAGACAGGCTGAACTGGTGCTGTGCCTAGAGTTGGCCTGGAGTTTTCAGAAACTCAATTGTGGCCTTTATAAGGCTGTGCCTGGGGTTGTATTTCCAATCTCTCTCAACTTTTGTTCCTGTGGAAGGGAGGAAGTAGAGCTGCGACAGATATATTGCCAGATAGCACACAATAGCACACAAAACGAGAAAGACACGGCGTGAGCCATTCACGGAGACAGATTTACGCTCTGTGCTGCCCTCAAACCATAGATCCATCTATTTCAGAGAAACAAGTTGCCCACTGTATTATATTTCAGACAGGGACATGGCTTAGAAGAGAGATGCTGACTCCTTCTGTTTAGCTTTTGCCAATAATGCTGCACGTTTTGCTGTAGTCAATTACTTTTGTGGGGATGGGAAAGTATGTTTGGCAAAGGAAAGCCTGTCTCTAGATTGGAAGTGGAAGAAGGGAGATATCAGGAGAGTAATTGGCCATGCTGTCGCCATAGTGAAGTATATGTGTATATTTTTGCTGGGTTTTGTTTCCAGCCAACTATATTATCAGGCATTGGATTTTCTAAACTTACTTCACCATAAGAAAAACAAAGCTAGAGAGATTGTGACTGGCCAAGGCCAGAATGTTTGGCGTTCATAGTTTCTCTTTAGTTCTCTCTATAGGACCATTTCCTGGAGTTACGGAAGGATTGACCAGTGTGTCAGTGTCTTTCATGTACATTAATGGGCGATAGTATTGGTAGTGGTTAATATAATAGCATGGGTTCTGGAACCAGTCTGCCAGGATTTACATTCAGGGTCAACAATGCCTTAGCTACATGCCTCAGTTATCTTACCTATAAAATGGGGATTCCAGGTCTTACCTTATAAGGCAGCTCTGAGAATTGTTTAGTTAATATTGAGGCAGTTATAACTAAGTGTTCAGTAAATTTAGCTATTGCATTTTAAAATTTGTGTTGATTTTATGGAAATAAATGATGATGTGTGATACCTTGTAGATTGTTTGGCAGACATTTCAAATGTAAAAAAATAACTCTGTCTGCATTGAAATCTTTCTAGATTGATAGTTTTAAATAATGAAAAAAATACTTTTGGGAATGATCTACATTTGGAAGAAATCAGGAAAGAGAAGACAGTGTGTGTGTACTTTTGCATTTCTATGTTTTGGGCTTGTAGGATATGTGATTGTATATTTCATGTCAGTAATAATTTATTTTGGGGAGTAGAAGCAAATGTCAGTTACATATATCATCTATGGAATAGATTTTTAGTTTTATTTATTTTAACTGGATGAAATAGTTGAGTGTTGCCTTACTTGGTTGATTTAGAGATTTGAGAATTTTTTTTTAAAATTTTTGTGACACACAAGGACCTTTGAAATCAGTCCCCTTCTTTTAAAAAAACTGTGATGAGAATTACCATTTCTTGACTAAACAGTTGTGTTTTCTTTTAACATTATATACTTGTCTCTACATAGATATTACATTTTTTAGTTAGATGTGTTTTGGAAGAGCATTGACTTTCCTGTTATGTTGGAAAAATTTAATGGCATGTGTATGTTATTCTCATTATGAAGTGAGTTTAGGCGTGCTGCCTTATACTAAGTAGAAATCCTATAGTGGTTTTTCAGAAGTAATCCATTGATTCAAGTCATTCATTGATTCATTTCTGAATACTTAAGTATGGTTGCATAGGTGGGGATTGTCAGAATTGGCTTTTGAGCATTTTGTTTAGCAGTTATAATCCAGGTGGCAAATATACTATCTGATTCAGTTACTTGCATGAAATCACTTTAAACAGCTGCTTAAGATGAGTTGTCCCTAGGCCTGTCTTTATCTACTTTTTGTGCATGCGTGCTAGCATACATGCATTATCATTCTTTTTATTGTGTTAAAAAACATATTACAAAGTGTACCATCTTAACCATTTTAAAGTGTAGATACTTGAGTAGTGTTAAGTGTAGTCATTTCGTTGTGAAACAGAGCTCCAGAAATTTTTCGTCTTGTGAATATGAAACTCTATACCTCTTAAACAGCAACTCCCCTCCCTTGTTCCCTCCAGCCCCCGGTAAGCACCATTCTCATTTCTCTTTCTATGAATTTGAGTATTTTATTTTATTTTTTATTTTTTGAGACAGGCTCGCTGTGTTGCTCAGGCTGGAGTGCAGTGGCGCGATCTCGGCTCACTGCAACATCCACCCCCCAGGTTCAAGTGATTCTCCTGCCTCACCCTCCTGAGTAGCTGGGATCACGGGCACACGCCACCATATCCAGCTAATTTTTGTATTTTTGGTAGAGACAGGGTTTCACCATATTGGCCAGGCTGGCCTTGAACTCCTGACCTCAAGTAATCTGCCCGCCTCAGCCTCCCAAAGTGCTGGGATTACAGGCATGAACCATCACACCCAGCTGAATTTGAGTATTTTAGATACCTCATCTAAGTGGGATAACATAGTATTTGTCTTTTTGTGACTGACTTATTTCACTTAGCACAGTGTCTTCAAAGTTCACGTAGCATATGACAGAATTTTATTTCTTAAGACTGAATACTGTTCCATTGAATGTATATACCACATTTGTTTATGTCCTTATCCTGTGATGGACATTTGAGTTGTTTTCACCTCTTGGCTATTGTGAATTAGTGCTTCTGTGAACACGAGTGTGCAAATATCTCTTCAAGATCCTACTATCACTTCTTCTGGATATGTACCTGGAAGTGGGATTGCTGGATCATATGGCAGTTTTATTTTTAATTTTTGAGGAACCTCTGTACTGCTTTCTATAGGAGTCATACCATTTTGCAGTCCTACCAACAGTGCACGTGTTCCCCAGTCTTTTAAACAGCCCCTTCCAGACTGACAGAGTGGCTACATAGAGAACAGGGCAGCTTTGAAGGTTAGGGTGGCCTGTTCCAAGCTTCTTCAGACTCCTCGGGACTGGCTAATTATTTTCGTTAAGGTCATACTGCTGGACCAGGGCCTATAGGTTGGCACTGACTTATGCATAGAATGTTGGCCTGGGTGTTGATAGACTTAGGCTGCAATTACTATGAGTGATCTTAGGCAAGTTACCTCAACACTCTGTTCCCTGCCATTGTTATCTGTATAGGAGGTGGTTGTGCTTCTCTCTCTTTCTTAGTTTGTTCCAAAATCTTATTGTTTGTTGTAGAATCCAGGCATCTAAAAAATATACTGTGCGTAGCTTGGTGTAATTATTTGATAGATTGGATTTCTTTTTGTACCAGTTAGTTCTGTTTTTTGTTAAACATCTCCTTTTTCTTTTCTTACTCTTTAACTGCCCCAAATACTAAGTGACGAGGATGGAGACCTTGGCAATTGAGTGCTATCAGTGAGTCTGAATGCCTTGGTTCAAATCCTCCGTTTACTAGATGTGTGACCTTGGAGAATGTAACAAACTGTTGTTTCACAGTTTGTCCGTCTGTGAAATGGAAATAATAATACCTTTGTGAGATTTAGATGAGTTAATGCCTGTAAAGTGCTTTGCATGTGTCTAGCCCATAGTAAGCACTCATTAAACTCTTAATTATATAATATGCTAATTATGATGGTGATAAATGAGTGAGGTCATCTTCCATTTTGGTCATACTCCACATTTGTGTAGCTTTAGACTTTCTGAAGATACTATTTCCTGCAATGTTTCTCTGTAGGTGGGGAGGATATACCTATTACACAGTTAGAAAAACTGCACAGTAGGGGGGGGGGAGGGAGAGCATTAGGAGATATACCTAATGCTAAATGACGAGTTAATGGGTGCAGCATACCAGCATGGCACATGGATACATATGTAACAAACCTGCACATTGTGCACATGTACCCTAAAACTTAAAGTATAATAATAATAATAATAATAATAATAATAATAAAACATACATACTTTAGAGAACAATAAAACTTGATTATGAACTATAAAAAACAACAACAACAAAAACTGAACAGTAGAGATTATGCTTTATATGGCCGGGATTAAAACTTCAGTCTCGTGTTTAGAGCCTAGTACTTCCTAGCCTGCCATGTTGTCCTACACTTAATGACTGTAGGGCCTGAGTGGGTTTTAATGTTAGAACTAGTAAGAACTCTTCCTGACCTCTTTGCCTATTTATAAACAGCCTTCCAGGGTGACCTGAGTGAGATCATTTTCTAGCTATGTAATCCTGGTGGTATGAAAATATTGGATGTCTATAGTTTTTTAGAACTGTGACTTAGTACTAATACTAGCCTCTTCAATACTCATACTCTTAAGGCTTAGTATTTGTCTCTTTAGTGATTTACATATTTGAAACCTAGACAGTCTTTTCAAAGGTGAGTAGATATTTTATATGTCTGCCTTCTGGTAGGTAGCAGCAGTTGTGCAGTTACTCAGCTATTGGCAGTTCTGTTACTTAATACAGAGGCAGAGAGTGAAAGACTTATTCAGAAACAAAACCTCTGCTTGAAAAGTTCTCAAGGCCAGCCATGGTGGTTCGGCCTGCAGTCCCAAGCTGGCATGGCCTGCAGTCCCAGCACTTTGGGAGGCTGAGGTGGGAGGATCACTTGATCCCAAGAGTTTGAGGCTGCAGTGAGCCGTTGATATGGCTCCGTTGTCTGGAGAAACACCCAGGGTCCCTGGTCTCCTGCTGAGAAAATCAGCGACATAGACACACATGGAGTGGTTTAAGGAGCGGAAAGTTTAATAGGCAAGAAAGAAGAAAACAGCTCCACCGTACAGAGGAAAGAGGGCTCAGAACGGAAAACCCATATTGCTGGGGGGAATGCCGTAGGTTATATTGGGAGGCTGGATGAGGTGGTATCTGATTTGTGTAGGGCTCAGGGGATTGGTTTGACCAGGCTTGTCATTCAAGTAGCCCATGAAAAACTGGCCCTCCCATCCTAGTCTTTTAATATGCAAACACAGCTACCTGGCTGGTTGCCATGATGTCCTGCACACATAGCCTCTACCTGGCTGGTCGCCATGATGTCCTGCACATGCGGCAACAAAAAGTGGCAGGAACCGCCATACTGGGTGGACCTGGCTTTTAGCTGCCTGCATTTGCATATCAATGCTTGCAGGTCTGGTTTTTCAATTTGCTTTCTGTTAGAAAAGAAATGTTTTGGGGGCTGCTTTTTCACTAAAAGAAAAAGCCTTACTGAGGACTCTTTTACCCTATCTGCTTAAAATAATTTCTTAATAACTCCTGTAATACCATGATTGTGCCACTGCACTCCAGCCTGTGTGACAGAGCAAAAACTAAGACTTCGTGTCTAAAAAGCCCCCCAAAACCCAAAACCAAAAAACGAGGCTGGATGCAATGGCTCACACCTGTAATCCCAGCACTTTGGGAGGCTGAGGCAGGTGGATCACTTGAGGCCAGGAATTCAAGATCAGCCTGGCCTGTTACATAGTGAAACCCTGTCTCTACTAAAAAAAAGAAACAAAAATTGGTCTGGCATGGCAGTGCACGCCTATAATCCCAGCCACTCGGGAGGCTGAGGTAGAAGAATCACTTGAACCTGTGAGGTGGAGGTTGCAGTGAGCCGAGATTGTGCCACTGCACTTCAGCCTGGGCAATAGACTGAATGAGACTCTGTGTCAAAAAACAAAACAAATGTTCTCAAGTCATGTTCAAGAGATAATGGCAGACGTAATGGAACCTCCCTAAATCTGATTTTCCCCAACTATAAAATGAAGGGCCCAGATCAGGGGATGTTTAAGGGCCTTGCAAGTTGTAAGACTCAGCCATCTTGAGATTGGAAACAGCCCTGTAGGTTCTTAGGGCATGGTGAAGACCTTTGAGGAGAAGTAGTTTAACAGCTTTGTGTGTTGGGGAGGAAGAGGCATGGGGAGGTGATTAGATGGGCATTAAAGGAGCAACTGGAGAAAGGAGAGACTAGGAGGCTGTTTTGATAATCCACATGTGAGGTAGACTGCCCCTTCCTGAGTGCCCGAGGGGCACTTACACCTTGGGACAGGGTCAAGGTTTTCTCTGAGACAGCAGCTCCCACAGGCCTAAGAGCTTTCTTTCGTGAGCTTGCTTCCCTGGTTCATGAGGGAGGGATTGATGGTTCTCTGCCCCCTTCTGTTTTTTTGCTAGCACTGTCTTCACACCCTGTTGCCGTTTATGTTTTTTGATGAATGATTAATTAGAAAAATAATCATTTGTAAATTGTGAGTGAACCAGACATTTGGCCCTGACTGTAGGGAAATGGCGCCTCTGAGCCGGGTGTAGCTTGCAGCCAGTACATCAGAGCTGCAGTATTCCCAGACCAGTGATGAATTTACATGAAGTTCCTTTTCAGCATGTTAATGACTGTTACAGCTGAGTAACTAGCGAAAAATAATAGCAAATGGGAAGAGTAAATATTTAATGCTTTTATATCTTTTAGCTTACTGTGGAATATGTATTTTGTTTTAGGAAGGACAGGAGAGTCTTAGACATTAGAGACAATGTTAGTGTGTCTGAGCCTCATTCCTTGTTTCCTTTTCTTTCTTTGTACTTAATTAAATTAAAAGGATAAAGTGAGTTGTTGTGAGATGAATTTTACTAGGGGAGTGGTTTTTCTGTAAGTTTTAGGTCACAAGATGCGTCTTTCCTGGCAGTTAGAATCTGTATGTTCAGTCTACCTCATTGATTAAGTGCCTGGTGTGTACAGAAACTCATATTGTTTCTAAAATTCAGCTTTCATCATTTTACTCTCCTGCTTAAAAACTTTAGTGACTCCACACCGCTTCTGGGCTGAAAGATATACTCAGTAGCCTGGCTTTTAAGGGAGGGCCTCTGTGCTGTGAGCCCAGCCTCTTTTCAGGCTCTCTCCCTAAGGCAACTCCATGTGGCTACATTGCTCAAGCCACAGTGGTTGACTCCCTGTTCCTGTAACTTGCTGGAGGCTTCCTCACCTTTGCACTTCTGCTCAGATCATTTTGGGGCATGAAATGACCTTGTCTTTTTCTCTATCTAAAGCCTGCTTTTCCTCCAAGGCCCACTTCTAGAAGTTTCTGTGACTACTCTGACTGGATAGGAGCCTGTTCATTTTGGAATATAGAGAAAATTGAAAGTAGGTCACAGTTCTCTATTCCTTCCAGTTTGCCACCTCTCTACCACAGAGAATTAATAATGAACCCTACTTTTCCCCACTTCCTGTTTGGCCACCATCTAGTCTTAGACAAACTAAGCTGTTTGTCCAGGTAAACAAGTAGTTGTTGACTGCAGAAATTTCTGATGATTAGAATTGAAGTTAGTAGGCAAACAGGCCTCAAGGATAGTGCCATATTTTCTGGGAGCAGATGATTTTCAGACAAAAGGTTTTACCAACAGCATTCATATAAAGTACTGCTTTAGTCTGAGTCTGCAATGGTAGAAGTAGAGTATCTAAAGAAAGGATCCATGCTCTTTTTTTTTTTTTTTTTTAAATAGAGATAATGTCTCACTATGTTGCTGGGGCTGGTTTGGAATTCCTGAGCTCAGGTGATCCTCCTAAAGTGCTAGAATCACAGGCATGAGCCGCCACACGTGGCCAATCCGTGCCTTTTTACTCTGTTGTAGACACTGTCTTGGAGTATTGAGTTCAGACCCAGATAAAACAATCTTTAGAGGAAATGACCAAGATGACCAGAGGTGGGTCTGAAAACATGAAGGCTGTGTGGGTAAGAGAGAACAAGGGCGTCCATGCCTTCTGTTGTCAAATATTTAGGAGGCTACTTTCAGGAAGGAGGTATATTAGACTTCATGTATGGAACCATGGAGTGAGAACAAAGATTGCTAGGTATAGGTTATACCAAAGATAAATTTTAGGCCAATATAAGAAATAATTTTCTCATAGTGCTGTGAAAAAATGAATTTCCCCAGGAGATAGTTTCCCAAGTAGGAAGGGATTTGAACAACAGGAGTTGATATTTGAATCGTGAATATACGTGGCCTTATAGTAAAAGGACCACAGATACTCGAATGTCAGACCTTTAGGAACAAGTCATTTTCTACTGTAGGATTTTGGAGGATTCATAATAGAAAGTAACACATCTCATTGTGTCTAAAAATAGGAATAAATCCTAATATGAACCAAAAAATATATTAGGTACAGTTTTCTGAGTTGATACTGAAATAATGATGAAAAGGAAAGAGATCTGGAACTGGGGGTTCTTAACATACTGGGTTTAGGGACCTCGAGAATAGTGTTTAAGAATGACGAGAGATTTGCAGAATTTCCAAGGAGTCATAAGCAGTTTCAAAAAGTTGAATGTTTTTGAGGAACTTAAAAAAATTCTATTGTACTATAGAAAAGTAATATTACCAAATGGTCTTGACATAAGTAATTTGGGTATGCTGTATAAAGGCTTCTAAGAATTAAGAAACATGGCCCAGGTTGCAAATTTTCATGCATGACTACCTTTTTTTCTATAGAACATAGCTTTTGTCAGATTCTCAGCAGTGGCTCTGATCTAGAAAACATTAAGAACCGCTGGTCATGAGTGGTGATTTTCAGCTTTTTTGGTCTTAACCCACTTAGGTGGGACAGAAGTTCCTTATCTCACCTATACCATCCAGCATCAAGATAAGCGCATGTTAATATGAACCATATACATATTTTGTTTTATAAAAGTATCCCATAAGCTTTAAAAATGTGATTTTGTCATACTTACCTTGGTATAGTAGATTGCAAGTTATTTAGAGACTATAAAGTCACAGATGAATGTTTACAAGTACTCTTTTTGGAGTTGGGCTTATTCTATCTATGTCTTCTTTAGCAGTGGGGATTTGGATTATTCTTATTTTAACTGTAACACATACAAGTCTCATTATTGGAAAATTACAGGACAAAAACAAATGCTGTAAATATGCACCACTGTGCATCATGAGATTAAACAGATAATCTTCAAAAAGTCAAATTTCTAATGATAAAATTAAAGTAAGTATATTTAAAAAGCAGGAATAGCAGCATTGCAAACTGTGATTGACTTAAGACCACAATGAGGTTACAGTGATAATAAATCATTCTTCTGGAGAATTGTGAGAATTTTGGAAGTTCTAACTGTTGGTGTGTGTAAGTGCATGGTAGGCACTTTGCATAATTGTGTAGTAGTTGATGTTCTTGGTATGCCAGTTTCAAGTCCTTTATATGCTTTGCTAACTTGCTGATATTAATTTATTATACAGATTTTTAGGACTCCCCTCTCTTATCTAAGGTAACTAGCTTATTGAAGCTCATATTAAGGAAAACAAATATCTGTGGAAATGTACTTGTGGGTACCAGTGATTCTAGAGCCTTACGTTAAGAAACACTAGTCTAATGGATCAATTTATAGGTAGATGATATTAGACATTTTGAGTAGGATTAAGATCCAGGAGACTATCTGAATAATGACCTTTCTCTCTCTCTCTTTTTAAAATATGGTCATCCTAATGCATATGATAACCCAGATACTCTTTCTTTTTAAATACCCTTTTATTTACCACCCCTCTTAAACCTGGCCCTGAAGTTAAGATCAACAGCTATATGTGAATATTTTTTTTCCTTCTCCTTTGCTTTGCTTTTCCTATCAAATTGAAATACCCTGGCACTTTCTTCCCTTTTTGAAAACACGAAAGAGGATTAGGCCATATAATGGACTATTTATGTGTCAAATTAAACGTTTTACTCTGAGGCTGTTTCTGAGTTATGCGAGCAGTAAAAATATGTATTAAGCTGCCAAGCCTTTTAAAAAATGCATGTTATTTAGCTGATAGCCTGTAACAGTCTGATGGACCCATAATGGTGTTTTGAGTAAATACGCATTTGAACAATTTATGAAACTTATGTTTACATGTGTATTAAACACCCTGGGTAGGGAGTGACCAAAAGTTATTACCAGTTGACAGCTGTTGTCTGGTGACCAATTTGAAATGAATTGGTGGATTCCCTTCAGTGTGGAGTAAATAGGTTTCCCAGTCAGGGGAGCATGCTGAATAATTATCAGTGTGTGGGGCCTCAGCCCTGGAGGCCTGTGTGTTGGTTGAATGAGGTGCTGGAATAAAATGTCTCAACTCTACAGTGAAGTTGCAGCTTAGATTCACATTTATGATCTAGTTTATTTTGTACTTGGAAATTTATAATTATGTTCACAGAGTACAGGCTGTGCATGACAATATATTCTGCCCTTGGGAAGAGGGTTCATGTTTGTTTATTTCCTTTTTTTCTTTTTTAACTGACATATAATCGTACATATTTATGGGGTACATAGTGATGTTCAATACGTACAATGTATAGTGATCAGATCAGGGTAATTAGCATTCCATCATCTCAAACATTATTATTTCTTTGTGTTAGGTGCATTTAGTATTTTCCTTCTAGCTATTTGACAATACGTAATGTATTATTGTTAACTATAGTCATCTTCCAGTGCTATAGAACACTATAATAGAACTTACTCCTGCTATTTAGCTGTAATTTCGTATCCTTTAACAGAGCTCTCCCTATCTTCCCCACACTCCCTTGTTTATTTCTTTGATATCTGTCCATCTAGGGCAGTGATACTGAAATTTTTATGATGTGCCCGTATCAATAATACATATTTTATGTTTGTTCACTTCAACATTATATGCATATTTACATATATAAATTTTATTCCAAAATTAGGAGTTTAAAGGATTGAGATTAAAAAATTAATTATATATAGATAACTTGATTTTCTTTTTGTACCTGAATGAATCCTCTTTGGCACTGCCTGGGATGTGCAGATTTTGCCCTGGAGATCAAGGCGAGTGTCTTGAATCCTTTGTGTAATGAAAAGGGCATTGTGGATTATAGTCATTCATAAACCTGGGCAAATCATTCAGCTACCTTGAGGTCTAGTTTCCTCATTTGTAGGATGTGGATCCCTGCCTGGGGGGTTTCATAAAGACTACTGATAGTAAATGTCAGGTGTCTACCTTGACCACAAAATCACTTCCTCAGAGAGGCTTTCCCTGACCTCTTCTCTCCGTGATAGCTCCTCTTTTCTTCCTGATCACTCTCTAACTCCTTACTTTTTAATTAATTAATTAATTAATTAATTTTTTTTTTTTGAAACGGAGTCTCTCTCTGTCGCCTAGGCTGGAGTGCAGTGGCGGGATCTTGGCTTAATGCAACTTCCACCTCCTGGGTTCAAGTGATTCTTCTGCCTCAGCTTTCCCAGTAGCTGGGACTACAGGCGCATGCCACCACGCCCAGCTAATTTTTGTATTTTTAGTAGAGACAGGGTTTCACCATATTGGCCAGGCTGGTCTTGAACTCCTGACCTCGTGATCTGCCCGCCTTGGCCTCCCGAAATGGTGGGATTACAGGCGTGAGCCACGGCACCCGGCCTTTTGTTTATTTATTTATTTGAGACAGAGTCTTGCTCTGTCGGCCAGGCTGGAGTGTAGTGGCATGATCTCGGCTCACTGCAACCTCCATCTCCCAGGCTGAAGTAATTCTCCTGCCTCAGCCTCCCGAGTAGCTAGGATTACAGGCGTGTGCCGCCATGCCCGGCTTAATTTTGTGTGTGTGTATATATATATATATTTTTTTTTTTTTTTTTAGTAGAGATGGGGTTTCACCATGTCGGCCAGGCTGGTCTTGAACTCCTGACCTCAGGTAATCTGCCCGCCTCGGCCTCCCAAAGTGCTGGGATTATAGGCGTGAGCCGCTGCACCCGGCCAACACCTTACTTCTATTAAAACAACTTTACACCATCGGAATGAATATTGTTTAAGTTTCTACTGGATTGTAAGCTTTGTGAGGGGAGATATTTTTAAAATTTTACTTTTTTGTTCTGTTTACTGCTGTATCCATAACTCCTAGAATAGCACATGCATGGCACATAGTAGGTACTCAGTAAATATTAGTCATGATTTGAATATTTCATTACTTAGTAGTTGATTAATAAATAGAGGCTGTTAATGTTTTCATGGAGTATCCTGTGTATAATATAGTGTTCTAGGATAGAAGAAATAATTCTCCATGTATGAATTGCTCTCACTGTCAAAGGATCCTTAGGGTGTCACTTTTCTAGCCAGAAACCTCTGTGGCCTGTGGTGCCTTTGCTCAAGTTTTGCTCCGGCCTGCTGGGCTTGTTCCACCCACTCAGCTGGGCAGGCTGTGCTCAGCTTTTGCTGCCGGCCTAGATCCCATGCCTGCCAAGTGTGCGCAGGCGCAGAGCGGCAAGGGGTGTGTGAGCAAGAGCAGGGTCTGGCCACTGGCACAGCCAGGCATGCTGGCTATGGCGTGGTGGGCAGCTCCATATGAGGCTGCAGCTGGACCAGGTATACTGCAAGCAGCTTCCATTGTGGGCACTGGGGAATGTGGTGGCACCTGGAAGCTTGGAGATGCCAGGAACCACAGAGCCCCAAAGAGGGTGTCACAGTCCTGGCTTGTAGAGCTGCTAGGTTTGGGCTTCCTGAAGGGCTGCAACTCTTCTCTCCTTCTCGTTGCCTGCAATATGGCTAGTGGGGGTTGTGTTTCAGCCCTCTTTGTGTTACACCCCTTTCAGTCCCGCCATTCAGCAGGTCCCGAGTTTTGTCCTGCATCCAGGAAGAATGAGATACGTGGACAACCAGCGGGTGAGCAAGGCAGAGAGAGCTTCATTTGAGTGACAGAACAGCTCTCAGGAGATCTGAAGTGGGTAGCTCCCTTCCACAGCAGGTCATCCCGACAAGTTTCCAGCTCTCAGTGGAGGGGAGACCAATAGTGGGTAGTGGGTAGGTGCTTTCCATAGGCAGGTTGTCCTGACAAGTTGAGGAGACCCAAAGTGGGTAGCTCCTTCCTGCAGCTGGTAGTCCCAACATCTGCCTGAGTCTACCTGAGTCCAAGGGTTTTTATGGGCTCAGAAGGGAGGAAGTGTGTGCTGATTGGTCCATGGGTGGCCATGAGTGGGCCTGGAAAAAGCACCATAAGTTCTTATTCTAAGCCACCAACTCCAGCTGGAACTGGCAGCCTGACCCTAGGCTTCAGGCCATTCCTGGCTTGAAGTTGGGGTTTCACAGGGGACTCACCCCTTTCCGCCCAGGAACCTGTCTGCCTCCCACTATCAACATGCTGTCCAGGCTGTTTGTGCAGAGGGGTGTCTGCAGGCCCGTGCCAAGCTGCCCTCAGCACCCACCCCCATCCCCTGCTTCCCTCCTGCACCTGTTTGCACCCAAAGTCCAGAAGGGGCCGAGGTGGCGGAGGGCTGGTGTGGCAGCACCACCCTGAGCTACTGTATGCCTGACTGGGTCACAACAGTGCACGGTCTCAGCCATAACTTTGCTCTGCACCAGAGCAGGTGCCGGGAGTGGGGAGAGGCCAGGGAGTGGAAGCAGGTACTTCTGAGCCTGCGGGAGTTGGGCCCTCAAGAACACAGGGATGCCTGGGTCCAGAGCCACAGCTGGGCAGCTGCAGCTGTGCCCAGGAGTGCAGGGCTCCCACCCTGCTAACTCGGTATGGGGTGGGGCTCCTGTCTGTTCCTGGCTGTGCCTCCCCTGCTGCAGCATGGGCCGCTGCTGCCGTCATCAGTGGGACCCAAGGCAGGAAGTGTTTTTTCCTGTAGGGAGGTTAGATTTTTTTTCTCTGTTACAGGTAGCATCTGACAGGCATATAGAAGTTAGACATGAAGCCTCCAGTCATGGATCTGAGCCAAGTAGACTGACCTGTGTAAGCTTCAGATGTCTCAACCTTGGTCTTCTTAGCTCCCTGTTTTTGTCAACTATGCCATCCAGCTGAGCACCTTAGAGCTTGAAGCTGAGAGCTTCAGCGTGGCCAGTGCCTACAAGGGCCGTGTGTATATGCTTTGGAGGTGGGAGAATTTGTGCTGCCAGTGGTCGTTTGGCCCACTAAGGAGAACACCTGTGACCTCTGAAATCTTCTCTACCCCTCACCCCTAAGGGCAGACTACCTTGGCATTCCAAGTGCCATTCCAAGTCTGTAGAGATAATAGAACAAGTGTAATTTTTTGCATGGTTGGCAATGAGGACTGGAGGAGAAATAACCACACCCTTGGAAGACTTTAGTGGTCCTTTGAAATGAGGAATCTTTATAGAAACACTTATTTTAAAGACCTACCATTTTTAAGGTCACTCGTCTGCTAAGGCTGTGAAATAAAGACATATGAAATGTTTTCCAGTGTTGCTCTGGGACTTATGTGTGTGATGATTTTATTGGAGAAATGGATGAATATGAGGTTGGAAAGTCTTTACATGTATGAACCATCACATATACAGTTCAGTAGCCTGAAAACATTAACAAATAGCATTCATTTATTGTATCCTTATGTCTTTCAGTTTGGTTCTTATCTGTTGTCTCTTCAGTTGATGCAAATTTGTGCTCAACTTTTCCAGAGGGGAAATGGAGAGATATTTTCTGGGATTATCTGAGGATCTTGAACTTGACTATTTTAAAGAGTCATGGTAGACACCAATCTGGGTTGTGTTTAGGATGGGGCTTGGGGGATGGTTTCTTTGTTCTCTTTTGGCCTACATCTTCTAACAACCCATTTGTTTAGGGGGTTTTATGCTGCTTAGAGTGAGCCGAGAATGTGCTCAAGCACATAATTTTAGCCTATTTTTCAGGTTTACATGAAAAATATAACAGTCTTCTGAAACCCCTCTAGCTTCTAGCTTTCAAGAGGCTGGTCAGGAATGCACTGACCGAGAGACTTCCCTCAAAATTAATTTATAAACACGCTAGAACTTTCCTCAGCTTAATTTTGAGAAAAAGATCTCTCTCATGGCATTTTCAAGTGTTATGGTAGATGGAAATAATGAGGAAACTATGGCACCTTGAACAGAGTGAGAGGTTTAGAGTTGTATAGACTTAGTACAAATTTTGACTCTGTCATTAATTACCTGTTCTGTCATGAGTGAGTTACTTAACATTTCCTGAGCCTCAGTTTCAGCATCTGTACAATGAGGATTCTATTTATTTCATACGGTTGTGGAGACTTGAGCAACAGAATGTGAAAACATCTGTCAGTGCCTGGTGTATTTTGGACATTCTGTAAATCTTAGCAGCCCATTTCCCTGTTCTGGGGGTAAAGCCACAGGACTTTTTTGGGCAAATAGTTGACATACTTGGTGCCAAAAGGAAATTTAACTCATGCCATGACACGTTTTTTTGTATAAGGATGGGATTCTGGAAACATGATAATTTTTTCCTTTGGCCATATGGATTAGCAAAGGCTTTTGAAAACTACAGAAAGACTAATTTGTTGCCTCTGGATGTGTGTGTTATTTTGGGCTGTTAATATACCTGACTGCTTGTTTCAAGGACTGGAACCTTTTCTTTTACCTTTAAAATTCCTGCATTTTCATGTGCTCATTCAGCTGGGATTTGTATTTCATAGAACTGGTAGTATTGGAGGTAGAGGAGATACTCTGATATCATATCTCTCTCTCTGTCTGTCTCTCTCCTCCACTGAAGAAGAAAAGACAAAATTTAGAGAATCTGAGACTTGCTCAAAGTCGTGTAGCTAGTTAGCGATAAAGCTGGAATTGCACCAGATTTGATTTCCATGACATTGCCTTAGCCTGGTGGTTCTCAAACCATGGTTATTGGACCAGCAACATCCCTTGGGAATTTGTTAGATATGCAAATTCATGAGATCCCCATTCCTTTATCAGAAATTTTAATATGCTGTGTAGGGTGATTCTGATGCCTGCTAAAACTTGGGAACCACTACTGTGATCTTTATTGGGCAGGGAGATGGGAGACTACAGGTAGATTTGCTGAATTTCATGGGCAACACTAGGTTTTCATTTTACTTTATTGTTCTGCCATTTAGATGTCTCCTCTTAAAACATTTTAACTTGCAGTGATGGCTTCGTTAGACTTGTGCATGATTGTTGCTGGGACAGTTAGGTGGAACTAATACTTGTTGCTTGTTGATTCCCTGCTACCAAGTACTGGTTCTGAAATTTGAGTATTCATTAAAAACAAATAGAGATTTCTGTGTCTCACTCCTGGAAATTCTGACTCAGTGGGGTAAGGATTAGGAATGTTCAATTTTTGAAAGCCCTGCAGGTGATTTTTTTTCTACCTTTTTTAAATTATAATTTTTATTTTCTTTACTGTTCTTTTAAGACATCCTGTTATAGCATCTGCAGGTGATTTTGATGCCCAGCCATGTTTGGGGAAAAAAGTTTGGGTTCTGAGTGAAAACAGAAAATGTAATGACATGGAAAGGAAGTCGGGGGATAAGAAAAGCTCCATGGCCAGCCATGGTGGCTCACGCCTGTAATTCCAGCACATTGGGAGGCTGAGATGGGCAGATGGCTTGGGCTCACGAGTTTGAGACCAGCCTAAGCAACATGGCAAAACCCCATCTCAGAAACAAAGAATAGATCACAAATGAAACTCTGTGGGTTTTCATAAGTGGAAAGTTGGCTTTCGTTGTTCTGTTTTTGGGTGCTTAGTGGGCAGGAGTTATCTAAAAGTTGTAATGCGGACCCTCAAAGTTGAAAGTAGATTGAAATCCATTATTTTACAAGGTGGCCTTACTATTTATAGTTTGACTGTAGGTATGGCAGTGAGAGATAAAATTACTTTTTCTTGCTTTGCAAAACGCCAAATGTCTTTGAAATTAAGAGTAAAAGGGGTTTAAAATATGTACTGCTTTATAAAGCAGGAAAACCCTACTGGCACATTTTGGGTGTTTACAGAAATGGGTATTCCATGGAAGAGAAAGTGGTAACCTATGTTTTGTCATCATTTGTTTAATCACTGAAAATATATTAACAGGCCAGGCACGGTAGCTCATGCCTGTAATTCCAGTGCTTTGGCAGGCTGAGGTGGGAGGATTGCTTGAGCCTAGGAGTTTCAGATCAGCCTGGGAAACACAGTGAGACTCCATTTCTACAAATAAAGAAAAAAGAAAAAAAAGTCACGTGTGGTGGCACACCGCTGTGGTCCCAGCTACTTCGGAGGCTAAGGTGGGAGGATAGCTCGAGCCCCAGAGATCAAGGCCGCAGTGAGCTGTGATCACACCCCTGCACTCCAGGCTGAGCAACAGATCAAGACTCTTGTATCAAAAAGAAAAAAATTAAAAAAAAAATATATATATAGATTAACAAAGTAACAGGGAATATAATATTTTCAGGTTGGTCATATGGAGGAAATACTATATCGTGTTACTCAGCTTAATAAAATATAAAACGAAAAATTATTAACTTTGAAAAATTGTAGTCAGATATTTGATAGGGATAGGTCCTGATTTGGATGAATTTGAATCACATCTGACTAAATATTGTGCTTTTTAATACTCTCTTTAAAAACAAAATTAGGCAAATATTCATATGCATTTTATAAAACTATCCTCTTAAAACTAGATTGATAGTAGACATTAATAGGCTTGATGTTGTTTATAATATTTTGCTATATTTTAAGAACCTGCTTTTGTATATTTTCTGTTTTTTAGTGAAGCATTTTAAAAATGCCCCCCTCCCACAACTGCAGGAATAAACCTAACAGGTTTTGACCAAAATTACTCTCATTTTGAATTTCTTGAAACTGGGTATGGAAATTAGACATTAAAAAAATCTTTATTTTTAAGCACGGTTTCTTGGTCAGCAGCTTCTGTATTATGGGGAGAACACAAGAAGGGGCCTTCTTGACACTCAAGAAATGCTCTTTTTCCATCTACAAATAAGAAGACACTCTTCGTGGCATTTTTGTTTTGTGGGCCCTGAATGAAAACGTATTATGATCAGTTTTAAAAATTGCTGCCCCTTTAATATCTGAATATATTCGTGGCTAGTGAAGCACATGCATCTGTCAGATCATGGGTGAGAATTCACTTTTCTTTTTGCGATTTCTCCAGCCACAAGGACAAATTTAGTTTTGCACAGCAGTTTGACACCTCTAGAAGCCTGAGGTGAGCCTTGGTGCACCTCTAGCAGCTGCATAGGCTCAAGAGGACCTCTTGAGGTCTTCCGTTTTTGATTTGGTTACCCCTCCTTAGGGAAAGGCCAAGAGACTCAGCACTTCCTCCCCAAGTGAGTTTCCTTAGTAACGTCAGCCTTCTCTAATGCTGGCCAAGGGTGTCTTTGCTGGGCTGTTTTCCCTCCAAAATAGACTCACTGGGGTATAGAATTTTTTTTTACGTGAAGGGTATAGAATTATTTTCAGAATAGCAGCAGGGTAATTAGGCTCATTGTTGACATGTCATTGAAGTCTCCATGTGAAAAAAATTGCTCCTCCCTCTTTGAGCACTCTGAGTACTCTTACCCTCTTATCTCAACGTGCTCTTTAGAAATACCAGCAGATAATCTGGGAGAAGGCCGCCATAGCCATGCACAGAGTGGGGAGAATGAGGAGATCTTTGCTGAATGTCTTTTAGTTGTTTGAGTTGGAGATAAATGCAGAATGACCTCCATTTTGCCCTAAGAACCTGACCTTCTTGTCACTTTGTGTAACATTAATTTTCTAATGAGTTCTGGTCAGTTTGTAAAAAGATTTTTTTTTCTAGTGTCTCAGCTGTTGGTTTGACTTTTGTATTTTCATTGGTAAAATATGTATGTCTTTGCTGTGAGCAGAGAGAAACGGATTAATAAAAACCACTGAACCAGCATTGGGTATGTAATTAATTAACACCACCAGAAAAGCTGGTTCATGGTTGTGTGTAAATTTATTTCCAAACATCTAAAAAATGTTTAGAGTTATCTTATTCAGTTGTCTCACTTCTAAGGGATAGGTTAGGAAGCTGTAACATATATGTATGCACAGAACCTGTTGAACAATGATTCTCAAACTTTACTTTTCATGAAAATCATCTGGAAGGCTTATTAAAATGTAGATTGCTAGACCTCATCCATAGTTTCTGATTCAGTATGCCTGGGCGGGGCCTTAAAATTTGCATTTCTCATGTGGCCCCAGGCATTGCTGATGCTGCTAGTCCAAGGACCTTACTCTGAGAATCAGTTTTAGGATGTAGATCTTATGTTCCTCTTTGCCAAGGGCAAATGAACTGAATTGTATAGCCTTCCTTTTCTTTTATAAGAAGCATTGCCTTTTCTAAGTAGACATCCACAAAATATTTATATACTGTATCCATGGTGCCATGCACTGAGCTAGGTGCACTGGGGATAAATAAAATGATCTCTGCCTTGGGGAACTCACAGTTGAGAGAGGATTAAAATAAGAAACCCACCAATCGCGATCCAATATGAGAAGTGCTGTGGTGATGTCAGGGGTAGGCTTTCTAGATTTGCTATGAGGTGCAGTCTGAGCTTTTTCTCAGACTGTCTTAGCTTTATACCTACAGAAATAAGTGAAAGAAAATGAATGTTCTGCAGCTTAGGATTTTGTTAATGCTCAGATCAGTTTCCTCTCGTCCTTGACTTTGGGCATCCCAAGCTCTGTATTCAGATACTCCTGAACTGGCATTGTCAGCTCTCTATCCCAGCTTTTGTGGAAGAGTCCTTCCTCCATTTTTAAATTACAATTTCAGACACTGTCCACTGTGGCAGCAAGTTAAGTGATCTTGGCTGAACTAATTTATGAGACAGCTTCAAAAATTCATGAGGTACCATGGGAACTTTCTGTAGTGGATCAGCATGCCGCTTTTCCTTCACTTCTTCAAGTAGATCAGATGTTTTGTGATAACATAGCAGTTTATAGTGGAGCCTTCTAGATTATGGCTCTGCTGATGAAGACACTAAGACAGACCTGAAGACAAAGAGAAGGGAGAACAGGATATTACTTTTAGAAGCTCCTGTTATCCTAAGCTTGAGCAGGGACTTTGGGTAAAATACATCTGTGTATAACTCTGTTTATACATAGAACTCTCTAGGGCAAGTTTTTCTCCAGTGGTGATCTCATATGGAGTGTCTTGGGCCATTAATAATGGTCCCATAATTTTAAGCACAATAGAATGTTAGGTGTGTATATGTGAAAAATTGAGTGACGTAGTAGTTGTCCCTCCTCTCTTTGTGAAAACCTGTAGACAGGAACAAAGGATGTGGCCAAAACCAGTGACAGGTTATGGTGCTTTCCCTATTTTATTGATTACTCATTTCTAGTCTCTGACCTTATTTGCTACTTATTGATCTAGTAGAAAAGCAAATAATTTTCCCTAGATAGTACTTTGTTGAGCTGGGCTTTGATGACTTGTCTACCAAAGGGTTTTTAAAAAGTACTTACCTGCTGAGTGGCAGCCTGTCTACCATTTATTGTTATTATCTGTGAGCCTGGGGGTTCCTTCTTGGTAGGACCACTGATGTCATAGGCTGCCTCTTTATTCTGCCTGCTTTCCTGCAAGATGCCACACATGCCCGTGGTCTGCTTTAATGGCCTCACAGTGCACACAGCCTTAGACTTAACACAAGAAACATATGAGTGATCCCATTGGAGATAATGTGTTGCTGAGTCAATTTGGGTCAGCATCTGCCAACATGTCAAATTTTCACACTAGGTTGTATTTTGAGATTTTTATTCATGCTTTTGGGCTCAGATTTACTCACAAATAAGTTTTGAACTTTTAAGTGCTAAAACTGCTGAGTTCTTGACTATCTGCACTTGGGGAGGGGAAGGTTAAAGATATGGGGTAGGTATGTATGGGAAGGAAACAGTAGCATAGATCATCTAACATAGGAGGGAAGATAGATTTCCCAATGTCATATATAAGTTTGACTATGTATTTTTTCTTATGTTTACATTTTCCTGTTTATGATTATACTCTTTTGGTTCATATTAAATTGGTGTTTATCTCCTAGGATTATATATGACGAGGTGTGTCATAGGAAGAATAGAAAAAGAATTTGGAGACTGGTCACTTATAATTCTTGAATAATATAACTATGTAGAGTTAAAAGCAAAGATTGATCCTGTCATTTGTGGGATTGATGGGCATTTTTGCTGCTATCTTATTATTGTTCATTTCTGAGTAGGTAATATTTCATATGATCCCAAAAGCAAAATTGTATTATGAAGTATATAGAGGAATGTCTCACTCTCATCCCTGGACCTATGTGCCCCATTCTTCAGGCTTTTATAACTACTTTATTAGTCTCTATCACATCTTTTGTAATTTCTCAAATGAATTATGTGTATACTCTCCTATTTGTGTATGCTCTCACTTTTTCTGCCCTTTGTTATACAATATTTAGCATACTATAAGCACTCTTTTGCATCCTGCTGTTTTGTAGTTACCAATATATCTTGGAGATCATTCCATCTCACTACAGAGAGAGCTTCCTTATTCCTTTTTATAGCTGCTTAATATTTCATTGTATAGCTGTACCATAATTTACTTAACCTGTCTGACACTTGGGTTATTTACAGTCTCTTGCTTTTACAAGTGATGCTGCAGTGATAATGTTTTTTGTTTTTGTTTCCCAAGACAGAATCTCCCTCTGTTGCCCAGGCTGGAGTGCAGTGGCACAATCTCAGCTCACTGCAACCTCTGCCTCTCAGGTTCAAGCAATTCTTCTGCCTCAGCCTCCTGAGTAGCTGGAATTACAGGTGCCTGCCACCACACCTGGCTAATTTTTGTATTTTTAGTAGAGACGGGGTTTCGCCATGTTGGCCAGGCTGGTCTCAGACTCCTGACCTCAAGTGATCTGCCCGCCTCGGCCTCCCAAAGTGCTGGGATTACAGGCATACAGTGAATAATCTTGATCATATGGCACTTCATTCTGGGTGTGTGTTCAATTGTAGGATAAATTCCTAGAAGTGAAATTGTTACAGTGAATGTGCATTTGTAATTTTGATAGTCACTGCTAAATCCCTCTATAGAGGTTGTACCAATTTATATTCCCATCTGTTTAAGAGTAGAGATTTCCCCACAGTGTTGTCAACAGGGTGGTGGTGTTAAACTTTTGAATTTTTGCCAATCTGATAGGAGAAAATTGGTATCTCAAAGTGGTTTCAATTTGCATTTCTTATTATGAGTAATGTTGAGCATTATTTACTATGTCCAAGATCTGATAGTATTTTCTTTTGTGTCATCAACAGTCTGGTTATATTCCTTTCCTGTTTTTTCTATTTGATTATTGCTATTTTTTTAATTTTTAAAATAAGCTATTTTGGAATAGTTACAGACTTACCGAAAAGTTACAAAGATGACGGGAATTTGTTTTTTTTCTTTTCTTATGCCCTCATTAGCTCTGTTAATTAGGTTAGATGGTTTGAGGAAGGACAGGTCTCCTGGAATTCTGGGGCTTGTCATAGGTATGTCAGCCCAAAGAAGGATGCACATCCAATTCACGACTCCTGGCTGCCTCTGGGGATTTTCCATATGGAGTGACAGACTTGGGAAATTCTGCTGAGCTTCTGACTAGCCTCCATTATGAGGCATATAATTCAGAGCCCATCTTCCATTATTCTTCTTTTACTAGTATCAATTATTAACTAGAAAGGTTATTGAAGTGAAAACCTTGCCTCAAGTTTGTATTTCTTGAGATTTACTTCCAATAATAAATGTGGTTTTCAAGTGACTGAATCTTTCATAGACCAAGTTTTGAGACCATTAAATATTTGGTGGTTTTGCGTCCTCTCTGCCTCACATGCTAATTGAGAGGATGAGTAGCTATAATTTTTCTGGAGCTTCAGGCTGTCATTCTGTCCTGTTAATTGGTTCTTGGAGTAAGGCGCTAAAATGTGGAGGCAGAAATGCTTTCCCAGATAGAGACATGCCTTGAAGCTTTGTGTCCTGTAAGGGTCCACCTAGCCTGGAAGTTAAGAATACTGGCTCTGGAATAAAACCTTGTGGATTCAGATTCCTACTTTGTCACTGCTAGATGTGTCACCTCGGACAAGTTACCTAACCTCTTTGTGCCTCACTCTCCCTGTTTATAAAATAGGGATTATAACAGTACCTACCTCATCTAGTAGTTGTGAAGATTAAATGTGATGAGACATGTAAAGCGCTTGGTACAGGCCTAGAACATTGTAAGTGCTCAATAAATACTGGCCAAAAAGTAGTACAGGGCAGTGGTTTCAGAGGCCATGCAATAAAATAGTAGGTTATGTTGCGTTTGACTTTTGTTGATTAACCTTTCTTCTTCCTCTATTCTTTACCTTGTGAGGCACTTAACCTACTAACTGAAATGCCATTCATTCAGCCAGTATTTGAGTGCTCAGCAAGTGCCAGACTCTAAACAAGATGATGTGTAAGATGCTGCAAGGAGCCCTCATCCCTTGCAGCCTGAGCACAGGTGCCTATAAACGCAAGGCTGATTGTCATCATTGCCATCCCCAGTATACTTTGAGAATACAAAAGAATGTAAGGTCACTCTCTTTTGACTGGGGTGACAAGGACATGCATTGTGAAATGGGGAACTGTTAGAACTGGGAGCCATTCGTAAGTGAAATAAGGGTAAGAGGGATATTATAAGCATTGATGCTAATTAGCATTTCTATAGCATTTTGCAGTTTGGGAAACATGTATTTTATCTCAGTCTCATAAAAGAGCTCTGAGGTTTTATTATCTCCAGTTTACAACTGAAGAGATGGGGAGTCAAATAGGTTATCTGATTTTCCCAATGCCATACAGCTCCTTGGTGGTGGAGTTGGGGTTTGAGTCCAGGTCTCCTGACTCTGAATCTCCAGGTGCTTCCCTCTGGTCTCTTGAGTGAAATAACTGGTACTAGCAAGAAAGAGAAGAGTATGTCGGCAAAAGAGAAACCTGGAATAGTTGCCAATTGTCCCTAGGTTCAGATCGCATACTTCTAGGGCATCAGAGCTAGAAGGAACATGAGATCAGTGCATCCTCTATT
This sequence comes from Hylobates moloch, assembly GCF_009828535.3. Taxonomy (NCBI): domain Eukaryota; kingdom Metazoa; phylum Chordata; class Mammalia; order Primates; family Hylobatidae; genus Hylobates; species Hylobates moloch. The sequence goes on along the minus strand of NW_026652276.1, from coordinate 108,750,012 downwards.
TGACTAATGAAAACATTGATGTGCTTGTGAGGGACTTCGAGAGGCCAATGTGGTGCTGGAAGCAGCTCAATGGAGAGGGTAGACAGTTCCCCTTGGATGCTCATGGGTGGTCTTCTGGGGATTGATTAGTTGCTGGTAAGGAAGGAGCTCATTTTGGGGAAAGTAGGTACATAGATTCGTAGAGGGAAAACCTGTGTTCAGAAGCAGGCAGTTTTTCTGCAATATTTTCTTGGGAAACACAAATAAAAGGGCCGTAGTTTAGTATTCAGATGTGGTTCTGGTTGTGCAAGGATAAGGAGAAAAGGCAGAGGCAGGGTGAGAAGGAAGGAAAATGAGTGAGTGATTTGAAAGAAAGTCAGTGAGAAGTCTGTGAAAGGTACATACTTAGGGTCTGTAAGGCAGTAATTTGAAATCCGGGATACTTAGTATATATATAGGAAGACTTCGTAGTAGTTCTCTGACTGGAAGAGGACTGGGCTGCCTTTGGTGTGTGTGAACTTCCATCATGGGAGCAGTGGTTACTACATGCTATTTCTAAGAATTACACTTGTGGGGTGATTTCTACTTTGGGTAGGAGGTTATTCTGGGCGGAGCTAGTGTGGATCAGCAACATCACCACCTGGGATCTTGCAGATCTGGGGACTCCTACCCTAGACTTACTGAATCAGAATCTCCAGTGGGTGCAGTTCAAGAATGTGTGTTTTAACAAGATCTCCAGTCATTGGTCTGCATGTTCAATGTTTGGAAGCATTGCTCTAGTGCACAGGCTCTCCAAGATCCTCCTTTGGGTTCTCGGCTTATGTGATTAACATGCCATTCACCAAACATTTATTGAATTTCACTTATGTAGGCACAGCACAAAGCCAACCCTAGCATGGATCCTACCTCTCCAGGAACTTGCATTCTAGTTGAGGAGACAGGATTGTTTACAAGTAACTATTAGGTTGGTGCAAAAGTAAGTGAAGTTTTGCCATTACTTTCAATGGCAATTTCAATGGCAAAAACCATGCTTACTTTTGCACCAACAGTATAAAGACAGTGTTAAAGGCTAGTACAGGAGGCGCAGAGAATGCCTGTGAAAGTGGAGGGTGGACGTTTTCATAGGTGTGTGCAGGGGCAGGTGGAATGCACGGTAGGGGGAATCATTACTTCCGTGCAGGACTCCTGAGTAATTTAAATCTGTGGTTTGCTGCTGTGCAAGCCCAGAGGCCTGTCTACAACTTGTTTAGCCTCCCTCAGCCCTTGACTGGGTCCACTTTATTGGCCTGATAAGTAGTTTAAAAATTGGCAGAGTTATGAAGGTGACTCGTGGAAGGATATACTCAGCATCTCCTTTTGGATCTCCTCACACCTGCATTGCTTCTTCTTAAATGCCTGAATATCCACCACTTTGTAAAAGAAAAAAATTGATTTGTCACTGAATTTCCATGCCTCAGCCTGAGAGAAATGTAAATGTTGTACTGGCCTTTAGTACTCTGCCTTCAAGCCTAGATTTAGAGCTGATCATTATACTTTTAGAGTAGGCTAGGTATGAAAATAGCAGCAGGTTGAAGAGTCAGAGGAAGCTGTTTGCTCTCATCTGCTGGTTTGGTCAGGGTGGAAGTACGAATATTAATACAGTCCACTTAAACAATAAAATAGCTCCCAGGGAAGAGGAACTATAAACTTTAGTAAATATCAGAGATGTTAAATGCTAAAAATAAAAGCTCTCTGCAGTTGTTTGGCTCTTTAAAGAGATTGTTTATTGGTCAAGAGTGCTAGTCTGTTTGGTCATGTTTTGCTAGCTTTTTAAAATGCATGTATGTAAATGAATTAGAATATAACTTAATTAAGCAGGGCAGGGTTTCTAGAATGTGAAAATAGTAACCTGGCTAGTTAATTTAATTAAGTTCTTGGTCATTTTCTTTTAGAAACAAGTTTCATTTTGGGAGGTCACAGCGTCCTGGCTCCTGTGCTTCTGAGCTGTACCTTGACTCCATCTTCTCCTCTCTGTCATCCTTTTCTCTGGCTCTGTCACTTGCATTTGCCCCCTGACTTGTCACCCTGACTTCATTTCCTCTCTCCCAGCTGTTTACTGTGCTATCACAGTGGTCTTTCAGAAATCCCAAACTCTGCTGTTGAACTGGGTTCTAAAAAACCTTCAGAGACTTCATGTTGTCCATAGGTTACACTGTTTTCTAAACTCCTTAGTGTGCCATATTAGGCTCTCTACAGTCTACAGTCTGGCTCTAAAATACAATTTTTTTTTTTTTCGAGAAGGAGTCTCACTCTGTCGCCCAGGCTGGAGTGCAGTGGCGCGATCTCCACTCACTGCAAGCTCCGCCTCCCAAGTTCACACCATTCTCCTGCCTCAGCCTCCCAAGTAGCTGGGACTACAGGTGCCCGCCACCACGCCCAGCTAATTTTTTGTCTTTTTAGTAGAGATGGGGTTTCATCGTGCTAACCAGGATGGTCTTGATCTCCTGACCTTGTGATCCGCTCACCTCAGCCTCCCAAAGTGCTGGGATTACAGGCATGAGCCACCACGCCCAGCCTCTAAAATACTATTATAGCCTAATTTTCAGGCTTACTTTTTCTTGTGGTCCAGGCCACAGGACTATCTGCTATTCTCAGTACAAATAAAATATAACCAGTAGCCACCCTGTAGTGGTAGGGACAATTCAGGTGCCTCGACAAGCATTGTCTGATTACACTATTCAATACAGGATCAAGGAGTTTTGTCATTTGCCCAAGGTCATGTACCTTGTGTTAGAGCTGAGATTCATATTCAGTATTTTGATATTGTGACTCAGTTTCCTGCTTTCATGTCTCTGTGCTTTCCTTGTATGTTTTCTTTCTTTTTTTCTTTTTGAGGCAGGGTCTTGCTCTGTCACCCAGGCTGGAGTACAATGGCACAATCACAACTCACTGCAGCCTCAACCTCCCAGGCTCAAGTGATCCTCTCACCTCAGCCTTCCCAGTAGCTGGGACTACAGGTGCACACCACCATGCTCGGCTAATTTTTGTACTTTTTGTAGAGACAGGGTTTCACCATGTTGCCCACGCTAGTCTCAAACTTGTCAGCTCAAGCTCTCTGCCTGCCTCAGCCTCCCACAGTGTTGGAATTACAGACGTGAGCCATTGTGCCTGGCCTCCTTATGTTTTCTATGCCTAGACTGTCTCCTACCCTTTTTTTCGCAGACTTGGAAATGTATAGGTGTTAGGTATTCCTAACAATGTGCGTCCATAGGTCATCGGGCCTATCTCAATTTAGCCTGATAGTGTAAATACTAGTACTACTACTACCTAGTGCTAGTACTAAGAGCTGATCCCAGATTTTTCTTCATTTCTCCTCCAAATAATAGGCAGTTTATAAGTATTATGGAATGAATGCATGGATGGATGAAAGGATGACTGGATAGATGGATGGTCAGTCCCAGTGGTTGGGTCCGTTTGTGATTTGACCAAGTTCAAGGCTGTAGAATTGCTATGTGGAAAGAATGCATATTATTTCAGTTATATCAAATAGCACCTAGGGACGGCCTGACTGACAGGGAACAAATTGTCAGCCCCTCATTTGGATCCAAGTGGAAATTCATCTGAAGAATTTGGAATGGGCCTATTCATGGGAAATTGCTTATTTTATAAGAGTTTATTTTCTGATTTGTGGCTATATTCGTTGGCTAGGGGCCACTGTAACGAAGACCAGGTGACTTAAACAATAGAAATGTATTTTCTCTCAGCTCTGGAGGCTAGAAGGCTGAGATCAAGGTGTTGGGAGGTTTGGTTTCTTCTGAGGCCAATGTCTTTGGCTTGCAGATGGCTACCTTGCTGTGTCCTTACACGGTCTTCCCTCTAGGTGCACACATCTGTGCAGATTTCGTCTTCCTTTAAAGACAGCCACCATATTGTATTAGAGCCCACCATAAAGACCTCATTTTAACTTAATTACCTCTTTAAAGACTGTCTCTCCAAATACGGTTTCATTCTGAGGTACTGGGGGTTAGGACTTCGATCTACAAATTTTGAGGATACCCCATTCACCTCTACCCAACCCATCCTCTCTGCCTTTTCCCCTTGTTTTCTTTCTTCTGGCAATTTTGTTTCACCCAAGGGCAGTCATGAAGAGAAGTAAAGATAGAGGAAAAGGAAATTTATTTTGGGTGCAGTTCAGGAGGTGTAGCTGCGGTTGGGGACCGGCAGTGGCTGAAGCTATTGGTGGAAATGAGATTTTGATATTGCCTATAGATTAGTATTGTCCTGGCACATTCTGTGCTGGTTTCCTGGACAGCCGAAAGCTGGCTGTGTGTGTTGGAGGGCCCAGGGAATATCTGTTCTGTTAGTAAGTGAGGGGGAAATTGATAATCCTGCAGCCGGCCTTGAGAAGTAAGGAGTCTATCTTTGTCAGCTCTTCCTCCCAGAAGTAGCTCAGAGACTTACTGAGCACGCCTAGGGTAGAGGCCAGGATAGTTGAGTTTTGGATGCTCTGCCTTGGCTAACACCCTGCCTGGCATCTAGCAGATGCTTATGAAATGTTTGTCAAATTGAATTACTTGATTTACTTGACTCAAATATTTTATTCTTCTCCAAACCTTTTGTGAGGAGATTTTTCTCCACCTTTGTTAATTCCCACCCTTCTCTCCAGTTCTCAGTTGTGGCTTATGTCTTTTCTTTCTATTCTCTTTGTAATTATCAGGTAATTTATTAAATGGAGACAAGCTTAACTAGACATTAAATAATTGCAGGTGTGCAGCTGAACTGAGCCGCTGTCCTTTAACTAGGAAATCACAGCTGCTTGCGTTGTATTGTGTGATAAGATCACACTTCACCTCATTTGGTTACAGGATATCTTGCTTATTGTAAGGTAAAAGAATGTTGAAGCTTCTGCTCTAAGCAGTACACAAAGGCTGGTATGTTCCCAGGAAACCAACATAAAAAGTACTTGGAGGTCAGGTCTGGAGCCTTTGCAACCTCTGATGCTTTTCTTTTCTTGGAATTTTTCATTTCCTTTGCCTTTTTCTGTATAGAGAACACCTGAATTACTCCTTAACTTGAGACCTGTTTCTCATTTTAAAATTTTCTTTTGGTCACCTTAACTGTAAAAGCAAGATTTTTCTGTTTCCTTCTAAGAGATTAGCAGTGGGTCCATTGGTTAGCTCTTTCTTTGCTTTCATTATCAGACCTCATCTGCATACTTTTTATACAAATTTGCCCCATTGGTAAGAATTGTAGCTTTTATGAATGTAAATTTTAGTCATAGGTGAAATTGTGATGTCACCAGTCTGTTTTCTTTGGCTAGTTTCATAATTTGTGACTATTGCTAGAGGTAGACACTAGTTAATATAGCAAGTAATAGCTCATTGCGGAACTCAGAGTATGCTGCTAATAAAGGATTGCTTGATTGCTTGAAGGAAGGATATTCAGGTATAAGAAATATTCATCTTTCAATTGCTGTCCAATTTTTTTTTTTTTTTTTTGAGACGGAGTCTTGCTCTGTCGCCCAAGCTGGAGTGCAGTGGCGCGATCTCGGCTCACCGCAAGCTCCACCTCCCTGGTTCACACCATTCTCCTGCCTCAGCCTCCCAAGTAGCTGGGACTACAGGTGCCTGCCACCATGCCCGGCTAATTTTTTGTATTTTTAGTAGAGATGGGGTTTCACCGTGTTAGCCAGGACAAAATTTTTATTAAAAAAAAAGTCATGCTGCCACTTGCCAGCTGTGCAACTTTGGGCATGCCACTGAAATATCTTAATCATTAGATTTATCATCTAGGTAGTTGTGAGGGTTAAATAAATTGAACAAATATTTGAATGAACAATCTTTTGTGCCTTTCTGGATGCTAGGGATATATTTGTGAACAAAGCAGAATAAATTCCTATCCTTCATATATGTTAATCCTGCAATCTGGTTTTGACTGCCAACTGGATGGAGTCCAATTGGTGGGAGAACATGATAGCTACCATTTATGAAAAACTTTTTTAACTGAAATATGTGCCTAATAACACTAACTTTCTTTATTAGGGACATTTTAACCCCATTTGGGCTTTGCAGAGTAGGTCTTAGAGAAAGCCCTTCTCCATACTTGTTCGTTCAGTCGTGTATCACGTACAGCCATCCGTTTTATGGTTTTGGCTGTTGTAAATAAAATGGCTACAGCCTGTGCATCTGGAGTTGTGGTGACTCTTAGTCTTGGGATGCTTGCCTCTTCCTCTGGGTCATTGCTTTATAGGCTGTCTCTGAGGTTCCAGAAGGGGCTCAGAGAATGAGCTCCAACTGACATGTTTGAGCCTTTGAATCTCTTCATGAAAGCTCGGTTTGTTCAAGTAAAATCTGAATGGCTCAGAGAGGACACTATGGTGTTTAGCTTACCAAGCCCAGTCTGATATCACTGGTTTATTATCTACAGAAACACACACAGGAAAAATATTCTAGAGCATCATATTACTCAGCTCCTCTAAATTCTTTTTTCATGGATGATCGAAAGAAAAACCTTTTTGAGTCTCTCTCTTCTTTTTTGTGGATGACTAATAGAAAGAAAAAGACATTGGTAACTTTCAGAAGCATTGTGATAGCATTCTGATGGTGGGATTATGATGTTCAGACGTGGGAGGGTATTAGCAACCAAACATCATTTCCTTTAGGGGACAGGAGGTAGTGGTCATCTGTGAGTCTAGAGCTGTCTTCGAGGGAAATGAGCAGTGGCTCTTGCAAGGACACAGAGATGTCAGGCACCTCTCTCACGCATGCAAGTGCCACATATTATGTCCACAGTATCTGGAGTATTTAACCAGGAATAACACGTAGTCTTTATTATTGGAAGAAATAAATTAGGTCAGAGTTAGCATGCCATCATGTGATGCCAGTTTGTATTCTTTATTTTCTGTACTTGCTTCTAGAGAGGAGGTAAATACTATGAGATAATGAAGAAAGACATGTTTTTGTGACTTTTCTGATTTAGGACACTTTATGTTGTGGAGTTTTTTTGAAGGATGTGGAATTTGGTTGCTTATTGAGAACCTCTTGAGAAAATCAGATTATCTCTGATACACAACTAGTCCTACATTGAGTTTTTTCCATTTATTGCTGTACAGACATGAACATTTATTTTTATTGAAGCTGAGAGAGGGGTGTTACATGGTTGTTTATCAGCTCTGCCAAAAGTAGCTCAGACATCCCTGATGACTCAGCTGATGCCCTTGCTGCCTGATTGGGTGCTTGTGTACTAAGGACTTGTTTCCTTGTTGAGGGCTAGGAATATGTCACAAAGCCCCATTGCTGTGGGGATTGTTGCAATGAGCAGACTTAGCAGAACTGCACAAGGCTGGCTAGAGGCCAGGTTTAGACTACCTTGGAAGAATTGGCTTAAGGGCAAAGGAGAGGTTTAGAAAACTCCTTTCTTCCTCTTTGGTGGCATTAATCTTTGTGAAACCAGACTCAGACTCCTTTTGCACCTTTCCCAGGAATGGGGTAGCATAGCTCTTCTTCCTGTATGAATCACAGGAAGGGACTTTGTATGAGTGCTGTGTGTTCATTGTAAACCGCTGATGCTGCTATCTAGGTGGAGTTAAAGTTGATACCAGCAGAATAAGTTAGCCTGAGCAGGAGGGTCGAGTTCTAAAGTACAGCCAGAAATTTTCACTTCATAGTGTTTCTACTGTAACTTCTCACCCTCAGTGTTGAAAAAGGCACACCTGGCCATTTGCATAATTTGGATACGTTTTAACCCATAAGAGTGCTGTCCTTAAAGATGATGAATAGAGACATTTCTAGCTCTTTGGAAATAAGCACATTTCTGAAACCACCCGTCTGAGTGCACACTTGTGCAGATAAACAGGTACTTTTCTTTATGCTCTGACTCAAGTGGAAAGGGCAAAATAAGAGATTTTCCTTCTCCTGAATCTTTTCACTGTGAGGATTTTGTCCTTTAAATAAAATAAACCAGAACTGTAAACTTTATTATGGGAGGAGTGTGGAGGAGTTAGGAATGAGGCAAAATGCCCTCCCTATTTCTCAGATAACTCTTGCTACCTTCTGAGCAGTGTCTATTTAACAGATTTAATGCATTGCCTCAATAACATCACACGAAACATGTCACTCCTCTTTTTAGTTTCTTGCCTTTAAAAATTTTCTTAAAAATGCCAGAACCTTACCAAGTCACTGAAATAAATTAATCCAAGTATGAAATGATCTTTGAAGTGACTTAACGCAAATGATTCTGACTTTACTACTTGAGAGACTCTTTTTTGAAGGCCAGCCCTTTAAATTGCGGGAAGATCATTTTCTAGCTCCCTATTGTCAAAAAACAAAGCAAAATCAAATTAAATAAGTCCCTTAATTCCTATAAGTAATTTTTAAATTATCTCTTTATATACTTGTGTGCAGCTTGCAACTGAATATCATTGTGAGAGCTACAGTTTGTCAGGGTTTAGATCTTAATTAGCTCATGAGATTGCATCCTTTTGAAGCTGTATACCACAGGTTGTTGGCTAGTTTTCCAAAAGCAATTAAAATGCCCACTGTTATAATTAAGCCTGTTACTGGTTGTATGTTCTAGTTATAAAATATATTTGGCAATTAAGGAAACTGAGATTGAGGCTTTTGGCTTGGCTCTTTGAGATGCAGTAGACTGGCTTCCACCTTGATCTGTTAGGATGACTGGTGCGGATGCCTGGATGATGGGACATGTCTTAGTCCTTGAGTACCTATCTTTATGAGTAAGAGCAACCACAGGTTTTTACAAGAAAGCTAAAGTTAGAGAATGTTACTTATGTCCTCACATATGCCAATTATGTCCTACTTGGTATACAGGAATCAAAACCTAAACTTCTAAGTTGCAGTCTCTTAGCTGAGAAGTCCTTTTTAAAGCAGCATTCCCTTATCTTTAAGAAGATGGCTCGACTCTGACTGTGAACATCTAATCTGTTAAACTAACACCTCCATTGCGCTATTTAAATTTCTGTCTGGTTGTTGAAAAGAAGGTGTGGGAGAAATGTTGCAGGTACATTTGGTTAATGTCTGTTTCTGAACTGTACTGCATTTAGGAGTTGTTAAGCTGTGCGCCCACCATCTCAGAGACAGATTTGTCTGAACTGGCCTGTGGAGGAAGATCTCATTGTCAGGGCTGGTCTCAATGGCAGATACAGTTCTTAGTGGTGTGCTTTGCGTGTTGTGTCTTTTATTCTTCTTTTCCTCCTGCTCACCCTTAGGAATGTTTCCTTTTTGTGCCTTAACACCAGAACCGTATGGTGGCTGAGACCATGGGACAAATGAGTCACTTAGTGGGCAGATAGAAATCAGTATTTAAAGTATGATTGAGGTTTTTGTGTTTACTTTGAATTTAGTACATAGGGAAGAAAACAGCACTTGGCTTATGTGGTTCTATCCCATTGCTTTGCCTGTTTGTGCCCCCATGCAATTAACGTGAAAATGATAGTTTAAGAATGAGCTCATTAACATTTAGAACTGGGTAGGAACAGGGCTTCACAGGATGTTAAAATCAGAGAAAAAGAGAAAAGAGCAGGTGTTTTGTAAATACTATGTAGTTTTGAGAAATAGTAGAAAGGTTGGGTCTTATTTTAAATTTCCTTTTTTCCAGAGTCCCTTTAAAGTTGTGATTAGTGATATACACATTATTTTCTTTATTGGGCAAAATATTAGAATTATTAGAGATACATTTTTCTTGGGAAAACCACTGTGGTTCTCTGGACATTTCTATGTTAACTGTATAATATATTAGTATAGAATAAATTCACAGGCTTGTGGGTCTGAGGACATTTGCTTGTTTCCTTTAAATCAATTTATACAAGCACTTCCTATGCTTCCTTCCTAACAAATTTTCCATAATTTATTTCTGGCCTCGTAAAAATAGAGGGAAAATAACCAATCAAATTATTAGCTCAATTCCTTACATGAGTTCTTCAATTTTTCCTAGGTACCAAATAAAATAAAACCAGTCTTTGTAACAAAGATTATTGGTTCTGAGGAAATGACTATCCACAAAGTGTACATTTGTGTGTAATATGCGGTATGCATTATGTGTGGTATTTTACAGTTAAAATACAACATAATTACCATAAAATAATATATATGAAATGAGTTGTAACAATAAGATAAAATTGACTTTTAAAAATAAACAACCAAGAATAAACACAGCAGAATTCCTAATCAGCCTTACTCATAGGTCAAATTTAGCTTTGATGTCCTTTCCTCCATAAGCCATATTTAGGTATCAATTCAGTATAATACCCCTTCTTTGTGCTCCCATATCGCACTTCATCCTTCCCTCATCATGGCACTTAATGTGCTGTGTTGCTTATTTGGCTGATTCCTTCATTTGGCTATAAACTAGTAGGATATGAGCAGATATGATGACTTTTTTCCCTTTGTCCTCTGAATTCTTTTTTTAAAAATTGAAGTAAAATTGACATGTAATAAACCTTGGATATTTAGTATACAATGTGTTAAGTTTTAACTTAGTGTTATCCATGAAAGCATCTCACAGTGAGAATCATGAACACATTCCCCAAAGTTTCTTCATGCTCCTTTGGAATATTTACTTCTACTTCTCTTCTTTCCTTGTCTTGAGACAACCATTGATCTGGTTTCTATCATTATAGATTAATTGACACTTCCAACAATTACGTGTAAATGAATCTCATATAGTATGTACTGTTTTCTTTTCCTTGGCTTCTTTCACTTAACATAATTAAGATTCATCTACGTTGTAGTGTATATTGATAATTTCCTTTTTATTGCTGAGTAGTATATTCCATTGTATGGATACATCAAAGTTTGTTTATCTATTTTTATATTGCTGAGCATTTGAATAATACCAGCTTTTTGCTGTTATAAATAAAGCTGCTATGAATACTAAGAATACAAGTCTTCGTATGGATATCTACTTTTGTTTCTCTTGGGTGAATATGTAGGGTAGAATGGCTGGGTAAATGGGCAGGTGTATGTTTAACTTTATATGAAACTGCCACAGTTTTCTCAAGTGTTAGTACCATTTTACATTCCCACTAGCAGTGTATGAGAGTTCTAGTTCCTTCACATTTGTGCCAACACTTGATATGGTTGATATTGGTAAGACTTTAGCCATTGTAATAGGCAGTAGTAAAATCTCATTGTGGTTTAAATTTCCCTTTCCCTAATGACTAGATATTGAGCATCTTTTCATGCTTTTGCTGTCCATATATCTTCTTTTGAAAACCATCTGTTCAAATCTTTTGCCCATGAAAAAAACCTTAGTTGTCTGTTTTCTTATTGAGTTTCAAGAGCTTTTGTTTGTTTTTATTGACACATGATTATATGTATTTACAGAGGACTGTGTGATGTTTCAATATATGTGTGCATTGTGTAAAAATTAAATCAGGGTATTTAGCATATCTACCACCTCATACATTTATCGTTTGTGACAACATTGAAAATTCTCTGATTTTGAATACTAAAATATACAACTCATCATTGGTATCAAATTTTGAAATATACAATCCAATATCATTAACTATAGTTACCCTACAGTGCAAGAGAACACCAGAAATTATTCCTCCTATCTATCTGTAATCTTGTACCTGTTGACCAATCTCTCTTATGTTTCCCTGCTTTCCCTTCCCAGCCTCAGTAACGACTATTCTGCTTTCAAGAGTTTTTTTTTTTTTGAGACGGAGCGTTGCTCTTCTTGCCCAGGCTGGAGTGCAGTGGTGCAATCTCGGTTCACTGAAATCTCTGCCTCCCAGGTTCAAGAGATCCTCCTGTCTCAGCCTCCTGACTAGCTGGGATTACAGGTATGTGCCACCATGCCCAGCTAATTTTTGTATTTTTAGTAGAGATGCGGCTTCATCATGTTGTGTAAGCTGGTCTTGAACTCCTGACCTCAGGTGATCCACATGCCTCGCCCTCCCAAACTGCTGGGATTACAAGCGTGAACCACCGTGCCCGGCCTCAAGAGTTCTTTATGTGTTCTTAATTGAAGTGTTTTATTAAATGTATGATTTGCAGATGATACTCTTCCAGCCTGTGGTTTGTATTTTCATTGACTTAACGGTGTCTTTTGAATAATAGAGGTTTTAAATTTTGATGAAGTCCTAATACCAGTTTGTTCTTTTATGGGCTGTGCTTTTGGTCTCATAACTAAGAAATCTTTGCCAATTTAGGGTTACAAAGTTTCTTCTAGAAGTTTTGCCATGTTAGGTTTTACATTTAGGTCTATGATTCATTTTGAATTAATTTTTGTATATGGATTGAATTTTTTTTTTTGAGATGGGGTTTTGCTCTGCTACCAAGTCTGGAGTGTGCAGTGGTATGATCACAGCTCACTGCAGCCTTGACCTCCTGGGTTCAAGTGATCCTCCCACATCATCCCCTCAAGCTGTAGCTGGGACTACAGGCATGCACCAACACACCCAGCCAATTGGGCGTGCATGTGTGTGTGTGTGTGTGTGTGTGTGTGTGTGTGTAGAGACCAAGTCTCCCTATGTTGCCTGGGCTGGTCTCAAACTCCTAGTCTCAATCGATCCTCCTGCCTCAGCCTCCCAAAGTATTGAGATTACAGGTATGAGCCACTACACCCAGTCTAAATTTTTTTTCATATAGATGTCTAATTATGTCAGCATCATTTGTTGAAAAGACTATCCTTTTCCATTGAATTGCCTTTCTGCCTTTGTCAAAAATTAGTTGTCTGTATATGTGTGATCTATGTAAAAATTCCTTATTCTGTTCCATTGGTCAGTGTGTCTGTCCCTTCCCAAATACCCCACAGTTTTGATTACTGAAGCTTTATATTAAATCCTAAAATTGAACAGCGTGAGACTTTCAACTTTGCTGTTTTTCATCCTTCTTTTAACTCTTCTACTGGTTCCTTTACCTTTCCATAGAAATTTTAGAATCAGCTTTTCTGTATCCACAAAAATGTCCTTCTGGGATCCTGATTGAAATTAAATTCAATTTATATACCAGTTTGGGGAGAATTGTTTATTATGTTGAGTCTTCTAATTCACAGTCATTCTCCATTTATTTTGGTCTTTCTGTAAATTTTTTGGCAGTATTCTTGTAGTCAGTATTCAGCATACTTTTTATATATATATTATATTTACTCTTTTTATGTAACTTTAATTCAAAAGGTACATAGACTCTCCCTTAGTGCTGTTCTTAAGACATGTTTATATGACATCTTTCCATTAGTATCTTTGGTCGTGTTCCTGCAGTATCCTCAGGATACTGCTTAACTTACCATTGCTTAACTCACCTTTGCAGCCAAGTTTCATTTTGAGTCAAATTTACCAGAGGAGGTCATTTACCACCTGAGAAATCCCTCACTTAGTTTTAACAGAAATAAATAACTTTAAAACAATTGATACAGCTCCTTCTTTGGCTTATATAATTTTCTTCAGGCATAAGCAAAAAAAATAAAAAAAAAGGGAAAAGTGATTTCAAACATGTTCAGAGTAACTGTAATCCGGCTGTGGTTGCAAGAAGAATTTTGAGTGGTTAAAGAGCTGACTGACCATGTTGGTGGCTCTTGAAACACTATCAGCTTTTCTTAACTAGAAGGCAATCAAGGACATACTTGAGATCGGGAACAGATATTTCATAGGCCACTGGAGTGCTGCAGTGGAAGGATTCCCTGCAGATCCTTGGTTCACAGACAGGGAAGGTGAAGCCTGAGGAGACTTGGTTACTTGATTTCCTTGGAGGATCATCTGCTCAGTGAACTCTTCCTGAAAACTAGCCCTGTTCCCATCAGAAGCTGCAGAGACATAGTACTTCCCATTCAGCAGGTTACATGGAGTCAGGGTAGGCAGTCAAAATGGAGAGATGAGGGATTGGTGTTGGGTAATGAGAGCAAGGGATGGTCATAGAACTCAGAGATGATAATGTGACCAGCAGGATCATTATGCAAATTTCCCAAGAGGCACAAATGTGGATGATGATTGCTTTCATAAGCTAGTGGAGTTAATTTCTGTCAGACACTATTCTAAGTGATTTTGTATATGAACTCATTTAATTTTCTCAACAACCTTGGAAGGTATAGGTACCGTAATTATTTCATTTTGTGAATGAGCAGAAATTAAGCACAGAGGTGCCAGAGATCTTTTCTCGTAGGTGATGAAGGTAGGAGAGGAACCCAGGCAGTCTGGCTCTAGAGCACAGACTCTTAACCACTGCACTGTCTGACTGATGGCAAAGAGCATGTCTATTAAGAAAGCCCATGGGGAAATGGTCGCCAAATCCCTTTCTAATTCTTGGGGACCCTGAGTTTCAGGATTTTTTTTGGTTTTAGAAATAAGGGAAACTCCTGTCAATGATAAGATTGACATTTTTTCATTTTTGAAGTTCTAAATGTAAAGCTCTTTGAAATGTATAGGTTTTCAGATACTCTGTGTGTGTGTGTGTGTTTGTGTGTGTGTATAAGTTCAACTCCTTTAAAAGCCCCATCTCTGTCACAATCGCATTTTTTTTTTCACACTGCATTCCACCCTACTAACACTCAGAGCTTAGATTAGGGAGGTGACTAGGATACTGTTAATTAAAACTATATGACCTGATTAGACAAATTAAGAGAAATTTTCGATAGGGAAAAGAAGCAGGACAAGGACTGAACTTCTGAGAGATAGTAAAAAATCAAGGTGTTTTTCTTATTCTCAGTCACTTCACATTTTACTTCTGACCCTAGATGTGTGGTGGATTTTCCCCACACACCAAGCTGTTCTGCAGAAGACATCAATTAATTAGCTGAACTCATTCAATTTAATTTTGACTCTATGTACCAGGCATTCTGATACTATCTGCCTGGAGATAGTGTCAGATCTCACAATCTCAGGGCTCAGTCCTACACAACTGCCCCCGACTTCAGACACAATTGCAAGTTCCAGGTGATGTGTACTTCTGACCAACCAGCTATTAATCGGGGTTCTCATGACCCCCTCCTCAGGTTTGATTAATTTGCTGGAGTGACTCAGAGAACCTGGGGGGAAAAATTTGCTTATGTTTCCCCACTTATTATTAAGAATATTACAAAGGATACAGATATGAACAGCCAAATGGAAGAGATGCATAGGGCGAGATAGGAGAGAAGGGGAGTGAGTGGACTTCTATGCCTTCCATGGACTTGTCACCCTTCTGGAAACTGCACGTGTTTAGCTCTTGTGAAGCTCATTTAAACCCTGTCCTTTTGGGTTTTTATGGAAAATTTATTACAGAGGCAGGATTGATTACATCATTGGCCATTAGTGACTGATTCAACCTTTAGCCTCCTCTCTTATTTGTTTTAAATGTTTGTTTCCAAAGTTTTTTTTTCTCCCCTTTGAGGAGGACAGATTCAGGTTTACATCAAAATGGAATTAAACGTGCCTTTGATTTGGAATGGGGCAACAAGAGCCGCCTGCATGGCAGTGTATATTTATTTATGTGGGGTCAGGTAAAAGCACTTTTAAAATAAGCAAGTATTAGAGATCAGAGGTTATGGAGCAGCTGCTGGCTCTGGCTGACAAAGCATTCCTGGTGGCATTTGCCACCAGCTCTCTGGGTGTGGGCATTAGAGAGTGTGAGAGTTGGCCTGATGGCCTTTGTGTTTGTGGCCCTGTATGGAAACTTTATAGCATTTCAGCTGTTCTAATCTGTGCAGGCACAGAGCCATGGCTGACTATAACTCTTAGGGGAAATGAGGACAGAAAAGTTGAACAGCACTCTGCTTTGTAGAGTATGGAGACCAGAATGAAGGGTGCAGAATGAAAGGAAAAACAATTTTTTTTGATGTATATTGCTTCAGGGTTTCTATTGTTTGGGAAACTATTCCTATAGAAATGACATTTGTGCTTTGTGAAGGGGGTGGAGGTAGATTTTCTGGAGTGATTCCTTATTGAAGGGGGAAAACAAATGATTGGAAAGGCTCTCACTCTGTCTCTGTCATGCATCCCTACACCCCCAATATATGCAGTGTCCTTGTTTTTGTTAAATACAGAAGCTATACAGAGGGCAGTTAGAGTTCATCCACCATTTTACTCATTGGATGAGATTATTAAGGGCTAAGGCCATTTATTGCTTAGCACGAGAATCTTACTGTCCCGGCCAGCAAAGGAGGCCAAAGATTTCGTCTGAACTTCACCGCTTCAATTCAAGCCACCAAAGATTTATTGAGAGTCTACTATGTACCAGGCATAACATATGGCATATAAAGGTTAATTTTAACAATTATGTTGCCGTTTATGTTGTTGGTCTGGATGGAAACCCTGTCTTCTACTAATCCTTACTTTTCCTGTAATACAAAGATTATCATTGATGAAACTTATATTACAGATTATTATTTTAAGCTATTTAGCAAATATTAGACATTTTCTTAGAGAATGGGCATATCAGAAATTTTGGTGGATGTGTTAGTTTCCATTTGCTGCAATAATAAATTACCACAAACGTAGTGACTTAAAAACAACACAGACTTTTATCTTACATTTTTGTAGGCTAGAAGTCCAACATGGATCTCACTGGGCTAAAATCAAGGTGTCAGTGGGGCTGTGTTCCTCGTGGAGGCTCTAGGACAGATTCTATGACCTCGTCTTTTCCAGCATGTGGAGGCTTCCCTGCACTCCTAGGTGTATGGCTCTTCCCTTCATCTTCAAAGCCAGCAACAGCAGATTGAGTCCTTCTTAAAATGCCATCTCTTTGTTTCTCTTTTCCATAGTTACATCTTCCTCTTCTACTTTTAAGAACACTTGATTACATTGAGCCCACCCTGACAATCCAGGATAATCCCCTTATTTTAAGATCTGCTGATTAGCATCCTTAATTCCATCTCCAACCTTAATTCCCCTTTGCTATGTGTAGTAACATATTCACAGGTTCCAGGAATTAAGTGGACATGGACATCTTTGGGGAGCCATTATTTCTACCTATTACAGTAGGGTGGACTTTCCCCAAACTTTGTTCTTTCCCCACTCAAGTGAAATTGTATAATGCCCTCTATTAATTCTTTGCAAAATAAATTGTTACCTATGAATGTGTCTTGTGTGAGTGGTGGGAGGTTTATCACTGCTTAAAGCCTCACTCTTCTGCATTGTGACAAAACCCCAGCCACTTGAGCACTTAATGATTAGTTTTGTACAATCCCAGTGTTCAAGGAAGCTAGAGATCCTCTTGGCCTGCCTGCCCTGCAGGGGTTTTGCAGACACATTGTTACATCTCTTCAAAATGGCTGTCCCACCTTTGCTTACATGGAATGGCCTGCCTTGTCAAATAAACCTTCTTTGAACAGTTCTGTTTTTGTTAGATAGTTCCTGCTTTAATTTGGGGGAAAATATTTCTCTTTGTGGGTTTGTAGAACCTATTGGTTCTTGTTTTACTCTCTGGGGTCATATTGAATAAATCTAATTTCCACTTTCACACTTGAAGCCCTTGAGAATTTTTTTAAAGACAGTTCTCATATCTCCCAAGTATCAGACTTAAAAATCTCAATTTCTTCAACTGGGTCTCACATAAAACTGTCTTGAGACTTCTCTCCATCCTGTTCCTTCTCCTGAGTATGATACAACATGAAGAAGGGGAGGCTGAAGGAAGATTTAATAGGAGGCTTTAAATGCTGGGGGAATTGTCATACAGAAAAAGCTGGTAAGGTCTTTACCTTTACCATGGAAACAAGAAATCACAGGCTCATATGGTGGCTAAGGAGATTGAATTATCAGGAAACCTGTCTTAACCTTATGGATTTGGTGTCAGGAAACCTGTCTTAACCTTGTGGATCGTGCAATGGACTGCCTGCTATGGGAAGTTGAGGGATCTTTTGCCTTAGTGTAAGACAAGTCTTCAAGCTCAGAATTCGTATATTTTGTATAAGAGACGTTGCTTTTAGTTAAATGTTTTGCTTAAAGTATTCTTGTCATTGCTTGTCATCTATGCCTGATGCCTGAATTTCCCTCTTGTGTTGGTTCATTGGATGTAAGGCATCATCATGACTGCTGTTAATCATAGGGGGAAGGAATATGGTTCAGGGCTTTATGAAGGAAGGGAAACAGTGGCATAGCACAGGATAATTAATAGCAAGTGGAGTGACAGTTTGATTCCCTGGTAGGGACCCTGGCATTGTTGAAGGAAAAAAAAAATCACTTTATTCTTTCATAGAGAGAGGCGGCTGTAATTCTGGTTGGATGGAATCCAATTAAAAGGAACTGACATGCAAATTGATGATGAGACAGTGTGAGCATAGAAGTAGTCCAAGAAGAGTTTTGTAAGAAATGGCAGAGAAGAGTCTTAAGTAATTTGGCATGGTAATGTGTGGAAGAAAATGGAAAGCTGATGGGTTGGCTACCTGAACAATTATGTCTGGAATCTCAGCCAGCAGAGAACAGGAGACTGGTTGGTTTGGTAGAGTTGTTAACAAAACTTTCTGGTGTTTTGAGTTGAGGTCTACATTTTAGGAATTATAGTCTTTCATAATAGAATGAATATAAATCAACCCTTGAGGGTTATAGGCTTTCAAATTGGTGGTGGTTAAATATAATATTCCTAAGATTCTATGATGGGAGTCCCAGACTGGCTCCTGGAAGGAAGATCTCATTGTACAGGTGTACTTCACCTGACCTAATGATGTGTTCTCAAAGATTTGTGTGAGAATTGGCTCCTAAATTTAGGATGAAATAGGAGAGCTTGCCATTTCTAGTAATGCTATTATGAATCATTTTCTAAAGTAAAAAATCCTTTTATAACCACAGTCATGCTCAATTTATCTTTTAAGTAAATTCATAAGGCCACATATTAGATTTGCTTAAACCAAAGGTATTTTTCTTTGAAATGAAATAATTGTAGGGGCACGTAACAGTTAAACTTTAGAGTAACGGAGGAAAAATTGGGTAAGATTTTATAAGTCAGTATATTGCTTTTTAGGGAGGAAATTCTGCCTAAGAAGTCAGACAGCTTCGGCCGGGCGCGGTGGCTCACGCTTGTAATCCCAGCACTTTGGGAGGCCGAGGCGGGCGGATCACGAGGTCAGGAGATCGAGACCACAGTGAAACCCCGTCTCTACTAAAAATACAAAAAATTAGCCGGGCGTGGTGGCGGGCGCCTGTAGTCCCAGCCACTCGGAGAGGCTGAGGAAGGAGAATGGCGTGAACCCGGGAGGCGGAGCTTGCAGTGAGCCGAGATCGCGCCACTGCACTCCAGCCTGGGCGACAGCGAGACTCCGTCTCAAAAAAAAAAAAAAAAAAAAAAGTTAGACAGCTTCTGCTGTTATTATGGGAAAAGGAGAAGGCTGCCCAATGTATTTCAGGGAGATTACTAGGATCTCTTGGGAACTGCAGCAGAAATCACTACGAAATATTCTGAGGATAGAGGAAACAGGACAACAGCGTTTACTGTTTTATTCTGAAGAAATAAAGGTGAAATGGAGTTCATCTTGAGAAAGCAGTAAAAGATTGAGAAGCTAAGAAAAGACTTACACAGCAGCAACAAGAAGAAGAGACTGGAGTAGTGGGCAGAGTTTTCAGTTAGCAAGAGACCACCATCCAATTGTTATGCTGGTCAGCAGCAAGGAACATTAACGAAGATTAAGAATGACCAGGGTCAGTTTTTGTTCATCCAGGTTTGAGCAGGGTGTTGCTTATGATGCTACATGCAGTTTTGCCTCCCACAATCTCTCTCTGATCTTTCCCTCCCGATCTGCTCAAGTACTGCAGCAGCAATGCACTCTCTGCTGAAGGCTATCACGTTTACTTTTCACTGTGCCTAGAATGCTCTTAGCCTGAAGCCTCCCTCCTTCACTCGATTCAAGTTGCTGCTAGAAGCTCCCTTATCAGAGAGACCTTTAGTGACCACTCTGTCTGAAGGAGGCAGACACTCTTCCCTTATTCCACTTTTCTTCATAGCACTCATCACCTCACATATGGTTGTTTAATGTTTCCCCAATTTTCTCTGCTAGAAGTAAGTTCTTTGAGAGTTCAGCTTCAGTTTCTTTTGCCCATCAGTATTCCCAGTACCTAATTTATATAAAAATTTGTGGAATGGATTTTTAGGGTATCTCTTGCCTATCACAGTGAGAAGAGCTGAGAATGAAGAATACACGACTCAGTCCTTGTCCTGTGTTATGCAATATATTACATAGTTGTAATAAGTGTAACAGCCTGAGCACAGAGTGCTGTGAGCTTTGAGAAATAAGCTAGAGATGGTCATCACAGAACTGGATCTTGAATGATAAAGAGGAGTTTTGTTCTGTGGTGGAGACAAGGAATGATCTTCTAGGCTATCAAATCAGAGTGAGTGAAGTTGGAGAGATGTAGAAATGAGTTTTGTGTTTGGATGTCATTGAGTGATTTTGATGTGGCTGCTAGAGCACAGGTACATGGGAAAGCATGATAGAGGGGCCTGAGAGGTAGGATTGGGGAGGACATGTGAAACATATGTTGAGATCTGATTGGTAAAGTTATTGATAGGCGTTTGGACCTTGTCTTTTGGGAAGCAGGGAAGTAGCAATATCCAAAAGAGAGTGCTTAAGGATGGATTGGAAGAGGGAAGGTTATAGAGGGGATAGAGAGCAAAGCAGGATGTGACTTTCCCAACCTAGAAATGCATGAGACAGTTTGGGATCCTCACAATGAAGGACAAAAAAAAAAAAAAAATAAAAAGCAATTCTGTTTATGGATGTATAGCAATATATTGTGCATAGGTGGTGGCTATTAGAAGACTACTAGTTTTTGGAACTGTTCCTTTTTTTTTTCTCAATAGTAGTTAAGCTGTGTCATTGGGATACAAAGGGAAGGAGAAGGCTATTTCCATTCTTAGAATAGAAAAATTGGAAAATGCCTTGGCAAATGGAGGTATTCTTATTCTACATTTTTTTTTTTTGAGACGAAGTCTCCCTTTGTCACCCAGGCTGGAGTGTAGTGGAGCCATGTCAGCCCACTGCAACCTCCGCCTTCTGTGCTCAAACGCTACCACACCCAGCTAATTTTTTTTATTTTTATTTTTTAAGAGATGGAAATTTGCTATGTTGCCCAGGCTGGTCTTGAACTCCTGAGCTCAAGTGATCTGCCCACCTCGGCCCCTCCAAAGTGCTGGTATTACAAGTGTGCACCACTGTGCCTGGCCATACCTTATATGTTAAGCAGCTACGTGGCCTTGTGCATTTCATTTAACTGTGTTTCATTTGTCCTTTCATGGAGATAGACTTTGTTGATATCCTTTCATCGTTGATGTGCAGAACAAAGTATGCTGCTTGGGAAATTATAAACATACTTTCATTTGAAATATTGGGTAATATCAGGAGTCCTTTGCTTTAGTAGAAGTAGATCTGGAATTGCTTTTTTTTTTTTTTTTTTTCTTGGAATATGGTAACACCAAAGCATCTGAGCTACTCACACCCATTTCCAGAGGAAAACATGATCATTTCCAGGAGATGGCCTGCAGTTTTTAAAGCAGACGGTGGCTTTTTGCTGCTTGTTTTCTACATGTCAAAACACATCCCATTTCAGCAATTGTGAGCGCTACCATAGAACTGTTCAGAAGCAAGAGGGAGGATTGAATCATGTTGTACGTGCAGCTGCATATTAACCTGCAGGTCATAGCAGTCCCTGATCCAAAGGGCTGTGTGACACTTTATCCCTGTTCTTACTGCCTTCATCATTCACAGCAGCCAGTATAGGACTCTCCCACTTTAGCCTTGATTATTTGGAGTAGCAGAATTGTGGTCTTGTGTATATATAGAATGTTATGTAGGCTACATGATTCTCGGAGACCTTTTTAGGAAGTTTGAGCAACCTTACATATTGGAATTCTTTCCTCTTTTTGAGAAGGAGGGAAGAAATGTATGTTTTATAAGGATTGCTTTGAAATAGATCCATTTTGCAGGGTTTAACTCAAGCAAAGAACAGACTGGCTTAATGGTTAATATTAAGTTACTGGAGTTTGAATGCCTCGGTCCCAATTCGAGCTTCACCATTATTAGCTATGTGACCATTAGCCAGTTTCCTCATTTGTTACGTGATGATAATTACAGGAAGATACTGTATCTTCCCACAGAGTGGTCCTGAGGAATAAATGAGTAAATACATGTAAATCACTTAGACTAAGGACTGGTATTATGGATTCTCTGACTGTTAGCTGTTTTATTCCTGATTTTCTCATAGCCACTGGCATTTCTAAGACTTTGCAAGAACCTCTGGTCAACTTTTCTGCCTGCTATGTTTAACTAGTAGAAGTCAGAAAGTGACTTGGTGGCAGAGTGCTGGAAATGATTCATTGGGTAAGTAATGGACTATTGAGCTTCACACCCCAGTCCACTGGCATCATATAAGAAGCAACTCATTACACTCTAATGGTAGTTTAGTGAAATGGATGAGTAGTCTCAGTCTGCCTCCTCAGGCTGCAACAGAAAGTCAAGCCAAGCAGCCAGGAATGTCTGGGAATCACCTGGAGAGAGGACAGACATCTGCAGCACAGTGGAAGGTGATAGATGAGTGGGACCCAGGAATAAACTACAGAAGTAGTGTGGATTGTGTTGATTCTAGCAAGCAGGAGGGGTCTCCATGGTATTTCTGAGTATAAGCCAAGGAATTGTGTTAATGTGGGGGGAAAAAAATCACCGAACTGGGAGTCAGACTACCTCGGGTGTGACCTTTGCTCTGTCACCAACATTGTGTGTCACATCCCCATAGGGCGAGTCACATTTTCTTTCTAACTCTGTTTCTTTGTCTGTAAAATGATTAAATGATTTCTTGACTCTTTCTTTTCTAGATTCTTTTTAACGATTTCATTAGCTTTTAATAACTGTGTGAGGAAAGGAGAGCAACCTGCTATAGACCTTGGCCTGTGTGAGTCTTTAATTTTGTTTTTTGTTATTTCAAAGAAGTTCTTGTTCAAAAGACCATGAGACATTTCATCATTGGACTTGTTAGGGAGTTGTCTCTTTAATCTCTCATGTTTCCTTTTTTCCCTACAAATGATATCCACAGTACTGCTGTTGTCTTGTGCTCTCTGGATCAGCACTTTTCCAGAGAAATGAAAATACTGCACTTTTAAAGGCACAGAAAGCAAAATTACTGTAGCATCAGGATTCAAGGTTACAGAATTGGTTAACTTTCTGGTTTGTTTTGCTGAGCTGAATGAAAAAGATTTGATCGACTGTTACTGCTTAGGGATAAATATTAATAACCACAAACTCTCTTAGTGATCATTGTCCCCCCTTTTGCAAAGAATTTCAAATTATGATCTAGGACTTAGATTGTGATTGTCAGCTGAATATGGGCGTGAAAAATGTGGAATAACCAGATAAAGGACCCTTAATTGGTTGTAGAGGAACAACTCTTTGGGGGTCCATGTCCAGAGAGGGAATTGGTTCTGGATTATTGATTTGTATCATTATTTTGATTAAGTGTCTAGCAGTTGCTGTAGACCTTTATAACATTATATAATAGAAATGGTATTAGAAAAAAGTCATCAAAGGTAGGATTTTTTTAAAGATAGAAGAACCAAAGTTTTTAATCTTCAGTGCTTCATAGAGAAGAATTTATTAGGTTTGAGAGTTCTCAGTACCAAGTAAATTTTAACTGCAGACTTAAAACATGTGAATACACTCACATATAGTCACCCCCTCCTCTGGCCTGGTTTTGTTCTCTATTCTAGTTGACTTTGCTTTAGGGGAAAGGAGGGAGAGTATTGGTATTAATTTATTTGAAAAATTGGTAGAAGTATATCAAACACTTACTGTATGCCAGGACTTATCATGATAAATAAGAGGTGGACCCCTGTCCTTATGGAGCCCACTTGAATCAAAAAGTAAACATATGATGAGCATGCAGATAGATGGCTGTAAGAATGTGATGGGCGTGCTGTTGTTTCTAGCAGGTTGCCTACCACATAGTGTTAGAGATACACATTAGGTACACAGAAGAGGGTCCATTTGTGGCATAGAGAGAGATTAGAGGAATCTTCATGAAGAAAGTGACATGATGATGATGTTTTGAATGACAGGAAAGAGTATGCAAAAAAAGTCAGGGTTGACATTCCAGGCAGAAAGACTAGTATGGACCAAGACATGTGGACATGGAAATGGTTTGCTCCTCTCGGGGTCCTGAAAGTAATAAGTACAATGAGGCTGGAGAACTGGGCTTGTCTTAAGGGGCTATGGGAAATGAGGGTCAGAGTGTAGGCTCTTATGAAGACTGTCTGGTCAGACTTGAGGGGAAGGTATGCTGGTAAATTGCACTGAAAAATAGTTCCTAGCTGTCCCATATTTCAGCATCTCCTGAAATAGATGTGTACTGTGATGTACAAGTTCCAGGATCCAATCAGTTCATGAGTATCCAGTTAATGTACCTGCAGAATTTGGGCAGCAATATATGTAGGGTGTTGTGTGAAAATGTTGGATATGCACAATTACAATCTTGGCTTGCACAAGAAATCATTGTGATGCAGGAGGGAAGAGTAGAAAAGTTAGATTAACTTATTTTTTTCCCTCTAATGCAGTGCCTCTCAACTTTGTTACAAATTAGAATTACCTGGGGATCTTTTTTTTTAGGATATTGTTTACATGCAGTGAAATGCACAGATCTTAAGTGTACACATCAATGAATTTTGGCAAATATACATACCCATGTAGCACACATACCCATCAAGTTATAGACCATAGTCAGAACCTGAAAAAATTTTTTAGTTTCCGGTTTGAATCAATTCCTGCCCACCCCTCCCATGTGTAACCACTGTTCTGATTCGTATTAACATAGTTTAGTTTTGCCTGTTCTTGAATTTCATGTGAATGGAATTATACAAGTATGTGCTCTATTGTGTTTGCCTTCTTCTGTTAACATAATGCTTTTGAGATTGTTCTATATTGTTGCATGTCAGTTTTTTTAATTGCTGAATAGTACCCTGTTGTATAGATATACCACAATTTGTTTAATCATTTTCCTGTTGGTAGACATTTAAATTGTTTCAAATTTTTGGCTATTATGAATAAAGCTGTAATGGTCAGTCTTGTACAAGTTTTTTTTTTTTTTTTTTTGGCAGACATAGGTCATGATTTTTTTAAATGTAAGTGCCTAATTGTGGAATTTTGTTATAGGCATATCAGTATATGTTTAACTTTATAAGAAACTGCCAAACAGTTTTCCAAAGTGGTTGTACCATTTTACATTCCCTCCTGCATTGTATGAGAGTTCTTGTTGTTCCATACTGTCAAATATTTGGTGTGATAAGTCTTTTTAATTCTAGCCATTCTAATAGGCATAACATGGTATTTCAGTATGGTTTTAATTTACATTCTAATAGGCATAACATGGTATTTCAGTATGGTTTTAATTTACATTTCTCTGATGATTAATGATGTTGAGCACTGTTTTCTTTTGTGAAGTGTGTGGTCAAGTTTTTTTTTTAACCATTTTCAAGTTGGTTATCTTTATGTTATTGATTTATAGGGCTCTTTATATACTTTGGATACAAGTCCCTTGCCAGATATACATAATATGAGTACTTCTTTCAGTCTGTTACTTGCCTTTTTAGTTCCTAATGGTGTCTTTGGATAAGCAGAAATTTTTAATTTTGATGAAGTATAGTTTATCTTATTTTTCCCTTATCTATTTCGCATCTTTTTTATCCTCACTAAGGAATCTTTTCTTACCCTAGGTTATAGAAATATTCATCTTTGTTTTCTTCTAGAAGCTTTATTTATCTTTTGGTTTATGTTCCATCACAGATTTTTGTGTGTGATGTGAGGTAAGGGTAGAGGTTCATTTTCTCCATACAGTTATCTAGTTGTTCCAGCACTATTTGTTGAAAGACCTTCCTTTTTCAATTGAAGATCTCTGGCACCTTCGTTGAAAATCAGTTGCTTGAAGGCCGGGCACAGTGGTTCACACCTGTAATCCCAGCACTTTGGGAGGATGAGGAGGGTGGATCACGAGGTCAGGAGTTCAAGACCAGCCTGGCCAATATGGTGAAACCTCGTCTCTACTAAAAATACAAGAAGTAGCCGGGTATGGTGGTGGGCGTCTGTAATTCCAGCTACACAGGAGGCTGAGGCAGGAGAATAGCTTGAACCTGGGAGGCAGAGGTTGCAGTGAGCTGAGATCGTGCCACTGCCCTCCAGCCTGGGAGACAGAGTGAGGCTCCATCTCAAAAATAAAAATAAAAAAAAAATAAATAAAAAATCAGTTGCTTGTTTGTGTCTATTTCTGTTTAGGTCTATTTCCAGACTCTCTGTTCTGCTTCACTGATTTATTTGTCTGTCATCCCAATACCACACTGTCTTGTTTATCTAGCTTTATAGTAAGTCTTGAAATGCAGTAGTGTGAATCCTCCCACTTTGTTTTCTTTTCAAGGTTGTTTTTACTATTCTAGGCCCTTTTCTTTTTTATATAAGTTTTAGAATCAAATTGTCCAATTCTGAAAAAGAAAGATAGCTAGGGTACTTTACATTACAAAATCCCTTGATACCGAGACCATACTTCATCCCAATTAAATCAGAATCATTTACAAATGAACAGACTCTGGTTCATTCCCTAGATTCTTCTGAGTGCAGCCAAAATTGAGAACCTGTGTACTAATGGGATTTTAGTGTGGTACACTAAAAAAGATACTGTCGTGGATTGCTGGGATGGAAGCCATCCCAGTGGAATATATGCGTAGGAGCTGACGTGGACCCCTAAATGAAATAAATTGTTGATGCTTATGGAACCAGGATAGCTGAATGAGGAAGAGAAGGAGCAGGAGTGAGAAGCCCTGTGGTCAAGGTAGTAGAGTTCCCTCTCCCTGGGGCACATGGAGCCCCATTGCTGAGGGGCTGCCTTGTGTGGCTCCTATTCCTGATTATTCAGGATATTCCCACCCAACCTGCTGCAGTGTAGCCAACAAACCACCAACTTGAAATCTAGGGAATACTCTTAGTAGAGCGTGTAAATGTACTATTTTAAAGAATAGCTTTCCCCTGGATTAGGGAAATGCTTGTGAAATCTGCATAGTGATGAACAGGGTAGGCACATTCTAGAAGTGCCTGTGTGTGTTTTTTTCTTTTTTTTTTCTTTTTTTTTAATTTAATGTCTTTAGACAAACATTGATTCATCCGTTCTTCCCAAGGGTAGGTAGTTCAGTCAGAAGTGATGTTTTCCTAAAAGGCTTTAAAGAAAAACGGGACAAAAATTTACACTCAAGTAATATGTTCTTTGGGAGCACACAAAGTATGTAGGCTGGTAGGTGCTTGCTTGTGGCTTTTTTTTTTTTTAAACACACATTTTCCTCTTTGAAAAGAGAGGTTGGAACTAGTCAGCTGAGTCCCTCTTTCTGAAATACAAGTTCCCTAAACAGTTGTAGAGAATTAATTTCAGTCAAAGATAGCAGAGCTTTAATCTCAACTTTCTGCTCAGTGTTATGGAAAATCCTTTCTAGAAAATAGCCAGTGTCTACCTGCTATGGGATGTTAAAAAATTCAAATGAACATTGGATTTTTTAGTGTTTTCCTAGTAGAAACAGCATGGAAAATTCTTCAGTGAGCTAGATTTTACAGTGCACACAGAAAGCAAGTATCTATGATACATTTATAATTTTGCGTGTGTCACATGTTGGTTGTACTATTTTCTTATTCCTAATAGAATTGAAATATACCATGTCCAATTCCAAACCTTATTTTTTGTGTGTGTGAAGGGTGAAGCGTTTTAGACAAGAAAGAGCTTTGATATTAGCAACTTTAAACTCATTTATAGGATATATACATATATAATACATATATATGTATGCTCTTTCAAGGCAGAGGAAGAAGGTAGGCAGAGTATGAGAGGAGAGTTGCTTTCCTTTCTCTGCTTATGATTGTATTTAACACATACTCGCATGCACACACATGTTCTTTTAATAGCATTTTTTTTGTAGTGAGAGAAAACTTATCTTAAAGAAGTCTCTAATCTATTATGGAATTAAGAGTTTTAAAATTGTCCCCCAATCCCCCCCCCCCCATTTTTATACTTTTATTTCTGGGATTTGTATGTCATGTGAACATCACTTTTTGGTGGTGTGATTATATTGGAATACCTTTGTATTTTGCTTAACATTAAAAAAGCCATTTCTTACATTGCTATATCATGATAGTAATTTGATGGGAGCATAATAGTACATCAAATTGTGCCATACTTTATATTCTTCTGTTGTAAGTTTTCTATTTTGTGCTGCTAAACCACAAAGAACTTATTTATGCGTAGAATCTCTCTTAATTTCTTCAGTACATCCTCTGTGTAGAACAGTCACAAGGAGCATTTTGTTTTATCCTTATCTGTGTACAGTTTACACTGTATATGATCCTCAGCGATATAGGGTGTGCTTACCTTAAGAATGATCATTATTTATATTTCTAGGGTTAATGATCATTACCTTAAGAATGATCATTATTTATATTTCTATTTATATTACTGGATTTCTTTCATAATTGTATTATTTAAAAAGCTGTTCTTCCCCTTTATTTTTTTTTTGCACAAATTTGAGCCCCGTTTATGTTTCTCTTTTAATGGTTTATGGGTTCAAATTTTTTTTTCTTAACTGGTGTGTTTTTTTGTTGGTTTTGTTTTAATTTTTTTATTTTTTTAGAAACTAGGTCTTCCTAAGTTGTCTGGGTTGGCCTCGAACTCCTGGGCTCAAAGTGATACTCCCACCTCAGCTTTCTGTGTAGCTGGGAGTCCAGGTGTGTGCCACTGCACCTGGCAATATGTAACTCTTTGTAATATTTGTCATATTTTTTCCAAGTTCTTTTTTTATTTTAGTGCCATCGTGCCTGGCAATATGCAACCCTTTGTAATATTTATCATACCTTTTCCAAGTTTGTTCTTTTTTATTTTAATTTTTCATTACAAAGCAGTTTATGAAATTGAGTTTTTTATATTTTCTTCTGTTGCCTTAAGATTAACAAACTTGTCATCCCTTCTGAGATCTAACATCAATTCTGTCCCCGCCTGCCCCCCAATATTTCCTGTGGTTTAATTAAAAACAACTTTTAAAATCTATCTGAGTTTCTGTCGATACATATGCCCTCTCCTTACCTGCTGTGTGCTATGAGGAAAGGTGGGCTAAATCAGGAGCTCGTGTTATTCATGTCTTGGGAGAGGAATAGAAACAGCCAGAACTTCAATCTCAGCTTCCTGTAATGTCTACAAGTCAGTGTTTACTCATCTATAAAGCTGGGATGAGAATAACAAATGTACAGAGAATTTTTTTTAATGCACTTAAGCCTTCTCTTAAGCACTGTTAAGAACTTCAGTTGAAAGTGTTTAAAATACCAAATAGCTGTAACCTTTGATTGTTAATATGTGTGCACCGTCATTTCTTGGATTTTTCTCAATAGCTAGAGACCACATGGGATCTTTGGTGTTTTCCAAAACGAACCACCATGCTATTACCTGCAGACATTAAGGATCTGATTATACAAAGAAACTGTGAGTTGAAGATGTCCATCAGAAATATACTGTTTCAGAGCCAGATCTGAGTACTTGGTGAAGACTTTGGGGACTATATAATAGTAATGATTACTAGAAAAATAAACACTGGCAATACAGATAGTGGTTAAAAAACATGGGCTTTGGGCTGAGCATAGTTGCTCATGCCTATAATCCTGGCACTTTGGGAGGCCAAGGTGGGAGGATCACTTGAACCCGTTTGAGACCAGCCTGGGCAACATGTCGAAATCCTGTCTGTATAAAAAATACAAAAATTAGCCAGGTGTGGTGGTATCCACCTAAAGTTCTAGCTATTTGGGGAGCTGAGGTGGAAGGATCGCTTGAGCCTGGGAGGTTGAGGCTGCAGTGAGCCATGATCATGCCACTGCACTCTAGCCTGGAAGACAGCCCAACCCTGTCTCAAAAACAAAACAAAACAAAACAAAACAAATAAACAAAAAACGTGGGCTTTGACAGAGAGACTTGTTTAACTTAGTTTTGCCACTTAAATGATTTGGGGTGAGTAATTTTAGCTGTCTAAACTCAGTTTCCTCCGCTGTAAAATGGGGATAATATTGATGAGTGGTTTAATTAAGAAAATGTATGTGAAATGTTGAGCATGGTGCCTGACCCATAGCAAATGCTAAGTAAGTAGTAGCTGTTAGTACTTTTATTAACAAGTAACATTTGTATGACATTTATGACCTACAGAACCCTTTCACATGCTGTTTCTTATTTGCGAATCTGAGTGTTTTATACAGAATGGGTTTTTAAATGTTCCATAGGCTTTTTATTCATGGCTTCAAGAGGTTGTTGCCTTTTAGGGACCTGTACAGCTTGTGTATACTCAGTTGGCATTTGTCATGTATCTTCATGCCAGTGTCTTGGTATCTAAATTCTAAAACTGTGTGAACAGAAAGGTTATGTCTTATTCATCTGGGTTGTCACTGGAACAGAGTCAGGAGACATTCCTATTTATTATGTGTGTAATCGTCAGCAAGTCAATCTCTGGCTTGCCAAAGCTGTCCTTTCCTCATCTGTAAAATGGGTAACAAGTTTCTTGTGACGATTACATTACATAGTGCATTAGGAAGCGCTTTGTATAGAAAATTACAAATTTTTTTTTTTTTTTTACCATGCCTCACTAGCCTAGCATCACAGTAGATGCTGTAAGTTAGAGGTTGTTAGGAAGGCTGTGGAGCCAAGTCTTAACTTTAGTGTCATAATACCTTTGTTAAACAATGAAATTCAGTCTTTGGGGGCTAGTTGTCATGCTGGGTGCTATGCCAGGCTAATTAATACTTTGGTACCTTACCTTTAAAGTACTTACTGCTGCTACCTCCCTCCCTCCCCTTTGGTATTCATTATTTATAGTATAAAGCATTTGCTGCTTGCTGTTGTAAAGGTGGGGGATGGGGTGTAGTTACACATAGGTGCTCAGAGCAGGTTCAGTGATTTAACCCTACATGAGGAAGTAAACTTAATCTACATAAAATATGGATTTGGGGGTGTGTGGTCTCTGTGGTCAGTCTGGAGGAGTGTGCGTGAGGTGCGTCAGCCACTAAGCAAACAATGGAGTGCTGGCTCTGTGGACTCTTGGCTGAGTCAGCATCGTTTCCCATGGAATTTCTTTTTCTCATAGCCCACAGGTGTATTTGTGTGTCCTGATATTTCTTCGTTTTTAATTTCCCCCAATTCGATTTCATAAATGATAGTGCAAAGTGTTGGCTATGGTTAATTTCAGTAAATAAGGTCCAAATACAAGGTATCTGTTTCTCTCTGGAGTAAAAATAAAGTCATGTTATGGGGAAAAAAAGCAAAAGCATTTAATAAAAAATCCCTTTGTTCATTTTAGAAAATGGTACCTTTGTTAATTCCCTAAGAGACAATTTATTATATTCTGACACTATCTTTGAATAGTCAAAGAAAGCATGATGTCTCAATTTAAATTTCTTCTTCCTGGCACAGCTTTTATTCTGCAAGGTTTGTGCTTTTAGGAAGAGGGTATTGTTTCTCATAGGAGAGTAGAGTGCCTAGTGGACAGAAAAAGGTAAAGATTGGTATTTCCTTGAACATAGATTGGTGTTTAATTTCTACTTAAGGGTGTCTTTTGAGAAGAACAGAGCCCACTCTGTTTAGCAGCTTGCTTTTTGCTAATCATGTGGTGCGTGGTGTGTTTTCATCTAGTCCATTCCATTAAGTCTTATTTATGCTTTGGGTATATGGATAATTGGCTATGGCTCAGGTGAGGTGCATAGGTGATGTGTCATTTCTCTCCTGAGGGGGTAGAGATGACAGGCTTCTTTTAGATAATCGCTGTCGGTGGCTGGGACCCAGGAACCTTTGATATTCGCCTGTTTAGTCAGTGGGTGGCAAATTTGATGCAAGAACAGAGAGGGAACTGTTTTTAAACTATGTATATAGTCACTATGTGATTAACTCTTTGGTGGCCCTTTAAGTACAGGATAAATTTGCATTAGAATTTAGTGTCTCAGTCTTCGATTATATGAAGTCTGAAAAAGTGATGACCAATTGTCAATATTTTGGTCATATTCCACGAGTGCCCCCTCAGACCATTGGTAGAGATAGGTTTGCAGGTGGTGACCCTGGTGAAATCCTCCTTTGAGAAGGGAGTGTTCAAGGGCATACGTTGGCATCATTTAAGTAGCAGAAGAGAGCACCCCATTGAGGTGGTTTAAAAATGAGATGTTAACTTTCAAATTTTTTTAAATTTTATTTTTTACAATGCCTGTGATGGCTACTACATCGTATAAACAGTATGTAGTGTTAAGGATGTGCCTCACATATAAGCCACCACTAGCATCCTTAGTGTGGGTGTACTGTCCCTTTTCTACCCAAATCCCTGCAAGGTGTTCTGAGACTTTGGTACCAAGGAGTCTCCCAACATTCAACATTGTTAAAACACACTTCCTTATCTTTTTTGAGGTTTTTTTAATAGCAAATCCCAAGCCACTCACCTTTTTCTCGTAGTATTAATGTTCTAAGAGTGGCTATACATTATGTTAAAGTCAGTGCAGTTCTCCACGGGAAGGCTGTTTTTTAAATGAGACTTATTCAACCTCTTTCTGGCTGGTGTTTCATTACCACCAAGGATTTATAATGCATAGCTCTGAGGCAAAGCTGGTAAGAATGCCAGCTTCGCTAATATTTAGAGTCATAAAATTCTGGATATTGGACAAGCTCTTAATTACTCTGAATCCGTCTTTGTCTTAATAAAAGTTGGATTGTACCCACTAAAACAAGATGGCTATGTTTGCATTAATCTCCAAATGTAGGTTAATACCTTTTTAAAAGCTGTCTTCTAGACAAGAGACTTGAAAATTAATTTCCCATTTTCAGCTTAAAATGAAGAGCTCTTCCACGTGTGGAGTTTGAAGGGCTGCCATTTTTCTGATGCTGTAGATTCAAGTGCCAATAATAACTCTCTGTTCTTCTTTAGTTTTTTTTTTTTAGGTAAAGAAGTCTTTCTTTTCTGGTGCTTGGGGACTTGTATTTTTTAAAAATCTGCTTCAAAGTAAATAGATGAAATTTCATTTTCTCAGTGGAGTTTGGATCACTGGGATTGAGGGGCATGAGGAAGGGCTAGACAGATAGTATGAAACCTATTGGATTCATGCTATGGCTGGAGAAATCTGGGCTTTACACATTAGGTTGCTACCAAGCTAGATATTTTGATATATATATATGTATATCCCTGTAATGTTTTAGCATTTGCATGTTGGGTTTTTTTTTTTTTTTCCCATAATGGTAGGTTCTTAACTGACTTTTTCAAATGCAAGGTAAAACTTTCTTTTCTTGTCTCCAGAGTACTGCTGTGTAACCACTTAGTACCACTAATGCCAGGATTCATTTCTGTGCTACAGATGGTCAGTGAGATTATAAAACCTCTGAAAAGATTTTTTATATAATTTGAGGTCTTCTCAGTTGAGAGTTTGTGTCTGACACACTAATTCATTCCTGTTCGCCCCCCGCCCCATTCTCAATGTAAACCATATGGGACATGTATTAAAAAAACAAATTTCAGGCATTTTCTGGAGATTTTAATTCAGTAGTTCTGGGATAGGTTGCAGGAATCTGACTTAAGCACATTTGATATTCAGACAACTCTATTGCATCCTCCAGAAGCTCCAGGATTCTGTATATAATTTGTAGGATATACTTGCGTCTTCTATGTCAAATCTCTTACCCAGTTTAATTATGTGAGATGTCTTAAACAGAGCGTTTTTTCATAAACCTTTATGTAGGATAATACTACTCCTAAAACACTTTATTACATAGTTTTTGGATTGGTAATGGCAAAAGAATGAGAAGGCACCTGAGGAGGCACCAATGTGAGTGATGAAACTGGGGTAGCAGACCTCGTTATGAAAGGAGATGATAACCCTTGTACTGTTTTCAGACACTTGCAGAGTTATCCTATGGAGGAGAAATCACACTTTTAGTGGCCCTGCAGAGCAGACCGGGGACTGATGAATGGATGCTGTGGGGGCTGAACGTAAAGAGAACAGGTTTAACAGAAGGGACCAGCATGCTTTGAGAGATACTACTTTTTACCTTCTAATTATTTTAACCCATAGAACTATATTTTCTCCCAAAGATACCTGTTTTTAGAATATCAGTTAATAAAAAGAATGGGGCTACTTAGGTGGAAGCTGGCTGAGGGGCACAAGCAGATTAAGCCCCTTTTCTCCCCAAAGCTAGCAGTACCCTTAGCCAGAAGCCTTGGGCTCCACAGAAGTGGCCAAAACCACAACTAGAGTGTGGTGAGTTCTGTTCAGTGGAGGTGGCCACACAGCCCCCTGACAAGGAGTCTTGTGAGCTCCATAAGGGCTGGTCCTTATCTGATTTGCTGCTGTAGACGGCCAGTGCAGGGGACCAGCACAGAGGGCAGAGCTTAGTGAAATGTCTGTCAAATGAAAGCTGTGGAGGACATTTGTATCTCACATTCAGTGCTGAATGAGATTTAAAAGTCCTTTCTAACATAAAAAGTCTGTGATCTCTGCTTCCAAGATTAATTCTTAGGTCTCAGTATGGATGGCCCAAGGATATAAGCTTTGTGTCTGCAGGGACTTTGTTTCCTGTAGTGCTGGATTTCCAGTACGTAGACTAGCACCTGATATTAATGGGCACTCAGTGAATATTTGTTGAATACATGCATTTGTTGAAAAAAGTGAAAATTGTTTAAAGTGGTACTTTGTGAACCTTTTTTTCTCTTTTTTCTGTCGTCCTGGAGACTTCTCATTTAACTCCCAGTCTGTCTCGTGATCCATGCCCCATCCTTCCTTCATGCCTCACACCACCTCCTTCCCAATCCATATTTGGCAAAGAGGAATAAAGACACTAAGGATATTGTGGTAAACCAAAGTCATCTCAGAAACACAGTGAAATTCCCTAGGCACATGAATTGGGAAACCTATTGGCTGATTTGCTTTGACTTGGATATTTCCTGTGATTTTCAGCTGGGGTATGCTCCTGTGCTCAGAAGTGAGGATCTGTTGTAGGTTTATGGCCTAGATTAATTGGGATATTTTGTGAAGTCTCTGAAGTGTTATCACTTCATCTTTATCCTTGCCTGCTATTCCGCATGAAAAGCATTTGAATTATTTTAGAGAAGATATAAATTTGCTTGTGTTATCCAGTGTCAGCTTAAAGCTGATTAGCATTTTGCATCACCTTTGCAACTCATAAATCATCCACTTCCCCTCTCAGTGAGCAGGCTGTAAGTCAGCATGGAAGCACCTGCTGCAGCTTCTTGTCCTATGATTTAGAGAACACTCCAGATTCTCTGCAGACCCTTCTGTGGTGTTATTCTCTGGTAAGGCTTCACCTATATGGGAAATGAGTAAAGACTTTTGGTGATTTTTTTTCCCTAGGGAGTTCTTAAGGGTTACCCTGGACAAGAGAGTTCTCAGAAATAGTCTTTAATAAACCTGGTCCAGGAACAGGTTTGGTTCATTTGGCATATTTGTTGTTGTAAAAATTTTGGAGGAAGTTTCCAACATTTAAAGTCCAGGATATTTCACATTAAAAAAAAAACAGATTTAGGGTTATTCCAGGAAAATCAGAACACCTGGCAATGCCAGGCCATGCTCCATGCCTGGCTTCATTTGTTATTGAGAGCAGGAGTGCTCTAGGAAAGGGGTACAGATTTTCCATTTTGCTGTAGACTCTACCCCTCAGTTTTTCCGTGGGGTGAGTCAACTTTACTCAAAGTCTTGCACTGTAGATGCTTGAATTGGTGACATCCTTCTATGTTGTGCAAGTGTATAGATTGTTTTTTTTTGTTTGTTTCTTTTTTGAGTAATATCAACCATTTAACTCAATTGAATAATAACAACAGGCTAACATTTATCAAATGCTGTTAATGTACCAAGTACTGTGCTAAGTGCTTGTAATATGTTTGTTTATATATTCTTTACAATTATACTAATTGTATAGATGAGGAAGAAATAGAGGCAAAGAGAGGTTAGATAACTTGCTCAAGGCCACCTAGCTGGTAAAAGTCGGGCAGAGTCACTGTGGTGTCCTCAGAACCAAGTCCCTGCTTGGGCTAGCATTTTTGCCTAGTCCTGGTTATCTCCAGAACCTGGTCTGCTCCTCATACCCATATCCCATTAGGAACAGTGGGCATCAGTTGCAAAAGTGGATGACAGTAATACACTCCCTAAGTCCCCAACCTGCTCCTGGGAGGAGCAGCCTGCCTTGTTCATGGCAGTCATAGCCACAGAGGGATGTTTGAAAGACAACCCCTTTTACAGTGTCTATTGACTTTCTTCACCCTCTTGTTTTGCTCATCCATCCTGTTGTTCTAGGATGCTTATTTGTCATGCATAAAAGCCTTGTTACAGTGAACCCAAACAAGTCATTGACATTTAAAATTAAATTGCAACAGGTATTGTCAATAGTTAAACTGCTCATTGACAGTGCATTGCTAATTGCATTGAGAGAACATCCTAACTGGGTGTATTCTGCCAAATCAAATCAGAAACATTGGCTGTCTACCAGCAAATTCATTTTGACTTGCACAGAGTTTGGGGATCCACAGATCCCTCACCAATCTCAAAATACTGTGTTTATGGAAACTCTAATGATTTTTTTTTTTTTTTTTTTTTTTTTTTGCTGAGGTTCTTTGCAGAGAAGGGGAATTCTGATCATCTTCACTGACTGCTAAGCCAGGAATCAGAAGCTGTGCCTTTGGAAGGGAGAGAACTACAGATTTGGGGTGGAGTAAAGTTCAGTGCAAGGGGGTCATGGGGGAGGTGGGCCATTAGGTTCTTTATCTGTAAATCTAAGCCACATCCTTGGATCCATTTTTTTTTTTTTCCTTTTCGCCTTTTTCATCCCCTTCTCTCACCTCTATAGGTACATAGGAGGGGGACAAGGGTGGAGACACTTAATTTTTATTAGGCACTGTTCCTTGTATTTTATGTGAATTAATTTGTTTACTTCCCACAATGACCCTGGGGAGCAGATATGCTATCGGGTAAAGAAACTAAGGCACAGAGAGGGTAAAACTCTTCGAAAGAGTCTTGTGGTTAGTCAGCTTCTGTGAGAGTGAGAGCGGGCTGCCCTGAGGCCATCTGTTCCTTCTCCCCAGCTGATATTTTTGTGCTCTCAGGGTAAACATTTAAGCCTGTGAGTTAAACTCAGCCTTGGACTAGCTGAGTTCCTCTGGAGGCCTTGCAAGTAGCAGTTTAGTTGGCAGGGCAATTAAGTATGCTAGGTGCACTGTGCTGAGCCCCAGGAGGGAGGGGAGGAATGGGATCTAGTCTTTGCTTGCGTTATACATGCTTATTGGTTTGTGGCAGGCGTGATTGACGCCAGAATCAAAATGACTTAAAGCAGCTTCCCTTGAGAAGCACTACTCTAACGGTTTTTTTTCCTCTTTGTTGCCCTAGGTCCCTTGTGAATAGGATTTAGCTCTGATTCAGCTGCTGCTGTTCTTTTGGTAATCAGTGTGGAGGAAGGAGATGAGGGCTGCCATTAATGGCTTCTTATTTTGCATTCTCCTAATCAGATATCCTGCAGTTATTAGTGTGCATGCAAGATGTTCAGTGGTGTCCCTGGGTGGTTTTCTTAGGTGTACTGGACTGTTAGCTTTCTAAGATGGAATGTTTTATTAGGTTCTGGCCTAGGGGGTTGGTTAGATGGGTGGAGGTTGTTAAAAAGCACTAAAGGAAAGGAATAGGATATAAAACCAATCTTCAGGGGTTGGGAATAACAACCCACCACCTTCACTTCCCTTCCCTCCTGCCCTGAAAATCTTATCTTGCTAATACCCTTCAGATATTAAAAGTGAAATAACAGAGCTATTTACTAGGCAGCTAAATGCAAATTCTCTCCCCCATTAGTTTTAATTAGGATGAAATCATACATTTAAATAACCACTTCTGTTACTAATAACTGAACTTCTGATTCACTCTGAACCCAGGCAAATGCCTCTTCTGGTATGAATGGCCCACCTCTGAGTCATTCCACACCTGCATATTGACACAGCCAGGCTCCTGATGTGGGTACACACATCTGGGATTTAAGGGCATGACTGGCATGTTGAATCTTGGGTATAAAGCTTTCTGCACTATACCCCGGGGACAAACAGGATAGCCCAACCAGAGAATAAAGAGCTTGCAAGCTCAAAAGAAAACGACAACCAAAAATACCTCAACCAAATTCTGCTCTTGCTTCTATCCTACTGTTTCTTTAGGTGTTTAAAGGGCTGTATTTTAAAAAATCTCCCACCCACCTCATCTTTTTAAGTAAATATCACAACAGTACTGTGTCAATACAGTTGAAAATAAGTATTTGAGTTGAAAGAATTGGCTCTTTGAGGCTTTAACTATCAGATTTGTGCTAATTCTTTACTATTTCCTTGACATAGTATGTTCAGTCTGTGTTGAGAGAGTATGGATGCTGTTGTGGGTGTGTAGAATGGTGGCTATTGTAAACTTATGTATGTTGGGGAAGGATTGGACGTGCTGTCTAGAGAATCAGAAACCAGCAGCTTGACTTCAGTCACTCAGTGGCACAACCAACTAGTGAAGGAGAGGACTGCTAAACTCCCACTTGTCTTTGTGGCTATGAGGACTTACTAAAGTTTGAGACTATCTTTAGTGGGCCAGTGACGTAGGAACACAATCAGCAGAGGACATGTAGTTTACAGCAGCCTGTAATATGCCAGAGACATGACTAGCTGCCTCTTTGGCCCTGGGGAAGTGTGTCTGGCCCTGCTTGCATCCTCTTTGAGTGGGAATTGTGCCAGACACCAGCTAGACATGACCAGCTGCTTCTTTGATGTTCTCTGGACATGATTGGCTGTAGCTTTTGATCAGGACAGTGTTCCTAATGAAGTCTGACCAGCGTCATTTAGACAGGAAAGAATGACAGCTGATGTGCAAGAATTTTTCTTGATTGGCAGCATTTGGAACTAGTAACCAGAGAAGGTAGGTGGGGGGAGGAGAAGCCAGCTCTGATTGACAAGAGCTTATCTTTATTTAATCTACTTCTGAGGCACTGAAGTTGAAATTTTAGGCAAGTGAAAGAAAGGAAGACACAATTGTGAAACATAATTAAAGATTCTTGACAAAAACATACTTAAATCAGAAATGTCTTTTTTTTTTTTCTTTTTTGAGATGGAGTTTTGCTCTTGTTGCCCAGGCTGGAGTGCAATGGCATGATCTCGGCTCACTGCAACCTCCACCTCCGGGGTTCAAGGAATTCTCCTGCCTCAGCCTCCCAAGGAGCTGGGATTACAGGCGCCTGCCACCATGCCTGGCTAATTTTTTTGTATTTTTAATAGAGACGGAGTTTCACCATGTTAGTCAGGCTGGTCTCAAACCCCTGACCTTAGGTAATCTGCCTGCCTCGGCCTCCCAAGGTGCTGGGATTACAGGCGTGAGCCACCGCACTCGGCCAGAAATGTCTTTAAATAGGAGAGCAATGCAGAGTTTAGGTGTGAGGTTATCACTGCTCCTTTGGCTATGAGAAAGAGCTTTTGCCCAGGGATTGTTAATTTTTAGGCAAAATTTAAAGTGGCGATGGGCTTGGATAGTTCTAGCAATAAAAAAAGTTCTCTTTCTAGTTACCATCTTGTTGACTTTCCAACCTACTTGGAAAGGTTTCCTTTGGAGAGGCCAAAAACAAGTGCTGTGTATGGAGTGTGGCCTGTGGTGGTTATTTCTCATCAACTCTTGATCCATTGAGGATTTAAATCTTAAGTCTTCATGTGCTTTGAGAAAAGATGACAAGTGGAAATAGTATGTTTGTTTCCTAAGGACACACATGTGATTTCTGAGAGCTGATTGTATGCAATATGGTGGTATTGTTTTGCGAATAGGCTTGGGAACTTGGCATCCTGGATTCGAATCTGGGCACCACCATTTTCCAACTCATTCCTTCTTATTCCACTCCACCCCACCCCCAACCCTGATTTGGTTTTAAAGATTCACATAGTATTGTTTTAGTAATTACCCTTGAAATAAAGTCACATACACTTTTAAGTCTAAAGTTAATCCAGGCCAGGTGTCGTGGCTCACGCCCATAATCCGAGTACTTTCGGAGGCCAAATTGGTTGGATTGCTTGAGCCCAGGAGTTCCAGACCAGCCTGGGCAATGTGGCGAAACCCTGCCTCTACTAAAAATAAAAAAATTAGTTGGGTGCAGTGGCGTGCACCTGTATTCCTAGCTACTTGGGCGGCTGAGGCAGGAGGATGGATTGAGCCTGGAAGGCAGAGGTTGCAGTGAGCCATGATGGCACCACTGTACTCCAGCCTGAACAGCAGAGCAAAACCTTGTCTTAAAAAAAAAAAAAAAAAAAAATCCATAGCCTAACCACCTTGGATAATATAAGTGACCACCCTATATCTGATCATACTGCCACCCCAACCTAAATCCAGTATTCATTTTGCCTTTTTTTTTTTTTTTTTTTTTTTTTTTGAGACAGGGCCTCCCTCTGTCACTCAGGTTGAAGCTCAGTGGTGCGATCTTGGCTCACTGCAGCCTCAACTTCACGGGCTTAAGCGATCCTCCCCACTTAGCCTCCCACGTATTTACGACTACAGGCGTGAGCCACCATGCTTGGCTAATTTAAAAAATTTCTATCTTGTAGAGACAGGGTCTCCCTGTGTTGCCGCCCAGGTTGGTGTTGAATTCCTGGGCTAAAGTGATCCTTTCCACCTCAGCCTCCGAAAGTGCTGGGATTATAGGCATGAGCTTCTGGTGCCCAGCCTGTTTTACCTTTTTTTTTTT
Source organism: Hylobates moloch (assembly GCF_009828535.3). NCBI lineage: Eukaryota > Metazoa > Chordata > Mammalia > Primates > Hylobatidae > Hylobates > Hylobates moloch. Next base: position 108,709,385 of record NW_026652276.1, on the reverse strand, counting down.
TTTTTTTGGCGGGGGTCGGGGGCAGCAGATGTTCTTTTAGATTTACCTATATATTTGGCAATTTATTTGTTCATATTTCTTTCTTGCATCTGAGACCTTCCTTCAGGTTTGACTTTTCTTTAGAATTTCCTTTAGCGAGTGCCTATTGGTAGTAAATGCTCTTTTTTGTTTATCATAGATGTTTTTCTTTTGCTCTTCATCTCAAAAGGTAGTTGTCTGGATACACAGTTCTAGGGGGAAAGATTTTCTTCTCTTTGAATCTTGTAGGTTTATTGTGAAGATTACCTGAGTTCATTATCTAAAGCCCTTAGCACTATGCCTGGCATGTTTGCTCTGTAAATAACAGTGGCTGTTACATTCTCAGAAAAATACTGGAACAGTTGGAGACAACGCAGGCTTGGTTGGGATGTCCATACTTTGACTAACTTTTTACGTTATTTTCTTAAAACTTTGATTTCATTGAGATTGGGGTGGGAGTACATTTAAGCATGAAAACTAACTTTGAAGATAGATTTGATTGAACTGTGAGTTCTATCACTTGCTAGTTGTATGTACCTTTGGTAGATTATCTTACCTGTCCTAAGAATCAGTTTCTTCATCTGTACAGTGATCATTGTAATACTTCCTATTTCTCTGAGCTGCTGGGAAGGTTGCAAGAGAACACATTTAAAGCTCTTCGCCAAGCCTCACATAGTAGGTGGCTAGTTATGGTAATTATTTGTTGCCTGTAAACCACTTTTATGACTTTTATGTAGAGATGTTACCACCTTGTCTTTTTTGTTGTTGTTGTTCTAGCTATTCTGTTTTTATTTGCTCCTCCCCAGATCCACAGAAAAGATGGGGTATCTCCTGCACAATTAACTTTCCACTCTACTGATGGGGAAGGCCTTCTGCAGAGTTGGTGGCTCTGGCTTGGAGGCAACACTTTGATGCTTGTCTTTAGGTGGGAAAGTAGCTTTCCAGGCCTGGTACTTTGCTACTTGTAAGACTCTCACTTACCTGAAAATTGTTTGCTCTGGTTTTTCTTGTGACTTTGGGCAAGTTACCTAACTTCTCAGTGCCTCAGTTTCCTCATCTGTAATATGGGAATAATAATAGTTCCTTCCTCACAGGGTTGTTGTAAAGACTAGATGGGTTGACACACATGAAGACCTTAGAGCATGCATGACACAGAGGATGTGCTTAGTACTTAGCTTTCATCAATGTTGTCAGTAGCCAGGGCTTCCTTCTGTACCATATTGTTGACTTTCAGAATAAAAAATGCATTGTTTGCTATGACTTCGTCCCAGGGCATGTGTATTAAGCTTCCACATATAATTTGTATCACTTATTCCTTAATAACATTGTCACGGGTTAGATGGGACATGTATTTTTTCAACGTTATTTTTTACATACAATAAAGTGCATCGATTTTTAAGTGTACAGTTTTATGACTTTGAGCTACAGTCACCACTGCTATCAAGATATAGGATATTTCTGTCACCCTAAAAATTCCCTTATCTCTTTCCCAGTCAGTCTGTCATTCGTACATTTGGCCCCAGGCAACCACTGATCTGCTTCCTGTCATTATAGAGTTTTCTTATTTAGAGTTTTATATAAATGGAATTGCATTTTACACACTCTGTTATGTCTGGCCTATTCACTCAGCATAATTATTTTAAATTTTATCTATCTACCTACCAGCATACTACCTATTTTTTGAGATAGGATCTTGCTCTGTCACCCAAGCTGGAGTACAGTAGCACGATCATAGCTCACTGTAACTTGGAACTCCCGGGCTCAAGCAAATTCTCCCACCTCAGCCTCCTGAGTAGCTGGGACTGTAGACATGTGCCACCTTGCTAGGCTAATTAACATTTTTTTCCTTTTTTTTTTTTTTTTTTTTTTGGTAGAGACTGGGTCTTGCTGTGTTTCTCAGGCTGGTTTTGAACTCCTAGTGTTAATTGAGGCCTCAACCTCTCAAAGTACTGGGATTATAGGCATGAGCCACCACACCTGGCCAGTGTAATTATTCCGACATTCATTCATGTTGTTGGCATGTATCAGGAGGCTGGTCATTTTTCTTGCCCTGTGGTATTCCAGTGTTGAATGTACTACAGTGTGTTTAGCCGTTCTGCTGGTGATGGGCTTTTGGGTTGTTTCCATTTTGGGGCTGCTATAAGCGAGCTGCTATGAACATTTATGTACAAATCTTTGTGCAGCTATGTTTTCATCTCTTCTGAGTAAATATCTAGGAGTAGAATTTCTGCATCTTAAGGAATATGTATTTTTAACCCCCTTTTACTGATCAGGAGGAGCTTAGAGGGTTGGAATTGACCAAGGTCTCACAGCCAGAAAGGTATCAAGCATGGATCAACATTTGATACTCCTTTTCTGTTTCCTCTTCAGAATTCATTCTATTAGACCAGTGATTTCACACTTCTAGAGCACCAAGACTCTTTTTAAAATAAAATACTGTAGGTCGGATGTGATGGCTCATGCCTGTAATCTTAGCACTTTGGGAGGCTGAGGTAGGAGTATTGCTTGAGCTCAGGACTTGGATACCAGTCTGGACTACAAATCAAGACTCCCCACACTACAAAAAAAAAAAAAAAAAAAAAAAATTAGCCGATGTGGTGGCATATGCCTGTAGTCCCAGTTATCTGGGGAGGCTGAGGATCACTTGAGCCCAGGAGGTGAAGGCTGCAGTGAGCTATAATCACACCGCGGCACTCCAGCCTAGGTGAAAGAGTGAGACCTTATCTCTAAAAAATAAAAGGTAAAATATTGCTTAGAATTTCTATAAACAAGCTACACAAAAGCACTGTAAACAGGCTCCTCAGAAAGTTCAGTCACTTTTTTGCTGTTAATGCTGTTGTGCACCCAAGTGCTTCTCAAGGAATGTCTTTTTTGCAAAGTGCTGCAGTCCATTTGGCTGCTTCTTCAGAGAGTCGTGGGCCCCCTGAGGTCTAGTTCTTAAACATCTCTTCTTAGTCCCCATTGCATTAGTTGTTTCAGAACAGGTCATTGAGCATTTCACCTTTGCGTTTTGGTGGTTCAGAGAGTAAGAAACTCTTTCTCCGGCTGACCAAAAAACCACCTCTCCCTGCGCCTCGTGTATAGGTTGGACTGTACAACTGGTGAGAATAGTAACATCACCATCCCTGTTGCTATAAATCACTGCTGGTAATGTAGCTCCTTGATCCAAAGGGTACTTCGGGGAATGTAGGGCCAGATAGGTACATTCAAACTCAGACTATTTACCTTTGTCACCTATATTTACAGATGGAGCAGATGCCAGTATGTTCCATTGCCCTATTCTGGAGCAGTGATTCTCATTTTATGTTATCAGAGCCTAGCTTATGAAATTTGAAATGCACTTTTGCCTCCTTTGCACTGTTACCACTGCATCACAGCATTTTAATCAACTTGCTTTCATTGAAGTGTACAATTTTTCTTCTCATTACATCTGCAAGCTCCCAAGTTTACAGACATGATCTCCTTGGCTAGACTAATATTACTTGGCCATTCTTGCATGCAAATTTAAAATTTAATATCTTGCTGCAGGTCTGTTGAGTTTTATGCAAATTCCAATATAGATTATATTTTGGAGCTGTAAATTAGAAATTACATTTGGGGGAAGTAATATTTGTGTGGGTTTAAAAAAAGTAATCTTGCAGTTTGCATGGTACAAGGCATTTCTTCTGAAGAAATGGGATTTTGAGTATTCCGTGTGGGTTTAGTAGATGTCTTTCCAATTGTGTTACTGATAATGAAAATACAAAAACAATGCCAGTATGTACATTAAATTTTTTTTCCTTAGGAGACAAAGTCTTACTCTTTTGCCCAGGCTGAAATGCAGGAGCACGATCATAGCTCACTGTGGCCTTGAGCTCCTGGGCTCAAGTAATCCTCCTGCCTCAACTTCTTGATTGGCTGAAACTACAGGCATGCCCCGCTGATTAAAAGAATTTTTTTTTTTTTTAAGTTTAGAGACAGGATCTCCCTATGTTACCAAGGCTGATCTTGAAATCCTGGCCTCAAGCAATCCTCCTGCCCTGGCCTCCCAAAGTACTGGGATTATAGGGCATGAATCACTATGCCTGGCCTACATCAACGTTTTTTATGACATTTGGCTGCTTTTTCTAAGTTATTTGGGATTAACTGTGTTCTCTCATTTATTAATTCATTGAGCATATGGTTATGGACGCTTGATAGGCTCTCCTCTTGGCTTTGATGATACAGCAACAAACAAAACAGGCTCTGTCCTCATGAAACTTACCTTCTACTTGGGAGAAACAGACTTCAAGCAAATAAACACAAAGTAAATATTTGGTATCTCTGATGGTGATACAGTCTATGGAGGGAAATAATTCAGGGTCTAGGAATAAAGGTGTGCTGAGATGGAGGTGTGCTAGACGTCAGAAAAGACCTCTCTAAGGTTACCTTTATCCTCAAAGACTTGAAGAGGGAATGGAATGAGCTGCGCAACTCTTCTTAGGAGATTATCAGTCTGGGTGGAGACACTATGAGGTCCAAGTGTCCTAAGTGGGTGCTCTTGCCGTGTTTGAGGAGTAGCAAGGACGTCAGCCTGACTAGAGCAGAGAGGGAGGTAGAAATAGGGCAGAGATTAGAGGGATAGCAGATGATGGGGAGGTGTCACAGGTCATATAGGACCTTGTAGGTACTATAAGGACTTTGGCCTGTACTCTGAATGAGGTAGGGTGCTGTGGGCGAGGGTTGTATTAGGTAAGAAGACTCTGACCGTTGTGTTGAGAATGGAATTTGTGGGGGGAAACTCAGATCTTTGGATGATGAGCATGGGACACCATCATCAGCCATTGCAAGTGTAGACCTTGGATGCTGCCTGCCTAAGGCTGGTGACCAAAAAGAAGGTAGAGTTGGATACAAGAGCCTGGCATTGTTGGCATTTTTGTGTTTGAGTGTCGGAAAGATCGTGGCAGAAGCCTAAGTATCTGTGTTGCTTGGGCCTAGCATCTGTGTTTTCACAAATCCCCCAGGTGATTTGATGCCTCTTTAAAACACAATGTTGGGCCCTACCCAAAGGGTTTCTGATTCAGGAGGTTTAGGGCAGGGCCCAAGAATTTGCATTATTTACAAATGTCAAGGTGATGCCAGTGTTGCTGGTCAGGGACCGCGCTTTGAGAACCATTGCTCTGGTGGATGGGAATTGCTGTGTTGTTATCTGCAAAGTTACCTTTGTGTACTTCTGCTGTACAAAATAGGAAGTAGCTTGAACTCTGAGTCAAACTGCCATTTACTGTGGTATGACCTTGGATATGGCATATAGAGTGATTCCTCACACATGGTGTTAATAAGTTCTTAGTAAATGCTGGCTATTTGAATATGGTATATAGGTATAAAATGATGTGGTGGAGGTAAAATATGAATAATTTGCTGAATATAAGCTCTGGACTGTGGGCATTATAAACAAGATCTTGTTTTCAGCGTGACTTGGAAGGTTCATTAGCTTTGTTTTACACATAGGGAAGTGGCTTATTCATGATCATGCAACTAGAAGTAACAATGGTAGATTTCAAATTCAGTTCTTTCTGGCTTCAAATCCTGAGATTTGCCACCACATGAGCTGCTTGGAGTACTGGATTGGCCCTCCCACAGTTTTTGTTATTGTGTGTGTGTGTGTGTGTGTGTGTGTGTGTGTATGTATGTATGTGTGTGACAGAGAGAGAGAAGGAGAGAGGTGTGTGTGTGTGTGTGTGAGAGAGAGAGAGAGAAAGTGTGCCAGAAATTATTTGCGTATGTTTTAAAATCTCTGTTAGGCCATTTTTTTTAATCTGTAAAATGGTCGTGAAGCATGCAGAGTTCATAGGGTTTCTTTGTTTGGTAGAATATGAGATGGCTTAGCATTTTTTTTTCTTTTCTAATTAAAAAAATTTCAAAGCCAAATCAAATCTAGATATAATATATTTATGGAATTTTTCTTTAGGATTCCTTATGAGAATGGATTCTTCCTAATATGAAACTTGAGTTATTGAATTTTGTGTGGAGAGGATGCTTCTCATTAGGGTCTCAGTTTGGGAAGAAGAGATTATGTTCCCTTTAAAAACAGCTTACTGTGTTTGCGATTTTAGATTTCTTATCTCAGGAAGTTCACATACTGTTAGGATAGAACTTTCCTAGATAAGGCATCTCTACAAAGGAATGAAGTACATGGGAAAGTGCGTGTGTGGGGAGACCACATCTTTAATTTTTGAAAGGGCTAGGGTAGCCTGGTGGTTTGGAAAAATTAAAAGTATTGCATAAAAGTCAAATATAATAGTAATTATTGTTACTGTTGTAAACTCCCACTTATCCATGAATCAGATGGGTGGCAGTCTCTTTATCTTAAATTCTGGTTATAAAATTGAAAAAGCCATTGATTAACAAATAGCTGTCACAAAGCTGGAACTTTCGTAGTAAGTTTCTGGTGAAGCTTCCCTTGACCCCTGACTCAATCAGCTAGGTAGAGGTAAAAGAGAAATTTTATATTCTGAAGATGTACAGACAATTATAAGGAACTCTGGTTGACTGCAGGGGGAAGAGACACAATAGCTATTAAAATAAAAGTATGACAGTTGGGCTAAACAGGCAGCCTCAAACATCTTAGGAGTCCCTGAGGGCAACACTGTATGTAGTGACTCAGGTTCTTAGAGGAAAGTGGGTCATCAACAAGAAGCATATAGGCTTGTTTTTGGTATCTTTATAAGAATAGAGGGAAATAATGAGTGTGTCAGAGAGCTCTTGTCAAGTTTAGTTTCAATAAAACGATTTGCTTAGGGGTAAGTTTATTTGGGAAAATAAATCACTGATAACAGCATAAATACTGTGTTCCTCAGTGATGAGATTAGATGAGTAGGGAGGTAGTGGGGTGAGGTGGAAGGAGCATGGACTTGGAGACAGATACTTGATTAGAAGCAGAATCACCTTAGATATCTCTGAGCCCCAGCTTCTCTGTCTGTAAATTGGGAATAATACCTGAAGAGGTCGTTGTCAGGATTGAATGAGATGATGTAAGCAGGGCACCTTGCCCAGGGCTTAATAAATAGTGATGAGACTGGTAGATTTCTCTGTGAGGGGGCTTCAGGATATACCTCCCTTATACAGACTTCTATTCCTTTGAGTCCACCGCCCCCCACAACATCTTTATGAACTGTAATGTATCTCATACTATACAAGTCACTCATTTAAAGTGTACACTTCAATGGCTTTTAGATTTACAGAGCTGTGCAACCACTACCACAGTCAGTTTTAGAAAATTTTCATCTCCTCGCAAAGAAACCCATACCCTTTAGTTATCATTACTTTATTCCCTCATCCTCTTCCTCATCAGATGTTGTAGGGCACCACCTTCCTTCCCTTCTTTTCAGCTGTGGACTGTGCTGATTTGCCTGTTGCTGGATCATGTGATTGAAATTCTTTGAATTTTTGTGTAAATAGCCAATTTAGCTTTTTCCCTTCCAAAGTATTTGTTTCTTTGGGTGTGGAAGCAGCTGCTGCAGCCAGTGCAAGGGCTCACCATCTTGCACTTTGCGGCTGTTCATATGGCAACTTTATTCAAAACTGCTCCTGCACTGCTTAAGTTATTTGTTTTATACAAAAACAGTTCTCCCTGGCTTGCGGCTTCTCTGCTGCCATGTTGACAAATGTTGCTTCTAGTGAAATACACAAAAATAAATAACAGCAAGGGAGAGGGGAGCACAGAGCTAAGTGAATTCATTTTGCCTCTTGAGTGCCATTCTCATTTGTTTTAAAAACCACCCTGGCATTACAGACGGGAAAGGGGGAGGCAGAGAACCGCAGGAAAAGAGCCACATTTGATTCTTTGAATTGGGCTGTAGGGGCTGGCTGAACAGACAACTTGAGAAGTGTCTGGAATGTGGGGCCTGGGGATGAGGGAAGAGTTTACAAGGAATCTGAATACCCTGCAGATATTCATATTGCAACAGCCCCCATTTACATAGTCTTCAGAGTTCATATGGTATGTTCTCTTGTTTTATCATTCTGTTGATGACGAGACTCAAATTTAAGCACTGCTGATGTAGTAGTACATGACCATGGTTGGTTTCTGTCAGTGTGGTAGGGTGTGTATTAGGAACTGGAAAAAGGCAAAAGCGTAAGGGTGTGTGGGTTCTCAAGTTTCAGTCTGAAGGTCTGACCCACATGAGAAGGTGGAGGGAATGCTGACAAATATTGATTGCCTTTCTGAGCCAAGTATTTCCACAAATACTATGTTATTAGTATTATTATTATATTAAGATATAGTAGTATTATACTATTATATTAGTATATATTAGTACTATTAGTAGTATTATATTAATATATTATTATTTGTATATAACAAATACTATGTTGTTATTATTATTATTATTATTATGAGTAGTAGTAGTAGTAGTGGTGGTGGTGGTGGTGGTGGTGGTGGTAGTTTTCAGAGAGAGGTTCTCCCAGGCTGGAGTGCAGTGGTGAGATCATGGCTCACTGTAGCCTCGAATTCTTGGGCTTAAGTGATCCTCCTCCCTTAGCCTCCCAAGTAGCTAGACCCACAGGCATGAGCCACCATACTCAGCTAATTTTTAGATTTTTTGTAAAGATCTGGGCCTTACAAAGTGCTGGGTTTATAGGCATGAGCCACCAGGCCTGGCTTCAGAAACATTGTTTCATTGGTTAGCATGACAAAGGTTGGTGGTCTTAGCTTCATTTCACAGACTAGGGAGCACAGAGTTTTGAGGAATTATGGTACTTACTTGCCAAAGGTCTTACAGAAATTAAGGGAGTGGAATGAAATGGAAACCCAGTGCTTCCAGACCTAGAACTTTTTCCTTTTCTATATTAATAGCTGTCAGAGGTATGGAAGAAGAAAAGGAGAAGGGCATTGGAAAATAAGGAGGGATAACAGCAAGTAGTAGAGGCCAAAAACATTTTGTTTAGAAAAGTTGTACATCTTCTTTGAAGGTTTTTGTTCATTAAAAATCACCAGGAAAACGAAAGTGACTTGCAAGTCCACAAGAAACTTTGTTTTGGGTGTGTGAGTTAAGAATGATCACCTGACCAATTATTATTGACTAGAAAAACATTTCCCTGAGCCTTTCATAAATTATCTTAATGTGCATATTGTTGAGGCAGTGTCTGATAAATAACAGCCTAATTGGCCACCCAGGGTCTGAGAGGTTTGCTTAGCCACAACTAGCCTTTCATTCTGGGTCTGGCAGATTGATTTCTTTCCGTTTGTTGCATGATTTTCAATGCTATTTATGACCTAAATATTCTGTTCAAAATAATTTTTTTTTTGGTCTATTGCTAATCCCTTAGATGCCTCTAGGGAGAAGAGGAGAGACGCAAGAGTGAGGTGACAGGGACTTACTTTTCCTTATATTCTCCTTGGTACTTTTTGAATTTTGTTCCATGTACTATTCCATATGATGGAAAGGAGGTAAGTGTATTTAGGCAGGTGGAAGGTAAGAAGGGTAGATGAAAGGATGAATTATTGACCTGAACTTCAGGCCTTTGTTCATCAGTGGTTTAGCCTGTGGGATTGTTTCTCAGCATATAAACTTCTTCAGTTACGTAAACATATAATAGGTACTTGTTTAATTTATTGCATCTGCAAAGGTATGGCCAGGTGTCATCATGAGGAAGTATAGTAGTACAGTGTTTAGGCTTAAAAGAGTCTGAAACCTAGACTTCCTGGGTTGTAATCCTTTCTCTACCACTTAGTGGCTGAATGTGACCTGGGATCTTACTTTATCTAGCATTTTTGTGTCTCCGATAGCTTGTAGTTAAAATAGTGGTTATAACAAAACTTGTGGAATTGGAAGGATTAAACATATTACTTAATCCACATGAAGTTCTTATAATAGTGCCCAATACACAGTACTCAATAAAAGTTAAAATTTTTTTTGATGACTATTATCACAGATGGTGATTTGCCTTATCCATCTCTCTGTCCCTTTCTTAATGTGGTCCAAAATCCACCCCTCGCCCCCCGTCCTTAATGCCCAGACACTGCCCCTGTACTGACTAAGGAGCCTTTCTTTTGAGTTCGCTGGTCTGGCACGGGCTCCTAGAAGTGCTCTTTTCCAGTGACAGCAGGATATTTGGACCACTGGGAGAGTCAGTGGGCTGGGTTGGGCCCTCATTCTCTGCAGAGGTGTTCTTTCTCCCAGTGGGAGGAAACACCACTTGTCAGAACACAGCTTTGGCTTGCCCAGGTTCCTGTTGTGCAGATGGGGCCTAGAGTCTCTCTGGGCCCCTTGTCATGGATCCAAGCCAAGGCTGTTGCTTGCTGAGCCAGGAATAATATAGGAATTAGTCTTTTTCTTCTTTATGCTAAGCACTAATCAATCTACAGTTAACTCTGTATCTGATTTCTGAACCAGATGCCGTGAATAACTGCCCCTGAATGTGTTTGCCAATAAAAGGATAAGTTTAAGGCTTTTAATCAATGCCGCTTGCACTCAGTATTTAAGGTCAGAATCTTGTATGAGACTTATTTTGATCAGGATAATTGTTGGGTTAAAAAATGAATGGTTTTTGAAATTGTGACACTCGTGGTTGACTCGTGGGTGAATTAATCTTTGAGAGGATGGAAAATTGTCGATTTCATAAGAGTTCTCTTGCTCTCTAGTTGTCTTTCAGGTCACTTATGGAAAATATGACTTTTAGGAGGAAGGCATTCTTTTTCAATGGAAAAGGAGATAAGAGACTAATAGAAATTTCTAAGGAGTCAATGATGGAGGCTCAGGGGAAATTGGAAATGAAGCTGGGTATTTTGGATCTGTGGTGAGCTGAGGGACCTGAGCTGCAGCTGTGTATGTTCTAGGTAATATTAACTTGTTGTAATTTTATGTCTCCAGCATACCTTTCTCAAAGGAACTCATGTTTCCTGACCAACAACCGTGTACTGTCTAGAATAAAGCATAGTGTTTCGAAACATCTGGGGTTTAGATATTGGCTTCACTGAATGGCCTAGGGCAAGTCACTGAGCCTCTGTGCCCTCAGTTTTTATAATTATAAAATGGGGATGGTAATAGCTACCTCACAGTTGGAAAACAAATGTGATCATGTATGTGAGAATGTGAAGTGCAGTGCCTGGCACATAAGAGTTGCTGAAAGGAGAATCTCCTTTTATTTCTTTGTGGAGTTTGTTTGGCTGGTCTGCTGGTCTGTCGTACATTTGTCTGGTGTGCGTCTGGATACATGTAATGTGGAAATTTCCCTACCTTGTAATAGTGAGTTGGAAATTGTTCCTGTTGACCTGTTTTTTTTCTTTTTTTTTTCTTTTTCTTTTGTGCTTAGGGAAAGGCATGACGTCCTCCATTTCTGGAGAAGCTCGGTGGTAATTCTGTTCCCCAGTGGCTCACAAGCCTGGGCAGTTCAGAGAATATGAGAATTGGTAGATCATGGAGAACCAGGCTCTGCTCCTTTGGCTGTGTGGAAGTTACTTAGTCTTCCTGAAGTTTCCTGTCCACGAAAGGGGGATGTGTGAGGGTGCAATATGGGTAATGTTTGTGAACAACCTTTGTTAGTGTCGGGAAACTCCAAAACTATGTGGTGTGGTATTTTCATCATCTTGAGTTGACAACAGTGCTTATCCAAAAGTCAGTTTTGGTATTTTGTCAAATGTTAAAGGCTCAGGAAATAAATTCCAACTCAAGGAAGATTTGTGTCCACTCTGGAGCTGGAGGAGCTTATATTAAGAATGTAAGATAGCTGGGCTCCCAGGATTTCTGGGAGAGCTAGCAGTCTCCCTGAGGTTCAGATTCTCAGACCAGCAGGCCATGCATGGGGGCTTGTGATTAAGTCGGTGCGAAACATTGCTGAATTATATAGGTCTTTGCGTGCTACGGGTTGGTTTTCTGCTGTTCACATGTAGTCTAACAGTGACCTGTTTTCCTTTGCCTCAACTGTGACATCCCCTCGAAGTGACCTTTATGAAGGCAGAGCTTGGATCTGCCTTGCTTCTTGCTGCCTACTGTGTGGTTTTGTGCAGAGTGCTCCTTTCCCTCCTCTGGTGTCTTCACAGGTGTGGAAGAGGAGGTTAAAGAAGGTCAGGTTACCAAGCACCTCTCTTCGTGCCTCAGCCAATCCAGACCCCAATACTGTGTGGGAAGAGTTGTTCATCTGTTGAGAAGGGGTAGGGACAACATATGTTACATACAGAGGCTCCAGGGTGGTTCTAATGAGCATAGAGTGTAGTGGGTGAGGGAGCAAAGGACGGTTTGGGAAGTAGGAAGTAAAGTTTCAGCTACAGCTGACTGTCAAAGGCCTTTTCTGTCTTTAGACTTTTACTCTGTAAGATACAGGGATTTGTATATGAGGCTTTTGACTTTAACTCTGTTGGAATAGGGATTTGTTGGAGGATGTTAAGTAGCGAGGATGGTTGAGAGATGCATTTTCAGGGGTTTCATTTGCTCATGGCATGGTAGAAGATGAAGGATGGATGGTGAGGAGAGTAGAAATAGGAACACAGAAGACTGCTGCAGTATTTCAGATGAGGATTGTGTGGGGCCTATTTAGGTCATCTCCAGTGCAAGTGCCCAGGAGAAGTTACAATAGATACTGTACTTGTAAAGGAAAATGACATTTGAGTGCCTGTTTTGTGCCAGGAACTTTAAGTAATCTACATATCTTAGCTCATCTCATTCTCACAACAGCAACAAGGTGTTATTTCTCACCACTTTTCAAATAAAGAAACTTAGGTTTAGAGCATAAGTAGTTTGTTTGCGATCCCTGGACAGCTCCTAAGTTGCAGGGTTGAGGTTAAACCTGCTTACATCCAACTCCAAGTCCTTTCTGTTCGCATTACGCCACACTGTGGCCCTCAGGACACAGCCTCATATAGTGGTTTTGTATTAGCAAATAACTTTGGGAGGACTAGTCCATTAATAGTGATCTCTTTCAACATTCCCATGAGATGAGGGAGCACAATTAATTGTTCAGCTGTGGGATTAGAGATATAAGGAGGTTAAGTGACTTGACGAGGTCACCCATCAAGTGGTTTGGGGAGGACAGGCAGAGGTGAGTGAGGCTTGGAGCTGGCCATTTTGAGACAGTGGCCTTATCAAGAACAAGAATTTTCCAGCCTCATTTTATAAATCCAGGCTTCTAGTTCTATAGACTAGAGAAACTGTCATGGAAATGTATGCAAGGCAAGTGCCTGAGGCTGAGATGGCACAAAGCACCGTGGTATCTTGGGGTTACTTTATAATCAAACTCTCTCTTCTAGCATAGTCTTTAATTAAAACAACAATCATCTCCACCAAAATCTAATCATCTTTATTAAGCATTCAGATTGGAGTAAGAGTGGGGAGACTTGTGTCTGAGAAAGATCTCACCAATAAATTGTTTCCTTTGCCATAATAATTGTGTTGCTGAGTTTAATAATTAGAAGAATTCTCTCACTCTACCCTGCTTCCTTTTTCTGTTTGGTTTCATGGGTCTGACATCGCTGTTGTTTTTCCTGGGAATACTTGAGGTGTCACAAAGAGCAACATTATGAAGAGACCATGGGAAACACTTGCTAATTACAGTATATTGTGCCCCTGTTCCTTATCTATCAGTCTCTATTGGTTATTATTACTCATTTAATTTTTATTTTTGAGAGATGAATGCATAGGGCAGAATAGGTCCTAAGAATGAATCTAGAGCTTTGCCTTTGACTTGGATGGACACTTTGGGGCATGTACAGGTCAAGAAATAGATGATTGGGGATCTTGTGGTAGGAGTTGGAGGAACTATTAATACATTTGGGAATGGGGAGTGAAGGCCAGGGACTGAAAGGATGCCGAACTACAAACCTGAATGATTTTATAGTTTGCTAATGGTTATCCCTGGATGCCATGCACCTTCATGATTTAACCGAGCCTTGCAAACAGGGATGATACTTTTCCTAACCCGCTGCCATCTACTGCTTTCTCACCAGAGATCACAGGGCAAAGACAAGTAACACTGGCATTGTGCATGTGTGATGGGTAACTGTAGGTAGTAAAGTGGCCACCTGTACCATTGCAACCCTGTGTAATATTCTAGTGAAGTGATCTGGTTTCTGCAGTCAGGATGCCAAATACGGGGGAGAAGGAAGTGACAGTCATTTACAGTGTCATGTTTAGTCTTTTGCAGATGTGCTTACAGTTTTAACAAAGGCGGAGAAGAAATTATAGGGTGGGAAAGAAATGCCTACAGACAGGCTGCTAAAGCCTAAGAAGGAGGAAACTAGTATTTGTGTGTTTTAGGAATGCTAAGCCCTTGCTTACATATCAGCAAGCAAAATATTGGCATTCACTTCTGACTTGAGGAAGGCATCTCTGAAGTCAATAGAAGGAAATGCCTAAACACAGGCCTCACTCAGAAAGAAAGGAGAGCTGTGGAAATGCTCAGGATTATCTCATAAAAGCTCTTTGTGTATTTGAAGCCTCTAATGAAATCAGCCTTGTTCCCCAGGCCAGACAACTCCAGTTGTTCTTACCTTTCTTTATTGTATCTTTTTTTTTCATTTCTTTTATGCTTTTGTCATCTTTTGAAATTTCTTTTCTTTGAATAATACCAATAAAAATTGAACTTTGTGCCTGAATGCAGGGATGACTTACTAGTAACTACCAGTTTTTATCAGAAAGCAGAGTGGGATGCTCAGTGATGTTGTTGATGGTGAGGATATCCAAATCTTGTTTTTATATGCTAGTTCCATTCTCTGCTGCATTTACCTGTTTGTAGTGTTGGTGCGTGGAACATGGTGGGCATATAATAAATGTTTATTAAATTAGTGAATGTAGATATACTGAATTTTTTCCTTAAAAAGTCAGTATTTGCTCTGGGTCAATAAAGAAACCCTTTATTTTGCTTTTTCTTCATAAACACCAAAATCCTAGGAAATACTGGCTTTACTTTGCCACAGCACTCTGCAGCTTGTACAGACTTTTCCAGAGACGAAAAATTCTTTCTCACTTCTGTCTTAGTCCTTTGCTTTATCCTCTGATTCCTCCTTCCTTCGTTCTCTTTTCTCCCTTCCTCTCACTCATTCATGTATTCATTAATTCAGTAAATGCTTCTTCAACCCCTGCTATAAGCACTATTTTAAGTACTAGGGATATTGTTATAAGCAAAATAATGTCTCTGCTTTCATGAAGCTTATATTTGGGTGGTGGATCAAGGAACATGATTGACCAGAAGACGTTAGATTTCCCTGTTGGGACAAGGCTTTCAGGGAAGTAAGATTGGTGGTTGTATAGGTAGTAGAGATAAAAGGATTGCTCCCTGTGAGGGACTTGCTGGCAGGATAGGCTGTGATTTCACTTTATTTTCTATTTACATAACAATCTGAATCCCAATATAGTGTTTTACCTGATATGTAAGATTTTGTTTGGGCAGGGTTTTGTCAGTTATCATTTATATCTTCTTCCTTGAAATTAGATCAGGTCCCTTTGATTTATTTGGAGAGAAAAATGGGCAATACACAATGTGTTTCTGCTGAATATTTTGCTATGATATTGACACAGTAATGTACACTTTATTTTGATTTTAGTGTGTTTTATTTAAACATTCCATTATTCAGAAATTGTTGCCCCCTCCTTGTTATTACTGTTTGCCTCCAGTTATTTAGAAAGCAGTTTAATTAATGTTCTTTTACCGCCCCCTGCTTCAGTATGAGTTTCAACAGTTTTAATACAAAGTATACATATCAACTGTATGAATTTACTAAAACCCAGGACTGTGATATTCATTCATTCATTGCTTTATCCAGCAAATGTACAATACAAAAAAAGATACATGCTTCCTCTCTACACATTTCAGTCTAATATGAACTGTTTAGTTGAAATACAGAAACATAACATGCAATTCTCTGTGATAAACATTTCACTAAATAAACAGCAGTGAGAGTTCTGAAAATACACTTAAGTAGGTCAGCCTGGGCTTATCAGAGAATGCTTCACAGAATAGGTGATCTTTGACCTGGTTCTTGAAGGGTAAGGATGTGTTTGCCTCCCAGGGACCAGTTGAGAAATAGCTAGAATTAATTAGTTCTGCTGTAATCATTGAGGTGCTGATCCTGGAGTGTGGCTTCCACTGCAGTACTGGACGTGGGGATGATGATCTCATTGCAAACACAGCCTGGGTGGGTGTTTTTGGTTTTGTTTTAAAGATTCTGAAGCAGCGTATACACAAGGTTGACATCAGGACCTCTTTAATTGGTTGCTGCTGCTGTTCACAATAGATTTAGATTGATAGGGCTTCAGTTTTCTTACTGTTGCATTCCAGCATTTTGGACCAGTCACTTTATTACATCATTTACTTTCTGGCTTAGGCTTAGTTGTTATTAAGTGAATCAGGGATAAACCTTAGGCTACTCTCCTGCTTCCTTTTTCAAGTAATCTGGAGTAAACAAAACAACTAAATCTCTTTCATCACTGTGTTTCGTTCCCATCTCAGAACTGGTAGAATGGCCAACATTTTCAGTGAAAATGTGTTGAAATGCATTTCACTGAATGAAATGTTCACATTCAGTGAAATGTATCTAAACTCTAAAAAGAGTTTAGAAAAGCTCATTGACACATTTGTTACTTGCTGAAAGCCCCAGTGAATTTTCCAACCTCCGTGTTGTCCTTAAAAATTGCCTTTTAGTTCTTAAGGTGGTGGAGGTGTGTTTTTTTCCTTCCCGCTTAAACCCTCTTCTGAGCAATCTTTGCAGAGACACCTGGTCAGAGAGTAGGCCCTTCTGCTTTGTGTGCCCTCTAGTAAGAGATGATCATCAGCAGCTTTATATCCTAATGTAGAAAATGTGTTGTGCCAGATCATTTCAACCCAGCAAGTCACCTCTTCATGTCTAATGGCTGGAGCTAGGGCCTTGTTTCTCTCTACATTAGCCAATAAATAAATAAATAAATGTGGGCCAGGATAATAATAATTATGATGGCAGGAACACTTATTGAATAAGCAAGTGTTTGCTTATTTAATCTACCTGACAACCCTACCAGATATAGGTACAGTTATTTTCTCCATTTGGTGGATAAGAAAACTGAGTCACAGAGAGATTCGGTAATTTGCCCAGGGTCAGACAGCTGTCTGCCTGGGGAACCTATACACTTAATTGCTGTGCTAATACTGTGGTTGAGTATCTCTTATCCGAATTGCTTGGGACCAGAAGTGGTTCAGGTTTTTCATTTTTTTTTTCCCGAGTTTGAAACATTTGCATATACATAATGGGATATCTTGGTGATGGGACTCAAGTCTAACACAAAATTCATTTATGCCTCATACACGTAGCTGGAAGGTAATTTTATAAAATACTTTTAATGATTTTGTGCATGAAACAAAGTTTTGACTGTGTTTTGACTGCAGCTGCTCATGTGAGTTCAGGTGTAGAATTTTTCACTTGCGGTATCATAAAAGTTTCAGATTTTGGAGCATTTCAGACTTCAGATTTTCGGATTAGGGTTGTGCAACCTGTGCTTCATGAACCAATTGAGAAAAGTGCCTTCATAATTTCTTTCTAGGGCCTCAAACACCTGGACGTCACCCCTGACTATTGCATGTTGTGCATTGGAGAGTCAGATCTCCTCAGTGCCTGTGAACAAGTGTTCTTTTGAGTGATACTCTTCTTTCTGTGACTCTAGTATATAATATAGCTTTCATAGCCCCCACTTTATTTGCTCTTATTTTATTCCCCTCCCCCCCCCCCCCCCCTTTTAAAGGACTCATTTCAAAGATGGGCGAACCTGGAAGCTGAACCTGACTCTTTACTCTTCATGTCTTCAATTTACTGGCCATAAAGGGTTCAGTTTTGCCATTCTGTCCTCCAGAAGATCCCGTACAAATAGAGGCTTTAATTTATGCTTGCATTCTTGCATTTTGTGTGATTTATTGCCTAATAAATGAAAGAAAAAAGTTTATTTAAATAGTAAACTGAAAATGAAAAACCATTTTTTTCCACGAACTTGCTAATTTTCTTCCATTGTATAGTATGAACTCAATCTACAAAGATCTGGCAAAAAAACAAGTATCATGTTCTGTAACAAACTCAGTTACACTAACACCAGAACTTACCGAGTTTAATTGGAGATAATTTAAAAAAAAAAAAAAAGTTTTTTTTTAAAATTTATTTATTTATTTATTTTTAAAATAGAGATAGGGTTTTCCATGTTGACCTGGCCGGTCTCAAACTCCTGGCCTCAAGCGATCCTCCTGTCTTGGCCTCCCAATGTGCTAGGATTGCAGGTGTGAGCCATCGCATCTGGCCTCTTACTGTAGATGATTTTTTAAAATGAAGATTTGTTTTATAATAAGAAAAGGGAAACCATAATTCCAGACCACAGAGAAGGACTTCTTTAATATATTTAACCTCTTTATTTACAGATCACTTCTTTCTAGAGAGACTAAAATTAGGGCAGAGAAATCTAAATCCTACATATAAAGAGCTGCTGCCCATTCAAAATAATTACAAGTGGGCCGGGCGCGGTGGCTCACGCCTGTAATCCTAGCGCTTTGAGAGGCCGAGGCGGGTGGATCATGAGGTCAGGAGTTGGAGACCAGCCTGACCAACATGGTGAAACCCCATCTCTACTAAAAATACAAAAATTAGCTGGGCATGGTGGCACGTGCCTGTAATCCCAGCTACTCAGGAGGCTGAGGCAGGAGAATGCTTGAACCTGGGAGGCGGAGGTTGCAGTGAGCCGAGATTGTGCCACTGCATTCCAGCCTGGGCAAGAAAGTAAGACTCTGTCTCAAAAAAAAAAAATAATTACAAGTGACAGTAAAGCATCTCCCCACATAATCCTGTACTATCAGTAAGAAAATATGTTTTGAGATTCACAAAACTCAATTTACAAATCTCTAGTTGTAGTTATTTGACTTGATATATAAGGCACTTACCAGAGAGATGGTTGCAAACAGATTTGATGACAGGTAAATTTTTCTAATGGTCTGCTAACTTCTTATTGAGTCATGGCCAACCACTGATATAATGCTGAGAGTTGCTTTCTGCTTTCCCCTCTACTAGCTTGGGGTCCACAGACCAAAAAAATCTATAACTTGGAAGGCTAATAAATGCATGCTTCAGCTGACTGGAAATGCTGCTGGACTGGCAATTTGCTGCCCGGCTCTAATAGAGACTGCCTCAGATCTGGTCTTTAACCTGGATTAGCTGGATAAAGAGAATCCTCTGGAATCCTGTGTGCCATCACCTGGTGATGCACATAAATGTATCATCCACTATATATATATATATATATATATATATATAAAGGTAACATCCACTAACTTTGTCAGATGATGTCTGGCCTGGCTGCTGTGACGGTGATTGGAATTGAAACATACAGCTTGTTATTAAGGTAGTGACTGGCTGTGGGGGACACCGATGTCTGTTGTTTTTCATTGTTTATTGATCTAGTGAGTTAGAATGCCTTTCCTGGGGTGTTAGTGTTAAATAGTTCAGTCCTGCTGGTCATTTTGTGAGATCGTCTTTCTGTGTGATTTGTGTGTATTTCCTTGATCTAGTGGGGTACAGGGTCAGGGACTGAGGGGAAGGTATAATTGTTTACAGGTCAGGGACTGAGGGGAAGGTATAATTGTTTACAGAAAATGTGGCAGGACATGGATTTGAAATCAGATAGGAAGTTAAGGAATGCCGGGCCTCTCTGAATATTAAGGAAAATCTTTAAGCCCCTAATTAACTTCAGAAAATCCCCTTGCTCTCACCGTTGGGAATTTGGCTGGGTAAGTTAATAACTGGAATGAAAGCTAGGAGTTTTGGGTTAAGTTTCTCCCTGGCAAATACCAATATTTCAGGATTACTTCGACTCTTGTCCTGCTGCCTCCCACTGGATCTTTACAAACTCTGTGCAGTAGAGATTATCTTGATAAAGATTTTGGATGCATGTTGGGCCTTTATTGAATGATGAATGTTGTTTTTTATTCATTTAGCACAGTTATTGGGTACCTACTACATGCCAGCCCCTGTTCTTGGTCTTGTATGGTGGTATACAAGAGAAACAAAATTCTTAGCCTTATGGAGTTTATATTCTAGTGGACTATAAATTACAACGTTCAGTATTTGGAAGGACCCAAGCTTCAGATGTTGTGGCTGTTTGGCACACGGGTCCGGGTTGAAAGAAGAGACAGGGATTCAAGTTGTAGTTCCTGTCCTGATTTGCTGCATTTCTCTGGTCCTGAGTTTAACTACCGGTAACATAATGACATTGGGCTGTATCTAATTATTTATAGGGGTCTTTCCAGTTCTTTCACTTATGATCCTCATTTTCCCAAACATTTTAGCCAAGTTGTCTTTTTTTTTTTTTTTTTGAGATGGGGTATCACCCAGTCACCCAGGTTGGAGTGCAGTGGCACTATCTCGGTTCACTGCAACCTCTGCCTCCCTGGCTCCAGTGATCCTTCCGCCTCAGCCTCCCAGGTAGCTGGGACCACAGGTATGTGCCACCACGCCCGGCTAATTTTTTGTGTTTTTGATAGAGATGGGGTTTCGCCATGTTGCCCAAGCTGGTCTCAAACTTCTAAGCTCAAGCCATCTGCCCACCTCGGCCTCCCAAAGTGCTGGGATTTCAGGTGGGAGCCATTGTGCCTAGCCAGCCCAGTTGTCTTTAATCTAGTTGGGCTTCTGGCTAATTCGTGCTGGTGACCAATGTTTGCATATTAAATCAAACAATCAGTTATTGTACTGAAGAAGAAAATAATTGTTTCTAAAAGTTCATATTTCGACTACATGGTTGGTCATGCCATTTAAAAAAAACGTAGTAAAGCAACAATAAGGAAATATTCTTTTATTCTGGAATTACATACCTACATGAAATCTTTGAGTTTCCCTTGTGTCATGTGAGCTGGTTGATTGCAGGTGAGGAGAATTGCATGTTCTTACATGCTCCTCAGAAACACTCATCACTGTGTAAAAAATGCGTTTTTGTTTGTGTGAAATCATAATATAGAGCCCATTCCACCATACACCTTCATCATCAAGCTCGGGGGTACAAGCCTGTTAATCAAGCGGGAATACAGGAAGTGAGACATGAAACACAGGTTTTATTTTCACACCTCTAAATGAGTGACTGCAGAGGATGAACTTAAAAATAATAATGCCACCTCATACTTGCATCACACCTTTTAATAAGGCGGTTTAAAAATATTTAGGGTGAACCTTCATCAGGATGCTTTAATTGCCTCAGCGTAGTTGAATAGAACATTAGGGTGATGCCTCTGCTGTGCTGAAAAGCCTGGAGGGAGATACTGTCACTCAGTGATGCGTTGAGGATGATTAGGTAGAACCCCTTCAGATCTTGGGATCTCAGTTTCCTCTCAAATGCATGCTGTGGGTAGAGAAGCCTGGGCTGGTGTGTGTATAATTTACATCTGTTATAAGTGACTAAACTTGTAAGAACAGGTACACAAGGCATCTTTAGTAAGAAGTAATAATATCTACCTTAGTAATAATATCTCCTCATCCTTGTAGGTCCATTTGAAATGGCTCCATCTCTAGTACATCTTTCCTGACTACTCCCACCTGGCCATCATATCATCTTTCTCCATTAGATTTCAGGCAGACTAGACCAAGACTGTGGGTTTTTATCCTGTCAGCCACTTAGAGGCTGTTTGATCTTGGGAAGATTACTTGCTTTTCTGTACAAAGTATCTTTATTTCTGCATCTGTAAAGTGAAGATAAGAATCCCTACTTCATAGGGTCTTAGTGATATGAGTTAGTAAACATGATGCCCTTAGAATAGTGCTTGGCATGTGCTGCTGTGGTTTTGTCATCATTATTACTCCACTTTTTCCTTGGTACATAGCTCATGTTCTCCTTAACTATGTGGATGTATTTAGCGATCTGCCTTAAATTGCGGTGTGTTCCTTCTGGTCTGAGAGCCCTTGTCACACCTAACATGATAACTTTGACTTGGTAGGTACCTAGTGAGCATCTTGGATTGAGCTCCTACAGGATTTAGTTAAGAATTCAAAGCAGGATGTATTCTCATTCTGACTTTTAAAGCCTTTGAGGTCAGTTGAGGGCAGGTCTTACTTGTTTCTTAACTGGTGAAGCTACCATACCAAGGCCACTTGCCCATGGTCGTCTACTGGGTAGCCTGATAAGAAGGTCAGTTACTCAAGGCTGTGGACTTCATTCCATTCTTGCTGATATTACTAGCATAAATGAGATGCCTTTGGATAGTTCTCTGAGCAATTTAGGCCAGGTGAATACTGGACAGTAATTTCCTGAAGTGCCATGAAGTGGCAAGAACATGATTTATGTAACATGGGCTCTTGCTAGCTAGGATGAACACTGGAGCCCCTGCTGTGCTCTGGAATTATGAGTGCCTGCCAGAGGAGCTGCTTTTGTTCTAGGGAGTTTTTTTTTTTTTTTTTCTTTTTGCTTTCTTTTAAGTTAAATTCTCAAGTTGCGGGCAGGGGCGGGGGTCTCTATGGTGATGAATGGAGAGATGTAGGGCTCAACTGGCTGGTTGCAAACCTTACCCCAGAAGTTCTTAGAGACAACTGGGATAAGGACATTTTAGCTTGTTGACACTTGGGTTGAAAGTACTGATGTAAAAAAAAAAAAAGTGATGTGTGTATGGGAAGGGGCATATACAAAGAAGTGGTGGTACCTTGGCATTCTAGCCAGATAAAGGAGATCTGTGTTTTTTAAGGTAGGAGCTTTGAGAAAAATGCAAAACCTGTATATTTCAGCATGCAGAAAATTGCACTTCACTCATCAGGCAAACCTCATTCATATTAGCAAGAGTATTGCTAGCATGAGAAGTATATGAGAAGTATGTGGTTGTGGGATGCCATTATTAGGAAGTTGCTATGTTCTTGACCTTGGGCTCTGGAAGAACAATTAGCCCCTTGCATGTAAGCTTGCTCAGTAAAGAAAAGGTTTTGGCGCTAAGGCCTGTGGAACCAGGCTCAGGATGGATGGTGGATTTATTGTCCTTCACAGCCAAAACACAACAGTCTTTCTCCCTTTCTTTCCAGGCTACCCACATGAGTACATTGACAATATTTCTGAGACTTTTAAAGAATTTTCCAGCAGAATGAGAGAAGATAGAAGGACCATCTTGATAATTTAAGGACATGCTCTTATCTCTTGATCTGCTGCATTTTGTTTTTGCTTCTGTTTAGGCCAGTGTTGGTAGTTATATTGTCTTCTCTCCACTGGGCAGATTACATGTAGCAATCCAAAATTGTCAACATAATTATTCCACTTCTTCTTTGGTACATAGCTCATGTTCTACTTAACTGTACTAAATTGTGATGAGTTCCTTCTGGTTAAGAGCCCTTGTTACACCTAACAGGACACATTGGACATGGTAGATACCTAGTGAGCATCTTGGATTGAGTTCCACCAGAATGATGTTAAGAATTCAAAGCGGGTGTATTCTCATTCTGACTTCTAAAGCCTTTGAGGTCAGATGGGGGCAGGTCTCATTTGTTTTGGATTACATGTATGTAATCCAAAAGAGTTAGCTTTTAAAAAAAAATTAATTACCCTCACCCCTTTTGTTAAAGAGTCAGGGTCTCACTGTGTTGCCCAGGTTGGTCTTAAACTCCTGGCCTCAAGTGGTCCTTCTGCCTTGACCTCCCAAAATGTTGGGATCACAGGCATGAGCCACTGCTTTCAGTCTAAGTTTTATTTAAAATTAAAAATTTGTGGTATAGTCTGGGCACGGTGGCTCATGCCTGTAATCCTAGCATTTTGGGAGTCTGAAGCGGGAGGATTGCTTGAGCTCAGGAGTTTGAGACCAGCCTGGGCAACGTGGCAAAACCCCATGTCTACAAAAAATACAAAAAAAAAAAAATTATCTGGGCATGGTGGCACGTGCCTGTAGTCCCAGCTACTTTCGGGTCTGAGGCAGGAGGATCACTTGAGCCCAGGAGGACAAGGCTGCAGTGAGCTGAGATCATGCCACTGTGTTCCAGCCTGGCTGGCAAAGTGAGACCCTGTCTCAAAAAAATAATTAAAATTTGTGGTACGATATAAATAACAGAAAATTTACCATGTACAGTTCAACAGTGTTAACTATATTTACATCATAGTGCAACCAATCTCCAGAACTCTCCGTCTTGCAAAACTGAAACTGTCTACCATTAAATAACAACCTCCCATTCTCTGTTCTGCTTAGCTTCCTGGAAACCACCATTCTGGTTTTTATCTCTATGAATTTGATTACTCTAAGTATCTCATATAACTGGAATCATATAGTGTTTGTCTTTTTGTGACTAGTTTATTTTACTTAACATACCCTCAAGGTTCATTCATGTTATAGTATGTATGTATCAGTATGTTCTTCCTTTTTAAGGCTAATATTCCATTGTATGTGTATACCACATTTTGCTTATTCATTCATTCCTCAGTCTACATTTGGGTGGCTTCCACTCTTGGCTGTTACAAATCATGCTGCCAGAAACATGGGTATGCAAATATGTTCTTGAGAACCCTCTTTAAATTATTTTGAGTATATACCCGAAGTGGAATTACTGGATCTTATGGTAATTATATTTTTATTTTTTGGAGGAACTACCATACTGTATTCCATAAGCAGCTAGATTTTCAAGAGGTATGTTTAAATTCATCGTTTTGGGCCTTGATCTCCATGCTGCCTTGAGTTGTCCCTGGGTAAGTAAAGTTCTCAGTCAGTCACCTGCTCTGGCATACCTCTGAGCTTTGACATACCTCAACCACTTTCCGTGGCTCACTTTGGCCCTTTGTAGGTTGGTGCCTCTCATTAGATTCAAAGAACAATTTCTCAGGATCTGGGCCTAACCAGTGGTGTTGAATCTTAGAAAGACTGAGCTGAAATGCTCATCACCTGGTGCCATGCTTCTCACTTTAGGTCATACCTCCAGTTGTGTTTGGATAAGAGTTGGAGTGGCATGACAGTCTCCCACAGAATCTGAAAATATAGTTCCAGATGTGCTTCTCCCAAACTTCTTCTCTGCCATTGGGGTTGCACCACTGGAAAAGTGTGTGAAGCAATACTTCACTCTGACACCCTGCTACTATATACTTGAGGAAGAACTGAAGACTGTATCATGGAATGAGCTGCCCATAGGTCGCACACGTGCGCCCGTTTGTGTGTGTGTGTGTGTGTGTGTGTGTGTGTGTGTGTTGAGATGGGAGAGGGAATCTATGGATCCTTCTATACTCCATTGATTATGCTAACATGGATCTTATTTAATATTACAAGGACATTTCTTTGTCATCGTCTTTTTTTTTTTTTTTTTTTTTTTTTTTTTGAGACAGGGTCTTGCTCTGTCACCCAGGCTGGAGTGCAGTGGCGTGATCATGGCTCACTGCAGCCTCGACCTGCTGGGTTCAAGTGATCCTTCCACCTCAGCCTCTCCAGTAGGGACTGCAGGCACACACAACCATGCCCGGCTAATTTTTCTATTTTTTGTAGGGACAAGGTTTCACCATGTTGCCCAGGCTGGACTCAAACTACTGAGCTCAAGTGATCCCACCTGCCTTGGCCCCATCAAAGTGCTAAGATTATAGAGACATGAGCCACCGGCCTAAAAAGACATTTCTGATTAAAAAGTGTAGTGTGAACTTTTGCCGTAGTTGGACTTCCCTCCATGTGGGCCCTTAAACACTGATATCTCAGTCATGTGAAGCTATCAAGGACCAAAATAAGGGGAATTTGCCATTTCTGTCAGTGCAGAACCAATAGGGGCCAGGCCAGGTATGTGCAGTGGCTTGCTCCATCTTTCTGTCCCTGGCTTATGTATGTGATCATTTGTGGATTCCAGCAGGTACATCCTCTCCAATACCTTACCTGGTAAGCTGTCTAGTAAGGTTTATATTTCAGACCATTAGGGGTTCCCCCTCTTCATGGCACATGCTGCGCCTGTTGCCTAATATTCCTTTATTGTCTGCAGCATCCAGGACCAATTTAAATGTCACTTTGTGAAACTTCCTCAGACCCTCCTCTAGGGCAAGTTAGTCACTGCCTCTTCTGTGCCTCGCTTTGAGGTTATTGTTGTCACTGAACCTGACCCAGTGTATTGTAATTACTTAAGACAGTCTCTCCCACCAGAGTTTATCCTCCTCTGTGCAAGTGCCATGTTTTAGTCCTATCTGTGTACCTTAGAACCTTCTGCAGTATTTGGTATATTGTTCTGTCTGTGGCAATTATCTGGTAAATGTTTTATCAGACAAGTCTCTGATGCAATGGGACGGAGTGGAATTAATAGTTTTAATCATGACCATGGCCTGAAATAGCTGTTTGACAACATCCAAGCCACTCACTCTCTCAGACTCTCACGCTGGGTTGTGTAAAATGAATTCTTTCAAATGAGCATAAGTTAAAAAATACTTAGCACTTACCATGTGCTAGGTACTTTGTAATTAAGCATTTTACTTACATAAACTCATTTAATTTTACAATAACCTAGTGGAGTACATTTCAGTTTCATAGATAGTGAAAAAGACACACAGAACGGAGGTTACCTGCTCAGTTCAAACCCTGGAGTGTAGCCTGTGAGTGTATATTTCTTTTTGCATGTGGTTAATAAACTAATGTTGTATTTACAGCTTTGCAGAGCTGGGATGCCCTTAACACATGCAGCTCTGGACTTATATAAGCTGTCAGGTGTAGAAGAGTGAGCAGGAAAACCTAGGGGGGAAACTGATTGCTTGTACAAAAGAATCAGATTTTGGTTATTGATGAAAATGGAGGAAGTGAAGAATCCAAGTCGAATGATAGAAAAGGTTATGTGTCATTGGGCAAGGGTTCAAAAGACCTAGTTGTCTTGATTAGAGAGGAGGGGAGCTGAGGGAAAATGAGTCACAGAGGAGGAAATAATGAAGATGAAGTGGCCAGAGAAGACGGGCTCCTGCAAGGAGGGGCCTGGGTTTTAGATAGCCTCCAAGAAGGACAGGAAGTGTGGCCTGATGGGATTAGCTAGTCTCAAGACACCAGGTAGAATGCAGGCCATCTTTGTAGACTGGGCCTTGGGGTGTCCAAACCATGAAATGCATGGCAGAGTGTGGACACACTTGTTTGTTTATACTCTTTCTCCCATCCTGTGCAATGAGGCAGAACATGAAGGAAAAATTAACAAACACCCCAAGTCCCTTGACACAGGGATCAAAACATATTGATGATGTCTTGGAACTCTGATAATTTCATTGAACCGTGTGAAGCTTAAAATTGATACATAGGCATACCCTTGATTAACATTAAGTGCTGCTGTCAGTCTGACATAGCTGGATAAACCAATGTTGAATAATCTATTAAATATGTCAGACTTGAACAAAGAACGTAAATCATATTATATTATTTCAGCTGTAATTAGGTGGGAGATAAAATCACAAATAGATGAGTTTAGTGAGTATTTCTTAGTGTGTACCCAGTGTCACTGGAATTTCTTTCCTTGCTTTATGGGAAGAAAGAAATTGACTGCCTTCCAAGTATTGACTGCTGTCCAGGAAGTGGGAGGTTGAAGGGTGACTTATGTAATGTTCACAGAGTGGGTTTCATTTATAAATTCAATGAGATTAGCTACAGTCTTCCTGAAGTTAATGGTGATGGAAATGTACCATTCTGCATTTAGCTGGAAATAGCTAGCTATCCAACTTGGAGACTTAATTGTTCCTCAGATTATGATATGTTTGCATTTATATCTCCCTCCCTTCCTTTCCTGGGAGCTGGCTGCTGCCTTTATTGTCTAGAAATTAATAATGCAGACTAGAGCTTGTGGGTGAACAGGGCAATGTATTGTTAGTCTTTTGATGTTCCTGTTTCCCAACCCACGGAGTAAACTTGATCATTGAGAATAAACAAGAGACGTAAACTAAGGTGGAAAAGATAAAGAAATTGCATTAGGAGAGTCCAGTGAGCTGAGCTGTAGCTAAGAAATGGAGATAATTCTAGTCATTATCTCACAGGGTTGTTGTGAAGGGTGAAAAATATGTTAAAACTTCAGAACAGTGCCTGCCATGTAGCAAGTGTTTCAGTATATATCAAGTTGCTTTCATTGTTATAAGAAAACTAGTTGGCATTTGTGGTGGATGGTCAGGGTGGTGTGAATGTGAAATTCAAGAGCATAAACATGGTTGTCTCCTCCCAGATGGTTGGTATAGTGAAACAGACAGTTAAAGGTAAGGAAATGTAGGCCCTCATTGAGGCTACACATCAAAGCATGTTATTAATATAAGCAGTGTATACTGGTCATCTTTTATTGAGAGGCTATGGTTTTTTATTTTGTGCTGGTGGTTTTTAAAATATTAGTTTGATTCATTTCAGGTGATTTTGTTAATCTAGCAAAACATCTTCTTGCACTTTTTACATTATAAATGAGGACTATAGAACTTTGTGTGGACATTGCAGTCATTCAGCAGACATTTAGCAAATGCGTATAATGTATGTGAATATTTTTTTGTATGAAAGGTTTTCGACACCTGAGACTCACTACCCTCCCCTGAGTTCACATGATGGGTCGGTGGATTTCCAGAGAGGCAGGTAGAGGCGCTGCAGTGGGCGCATCCTGGCTACCTGAGATGTGTTTTGAGGTGCCAGCCTCTTGGCTCCAACTGGAGCCAACTGGCCTGTTGGGCATGAGCTACATGGCATGTAGAGTGAGCTACACGGAGTTAGAGGCAGTTATCCTACTTCTTCTATATCACAGCTTTGCAGAGTGCTTCATATAAGACTTTTGTAAATTTCGGAGATAGTGTGCTTTATAAAGCAAGGATTTCCAGGGACCTACTAGAGAACAACAGAAGGCTGACATTTCCCCTTCTAGGCCAGTAGCTTGTCTTTCATTACTTTGCATAATAACTACTTCCACTTGCTTTTTTTCCCCTCTCCCCTCAGCTGCACTTAGGAGGACTTAATGACATCATTTAAAGTTAAGGATAAATATAAAACCGATCTGTTCATGAACACCAGTAAATTGCACTTAAAAATAAATGGTTTCACATAAGGCAGAACAGGTTGCTACTTAAAAGAGCTAATGGCCAGTTGGTTTTAGAGTAGATCACAAAAAGAAATGTGACTTCACTCGCCAACTCCTTAGTTAAAGAAACTGTGTGTTTGCAGTGTTGGAGAACCATAGGGGAGGATTCAGAACTTTAGGCAGGAAGAACTGTGAATGACTAGCCCTGTTATTGCTCTGGCCACTGTGCACTCATGGCTTCTGCACATTACTGTGTAAACTCCTTTCTCACCACCTAAAACCTACCAAAGCACCCAGCGATCTTCCTGTATGTAAACTCACAGGTTTTTCTTGGATAATTTGCCTTTCCATTGACCTACTTTCAAGAGCAGTTTTCCCTATAGCATTAGCAGGTAACTAAAAAGGGGAGTGGTGAGAAAGTAAATTTGGAGTTCCAAAGGGAAATTACTTGGCTTTGAGCTACTTAGTCAAAAACATGTATTGCGTGCAGGTAGGTCCCAGGCACAGTGTTGAACACTGGGGTACAGAAGTGAATAAACATTGCTTCTGCTGTCAAGGAGTTCACAGTCCAGTGTGGTAGATCTGTGTGCAAGTAGATGGTTTCAGTGCAGTGTGGAAACCTACAGCAGTAGAAGTGACAAAAGGTATGTTGGTAGCACGGAACATGCAATGCTAGTTCCGTGTGGCAAAGGGTGAGGGTGTCTTGGAGGACTCCTTGGTCAAGAAGAGTTTGGAGGACAACAGGGAGTTTGCCTAGTAGACAACAAGGCAGATTACTGGGGCAGAGGAACGGTGGTCTCTTGGGGAGATTAGGAGCTGGGAATCAAATTTCAAGATCAGGGTTTTTATTTCGGTTCAGTCTCATACCTGCTGCCTGTCATGTGACCTTTTTTTTTTTTTGAGATAGAGTTTTTGCTCTTGTTGCACAGGCTGGAGAGCAATGGCGCGATCTCGGCTCACTGCAACCTCCACCTCCTGGGTTCAAGCAATTCTCCTGTCTCAGCCTCTCAAGTAGCTGGGATTACAGGCGTGCGCCACCACACCCGGCTAATTTTTGTATTTTTAGTAGAGATGGAGTTTCTCCATGTTGGTCAGGCTGGTCTCGAACTCTTGACCTCAGATGATCTGCTCGCCTCGGCCTCCCAAAGTGCTGAGAGTATAGGCGTGAGCCACCCCGCCCGGCCGGTGACCTGACTTTTTTTACTGAGAAGAAACAGAAATGGGGATCCTTATGTCTTCATTCCTTTTGTTTGGCATAGGAAGCTGGACTGCATCCAAAATTGTTACCTTGTGCAATTTCTGGATAACTGAAGCTTACAGAGCCTGAAGTGTACGCAACTAGTTAATGACAGATCCAGTTCGACTCAGAAATTCACATTTGTCCAGATTCATTCAGTTGCCCTATACTCTTAAGTGTTTTTTCTGATGTTGGATTCATTCCTTTTCTTACTTGTTCAATAAATGTTTGCCAAGTATGTTATAAACAACTGTGCAGTCTGATAGAGGTATAAGGTCCTTTCTGTCAGGGAACTTAAAGTCTTTTTGTTTGTTTGTTTGTTTTGGAGATAGGGTCTCGCTGTGTTGCCCAGACTGGAGGGCAATGGCACAAACATTGCAGCCTTCATCTCTCAGGCTTAAGCCATCCTCCCACTTCAGCCTCCTGAGTGGCTTGGACTACAGGCACACACCACCATGCCCAGCTACTTTTTAAGTCTTTTTTGGAGATGGGGCCTCCCTGGGTTGCCCAGGCTGGTCTCAAACTCTTGGTTTCAAGCGATCCTCATGCCTTGGCCTCCCAAAGTGCTGAGATTATAGGCATGAGTCACTGTACCTGGCTGGAATTTAAAGTCTTAAAGTGGAAGTAACTTTGAAAATATAGACTTGTATCAGATTATGAGGAGCCAGACTAAGAAGTTAAGACTTAATGATTTATACCTCTCAGCCCAGAGAGGATGCCAATGAGTTTCTGAATTTACAGCCTAAGGCAAATTCTTTTTGATTTCTGTGTTGCTTGACTGTATTTATTACTGTAGGATAATGCCTTAGTGTATCTGAATAAGTTATAAAAATTTATGCCTAAAGGTAGGTTTATGAGCTTTGCATTGTGTAAAAGAGTACAGTATGTAAGAATGAGGACGCCAAGAGCCAAACAGCCAGGTTTTGAATCCCAGACCTACTATTTATTTATTTGAATTTTTTGGAAGGTTAGTGCACAGCCGACCTAGTATTTATGAGCTATGTGACCTTGGGCAATTCATGTAAACGCAGTGTCTCTCGCCTTACATGGAGAATGTCCATGAAAATCATACCCACATGAAAATTATTATAAGGATTAAGTGAGGCTGGGTGTGGTAGCTCACACCTGTAATCTCAGCACTTTGGGAGGCCAAGGCAGGCAGATCACTCAAGGCCGTTCGTTCGAGACTAGCCTGGCCAACGTGGTGAAACACAATACGTGTATCTGCAAAGCTCAATAAAGCAAAGCATAGTAAAACAGCTTG
Source organism: Hylobates moloch (assembly GCF_009828535.3). Classification (NCBI taxonomy): domain Eukaryota; kingdom Metazoa; phylum Chordata; class Mammalia; order Primates; family Hylobatidae; genus Hylobates; species Hylobates moloch. Next base: position 108,677,996 of record NW_026652276.1, on the reverse strand, counting down.
CCTGTGTCTCATACAGGGTACTACAAAACCTTTAAACCAGAAATGCCATGAGGAACAGACAAAAAAAAAAAAAGCTTTAAGAAAAACCTTTTTCCCCAAGCCAAAGGCCTGGGGAAAGGGTGGGCTACAACAGAAAGGCTTTTTGACAGTATCCTCCCTATTGCTGCCAAACACCCAGGGAAAAAACCACACCCCATATCACCAACCCCTGCCAGTGCAGCTGGGCTGTGCAGAGTTGATCTTCCACGCTGATCCTTGGAAGCAGGCGGTGCTTCAGTTCCTCTGCCAGGTGGTGTCAGCAGAACGGAGAAGGGTGCTGATCTTTTATTCCCCTTGCTGGGCAGAACTAGATAGTACTCCATGGCAAAGCCAGGAGTATCAGCGGGGTCCAGCCTTATGCTGAGCTTCTGTCTCTACCCTGTAGCAAAAAAAAAATAATATGAGTCAGCTCTCTTCCCTGGTGGCAGTGGGGCTAAGGGGGATCCCGTCGAACACCCTAACTTGGAGGAAATAAACCATTGCCAGTCAGTGCCTCATATTCAGTGGAAAGTTGTCTGCAGGGCCAAGTTGGGAGGCGAACTTCTACCAAATTGTCTGCAGCAGGCAATGTGACCCAGTGCCCTGCTTTTTCCACTCTAGTGATGATAGGGCCCTGGAGGAAGCAGAGTCCACACCCACCACCCCATGCTACATGTCAACAGGGGTACAGCCTGCTAAGCAGAGATGTCCAGGGCTGGGAGCAGTGGCTCACGCCTATAATCCCAGCACTTTGGGAGGCCAGGCAGGAGGATTGCTTGAGGCCAGAAGTTTGAGACCAGCCTGGGCAACGTAGACCCCCGTCTCTTAAAAAAAAATTAGCTGGTGGTGGTGTGTGCCTGTAGTCCCAGCTACTCAGGAGGCTGAGGTAGGAGGATTGCTTGAGCCCAGGAAATCGGGGCTGCTATGAACCATGATTGTGCCACTGTACTCAGCCTGGGCAACAGAGCGAGACTGCCTCAAAAATAAAATAAGTAAATAAAGATGTCTGGGATACAGTCAAAAATCTCAAGAACCAGGAAGATCACTGCATGAATGCGAATAGCCAATAATGGATACAAGCACTGAGATGAATCGGATGTTGGAATTCGGACAAGAATTTTAAAGCAGACATAATGAAAATGCTTCAATAAGCAAGTACTTATTTATTTTAAACAACAAAAATAGGAAATCTCAGCAAGAATTTATGGGCCTACCACGAGGGAAATTTTTGAGGTGATAGAAATATATATCTTGGCATTGTGACTTATGCATTTGTCAGACTCAAGAAATAGTGTACTTAGAGTGGGTACTTTTAATTTTCTGAGAAGTATACCTCAGTAAAGTTGATTTACAAATCAGGGATTTTCATCCCTGAAGATTCTGGTTCAGTAGGTTTAGGATAGAGTCCAATAATTTTTTTTTTTTAATTAATGCCCCAGGTGGTTCTTGGGAACTCCTGATCTCTCCAGAGGAACTTAGGCTAGTTGATAATTCTTCAGAATATTAATCTGTTAGCAATCTGTGTAAATAGAAACTAGGTCTGGTAAATTATGAATTAACCAGATAACTACTTGCAGAATAAACAGAATACATAATTAGAAATCATTAAGTGTGTTATCACCACATGGAAATATTTTTTTGTATTTTTTTTTATTGGGTAGTGTTGTGAAGAATATTACATGGTATCCTTAGAAGCTGTAAATTGTGATGGTAGGTTATAAAAAAAACTGCGTCATGGTATGTTTTTGCCTCTCTCACTTAACCCCACCCTTCACTCCATTCCTTCTCAGGACACTGTCTTCTTGGTGGCTAATGACAGGGTGGATTCCACATTTGGGAACTGCTGTTGCCTGGGCAGTCATGGTTTTCATCAGTGCCTCCCAGGGGGTGGTGCTTTCTGTCAACATCCTGCTTTCCCTAGAGGCTGAGAATGATCACTGATGCAGTCGTCATGGCTTTTAGCCCTCTCCCATTGGCCTCACTTTAACCTGATGGCTATCATATTTCCATCTAGGCTGCATTTTTTAATCTTGCCAAGGAAGCCCAGGGATTCTCCCTCACTGATAAGCCATTTCTAATCCAGGCCTGGGGTTGAGTCAGGTCACCTTACATTCTTACTCTTTCCCTTGACTTAGATTGGTCTGGCTGGTCCACCCAGATAAAGTATAGCAGTGTCTGAAGCTGCATTTGAGGGGTCGGGGAGTTGTTGATGGGGATGCCTTCATTGCGCAGCACACATTTCAAGGCAAGCAGATCATTTTCCTATAGCAGTACTGGTCAGAGCTGGATTCAGGGGAAGGCTGCCTGTGTTTCCCACGTGGGCCAGGTGAGCTGCTGGCATTTCTGTCAGTGCTAGAAGGAAAGTCATTCTTTGAATGTGGTCCCAGATTCAAAATGAGTTTTGAGTGGGTGTCAGAATGTCATTCCTGATAGCTTCTCTGTTTTGACAGTGCAAATACCCTTGGTCTCATTTCTCTGCTTTTAAATAATAAGAGCCCTGAGATTGGCTCTGGGTAGGAGACCTTCCCCACCCCACTTCTTTCTCTGAGTTCACCATGGGATTCTCCTAGTCTAGCCAGAGCTGGATTTGATCCTTGGGTCACTCCTGTGGTCTCCAGCCTTCCTCAGTGCTTACTTAGTTGGTCTTTGTTTCTGTTGGTTGTTTTTGTATGTGTCGTGGTTATCGTCATCATATGACTAATGTCAGGGGGTCAGGCACAGTAATAGCTTCTAATTATGTTGGCCTTTTGGCAAGGGAACTATGTGTGGGGGAAAAAATACTTATTAGGAATCGTCAGCCTGCACTGAAGGGTCATAATAGTTGAAAAATTTGCACATGATATCTATCTCTACATCCTATGTGGATTGTGGTTTCTAGGAGGGATTAATTTAGGTTTTTCCTTTCCTAGTATGGAACCAGGACTAGTAGGGGAAGTTATAGAGGAAAATACTATGGTTCTGTTTCGAAGACAGCATTCTTTTTTTTTTTTTTTTGGAGACAGAGTCTCGCTCTGTTGCCCAGGCTGGAGTGCAGTGGCACAATCTCGGCTCACTGCAAGCTGCGCCTCCCAGGTTCACGCCATTCTCCTGCCTCAACCTCCCGAGTAGCTGGGACTACAGGTGCCCGCCACCACGCCCGGCTAATTTTTTTGTTTTTTAGTAGAGACGGGGTTTCACCATGGTCTCGATCTCCTGACCTCGTGATCCGCCCGCCTCGGCCTCCCAAAGTGCTGGGATTACAAGCGTGAGCCACCACGCCCGGCCAGGAGAGAGGATTCTTGCGGGGGTTTCCCAAATCTAAATTGTTTTTGTTTTTTAGAGATAGTGTCTTAGTCTGATACTCAGATCAGAGTGCAGTGGTTTGATTACAGCTCACTGCAACCTTGAACTCTTGGGCTCTGGTGAGCCCCTCGCCTCAGCTTCTCAAGTTAGTGAGACTACAGCTGCACGCCACCACACCCAGCTAATTAAATAAAAATATTTTGTACAAATGGGGTCTTGCTATGTTTCCCAGGCTGGTCTTGAACTCCTGGCCTCAAGCAGTCCTTCTGCCTCAGCCTCCCAAAGTGCTGGGATTACAGGCATGACCCACCATGCCTAGTCAAAAATGTAAATATTAGGTCTTATGTTACTGAAGGTATTCCAGGAATGTCTGGATGTGGTACAGAAGGTGTGGGTATTGGGAAACCTCTAAGAAGATTTCCAAATTTTATCTTCTGTTGTTCTTTAAAAAAAATATAAGCTGTGAATACAACTGTGAAACCACAAGTAATACAAGAGGAGCTGACTTCTTGGTGCCTGCACTGCTGACTAAAGATCCAGTCTGGTTGCTTATTCAGTAAACCTTTGAGTTAGTGCAGGGAGTCACTCTCTGTTTTCTCAGGGAGCCCTGGAAACTGAAATGGTAAGGAATACTGTGGCTTATGGTCATATTTGTGTCTTTTTCTGCCTTTCCTTTTGACTTGCCTGACTTTGGGGGACCCTTCCCCACCGCCATGTGTTGTGAAGCACAGTTCTGATGTGTAGTAAGCAAGGCCATTTCTAGTGTCTCTGTTTGACCTGTAGAAGAAAATAGCCAGGTCACTTTTTCAAGACTGAGGCAAACAGCTTACTCAGGAGCGGGCTGCTATTCCTACTTACGATGAAGTATCTTTCTTTTTTTTTTGAGATAGAGTCTTGCTCTTTTGCCCAGGTTGGAGTGCAGAGGCACAATCTCGGCTCACTGCAACCTCTGCTTCCCGTGTTCAAGTGATTCTTCTGCCTCAGCCTCCTGAGTACCTGGGACTACAGGCTCGTGCCACCACGCCCAACTAATTTTTGTATTTTTAGTAGAGATGAGGTTTCACCGTGTTGGCCAGGATGGTCTCGATCTCTTGATCTCAAATGATCTGCCCACCTTGGCCTCCAAAAGTGCTGGGATTACAGGCGTGAGCCATTGCACCTGGCCAATGAAACATCTTTAAGTGAGGCCACAGTTAAACTCAGAAAGTGGCTATTTGAGTAACCATCATTACCTCTTTCCCTAACCCACTAAACCACTTCTGTGGTTTCTGTGGTTAGAAAAACTTTGTGTTTGAAAGGCATAGTATCTCAAGGGAACTTTAGAAGTATTATCTTACCTTTGCTCTTGGGCATTTCCAGATGACCCTGGCAGTGTGGCCACAAGCAAACTGGAGAAGACTGCCAGTATATGCATGTTTTAATAAATGGAGGATACCTAGCACCTCCTAACCCTTACCTTCTCCTCCATCTCATCCCATTTTCTGATTGAACACTCACGTATTTCTAGTCTTAAATACTTAGGTTTTCAGTTGTGTTAATGGAATCGTATGTATTTCAATTGTATTACTTAAGTGTCTTCTAAAAGACATTTGTATGCTTTATAATTCAGAGAAAATTCTTTGGTTGATTGAAGATCTTGCTACCAGGTCCTGGTGGAAGCAGCTAGAATTTCTTGAGCAGTTCCTGTGAATGTTTCCTTTTTATGTAGATCATTTCTTGGAAAGCTGTGTTTTAAAATAAAGCCCTACAGACACTACTGTTTTACTCTAAGGCCTTTGAGCTCTGATATTTAAGACATATTTATGTCTTCAACTATGCCCAGGACAGTGCTTTGCATTCAATAGGTGATCAATAAGTGTTGAGTTTTGTTGAATGTAAAATTATTTACAAATGATTTTTTGTTTTTTCCCTTGAAAAATTAGGCTTCGGAGAAAACTTTGGGCTTCAGAGTCCCCGCTTCCAAGCCCTTCTTTGTAACACTCTATGAAATGAAAAGCATCTTTGGATGGTATGGGGAGAGCTGAACTATGTGAGGTGGGAGGGCATTGGCCTTTAATCAGGTTTCTGGGGACAGATCACTCATGCTGGTTCATGCTGGCCCAAGGCTGTCTTCTTTCTTGTTTGTGGATGTGGGTTATGTTCCTATACTGAGATGTGCTGGATGAAAAGCCAATAAATATTAATGAAGCAGTTACTTCTGTCAGGCACAATATTGGCTACAGAGATAGGTAGAAATAAATAGAAAATATAGTTCTGGACTTTGAGAACCTTATTGTGTAACTGGAAAGGTAAAACGTAAATGCCTTAAAAGTTAATTAACAGTAGTTCTTAAGGATCCTTAGATTGTCTAATACAGTGGTTCTCAAACATTAGTGTGCCTCAGAAGCTGTTGGAGAGTTATTAAAATACAAATCACAGGGCCTTATCCCCATATATATATATTTTTTTTTACTCATTTGGTCTGTGTCATAAGAATTTGCATTTCTCAGTTACCAGATATTGCTGGTCCATAGACCACACTTGGAGAACCACTGGTGTGGTGCAGTTATTCTCAACCTTGGCTGTATGTTAGAATCACCCAGGGAGTTAAAAAAAAAAAAAAACCCATGCCAAGACCCCACCCACTGTAGACCACTTAAATCAGAATCTCTGTGGAGTAGGACCTAAGCATTTTTTAAAGCTCCCCAGATAGTTGTAATGTGCAGTAAGGTTTGGGACTTACTGCTCTAACATGTGTCAGGGCCACAGAACTTTAGATTCAGAGACATGATGTTACCATGGGCTGCAGCAGTGTGGACAGACCAGAGGAGTTAGCCTGATCTTAAAGAATGATAAAAGAAAAAGGAATGATTATTGTTCTTGTAAAGTTAATGCTGTGAACAAGCCAGTTGGTTTTCTAGCTGTTTCTTGGGACAGACTGATGAGTTTGTGAGCTCTTAGGAGTCAGCATGATTTCCCATTCAGCATGAGCCAATCAGTGGGACTGAGGTGTGGGTCACCACCATCAATAATAAGCATTCACTGACCACATTCTCTTTTTCCTGATATAGATGAGCTTGCATTTATCCTAACAAGCTTAGATGTGTGTGTGTGTGGGGTGGGGTGTGGTTGTGGACTGTGCAATAGTGAGAGGCTGAACTTTGAAAAATGACTTTGCCATTTTTACATTTCATCTCTTTAAGCCTCTGTTTATTCACGTATAAAAGAAAGTACTGCACATAGTTGTGAGCCTTTTTTTTTAGGAAAAAAAAAAAAAAAAGAGTCTGGGTCTTGCTATGTTGCCAAGGCTGGTCTTGAACTTCTTGGGCTCAAGTGATCCGTTTCTGCCTCCCAAAGTGCTGGGATTACAGGTGTGATTACAGGTGTGAGCCACCGTATCTGTTTGTTAGTATGTGTGTGAATACTACTACAATTTTAGGAACACTGTTTTATTTATTTAGGGACCCCCAGAATCTATCAGTGAGCCTGACACGTAGTGTCTGTGCAGTAAATCCAGATTCGTTGAATGAATTGGAAAGGTTGTCTTTTCAGATTGACTGCCCAGGCATTAGAAAGGATGGGAAGATCTTGTTTCCTGATCTTTATAAAAAATGCTGCCACCTTGGGTTTTCCAACTTAGGCAAGAAATCTGTTATATTCAAAATAAAGGAGTATAACTTAAAAAATATATAGATAGAAGCTGGGCGCAGTGGTTTCCCAGCACTTTGGAAGGCCAGGGAAGGCAGATCATGAGGTCAGGAGTTCGAGACCAGCCTGACCAACGTGGTGAAACCTTGTCTCGACTAAAAATACAAAAATATAGCTGGGCTTGGTGGCACATGCCTGTAATCCCAGCTACTCAGGAGGCTGAGGCAGGAGAATCACTTGAACTTGGCAGGCAGAGGTTGCAGTGAGCCCGAGATTGCTCCACTGCACTCCAGCCTGGGCGACAGAATGAGACTCCGTCTTAAAAAAAAAAAAAATATATATATATATATATATGGAAATACATTTTCTCAATGTGTACTAGTCATAGCTACCTGTGACCTATTCTTTATTTTGTGTATTTTTTTTCAGACAAGGTGTTGCTCTGTCACCCAGGCTGGAGTACAGTGGTGCGATCAGAGCTCATTGCAGCCTGGACCTCCTGGGCTCAAGCAGTTCTTTCACTTCAGCCTCTGCAGCAGCTGAGACTGCAGGTGTATGCCACCATGCCCAACTAAAATTTTCTATCTTTTCTAGAGATGAGGGTCTTTCTGTGTTGACCAGTGTTCTTGAACTCCTGGCCTCAAGTGATCCTCCAGCTTTGGCCTCCCAAAATTCTGGGGTTACAGGTGTGAGCCACCACAGCTGGCCTTACCTGTGATCTAAAGAGGTATTTTCAATTGATATTTGGCCATATCAGATTTTAGTTGCTATTAAATTTTATTCTGAATTTATCAAGTTTAATTGATTATTAACAAATTGCACTCTAAGAATAAGCCTGTGTTTTATTTCTTGTAACTACTAGAGCCTTTGTTACAATACAGTTTAGAGGGCTCCGAAGTTATAAAATAAATACTGGAGATTTGATGCTTGTTAAAATTTTGACCTTTTCTATTAAAGCCCATTAGAGTGATGTACAGAGAAAAGGCTGTCTTGTGTTGTGATAGGGCCATGCTCCATCCACAGGTCCTGGGAAGGATGATGTAACTGTGGTCTAACAGCATTGTCTGAATTTTTGGCCTAGGGCAAAGAGGAGGAGGGCGGGTAAAGAAACCTGATCAGACCATTTGATGCTAATTTCACAGGTGACTGGTCACTGTGTGCCTGGCTGTTGTTATTTATAGAGCTGTAAGTGGCTGGAGCTACACACAGGAACCTGAAAGGATGGTCTGTATTAGAGTGCGGTGGTAGAAGCACAGCAGTAGAATCTAGGGACAAATGGTCACTGGTGAGTGTCATTGCTGGAGTAAAATGAAACTCATTAGTGGCTGTTATGATTTCCACTCTTACTTCATTGCTGTTCCTGAGTCCTTTTGAAAGCAAAGAACAAAATAGACCGAAACAACCTCTGATAGACTCTCCATTATTTTTAATTGAGGTTGATAGGATTTTAATCAGGTCAACTTGCATACTGATTTCAACCACCATTTAAAGAGCTATCCGCAAAGCTATAAATTAGAATTATATTTCAAAAGGTCTTGACTGTTTTAACCTACTCTTCCTATTCCCCAAATTATTGATGGGGAAACTGAGATCTAGCAGGGTTAAAAAACCAGCCCAGTTTCACAGTTAGCAGTGATGCTGGAGCTGTGATCTGGATCTTAAATCTCTCAGTTTAGCCTTTTCTGTTTTCTACCGTATTAGTCCTACGATGAAAATGCACTTCTCTGTCTTTAAATTTCAGACGTTGTCTCCATGGCCTAGATGAAGGTTATCCTTTGTTATGATATTTTCTCAGAATTACTTTGAAAAAATGAAAGTAATATGAAAACAAATTCCTTCTATTGATAATACATTTGCCCACTACTGACAGTTTTAGGAATAATGAGAAAAGAGGGGGCCTATTTATGGTACTGGCCAAGAAGGAGCACTCAGCAGCACTGGACTGCTGTGTGTGGGCTGGAGGTACCAGCAGATAACACTGGGAGGCAGTGGGTCCTGTGAATCACAGCTTGGCCTCGGCATAAGCTCTGGAGACCAGCACTCCTAAGGAGAACTGTCTTCTTTGGCCCTGCCCTCAGCAGCCTGTTGGCAGAGGACTAGAATAATTGTTTGTTTAAAAGTTTTACTAGCTAATTATACTGCACCGAATTGACAGGCATCTCTATTAGAGTCTTTCCAGTCTCTTGAAGGCTCTTCACCACATTACTTGTAATCTTGCCTTAGTGTAGACTGCAGTGGCTGATTTTTGTTTGTTTGTTCTTCTCTCCTTCCCTTCCCACTTGTTGCAAAGGCCACACACCAAGTCTGGAGAGGGAGCTGCCTGTGGGCTGGGAATTGGCTGCCTTCCTCTGGTCAGCCATATGTGGCTGCTGGAACAAGTGCCTTTGGGTCGTTCATTCTCAGGTCACCAGGCCCTAGAGTAAAGCCCTAAACATGGGCTCTCTAGCAGAAAGACTTATTAATTCCCCTTCTCTTAAGTGGAGGCAAGGAGGTGTTTCTGAACCTTCAGAATAACCCGAGGGAACTTAAAAGTACAGATTCCTGGATGCTATCTCCTGGATGTGGGTTCAGGTTCAGTAGGTCTGAAATGGGACCAGGTTTTAGAACCTTCATTGCGGCCCAGCTCACACCTGTAATTCCAGCACTTGGGGAGGCTGAGGTGGGCGGATAGCTTGAGTTCAGGAGTTTGAGACCAGCCTGGACAACATAGTGAGACCTTGTCTCTACTAAAAGGAGAGATCAGCTGGGCGTGGTGGTGTGTGCCTGTAGTCCCAGCTACTTGGGAGGGTGAGGTGGGAGGATCACTTGAGCCTGGGAGATCGAGGCTGGAGTGAGCTATGATGGTATTACTGCAGGTAGGGTGACAGAGTGAGACCCCATCTCTCTCTCTTTTTTTTTTTTGTTTCTTTTTAAAAGAACCTTCATTACATTAATTGACTTCCAAGGTCTCATCCAGTCATGATGGTTTTTGCATGGTCTTCACCAGTAGAAGATAGATTTCAGACCACAGGGAATTTATTTGTAGCTACAGTCAATTTTCAGTTATTTGCCTTACAAATGTTTTCAATCCCAGAGACCTTTTTCCCAGCTGGTTCCTGGGTTATATTGCCAAAGTCCCTGGTTGGTATGCACTCAAGGACTGAAAGATAATTTTCTTCTTGATTTTAAGAAAAGATAATTAAGGAGGGAAATCTACCATTAAAAAAAAATCAGACATTACAACCAAGTATAACTTTTAGAGCAGATCCTCTATTGGGAAGGAGCAATATCTTAGGTTACCTTGTATTTGGGCAGTTAATTAGGGTCAGATGTAGTTAGTTCTCATGCTTTGGCCTTGCAAAAGTAATTCCCTTTTTGGAAAGGCTTTGTTGAGTCCCTAGGAATTATTTTAATGGACTCTAAGTATGTTTAACTCAGTAATAAGATTCTAGTTGTTTGGATTTGTTGTGTATTGACATTGACTTAGATATTCTTCCCTGCTCTGGGCTTTACCTCTTACTCATACCCATATCCATGGTCCACATGCTGTGGTGTCCCCTGGGCATGCCCAGCCTTGCCATGTGTGCAAGGTAATCCCTTTGACCCTCTCAAGGGAGTGCTGCTCATCTTTTTTTTTTTTTTTTTTTGCTTCGCTTATCCCCCTTGACATTGCCAAACGTCTGTGACTTGAAGCATCGCTGCTCCTGTGGCTCTCTCCTTTGCTTCTCTTCTTTGGCTCATTGAGAATCTGTTTGAGATACTTGTCATCCTTTGGAGATTAGAACATTCACTTTAGAGGGAGGAATGGTTTTACACCGGGACTGTTAGGATCAGTTTAGGAGGAAACAGGCCCATGATGATTTTAGGAGGGGTTTCTACTGTGGTCCTTGTAACCACATAGTTTGTACTGAGCTGGACATTGGCCATTTAAGTAGATGCTTGTTCTCCAGTTATAGAATGGTTCCCAGCTGGCAGATTTCCCACTGGGATTCAGTTTCCTTGGCCGCTGCTGTTTGTTGTGCTCACACTGATTTTTGCGGCATCTTTCCAGGCCCTTGAGTCTTTTCCAAGCAGAAGAAATAGCAGAATGCCTTGCCCTCCCCTTCTCTTCTCCTTTTGGGTATTCCATGGCTATTAGGGAAGGACTTCCTGTGAAATAAAATGAGGGCAAAGAAAAGTAGCATGTCTGTGGCATAAAAATGCTGTTAGCAAGCTTGAGGCATATCAGAGAGATTGGTCCTAGGAGTAACATTTACTGCCTTTCTGCTTTTGAACTTTTTTTCCCGCTTCCTTTGCCTGTTTTGGAGGTCTGGGATTTATCCAGAATTTAAGAACGGACTGTTTTTGATCATTTGAATAGGTATCATCATTCAGCAGGGAATACATGTGCAGACTGAGATGTCTCTTAAAGCCAATTTGTAGCATAAGTCATTTGAAATGATTTCTTGAGTCAGTAATGCATTTCTACTTCAAATTCTCTGCCTGGATTTGTGCATTCATCTCCCATTTTACCAGGTGATTTGCTTTATTATGCTGCTATGACAGCTCCCCTCCCCAACCTTCAACTGCTATCCCCAGATACGTGGGCATGCTTTCCAGGGTGAGTAGCCATTAAATTACCCAAAATGACACCAAACGTTATCTACACAGGCTTGGAAACATGGAGGTCCTGGATTCCAGTAAAATTCTCCAGGCTGCTTTGTCAGGCTATTGCAGAAAAGATTACAGGGTCCTTTAAGATTAGTTTTGGAGAGATCTAGGCAGATGAATGGGTGAAGTCCCAATGGGAAATCAGTACCCAGCTGCCACTTGGAATAATCTAAAATCCTGGCATGATCTTTCCTCTCATAACTTGAAGTACTCAGCTAGAGGAGAGCCTCTCCTTCGCAAGACCCAGCTATCTCTTTGAGAAGAAAAGGGGGTTTGGATGGAGTCCAACCTTCTGGTTTGTTTTGTCCATCTGCCATTTGCCTTTTCCTTGTTGGTGTTTGCTGCTGTTTGTCCTTTGGAGTCTGAGGGGCTTCTGACCTTGGCTGAAGGGCTTCTAACCCTGGACAGGTCCTGAAGGAGTGGCATCAGATAGTTGTGTTTTGATTTCACATATCTGTTATTTCTTTAAGAGGAAATGAGCAACTGGTAGACCCAGAACAGTACCAAGGGGAGCTGGGGAGTTGTTATTTGTAAGTGTAGAGAAAGAAAGGAACAGTTACAGGAAGGTTTGGTGCATGATACACAGTTGATGCCTTCAGAGAATAGGAGGTTTTCTTTCTGTGATTTTTCTCATAACATTGGAGGAAGAAGAAAGAGGAGGCATGTGGCTTGTTGGTGGTTGAACTCCAGTGCAGAAGTTAACATTCCACTCATTTAGCTCACTAATTTGTTAATTAATTTCACAAATACCTATTGTGCTACTATGTGCCAGGCACCCTTCTAGGTACTGGGTTTACAGAGGTAAACAAAAAAAGGTCCTTGCTGTCATGAACCTTATACTCTAGCAAGGGGGTGGTGGTGATGAGGACATATTTATAATGGTAGTGGTGATAGTGATAAATACTATGAAAGGAAAAAAAAAAACAGAAAGGGAAGAGAATGGGATAGGGAGCTATTTTAGTAAGTGTGTTCACGGAAGGCCTTATAAATGACTATACAATACATAAATAATCATTAAAATTAGATTTTATTACCTAAAATATTTTGAACACTTAAGTTGTTAAAGTTATTATGGAATGCTAGCATGCATAGGGACTGAAAATATTTTTTTCTCTGAAGTTTTAAGGGTTTTCCAAGGATTTAGCTTCTCTTTGTGTCTCTGGATATTCAGACTCACATAGCTAGATTAGAGTTCACCATCACAGTTGCTTTCAGCATTGATTGAGACAGTCTTATGTTGTAAGGGTCTGCTTTTTACAAAATTGCTATAAAATTGTTTTGTGTGATTGAGAGGCTCCCTTTCACTCAAAGTAGATGTTTGGCTGTTTTTGTTGTTGTATTTTAAACAGTAATGAGTACCTTTTGGTAATTAAAGTCCCCTTCACAAAACTGTAGTGAGTGATAAATAAGACATAAACAAAGAGTCCCTTCTGCAGAGCAGAGTGCCAATGGCCATAGACATAACTCAGGGGCTGTTTGACCGCATAACTCAGTGCAGTGGCTTTTCACCATTGGAAGGGTGGAATGGTCTGGTATGGTTTTCTGGATTGCCCTGATAAACAGGAGTTATATATGCTGTCAGTTTCTATGAAAGGACAACATTATATGAGCCATGGTTTGTCAGGGGCCTACTGTGTGCTAGGCTCTTTGCTATAGGATCAAATGCTAACAACATCTATTCCACAAGACACCATATCACAATGATTGTTTTTTGTTGTTGTTGTTGTTTTTTGAGACGAAATTTTGCTCTTGTTGCCCAGGCTGGAATGCAATGGTGCAATCTCGGCTTACTGAAACCCCTGTCTCCCGGGTTCAAATGATTCTCCTGCTTCAGCCTCCCAAGTAGCTGGGATTACAGGTGCCCGCCACCACGCCCAGCTAATTTTTTGTATTTTTAGTAGAAACAGGGTTTCATCATGTTGGCCAGGCTGGTCTCAAACTCCTGACCTCAGGTTGAGAGGTGAAGCCAGCTGGACTTCCTGGGTCAAGTGGGGACTTGGAGAACTTTTCTGTCTAGCTAGAGGATTGTAAATGCACCAATCAGTGCCCTGTGTCTAGCTAAAGGATTGTAAATGCACCAATCAGCACTCTGTAGAAACGCACCAATCAGCGCTTTGTGTCTAGCTAAAGGATTGTAAATGCACCAATCAGCACTCTGTAAAAACGCACCAGTCAGCACTCTGTGTCTAGCTAAAGGATTGTAAATGCACCAATCAGCACTCTGTAAAATGGACCAATAGCACTCTGTAAAATGGACCAATCAGTAGGATATTGGTGGGGAAAATAAGAGAATAAAAGTTGGCCACCCCAGCCAGCAGTGGCAACCCGCTTGGGTCCTCTTCCATGCCGTGGAAGCTTTGTTCTTTCACTCTAAATCTTGCTGCTACTCACTCTTTGGGTCCGTGCCACCTTTAAGAGCTATAACACTCCCCACGAAGGTCTGCGGCTTCATTCTTGAAGTCAGTGAGATCAAGAACCCACCAGAAAGAACTAACTCTGGACACAAGGTGATCCACCCGCCTCGGCCTCCCAAAGTGCTGGGATTACAGGCATGAGCCACCGTGCCTGACCTATCACAATGATTTTTAAAACTGCATGTCTTAATCCATTAGTGGGTGACAGAATTTTATTTTATTCAGTTTAAAAAATAGAATCAAATAGATGATATCAGAGTATACTACACTTAGTGTATGTATTGTTTCAAAAAAACTTGTTTAAAGTGTATGTGCATGCAGGCAGACATCAGAAATTTTTATGTGTCATGCTCTAAAAAGTTTGAAAACAAGCCTATCAGTTGAGGTTTGGTATCGTTTATAGGCAAGTAAACTGAAACTCTGAGGTTAAGGACGTTGCCTACTATCAGAGTTAAAATTTGAACTCAGCTCTTTCTGGCTTTCAGCATTTGATCCAATTATGTTTCTCACAGAGCTTTCCCTCTCTAATGGTTTTCCAAGAGTCTTGAGATCACAGAGACACTGATTTGCTCCTGAATGTTGTTCTAAAATCAGAGGAGGAACATGCACTCTGATGACCAGGCCCAAGTTTGACTGGTTTCTCAAAATATCTTTACGTAACACAGTCTATTTCAGGAGAAGGGAAAAGAAAGATGACTCTAGAACTTGTCTTTATTAAGAAACAAGGAAGATCTAGACACGCTTTTTCTGTCAGAAAGATAGCCTAGTTTTACCAAAGAGGAGAAATTCTAACCAGAAGTAGTATCAGGATCTTTCTCTCTAAAGCACTTAAAGTCTTTTGTTGGCGAGACTAGTAGAGCAAGAGGAATCTGCCACCTTGTGTAAAACATTTTGGTTTTACTAGTCAGGCATATTTTTGAATAACCTTCACTAACATTTATTATACTAGTTACTTTATTTTATTTTGACACAGAGTCTCACTCTGTTGCCTAGGCTGGAGTGCAGTGGCATGATCTCTGCTCACTGCAACCTCCACCTCCTGGGTTCAAGTGATTCTCCTGCCTCAGCCTCCGAAGAAGCTGGGATTACAGGCGTGCCACCATACCCAGCTAATTTTTGAAGCCTTTATTTTAGTTTCTCCCAACTTTACTAGAGAGGGGGTTTCACCATGTTGGCCAGGGCTGGTCTCAAACTCCTGACTTCAGGTGATCCACCCGACTTGGCCTCCTAAAGTGCTGGGTGTGAGCCACTGCGCCCAGCTGTTACAACATTTTGGCACCAGTTTTACCTTCTCCCCAGCCTCCTAGGAATGAAGTGGAACTTATTAAGGACAGATTTTTCAGAGGGGCATTATTCTCACTGGCATTCCTTCCCTCTTGCCTGGAATCACCCTTGAATGAATTCCTGATTGGTTCAGCTAGACTTTTTCTTTTACAGAAGAAATTGCTCTTGGTGAAGATGCCAGAAAAATATCGTAAAAACCTGCTCCCTTATCCTCTTCTCTGTACTACTTTGTTACCCCACCCCACCCCACCCCACCTCAAGCCCCCAGTAAAAAAATGACCTTTTGGCCCAGGGCCCTATCTGAGTATATTGTGTGGCAGAGTTGTCTCTGGCTGACTCCCAGGATTGTTAATGACTTCCTTCTCTGTCCCTAAATAATTGCTTGAAAAGACAGCTGTGGAGAGACATTGCCCCCAGCTTGCAGGCTCATTAATTCAGCCCTATGAAAGGGGGTGCAAAGGAAGAAGGTGGAAGTTACTTTGCCAAGAGTAGCAGGCTTGGGGGAAACTAAAATAGAGGCTTCAGGGGAAGGGCAGCAGCATGGTGTCAGAGATTAGACTTAGAGTTTGTGAGGTCTGGGCAGGCTTCAATCTAAAGAAATTTTATGCACAAAAGCCCAAATCCAGGAAAATAAATGAAAGTGATTATTCACTTTTCTAAAGTCCTTACAGTAGCGTTCCTCTGGTATTGTTTGAATGCAATTTAACCTGAAGGGCACTTGGTTTTTGTCCAGCTCTTCAAGAACAGAAGCATCTAAGTAAGTGGAAAGTCTGAGAAATTAACAGAGAAGATTCCCTAAAAGTCAGCCTTCTTTACTTGACCATCATTCATAATTCTGCATTTGTCTATTCCTACAGTGGCCTTGAAGCAAAATTAAAAAAAAAGATACTTCTATGCCCCTTAAAAAAAGAATAATCAAAACTTGCATAGACAGAATAAGAATCAAATACACTGGGGAACAAATACTCTGATTAGCTGTCCAGTTCAGCTCTGACGCGTCTAGCACTCTGAGTTATAAGGGAAACAAGATAGGACACTTGGTTTTTATTTTCCAACAACAGGAAACATACCAGGTTTCTAAGAAGATGAAAAGTCTCTCTTAAATCCAATTATAGAAGGAATTTATGCAAGTCTTTAGGCAAGGAGTATTGAACAAATTAATGTTTAATGCCATCAACAAGTTTTCAAGCAGATGCACAACTCTTAGTGTGGGTGACTTTTTGGTGTTTACCTTATATCAAGAATGCAGCATTTAAGGCCACTTTGACAGAGTACAGCTAAGCCTTTTGGGTTTGCTTGTGTGGGCAGTTTCCATTCAGCAATGGCTCTCAAACTTCAATGCACATCAGAATTACTTGGGGGCACTTAAAAAAAAATGTATGCCCAGGCTGCATCCAGACCAATTCAGTCAGAATCTCTGATGGTGAGCCCCAAGTATCAATATTTTGTAAAACTGATTCCAAAGGTTAGCTAAGTGTGAATCAGTGCATTAGATGATCTTTAATGTTAATTATCTTAGCTGGATTTCTCAAAGGGGGTGGTCGTAGAATGCTGATATTCCCTGTTATCAATTTAAGGAAGTCCCTGTTGTTTCTGTTAACATTCTCTTAGAACTCTGAGACTTGTATTTCTGCTGGGACCCAGGGCTACTTACTGCACCTTTCTTGGCCTATAGGAGTGTTGTCAGAACCAAAGTACTTGTTAAGCAGCAGCTTAGGATCAACTTTAGCAGACCTCATTGTGGCTGTTGGAGAATATGGAATATCAGATGAAGTAGGGGCTGGATGTTTCCACAGCCCTAAATCACATATTTCAGGGTACATTAAGATTCCTTTTGGAACTCAGATCTTTTTCTGGCCATGGAGAGACTGTTGTCTTGGGGGGATGCCAGTTGTCTCTCCAGTGAGAAAAGGAGATGTTTATGTATTCTCTAGTTCCTTTCTGGAAGTTAAAAATACCTGTCATTGTTAGATTTGGTTTCTGAACTCTCTGCCCCTAACAAAGCTGAAATGATGACAGTGAGTGAGTATTTGCTTAAATAAATATTTTTTTTTTCAACTTTGAAGAACTAAATATATCTCAAGGTGTTGAAACATCAGAGAATTGGCTGGGCCCGGTGGATCACGCCTGTAATCCCAGCACTCTGGGAGTCTGAGGTGGGAGGATTGCTTGAGCTCAGCAGTTTAAGACTAGCCTGGGCAAAATAGTGAGACCTCGTTTCTACTAAAAATAAAAAATAAAAAATAAATGGCTGAATGTGGTGGCACGCACCTGTAGTCTCAGCTATTTGGGAGCCTGAGGTGGGAGGATCATTTGAGCCCTGGAGGTCAATGCTGCAGTGAGCCTTGATTGTACCACTGCACTCCAGCCTAGGTGACAGAGTCAGACTCTGTCTCAAAAAAGAAACATCAGAGAATCATTGATTTTATGTAATCTAGATTTTATCCCATTCCAAATTGTGCTTCTGTGAATACACATTGTGGAGGATAATGGAAAGGGTGTTTAGGGAAGGGGACGACAATGGGAGGAGAGGGAGGAAAGGGCGGTGGGGGAGATAATATAAATGAGAATTACCATGACTTGAATCTTAGTAAAATCACATAATAGGAACCATGTGGTAATGGTGTTCTGATTAAAAGCCACTTCCTGACTTTGTGACCTTGAGTAACCTGGTCACAGTTATAGGTCAAATAGACCTATAACTCTATTTTTCAGTTTCTCACCTGAAAAATTATAATGTTACCTGCCTCTTAGGATTGTTTTGAAGATTGAGATTGTTCATAAAATGCTTAGAAAAGTGCCTAGCACATAGCAAGTACTATTTAAGTGTTTATTAGAGCATAGTATCAACTTGTCCCATTAAGAATATTATAAAACTGTAAGGTCCAGATGATGCTTTATTCTGTAAAGGCCATTAATGGAGATGCTTGAACATCTCTAAATTACCTTTCCCTTTGCTTGCTCAGGAAGTTTGCTAATCTAAATTGTTCATGCTGTGCTGCTGAGTGTCATGTGTGATTGCTTGTGCCTGGAGACCCAACTGGGTTCTATCCGCACTTAACTGAAACTCAAGTTATTCCCTCTCTAGCCTTAATTCCTGTCTTCTAACTCTCCAATCGATTTCTTGGCTCCACTAATTCAAACATACCCCAGTTTTCTCATGCTGTTGAGCAGGGATCTTCTTGAGACTGATTATGATGGGAGAATGACCTCATAGTTTCTGATGCCATCTTCCAATTTATGTAACTCAGCCCTAAGCATGCTTTTTAAAAGTAGTGGCCCTAAATTGCTGACATCTTGTCATCTGCTCAGACTCCTAAATCTTTTTGTGCTCCCTCGACTGAATGGGATTCACTGGAGCAAGATGCCTTTGTGCAGTCTGCATTTAGTGCACTTGGCGAGTGACCTCCAATAGAGCTGTGTGTTCCCTTCGAGCAACATGGGTAATGATTACAGCGACAATGCTGCTATTGTGTCCAGAGGTTTGGGGCTGTAATTTCATAATGAAATTGAAAAACATGAGATTAAAAACCTGAATATAGCACAGTAATTATATTTAAGTGTCACAAATCATCTCCCTGTATTTAGTTAGGTGTTAGAGATTTGGCCTCTTTGTGGAGTGCAGTCGCGTCGTTTCATACATCTGCAAAATGGAAGGCTTCTAATTTATGGCTAAAATGTGGGAATTGCTTTCTCTTAATGGGAAGGTGATGAGAATGGTATTGAATTTGAAGGAGCTGGTTTGCTTCATTGACTAGAGTCAAGAAGGGAGGTTGTAGAATAGCTGCCAAGGTAAAGAAATGTTTGGATCTTTTCATGGTTTAATTCCCAGATACTTAGACATGACTACAGTCTTTCCCTTTAGAAATTAACTGACATAGGCTGGCCTGGGAAATTCTACAGGCCTGCAACAAATGGTGCAGTTGCAGAAGTGTGCATCTTTACCTAAGGCAGGGTTTCTGGTGTAGATAAAAGACAACTGGGGTTTGTTTCCCACAAGTAAGTTATGGATGAGCTGTGCCTGGCCCATTTCCATTTACTGTCTGAGAATCTGCATGTGGCCTGCAGGCTCTGTAGTTGGGCTGAGTCCTCCTGGAGTACGAGGTTGGGGAAGGTTTTGGTGGTGGCTGTCCGTAGGCATTCCTGCAGGATGGTGGGTGGAGAGTTAGGGTGAGGGGTGTTCTTTAATAAAGGAATAGAAATTAGAGTGGAAAGTGGTTTAAAGCTAATGATACCTCCTTCTCCTTGATTTCTAGGAACTATCAAGTGTGAAATGAACATAGAAGGAAGTTATGAAAGGAATCATTATTATTGTCAGTGATTCATTTATTATCTACTATAGGCAAACACTTTTTTTTTTTTTTTTTTGAGACGGAGTCTTGCTCTGTCACCCAGGCTGGAGTGCAGTGGAGCGATCTCCGTTCACTGCAAGTTCCGCCTCCTGGGTTCATGCCATTCTCCTGCCTCAGCCTCCCGAGTAGCTGGGGGACTACAGGCACCTGCCACCACGCCCGGCTAATTTTTTTGTATTTTTAGTAGAGACGGGGTTTCACCATGTTAGCCAGGATGGTCTCGATCTCCTGACCTCGTGATCCACCCGCCTCAGCCTCCCAAAGTGCTGGGATTACAGGTGTGAGCCACCATGCCCGGCCAACACTTTCAGTTTTGGTTACCATCTTTAAACTTCATGGTAGACATTGATACAGAGGTATACTCTCTCTGTGCACATATACTGCCTCTCACCCCAAATAATTTTTGATACAGCAGTGCAGATTGTCCCTTTTTTTCCAAAGCTTTCCTCCCAGTTTCTTAGTGAATCTACAGGACTGAGTATCTGAATTGCCTAAGGCCTTTTATCACAAAGGCCTTAGGCAAATGTATGCAGATGTACATACATTTCCAGGCTTCATCAACATGCCCTACTCAGAGACATTTTGGTTCAGTAGGTAGGGGTGGGAGAGGTTGTGGCCTAGGAATCTGCATTTTCAACAAGCACCAGGAATTTTTATATACAATAAATTCTGAGAATCATTGCCTTAGGACCTTCTCTCCCAGGGGCAGGGCTATTCCAGTGGGTGTGTTATGTTGAGATTTGCTGTGTGGAGATGTGAACTTGCTGTTCAGTCCCTTTTCCCAGCCCCTGGCTTCAGTATATCTTTCACAAAAATACCTACTTTTATTCTGTTTCCACTGGATATAAGGAAGGCTGGGCTTTTTGCTGCTTTACCCACTATTACAGATAGCAGGTTGGGAGACGGTTTGAGTCCTGTGTTTGCACTCCAGGCCTGCTGGGGAAGAGGTGGCCTGCCTCCAGCAGTAAACTGGTAGCTATCTAAGACCTATGGTACTGTCTGTTTCCACTGGAAACTCATTGAAAATGCTACCACTATTCGTGTTTTTGGCCTCTCAGAGCAAAGTATATAAAAGCAGCAATTCAAGTACATTCGTCAAACATTTATTGAGTGGTGGCTGAGGCTAAAGTATTATTTTAAGGGGCCTGGGACAGATAAGTAAAACAGTTTCCATTCTCCATCTGTCCTTTCTTTCTAATGATGTAGACAGTCCTGACACAGAACTATGGCAGACTTAGTGTAACCTGTGACATGATCGTGTCTTTGAACAAGTGAAATTAAAGTGCTATAGGAATGTCTGGGTGGGAACAGTTAGTTTAGGTTAGGCAAAAGTCTTCTTAGGGGAAGTGGCTTTGGGCAGGGTGTAGGGCAGAGGCTCTCACCTTGGCTGTGCTTTACAATCACCTGAGAGACTTTTGAAAAACCGCAATATCTAGACCAAACCCTATAACAATCAGATCAGAACTTCTGGAATTTGGACAGAGACAGCATTTTTTAAATGTTTAAACATTTAAAAACATTAAATTTTTAAAATGTTTAAACATTTAAAAACATTAAATTTTTTAAATGTTTAAACATTTAAAAACATTAAAGTTTTTAAATGTTCAAACATTTTTAAAGCTTCCTACATGATTTTAATGTGCAGCCAAGACTGAGAGCCACTGACAAAGGAGGATAAATAGGCTGTCATTCAGATGGGGGATAGTCAGAGAAGGAAAGATATTCCAAGCTTGAGAGAACAACATAAGCAAAGCTCCAGAGGCAGCAGAGTGATGGCTTAAGTTGGAGAATGCCACTCAAAGGGGGTGGGGGGTGATTGGAGCATGGGGCTCCTGGCATGAGCGTGGAGGGAAAATTATGCTGATTAGGTAGGAATGGATTAAAATACTGCATCAAGGAATTGGGAGACGTGATTTTGCACTGCCTTTGGAACCCCTTTTCACCTCATATTAGGATGCAGAATTGAGGTTTGGAGAACTTCTTGCTTGCCCAAAGTACTAGTAAGCCAGCAGGCATGCTTGGTTCCCTTTGCAAGGCTCTTTGCCATAGACCTGCTGTCTCAAGCTGTGCAACGCGTAAGACTTCTCTTTTGGCATCTGTCCTATAGCATTTTTCTTTCGTCAGAGCACCCATTCATTTGTCAGAATGGTAGGAAGGTATTGGTGTTAGGCAAGAATATGGCACGATTTCTTATCTTTTTGCGGGCCCCTGTGGAAATGATATGGGAGAATTGCTGGGAATACTGGGGGCAGATGTTTGCAAGTAAAAGTGTATATGTTTCTGTGTTCTTGCAGCTGCATTCATTTTGTGCCTGATTCCACTAAGGACTGTACTTTATCTGCTCATTGCTGTTTCCAGGAAGTTAATTTGCAGGTGCTATAAATATGCATGGTTCATATACTTCATTTATTCTTTCTTCCTTGAAGCCTCTCCTCTTTATTAGGCACTTTTCATTTGTCTACTTGGTACTTTTATTCTTTTAATGTCACTATTTTGACAGTACCAATAAAGGTAAAGCCACTCAATTACGCAAGGCTCTCTCTGTATGCTTTGGGTAGGTGTAGCTGTGCAACTGAGGGGAAGGTCAGTGTTATCAAGGTTACCTGTTATTACAGGTAGAAGAACCCACAGAGATCAGGAGAGAGTTCATTTTCCTCCATTAGTAGGAGGTAGGACTATGCATTCACAAACACGAACCTTAAAATAGCTCACAAAATAGTGTCATACATGTACCCAGCCATCTTTCCACTCATTCCTTCTCTAAAGGAATGTAGTACCATATAGTAGTTAAGAATATAGACTCTGGAGCCAATCTTCTTGAGTTCCAATAGTGGCTCTTCCACTTTTTAAATCTCATTTTCCTTCATCTTTAAATTGAAGATAGTAACAATCTCACGGGGTTGTGATAACTAGGGGGTAATGCATGTAAAGTGCGTAGAAAATGCCTGGACATAGGAAGCTCTAAGTTTGCTGCTACTACTGTTATTATGGTTACTATTATTAATCATTGCAAGGAAAATGTATCAACAGATGAATTTGGTTCAATTGCCTTCTAGTTTTGTGACCTTAGAATTTATAGGAACAAAAAAGATTTGAAAGGGAGGTTGGGCTGGATCATAGAGAGCCTTGATTCCATGTTTTAGGATGTATACACAGTGAGAAGTCCTTCAGGTTTTGGTCTTGGTAAGAGTTGTGAATCAGAAAGTTAACTCTTGTAGCCAGGCGGAATGGCTCATACCTATAATCCAAACACTATGGGACATTGAGGCAGGAGGATCACTTGAGGCCAGGAGTTTGAGACCAGCCTGGGCAATGTAGTGAGACCCCTGTCTCTGTCAAAAAAATTACTCTTGCAACTTCATGAAAAATAAATGATTAGCAGAATTAGAGCAGTTAGGAGGCCATCTTAATAGTCCAAGGCACAATAAGGCAAGAAAATGAATGAGAGCAGTGGCAGCAGACATGAAGATGAGCAGTTGTATGTGAAAGGTTTGTTCTATAGGTAGATTCCTCTTGGCTTAAGAAGGGGAAATAGGAAATTAATTAGTAATCAGAAATATTTGCATATTAGTCTTCTCCATCATCATCCTTAATGAGAGGAGAGCTTGTTATGTATGTACCATTGCTGGGTACAGGAGGCAGAAGAGCTAGTGCCAGAACAAGGAGCTCAGCTTTTTCTGGTCTCTGCTTTTACATGGCTCATTATAAACAGGACCCAATTAGTTCTTTAGGCATGTCTGCCTGTTCTCTCTCCACCTAATTACTTCGTGGAGCTTGGGTTCATGCACATAGTTACCTTGATTAAAAAATAAGTTTTTGGAGCTATAAATTTTCGAACACTGCTTTGAGAGGGTCTGTCAGGCATTAACATTCAAGGTTTCTGTGGTGGGCTGACGATAGCCTGTAGCCTCTGGATGTTTTTCACATTCCAGGAAATGACACCTGAAGTTTTCAGTTCCTTTTCACATCTTCAGCAATCCATAGACAGTGGGGTGAAAAGATGTAACCTAATTGAAGACGGATGGAGTGGAGTAGAAGTTGAAAATAGGGAAGAGGCTGGGTGTGGTAACTCACTCCCGTAATCCCAACACTTTGGGAGGCCAAAGTAGGAGAATCACTTGAGGCCAGAAGTTTGAGACCAGCCTGAGCAATACAGTGAGACTTCGTTCTCTACCAAACAAACAAACAAAAACTGGTTGTGCATGGTGGTACCCACCTGTCGTCCCAGCTACTTGGAAGGCTGAGGTGGGAGGCTTATTTGAGCTCAGGAGTTCGAGGCTGCAGTGAGCCATGATTGTGCCACTTCACTCCAGCCTAGGCGACAGAGTGAGACTCTGTTTCCAAAAAAAAAAGAAAATAGGGAAGAGACTGCATGAGTCCTGCCATGCAGTCTTTCCCAGAATTGGACATTTTTGTGGTGTGGTCTGGAAGAAGGAAAACATTTATGGTCATACCTCTCCAAATTGAACAGTTGTGGGAATGTGTACAGACAGATTTGCAGGGTAGCTGAAAAGAAATGCAGTTCTGTTATTTTTTTGTTATAGAGTGGTAACTTGAGCGAGGATTATGAAATATTGCCTAGCAGAACTGTTTTTTTAATTGACCTTCATGTATAATTAAGAATATCAATTATTAATATTAAATATTGTGGAATTTTGAAAATTGTGATTATTTCTTTGTAATCTGATTTGTGCTATTTGCCCTGATTATCAGAGTGTTTTTTGTTTGAGATTAAAGTTGTCTAGCTTGGGTTCAGTTTGCACCAGAAGTTTTGAATTAACTAGGCTCCATCTGAATGTGGAAGATTTTCACTGTGAGGATGCAATGGAATCATAAGTGTAAAGGGCCTAGTATAGTGGGTAGTAATTTATTTTACTCCCTTTTTTTCCACTTTGAATGAAGAGTGGCTAAACTTCAACTTTTGGGACATTGGTCTCTACCTGCACCTCCAGAATGTAACCTCTTGGGGAAGATATTTGGAGACCTGGGGACTTTTGAGGGGTGGGTAGTATTACGCAGAGCCCAGATAACCCTGCCTTCTTGTCTGGAAATCAGTGATTCTCACACTGCTTTGTGCTTGAGTATTACCTGGGGGCACATGTTCCGTTTTCAGCTGCCCAAGCCATAGAGTTAGATTCAATAGACTTGAGGAGCTGCTCTCAGTCCAGGATTATGTGCAGATCCCGAATCTGACCCCGGGCTGCTATGCTTTTCCAGTGCCCACTCAGTATTTCTGGGGCTGCAAGGAAGGCAGTGGTTCCCCTTCACAGATACGTGAAGCTCTTACCTCCATTTTTGTCCTTTTAAATTCACATTAAAGAGAGTTTTAGATATGCAGGAAAATGAGAAGGGAAATTGACCTTGCCTGTCTCTGGGTCTTGTGAATAGAAAGGAAGGGCCTGCGCTTGGAGGCCACTGGGAATTTGTGGTGTTCCAGAAGACCTCTGCTCTCATATGGGCTCTTGGCAGCCTCACTGAGAGCCACAGTGGGCTTCCTTATTTAAGGTGCTCTTAAATTTTCTTTTCTAACACTGTAAGATTATGTCTTCACCAGTTTCTCAGATTTAAAAAAAAGAAACAGGGAGGTAAAACAAATCCCAAAACATTTTTTTTCCTTCTTGTAAAGGTTACAAACATAAATCATATTTGAGAACAATGAATGGACCTTATTTTTTATCTTCAGAATGCTGGGCCTCTGGCGTCTTAGAAAGTCTCTTTATTTTAGAAAGGAAGGAGACTGGTATAGTGAGAGCATCACACTCTGGGGATCAGGTAACTTGGCTATGCTACTGGGCACCTGGGACTTCTTGGTCAGAACAAGTCTCCACTGTGAGCTTTTTTTTTTTTAATCCATGTAATGTGGGGGTCCTGAAGCTATCGAAGCTCTAATGTTTTATGATTCTAGTGATGGGCTTCTGTCTGCGTGACAGGCATTTTCCAGACTTTGTTGATCTATTTCGAGCTTGTGAGGAATAGCATGTACCACCCTTCATTACCTCACTCATGGTTCCTCTTCATCGGTGCATTATAAACTGTAGTGTGTTTGTGCTGGGAGGAACTTAAGAGAACATGTGAATCACCCCTTTACTGATTTTACACATGAGAAAGATGATACCCCAAGTGATTTTCTCTAAGGTTGGGACACGACTGGTGCTCTTCTTGCGATTTGCCTTTCCCTTCAGTGCGTTTGGTAAACATTGCATTACCCCCTCTTCAGGATATTCTTTCAGTTCCATATGCCTTTCCTTTCCCCTGGGACGCTGGAGTATTCAGTTTTATTTCTAGGCAAAAGTACTCCTAACTGTGGCCCCTAATCTTTTTTTATTATATATCTTTTCTAGAAAGAGAATTTGATTATGCATTGTCAATATGTTTACATACTGTACTCATAAGTGAAGTTATAAAATATATGTAAGTTAAAAATGTAGAGAAAAGGGAAGTCTTGTGCACCATTAGTGGGAATATAAATTATTATTGGTATTACAGAAAATAGTACGGAAGTTGCCCAAACAGTTAAAAATAGCTGGGTGTGGTGGCTCACTCCTGTAATCCTAGCACTTTGGAAGGCCGAGGTGGGAGGACTGCTTGTGGCCAGAAGTTCGAGATCAGCCTGGACAGCATAGTGGGATCCCATCTCTACAAAAAATTAAAATTTTATCTGGGTGTGATGGTGCACGCCTGTAGTCCCAGCTACTTGGGAGGCTGAGGTGGGTGGACTGCTTGAGCTCAGGAGTTCGAGACTGCAGTGAGCTGTAATGGCACCACTGCATTCCAGCCTGGGCAACAGAGCGAAACCTAGTCTAAAAAAAAAAAGTGTGTATATAAGTACACACATACACACCCGTCAATAAAGCTAGAGAGAAAAAAATTATGTGTAAGGATGGTATTTTTTTTCCTCAACCACAGTGGATCAGGTTGTGCCTTCCCTGGATCCAGGGTGAACTTGTTTTGAGGACCACTGATCCAGAAAGTGGTGGAGTTAAGTCTATACCACCAGCTTTAGAATCTCCTGTGGCACTTATTAAAAATATGAAGTTTGGAATCTCAACCCAGATTCACTGAATGAGAATGCCTCCTGGTGGAACCTGGGAGTCTACGTTGTCTTCATTTTTATGTTTTTACCAATAGACATGGGGTCTGTTGCCCAGGCTGGTTTTGAACTCCTCAGCTCATAGTCCTCCCACCTCTACCTTCTGAGTATCTGGGACCACAGTCACAATGCCCAGCAAAGTCTCTATTTTAAACCAGAGGCAAGTCTCCAGGTGCCTCTGAGGTCCAGCTAGTTTGGGGAACCAGTATTTTAGACAGGCAGGGAAGTGTCACTCATGGGTTCATGAGCATGGGACCTCTTATACTGACATCTCAGAAATTGCTCAGCGGTTACTGTTAAATCTACAGTGATACAGTTAGCACTTTGGAAAATCAGATGGGCAGTTTTCACGTGAGTTACATATGAGGGAGTATAACCTGCATAGTCATACATGGAATTTCTCAAAACTCCTTGGCATTCTCTATGTGGTTTTTTGATTTGTAAATCCAAATATTTGCTATTGTGCCTCAGTCTTTTTTTCCTCATTAGTAATCTAAACTCTCCCCGCCCCCTCCTGGCGCTGTTCCTTGAGGGGCTGTGTTTTTATTTCTGAGCTTTTCCCATTTGTGTGTGTTCCATTTGTCTGGAGTATGCCCAACCCCCTCACCTTTTTACCTGGGCAGTTCCTACTATCTAAAAAATTCCCCATAAATGACATTTTTTCATTCTTCTTAAAATCTAAAGATAATGAAGAACTAGCTGATAATCAGCATTTACCAAAATAGATTTAAGGGTTATTATTTGTAATAACTCATGTGTCAGTAACCTTATGTATGTAAGGATAGATCAGTATCCTGGTTATTAAGCATATACTCTCTGAAACATTCGAATAAAACCAGTGTAAGTCAGATAAATATGTAACAGGAAATTTGTTTCTGACTATTCACTCCAGGTCAATGTATTCCCAGCTGCCTTGTGGGTATCAGGGTTATCTGTTCCAGGATCAGCTTTAGGAAAGCCCCTACTCAAATCTCCATGTAGCAAGAGTGCAGGCTATTTGAGAACATGGGATAATTAAGGTTAAACAAGAAAATCAAGGCAGAATGACTAGAAATTAAGACAGCAGGGAAAGCGGGGGAAGTGGTTGAGCTGGTAGAAATGGGTGATACCTATGATTATTTCTGGGATCAACAGATACATCCCTGGTGTAGAAGTCCAAAGAAGTCCTTCTTTTTGATGTCTTTTCCTGCCTTTGGTATGATAAGCCCCCCTAACATCTGGCACACTATTGGGGTGACATTGTGAAGTTACCTCTGCCCACAGTAGTTACTCTGGTTTGATATTTTTAAGAAATGCTCACTTTCCACTAGCCATAGTTTATTGGCTTTCAGAAAGCGTCTCTGGCAGTGAGTATGCCAAAGGTCAAGAATTCTGGCAGAGTTTGATTTATCTCTGCTCCCTTGATAGCAGCTAGCCTTGGAGGCATAGAAGCTCTTGACAAGTACTATGAGTCAGAAGGCCACATGTGACTAGGTCCCTGCCCGCCTCTCCAGGGTCAAATAGATCTTGCCTCTTTCCCCAGCCCCTCCCTGCACTGTTCCTGAAGAAGGCTGTGTTTTTCTTTCTGAGCCCTCCCATTTATTTACATTCCATCTGGAGTACTTCTTACCCCCTCACCTTTTTACCTGGCTAATTCTTATATATCTTTTAGATAATTCTACATAAATAACACTTCTTTCACCTTTCCTAAACTAGGATAGGTATTCCTGCTGTATGCTTCTATGGTCCCCTCATTTCCCCTAGAATAACTCACTACAGTTTTTCATTCATACTTACTGTTATCCCCCTGGGCTGTCTGTTCTGCTAGGATAAGGATTCTTGCTCACCATTTCCTCATTGCTAGGCATAAGGTATGGGGCATAGCAGGTTATCAATAAACATTTTTTGACTGAATAAGTGCATAATAAAACAATATGTTAATTAATGGGGTGATTGGCAGGGATCTAGTTGCCAATTTCAGCATTGGTAATTAACATGGCTAGATTTAGCTTCTAGGTTCTATGAGAAAGTAATTAAAAATAAACAGAAAGGAGATGGAAGTTGATACAGTTAAAAACCTTTTATGTGCCTGCTGATGGACCTAAAACTGGGCAAACCTTTCTGCAAATAAAGCTCTACATATATATATATATATGTAGGTATATAAATAAGATATACCTATATATATGTATATAAATAAGATATACCCATATATAGGTATATAAATAAGATATTCCTATATATTATATATACATAAATATATATGTATATAAATAAGATATACCTATATATAAAATATACCTATATATGGTATATAAATGAATATAAATATAAGGTATATATAGGTATATATATGTGGTGTATATATACATAAATATATTTATGTATGTATAATAAAAGACATTACTTTCCATTGAAGTGTTTACTACATTATGTACTATCTTAAAAGTTCCCACAGGTATCAGTACAAACATGCGTTTGTTCATTTATTCATTCGTTCAGCAGTTTTGTTGATTGTTTGATATATGTCAGGCACTGTTCTAGGTGCTAAAGATACAACGGTGAACAAAACAGACAACAATCTCTCTGACTCAATGGAACATGCATTTTAGTGGAAGGGAATGCCAGTAAAGAAACGTCTAATATCTAGAGTATTAGAAACTGGTAAGTGCTATGAAGGAGGAAAGGGGGCCAGGAAATGATGTGATGTGTGCTGTTGTGGTGGGGCATGCAATTTTAGATTCAGTGTCCAGGAAAGGAGTCACTGAGAAGGCAACTCTTGAGTAATTACCTAAAAGGGGGTGATGAAGGAAGCCAGGTGGGTATTTGGGAGAAGTGAGGTAGGACAGTGTACCCACCTCTTTGGAATGTGCTCCTCATCCCTCATGTTTATTACGTTGGCCAGACCAGCAGGTTGGGCTTTCAGTGGCCTGTTTGATCAGAATCTGCAAATGTTTCCTGTCTTTGGATAGTTTCCCTGACCAAACCTTAGCCTGAAGACGTATGTTAAGGGCAGCACATATGTTTCTTCTTGCCAACTTAGTTTTATGGAAAAGGCCCTGTGGAAAGAGCCTGTCTTTTCCTTTTCATGGGTCAGAATTTGTGTTTTGTTATTTTCTAAGCTCTAGTTTTTGGTGGAACCACCTCTCTCAGATCTTCTTATTCCTTCAGGGCACAGTGTATTTCTCATTTAAGTAGTTTATACAGTCTTATCACAGTGTCCCCTCCGTGGGGACCTGATAACTTACTCTGATTGATAACGGAAGGGCTTTTCTGTTTACTTCTGTCTCCTTGATGGCTTCCTTATCTGTTGTCCTGTAATACTGACTGTGAACTCATTTCATTACGTAATGAAATGTTATCTTCTGTAATTGCTTATTTGTGCAGCAGTCTTGTCTTTCCAACTGGAGAGGAACTTTAGATTCTTTCTGAACCTTAGAGTACTGGCTCATAGTGCATGTGCTATAACCATCATTGATTGCTGTTGGTCAAAGCACCTGACTTTTTGGGGTAAGTAAACCAACATCTTGCTTTTCAGTGTTTTGTTTTTCTGGATTACCCATCTATGCTTTGGGTTTAATGCTCCTTAGGACTTGGCCTTAGTATGCTGCTGGAGAGCCCAAGGGAACAGTATAGTTAGTAAGGGATGAATTCTTTGTGAATTCTTAACTCTTCCATCGCGAAGACCTTTGTACAGAATACTGGTTTTGTTCATATTGACATTTCTTCAGAGAATTGTGTGTTGACTGTTCATGGCAGAAACACCATTAGTTAATTGCTGTTTCAAATTTCATTGACACTTTCCCCCTCATTTGGAGGTCATTTCCTCAAAAATTTAGTTGTCCACATGACAGTTTGTGTATGCTTAATAATTAAGAGAATGACAAACCCAAGTTCAGCTGTTGTTACTGGACTGGGTGGTTTTTAGCTCCTCCCACAATGGGCAATAATCAGATTGGTGTCTCAGCAGAACTATAAATACCTGCATTTCATGGTCTTCCTGAAGGAATTGCTTTACTTGGAATACTGTAGTTCAGACTGCTGATGTACCGTGCACTCTTTTCTCTTTGATGATCAGCTCTGAAGTGCACCAATTGGAGATAACTCTTGAATAAATGCTGTCATTTGTCACATGTCACTTTCTGGGGACTGTGCATGTGCCTGTGGGGGCCATCTAGAAGCCACCAATGCCCACTAATACAACAAAACTCACTGGGTTTGCTTCTCTATAATGATGTTGGATTGCTTTGCTGGAAATCCTTACCATCTTAGTTTCTCTCCTGTTTCCTGTATGCACCAAATAAAAGTCCTTGCATACAAATGTTACCATCTTTGGGGAAAACAAAAGTCCTTGTAGTTGTTAATAGTTATAGAAAATATAATCTGAAGACTTGGAGACAAAAAACAAATCCCTGCCTTCCCATACAGTCAGTACCAGCTATAAGCTAATTAAACTCAACTGTTCCTACCTGTTCCCGGGGAGGCCTCTAACAGTGGCACATGCTCTTCTCTTTGGGGCTTAACATTTTTCAGAACTCTTTAAATTTCATTTTCTAGGCCAGGCATGGTGGCTTTTGCCTGTAATCCCAGCACTTTGCGGGGCCAAGGCAGGAGGATTGCTTGATTCTATGAGTTTCAGACCAGCTTGGGCAACATGACAAGACACTGTCTCTACAAAGTAAACAAACAAATTAGCCAGGCGCGGTTCCAGGCACCTGTGGTTCCAGCTACTCAGGAGGCTGAGGTGGGAGGATCATTTGAGCCTGTGTGGTTGTGGTTGCAATGATCATTGTTTGCACCACAACACTCTAGCCTGGGCGACAGAGTGAGACTCTGTCTCAAAGAAAATTTTTTTTCATTTTCCATTGACACCACACTAAACAACCTGTATTTCCAGAACCAACTTTTATTTCCCTAAGAAAATGTAGATTGTGATGTCCCTGGTAAGCAATAAGTTAATATTGGCTGATAGTATTTGAGCAGCAGTGACAGATAGGAGGAAGACAGGAGGGAAGAGATGGGAGTGTTGCTGGGGGAGTGGGTGTGAAACCATAACACACATATGTGGTCACATACACATCTGTAGTTTACTCCAATGGCGTTTTCACAAAGCACAGTAGTGTTGCAGGTATCCCCCAGTGGGCACACAGAGCTTTCAGTCCTCACTGTGTGAAACTAATCATACCTTTGATGTTGAATTTAAGTTCATTAGTGGCTCCTATAGCATGTCAGAGGTTTACCTCACTTGGTTCCTGACTCAACTCTGAAATGCTGAGTTTAGGGTGGATTTGAAGTGTCACCTTTGTCTCTACTTTCTAAGAGTCAGTAAAGAGCTGCCATGATAGTTAATCCTATAGTGCCTCCAATGAAGACTTAAATATACTTATTAGCCCAGACTTTGCTTTATCATTCTCCTGATCTATTAGTTTTATTCCTGTTGACAGCCAAAATGTAGGATCATGAACCCCACAGTTACATGGATGGTGACAGACCTGAGTTGTTGTCGAGAATCGTGCAAATTTTTGTTACCACATTTCTTGTCTCGATTTCTAGCATCTCTGGATTTTACTTCTTTACCAGAATAGTGGTTCTCAAAGTGTGGTCTTCAAAGCAGCAATATCATCATCATCTGGGAACTTGTTTGCAATGCAGATTTCCAAGGCTCTACCATGATGTCCTGAATCAGAAACCTTTGAGGAGGAAGCCAGCAATCTGTGTCTTAACAAGCCCTCCTGTGATTATACCCAACTTTGAGAATCACTACACAGACAGACGTTGCTTTCCTTTTAGTCTCTTGAGCTTGTAACAGTTGATACTGTAACTTTTATTTGAGAGAGGACAGTTATATCTTCCTTTAAACTCTTATTTGGTGCAGTTGATTGTCAGATGCAGAGTGCTGATGTGAGGATGGACTGTGAATATGATCCACTGTGGCAGTGTTTATAGTCTCAGCCCGATGCCTTGTTGACTTAAGTAGCAGCCTTGATAACAGGAGATAAATCTGCAAAGATACTGGGAGGTTACCTGGCAAGGCTTTCAAAATAAACCAACATTACATTTGTGGCAAGTGCTTTGCTCAGTGTTGGCATTTTTGAAGTCACACTTTACCTCTGCCCCCTGCCCAGAAATTTCCTTGTGAGAAATGTTTTTATGTTAGACAAACTGCCATTGGGGAGGATAGTCAGAAAGAGGAGACAAATAATACGCAGAGGCAGACTTTTTTTTACATTTGTTGCTCAGAAGAAAAAAATTCCAATGAAGAATGAAAGAGGCTTCATATCCTGAATAAAGTAAATGATCTGGGTAGGATGGTACAGGAATAGAATGTGACTGTAAAAAAGAACCAAATTGTGCAGACAAGAAAATATGAAGGAACAAAGAATAGGAAAAAGACAGGGAAAATGCAAATTCTTATGGAATATTCTTGCAAATCTGTGTACAGGAGGAACCAAGCAACCCAGATCAGTTCTCCTGAGGCTGGGAGTTCTAAAAATTATGCAGTATCAAGGAACGCTTTCTTCCTGAGTCAAGTGTAGGCAGCAGAACCAACCTTTATTTCTCTGTGAAAATGTATATTGTGATGTCCCCAGTGAGCAATAAGTTAATATTGGATGATAGTATTTAGGCAGCAGTGACAGAAAGTTTTCTTTCTCCTGACTGAATCTCACACCAAGGTCCTTTTTTATTTTTAATTGTTTGATTTTTTTTTTTTTTTTTTTTGAGACAAGGTCTTACTCTGTTGCCCAGGCTGGAGTGCAGTGGCGCGTTCATAGCTCAACTACATCCTCAAACTCCTAGGCTCACACGATTCCCCCACCTCAGCCTCCTGAGTAGCTGAGACTATAGGCACATGACACCACACCTGGCTAATTTTGTAACTTTTGGTAGAGACACGGTCTTGCTATGTTGCCCAGGCTGGTCTCAAGAGGTCTTCCTACCTCCATGTCCCAAAGTGCTGGGATTACAGATGGGAGCCACCATGCCCAACCAAGATCTTTTTTTTTTTTTTTTTAAACCAGCGTCACAACCACAGAAGAAAGACAAGAGAAAGATATGAAGACAAAACTCAATTTTTTTTTACTTAGTGTATCTAGGTAAAGGTTTAGTAGGAGATAATGTAGAAATGAAATATGATAATAGCTTATGTTTGTTGAGTGCTTTGATGTATGAGGCATTATTCTAAGGGCATTATACTTGTTGAACCGTCTACTTCTTACAGAGTCTGATGAGCTACACTCTGTTTGTGTATTTGTTTTTGGTGGCTTTTTTGAGACAGAGTCTCACTCCACTGTCCAGGCTGGAGTGCAGCGGTGCCATCATGGCTTACTGTAGCCTCGACTTCCCAGGTTTAGGTAATTTTCCCACATCTCAGCCTCCCAAGTTGCCGGGACTGCAGGCGTGCACTACCACGCCTGGCTAATTTTTTTGATGAGCTAGACTCTGTTACCCTCATTTGCTAGTTCATGATATTGAGGCAGAGAGAGAGAAAGTAAGCAATCTGGCCAAGGCCACACAGCTAGCAAATGGGATTTAATCCCTAGGATTTTCATTCCAGAGCCTTGCCTTTAGCCATCACACTCTACTGTTTCTCTTCCATAGTCCCCTTCTTTCTTGGGATTCCAAGTTAAAGAATTGTCATGGATGAGCTTTTTCCAGGAGTAAAGGTACTTGTCGGACTCTTCATCAGATTTGGTCATGCAAAAAGAGGTTGTTGCTCTTCCTTAGAGACCTGTTCTTTCTGCATTTAAAATCTGAGTGTAAATTTTTTTTTAGCTGGAAATTTTAAACATGCGTAGCAAGTGTGGCCAGCTTGCTCTTTTAATGTTTAGTTTCCTAGACCTCATGTTGCCTCCCTAAAACTTAAATGGGGTTGTGGTTGCACAACAGTATCATGGAAATGAAATGAATCTTAAGCCTAATGAGTTTGAATAAGATGAGCACAATCTAATTTTGTTTCCAGTCGTTTTTCCTCCTTTAAACAAAGAATATCATGCCAAATTGGAAACACTGGATTGTGTCACTGTGGGTATTTATTTTTTACTACATGTCACCAAGATTGAGATTTGTTGAGTGTATGAGTTACGTATGGGGTAAAATTCTGATTTGTTAGATGTATTAGTTATATATGGGGTACAAAATTACCACAAAACTTACCATCTTAAAACAGCAAACTTTTACTATCTTAGTTTATGTGGGTCAGGAATTTCTGAGTGACTTATCTGGGTAGTTCTTGCTTGACTTCTCTTTTGAGATTCCAGGAGTAAAGGTACTTGTCAGACTCTTCATCAGATTTGGTCCCGGGAAAAGAGGTCATTGCTCTTCCTTAGAGACCTGTTCTTTTTGCATTTAAATTCTTAGTGTAAATTTTTTTTTAGCTGGAAATTTTACACCTGTGTAGCAAGTGTGGCCAGCTTGCTCTTTTAATGTTTAGTTTCCTGGACCTGCAGCTGAAATGTTGTCTGGGGCCACCGTCATCTGAATGTTTGACCGGAGCTGGAGAGTCTACTTCTAAGATGGCTCATTCACATGGCTTTTGGCAGGAGGCCTTGGTTTCTCACCACATGGACTTCTTAACATGACAGCTGGTTTTACCAGAGTGATGATTCAAGAGAGAGAAATCTTGCAAGTCAGACACTGTCACTTCTGCCACATTCTGTTAGTCAGAAGCAGGTCATTAAGGGCAGCCTGCACTCAAGGGGAGGAGAATTAGGCCCAAGCTTTTTTTTTTTTAAATGGAGCCTTGCTCTGTTGCCCAGGCTGGAGTGCAGTGGCACGATATCCCAGGTTCAAGCAATTCTCCTACCTCAGCCACCGGATCCTGAGTAGCTGGGACTACAGGCGTGCATACCATGCCTGGCTAATTTTTGTATTTTTAGTACAGATGGGGTTTTACCATGTTGTTCAGACTCATCTTGAACTCCTGACCTCAGGTAATCTGCCCGCCCCTGCCTCCCAAAGTGGGGATTACAGGTGTGAGCCACTGCACCCGGCCAAGGCCCCACTTTTGAAGGGAGGAGTGTTAAATTGTGGATGTATTTTAACCACCATAGTAGACCTGACTCCACACCTACTAAATCAAACTCTCTGGGTATAGTAATTTTCATTTTTAAGATTCTCCCAAATGATTTTTATACACACTTAAAATAGAGGACAACTGGGTATCTGGAAGTAAATGAATGCTATCATGGCACTATACCAGTTTATTTAAAAAGCCAGATGTTTTTCACATGTTTAGTATTCTACATATTTAAGGTTTTTGGATGAGGTCACGTGGAACTAAAAAAAATTTTTTTTTAAGATTTGCGCTTAGGCACTAAATCGTGTACTAGGTAATACAGTAAACTCTGCTCAGACTGCATTTTATCTGGATGGGCCCTTAGCTTTTTTTCTGTTGCTCATTCAGGCAGATGAGCCCCACTCTAATGTAGCCTGTGGTATGTGACCAGCTGTTCTCAGTGTATATAGCCCAAGCAGGAACTCTAGCTCCTGATTAGAAGGAATGAAGTATATGTCTGGGCAGGGCAAGCCAAAAGGGATTCTGAGGTTTTTGTCTCAAGATCCAGGGTGAGCCAGGCACCGTCTGATGATGGTCTTTGGCTCATTGGCTCCTACAGCTGCATACTTTGTTAGGAGACATGAGGGGTACAGAACCAGGAGTTTGCAAAGAACAATCATTTGCCTTCTGGAGACCTTCTAACCTGGACATCATACCCTTTTGATGTTAAATGACAGACTTCTGGCTCTGTGTGACATCATACCTATCTTATCTTAGTGTACCTCAGCTAACCTCCTGAGGCTTTTGGTGGGGAATCAGGCCTCCTTCCCCATCATAGACATAATTTCCTTTTTTTTTTTTTTTTTTGAGACGGAGTCTCGCTCCGTCGCCCAGGCTGGAGTGCAGTGGCTGGATCTCGGCTCACTGCAAGCTCCGCCTCCCAGGTTCACACCATTCTCCTGCCTCAGCCTCCCCAGTAGCTGGGACTACAGGCACCCGCCACCACACCTGGCTAATTTTTTGTATTTTTTTTTTTTTTAGGAGAGACGGGGTTTCACCGTGTTAGCCAGGATGGTCTCGATCTCCTGAGCTCGTGATCTGCCCGCCTCGTCCTCCCAAAGTGCTGGGATTACAGGCGTGAGCCACTGTGCCTGGCCGATCATAGATATAATTTTCTTACCTTCCCATTCACATTAACTCTTAGCCATCTGAATCCATACCTACAAGGAATGCAATTGGTTGCTTAAGAATGAAGGAAACGTTATGGAAATATATATTTCTCTTCAAATGTTTGTACCACTCACCTACCCAATTCCCTACCCACCCCAGTCAAAAGACAAATACCCATGCTCAGAACCTGGGGGCTCACATTTTACCTGAAATCCCACAAGTAACAGAAGCACACATTTAGGGGATAAAACCCTAGAGAGGGAGTAACACAATCCTGGCTGCCATCTCAGAACAAGAGAGCATTGTACCCAGAGTCCGTGATCACATACTGGAACGACTGTGTGATGGAGCTGACATGCCCCAATAGGTACAACAGATTGTTCTGCTTGTAACCAATCAATACCACAATTAACAAATATTTATTGAACACCCCGGAAGCACCCTGGTTTATACTGTCCTCATCAGCTATTTGTTAGAATAACACGAAACCTCCTGATCCCTCTGTCTGCCTTCAGGCTTGCCTCTGCCCCAATAAAATCAATTATCTACATCAAAACCAGAGTGACTTTTCCTAAAATATACACATTTGACCAGGTCATTTACTTTAAAATGTTCTGGTTGATGTTCAGCATCCAGATAAAGCCCACACTTCCCAGCATGACCTAAGAATCTGACCGTGTGACTCTGCTTCTCTCTTACAGCTTCTCCACACACGTTCCAGCATCCAGGCACTCTCCACTCCTCATGCCTCCCACCATGCCCAGCTCTCTTGTCCTTCACATCTTTATGTGCCACATAACAGCGGCTAAGAGTGCTGGCCTCAGAGTTCATAAGGCTTTGATTCAAAACCCAGCTCTATGACTTAATAATTGTAGAGTCTTGGGTAGATTACTGGATGTTTCTGAGCCTCAGATTCTTCGTATACAAAAATAAACCACCAGCCTCACAGGATTCTCATAAGGATTAACTGTGATCATATTTAAAATGTTTAGCACAGTGCCTGGCCCATAATTAAGACTGAGTAAATATTGCTATTGCTGTATTGATGTATGGAAAGCCCTTGGCACATAGTAGTTGTTTAATTTAAAAAAAAAAAAAGATCCTTGTCTCCTGGAGCCTCAGTTTTTTTTGATTGTGGAACTTCTCAGTCTGACATTCAGAGTTTGATATAGGAGTGGGGATGGCACTGGTGTGGGTAGAGAACTAGTGTTTTGAGGGAAAGAGAGAGAAAGTTGATAGGAGGAGCATAGATGTAAAAACTATTGTGTGTTTCCATGTGATCTTTCTTCTGTTTGAATATGACTAAAAATGTCATTCGTTTTGGGGCAGGGAAAAATGGTGGATTAGGATTCAGAAGAAACTGACATTCTGACGTTGATTAAGCCACTACTTTGTGCCTTTATTAGTTCATCTGTAAAATTGGTTCATCAGATATTGTTTTTGAGAGCCTTTTAAAGACTAGAAAACATAATGTGAAATAACATGACAATATTATACCCCTAATTCTACATTTACAGCATATTCAAATTTTTTTGAAAGCAACATTTTTGTGTTTACACACAACAGATGCTGAAGCATGCAGCCCCCTAGAAATGGAGGTTGCCAGGAGGATAAAGAAGATCATGAATGCTGCCAGTGTCTCTAATCTTTGCCCTCATTCCTTGTGTGTCTCTCATTTGAGAAGATCTCACCTTTCCTGGGGGTTCTCTGGCCAGAGTGTTTTTACTCTGCACCACTCTACATGCCGTTGACTGGGTTACCTTCATAAAAGAGGAATCTGAAGGGCCTTATGGGAAGAGTACTACTGGTGGACACATGGAATCAGGAAGCATAGTTTGAAATCTAGCACAGATTAAAACTTGACCTAACACTCAAAAGGTTTTCTTCTGTGTGATCTAGGGCTCTCTGTGGTCACCATATTGCATCACTATGAGGTTTAAGATGAATGTGTGGGTACCTAGCAAAGGTCTGGCATGTGATCGATATAGGACAGTCTTGTCTTTCCCTACTTGGACACCTGAAATAGTTCCCCAGTGTACCCTGAATATCTGAATCCAAAATCTTCAGTCAAGAAAGAGCCTCTATGGAATAGATCCAAGCCTCCCTTTCTGATCTTATTT
Organism: Hylobates moloch; assembly: GCF_009828535.3. Lineage (NCBI taxonomy): Eukaryota > Metazoa > Chordata > Mammalia > Primates > Hylobatidae > Hylobates > Hylobates moloch. The sequence continues at coordinate 108,639,036 of NW_026652276.1, read as the reverse complement.
CTATTCATTACCTGCATGCTCCCCCTCCCGTCCATAATAATTATCCTCCAGACTCAAGGCCCTTCACATGATTTTTAGTTTATTACACCTTAGCTTTTCCTTTCTTCTGTATAGACTTTGCTGTACCTGCAATAAGTGATACCTTTCCCAGGTCCATGGGACTTGAAAGTCCTGTTTCCATCAAGCTTCTCCACAAATGACCCCTCCTCACCAGGTGGGAGCCATCATTCATTCTCTGTTCCCCCAATGCATGTTGTTTTACTTCTATTATAGCTCTTATCACAGTCTGCCTTGTAGCATAGTCATTTCTGTGTGTTTTCCCTCTGGATTCAGAGCCCCTGGAGGGCAAAGACTGTGTTTTATTTTATGCTGTATTTCTCCACCCCCACAGTGCCTAGTGCAGTAGGGGTTTAGTAAATACTGCTTGAATCAATGTATGAATGAAATTGCCTCTCCTAGTTCTGTTTGCAAGGCTGTAATGCAGACCAGGTGAATGTAGAATTTTGGCCTACTGGATTTAGTTTAGCATAGGAAGGGAGTTTTCCAAGGAGCAATAGTGTCTTGAAAACAGAAATTGCCTTTAATCTTGTGGAAAACACATGCCAGCCCTCTCCATAATAGTCTCAATTACAGGAGAGCATCGTGTTACTGTAAAAACACAAATAAATAAACCCATGACAATACTGTGTTTGGGAGATAAAACCACATAAAAGCCATCTTTCCCCAACTCTCCAGCATCATAATTAGGGTATTTCTGGGAGGAGAAAAAAAAAGACACCAGCAAAAAACAAGTGATACTATGTTTAAGAACACTTCTTGCTATTGGCAAAATGGGAGTAGGAAGTTAGATTTTCCATACAGCACAAATACAAGGGTTCCTCTCAGCTCCTACCAGGCTTGATGCTATATAGATTACACTGCATGATAAATTTGGGCACTAGAGGTGCCAAAGATGGTGGCAGTACCTGGAGGGCAGAAAATGTCACCCAGAAGGTGATGCCGTGAAATTTATTGCCCTGCCACACTTTACCTAAACATGTCCTATTATTCTGAATGCTGGGTCTTCATTGGCTCAGGGATTCCCTTGGTGCGTCCGTTGCTGTGGGCTACAACTTTTAACTGTATTTTGTTTATTGCTAGTCATTTGAGTCTCTATCTGGCTTTGTTTTCTTTTAACTTGAGGGCTCCAGATTTAGGTTCTTTTGAGGTAAGAGTAGGAATGACTTTGAAATATTGCCTACTTTTGTCAGTATTAGTTAACAAGCACTGAGGGCTGAATGACACTGAACAGAACCCAGCCATTTCTCAGCACCTCTGTTGCCACTACCCTGGTCTGAGCTGCCATCATGTCTCACCTGGACTGCCTCAGTAACCTCCCACCTGACCTCTTTGCTCCTACTTTGCCTCCCTGCAGAGTGTTCTTCACTCAGCAGCCAGAGTGGCCCTTTTAAAATGTACTTTAGATCATATCACTCCTCAGTTCAAAATCCTCCAGAGTGCCTCCCATTTTACTAAGAATGCAATTCAAAGACCTTACTTACCATGGCCTACAAGACACTGCACGGTCTAGTGCCTGCTATCTCTCACCTCATCTCCTACTATCCCGTTAGATTAATCCTCTCTGACCCTCAGATTGCTTGCTGTTCTTGAAGCTGGCCAAGCATTTCCCAACTCAGAGTCTTTGCATTATTGTTCTCTTAGCCTGGAACATTTGGTCCCAGATATAAACACATGGTTCATACTCTCACTTCTTTCAGGCCCCTAAGTGTCACCTTGTTGGGGAGGTCCTGTCCACCTGTATTTCTATTGCTGGAGCAATGCCTGGAATATGGCAAGCACTTAGGAAGTCTTTGTTGGAATTGTGAATAAGCATTGCCCAGAGATTCTAGCACATTTGGAAAAAGAGAGTGTGGTTTAGAAGGACAGTGGCTCTGGAGTTGGAGCAGTTGGGCACTCCTGGGTTTGCCTTGCCTGCCCCCCACTAGATTGATGGCTGATGTTGGGAAAATTATTTAACCTCTCTAAGCCTAGGTTTCTCTACTAGTTAAATGAGATTATGTCTATCTCTCATAATCATTGTGAAGAGTAAGTCAGATAATGACTGCAAAGTGCTTGGCAATGAGTCTTATACACATATTGGGAGGCTTCCTAAATATTAGTTCTCACAAATCCTACTTCCTCCTTGTGAAATCATGTTATATGGAAGAAGAGGAGTGTCTGAAAATGGTTTGAATCTTGTATGTAATTCTCAAGTACCAGCAAGTAGTAGTGATTATATTTAAAGCACCTAGCCCTGTGCTTGGCATATGGCAGGCCTTAATAAATACCCAAGCCTTCCTGCTTTTAATCATCAGACTTAGAGTCTGGGTGTGAACTAGGGTAGCTCTGTGGGCACATAGGGATTTTGGTAAACAGAAAAAGGGAGAAGTCAGCAGCTGAGGTAGGGGTGGTTCACAATCTTGCTTGTGGTTCAACAGGGACTGCATTTATGAAAATGGCAAGTGAGCCCAGGGCAATTGGAACTTTGGGCCTTGCCAGCAAGTGTGGTATTTCAGTTTACATCCTCAGAGTAAGTACAATTTCACAATTATTCATTGAGGCTCTCCTTGCCAAGAAAAACCCATTGTAAATTTCTGGTTTAAAGGTTCTGCAGTTTTAGGGAGTTGTACTTTTTGTTGCTTTAACATTTTCTTGGCACCACACATTTTAAGCTTCACTGGCTTACCTTGTAAATAGTATACAAATTTTGTGAAAAGCTGAACCACGTCATTTGTTTTCCTATGTTCCTTATGGGAAATGGTGGTGCTTCTGCCCCACTAGTTCCCCTGGGTTTCTGATCAGGCAGTTTGGAGTGAGAAAATGAGACTGAGACAAAATATAGATTGTCAGCAAGAGATTGGAGCTGTATTCACAAAAGCACTTTGTGGACATGGTAGAGCCAGGCAGGAGAGAAAAGTCTGTGGCTGGCAGGGTGTCTGTGTGACATGGACCCATTGTGTGTATGGGCTCCTCCCGCTGTACCAGTGGCCAGCTCCCAGCCAGGCCACCCGGGCGAGGGCCTCTGAAGCAGAGAGCCCTGCACAGTCTGGAGCCACTCTAACTCAGTGTACTGAATAGGACTCGAAAGAATAGGAGCTATGTTCCCTTTGTCACCTGCAGCCCTGCTTTCAGCCTGCACAGTGAATGTGCACTTGGGGGCTGAATTGGCACTTGGAAAAATCTGCAGGAACTTTGTGTGTGCACAGTGTGTGCCCAGTGGCATGAGCGAGTGGAGCGTGCACGCTGGAGATGTCTGGGGGCTGGGTGCTTGCAGAGGAGGGCTGACCTCTTTATGATGCAGGGTTTGCCAAGAATGCTCTGCCCTTGACAGTGTTGTGGCCAACAGAAAAGCATTCATGGCATCTTAATGAAAGGCAGCAGTTCCTTTTTTCAAGAATGACAGGCATTCTTTTCTTGAGCGAGGTCCCCGTTTAGAGATGGAGAGAGAAGCCAATTATTTTTCAGTTAAAATTTATTTTTTAAAATAGTGATGCCTCAGTTGTAAATTACCCTGGCTTTGCCGTGAAGACATTTACAGCTAGCCTTCTGACTTGGTTTTAAGTTGCTACCTTGTAGAATAATACAATAGTAGCCCAAACTGTGATAAGGCATCAAAGACTTTCATATCCTATCTGTGTAGCTGATGTGCCTTGCTCCATAGCTAGAAAATGGATATATTTTCTGAAAGGGAATGAGTGTATTTCCCTTTACCTTGCAGCTTGCACATAATCTAACACTTCTTTTATTGAAATTGGGGGTTTTCTCCCTTGGACTTAATAAGGAAGTATCTATATCTATTTCTATATATCTATATCTATATCTATATCTATATCTGTATCTCTTTATCTATTAGATATCTCCTTAAGAGGGAGTTTCATAAGTTCAAAAGTTGTCAGGTTGAAAGGATTGAGGTATTGGAAACAACAATCTTAAGGAATGATAGATCTTTGAAAGAAACAAGATCCGGACAAGTAGTTTTTAGTACATTGGAGGAAATGCTCTGTTGTTTTGCATCTTCTCCAGGCCTCTTTATGACTACTTTTTTTTTGAGATGGAGTCTCACTCTGTTGCCAGGCTGGAGGGCAGTGGCATGATCTCAGCTCACTGCAACCTCCGCCTCCCGGGTTCAAGTGATTCTCCTGCCTCAGCCTCCCAAGTAGCTGAGACTACAGGCACGTGCCACCACGCCCAGCTAATGTTTGTATTTTTAGTAGAGATGGGGTTTCACCATGTTGGCCAGGCTGGTCTCGATCTCTTGACCTCGTGATCCACCTGCCTTGGCCTCCCAAAGTGCTGGGATTACAGGCGTGACTACTTTTTTAAATGCTTCAATGAAACTTAACATAATGACCTACACATTTCAGCTGCGCATATGTTCTACCTATTAATGGTGAGATACAACAGAGCCATCTTTGACTACTTCACGCTGTTTACTCTAAGAGGCCTGTTTCATTAGATGACTTCCTGTTGGAAGCAGTAATTTGTGTTTGGGCTTGGGTGACTGTCAGTATGAATCTAGCCAAGAAAGGTCATGTCATCTGCTACACAGTTTGCTAGAGGGAATACAGGCCAAGCCTTTTGCCTCTGAAATCAAAGTACTGTAGAAGGTGTAACAGAAATGATGCCTAGGTTTGTGTATGCAGGGCCTGAGTTTCTGATTAAAGCTGTTAACTATGGGGGCAAGCTTTCCCTGTGGGAGACAGGCTTCATGGATCTAAACCTTTCTGACATCTCAAAGCTTTATTTCCTGATGATTTCTAAAAGGGAAGGAGCCAGCCCCTTGAAATTAAAATATCGACTTACATTCTGTTCTCCCTGACGGAAGAGTATTAGCAAATTGAGTCAGTTGGGGTTAGTACTTTCTTTTATGTGTTAAACTCAGTAAGATCAGATTTTTGTCTAGGACGGGGCTGAAACACATGCAGAATCTTGTTGGTTGAGGGCTGGAAATGAAGATTGGCTTCACACAGGTTGCTTCTCCAAACTGTAGGTATGCTCTTCGGCCCCGTGCACAGCATTCACAGCTGCTGTCTGCTGCGCCTTCTTGCTCCATCCTGTCTAGTCTCAGAAGTTTCATGGTACTAGTATCTTGGATCCTTACAAAGGACTGACTTTTGACCCAGTTGACTGATAACTATAGAGTACTTTACAGTTTACCAAGAGCTTTCATTCGTATTTGCTCTTTACATCAAAATTACAAGATGGGTTTTATTATCCACATTCTTTTTGTAGATATGAGGGCCAGAGAGGTTATGAGTTAGTCAGTCTATCCAGTAATTGACAGAGCCAAGATTCTAGGCTGGGACATCTGATTCCAAATCTACTGCTCTTCATGCTCCTTTATACTGCAGCTACTTACCTGCTCAAAGTATGTCATTCACTCATTCGTTCAGCAAGTTCTTGGTAGCATGGGCTTTGAAGCCAGACAGCTGGGTCCCAGTATCTGCCCACTAACTTTGTGACCTCTGTTACCTCTTGGAACCTCAGTTCTTTCATCAGCAAAATGAAGATAGTAATAGTACCTATCTAGTAAAGCTGTTGTGGAGTCCTTTAAACAGTGCTCTGGACATAGCAAATACTCCATAAATGTTTGCCATTCTTGTTCATCCTGGGCTCACTCAGTGGTACAGGGACACCATATCAGTGACAATACTGCTGTTGAGGATCACTTGTTCTGATGCAAATATGAACATAGAAAACTGACAATTGCATAGTAAAGGGATTGCTAAGATATAAGCAGGATGCTGGGAAAGCTTGAAGGATGAACAGCTGTGTTTTCAATTGCCAAGAACTTGGCTCTCTAGCAGCTCACCCTTGTTGCCTCTACCCTCATTTGGTCACATTCCTGTCTTACTCATTCCTTGCTGAAGGCAGCATTTAATGTGCAGGGGTTTTATGGGTACTTCGTGTATAACCTCTTTGAGGAAGGAAGAGGAGAGTATGTCTGGCTAAGGGAACCTTAGTGGTCATTTGGGATTATAAGACCTGTATTTAACAGTTGGAGGACTGTTCAAGACAAAATAGATTCCAGGGTTCTGGTGTGCGGTGTTCTGTGTGAGCACCACAGGATATCAGATGTGAGTGGCTTCCTGTGGGTTGCTGAGGGAGGGGACTTTGTAGGGGAAGTAGGCCTTGAGTTGGACCTGAAAGAAATGAGGATTTGGATTATGAGTAGCAGAAGTGTGGAGAGCTGGGCAGAGGTGGAGTTATGATATTTAAACCATGACCTGCCTTGGGTGGTGGGACAGCCCTGCCTGGGGATGTGGGTGGTCCAGGAGGCAGGCACTGTCCCCTCCTGCCTGAGAACCTGCCTCTGGACCCCAACAGGATGCACACAGCTTATCCCCACCCTCTGCAAAGCTACCTAATAATATCTTTGTGTTTATGGTAATGTTTTTTGCTGATTTGGTGGGAGATAAAACCTAGAGAGACCCACAGCATGGATGCTAGGTCTGAGTGGGTCTGTGAGTTGCAGCCTAGCTGCAGTCCCTTTGTTTGTGAGCTGTTTGCCTGCATTTAAATGCCATTTACATAAGGAGCTGTCAGAGTTGAGTTGGCCCATGATTATTCCTCGATATATGTTGAAAAAAAGAGAAGAAAAGAAAACCCTGGCTAATGAGGAGCTGGGTTCCTTTTCTCCATTGATGACAGCTTCCTTTCTGATCTGATGGTCCGTCAGAAACTAAGGTGGTGTGTGACTGTGGGGTTATGTCCCCGCTGAAGCCGTCTTTCCCTCAGAGTTGTAATTGATGGGGAGACCTGTCACTTGTTATGCTGATGCTGTGCAGATTTTTGTGCAGCTGCCAGCCAAGAGAGTTTTAGGACAGCATCTGATTGGGTGCAGGTTGTGGCAAAAACGATAATAAATAGAGAGCTGGTGAGGGTAGATTTTGATTGACCTGAGATTGTATATTATTAAACTGGAGTCTGCATGTACATGTCAGTTTATGAAGAATCAGACCCATAGTCCAACTTTAGGGCTGTGGCAGTTCGGGTTTATTAAATGTGCTTTATATCACTATTAATATTGAGGAGCAAAGAGGAATATCTGTAATCTTTTAATCTATGCAATAATGGTTTGGAGGGAGATTACCAGATACATTGGACTATTGTTTGTCTATAATTGTATTCAGAACTCTCCGAAGCATTGATTTGTTTCTGGCATACTGATTTGGCTCAGCAGTCTCATAAAGCTCTTTTATAGTCCTCTTTGCTTTGTGTTTTCCAAAAATAATTGGAGAATAATAATAATGTGGCTGGCGATAAAGAAGAGAGAGTAAGGTTGAAAGCAAATTTCTAGCCGAGTGGATAGCCATAAACATCTTCTATGCTCATAAACACCTGGGTCTGTGACCTTTGTGTTTATAAGATATTTATCGCCTCATGGGCTCTCTGCTTGGGGGTTATCACTTCAGTGCCTTGTAAAATTTGATTGTGTTTTGTAAGTAGATTCTGAATTTTTGCTGAGTAGGGGAAAAGTGCCCCTCGACTTAGTTTTCCTTGGAACAACCAATCTGCCAACAGGGGCAGATCTCACCAAGGACAGAAGCAGAGAGCTTGGGTGTGCTTGAGTTTTGTGGAAATGGTACAGTGGGACCCAGTAAGGGTACCTTTTGTACTTGATTAAGTGGCTTGTGATGGAAATGACTTTTGAATGGAAGGGAATTGTGCAACACATCAAATAAACTCAAGCAGTGTCGATGGGTTTTCCTTTTCCAGTAGAAATGGAATTTTTGATTCAAGTCAAGGAAGCTTTCTTGGGATTTGGATTTTTGCCACTTCCTCACCCTTTCTTCCCATTTCCAAAACAGGCCCGAGGAAATGAGCCAGAGAAATGGTCAAATTCAGTTTCACTGACTTTAATATGAAAGTATGACTAAGTGCTGCAAAAGCACAGTTGTCTTCCATCTTCAGCAGTCCTCTAAACATTTCTTAGGGAAGTTTTAGGCACTTTGTCAAACTCTATTGTCCTCCTGATGGTGTTGCTTAATTACTCTTGAAGGAAACAGTTGGATCCTTGTAAACTGATGACAGGTATATGCTGAGCTGCCTGTGTAAACTATTGGCTGCCCGTTCATGTTGTGCACGGTGGATCAGAGGCATTTGGGAGAATGTGCCAAAACAGGAATCTTAAGGGAGTTTTTTAAAAAGTAAAAATTGTTTGCTTTTTTTGCCCTGGTGCGAACATGGCTCACTTCCGCCTTGACCTGCTGAGCTCAAGTGATCTTCTCGTGTCAGCTTCCCAAATAGCTGAGACCATAGGCACATGCCACTGAGCCTGGCTAATTTTAGTGTATTTTTGCATAGACGGGGTCCCACTATGTTGCCTAGGCTGGTCTTGAACTCCTGGGCTCAAGTGATTCTCTGTGCCTTCCAAAGCGTTGGGAATACAGGCCTGAGCCACTGGGCCCAGCCCCCGGTGAGCTTTATTATAACTCAACTAGCTTCATTATAACTAAAGTATGAGCCAATCTTGAGGTGTATAGGACCTATATTTATCAAAGGAGACTGTTCTACCTAAGACTTAGTTTCTTGTCCTATGAGGTTAATTGCTGCTGCATTTCATGGAGTTTATGAGATGTGCTTCCCTCTGCCCTGCTTCAATCAGATGGTACTGCCTGGGAGTCATATACATACAGGACTGATAAAGAGCGGCTCCCACAGTGGCAGTACCTGCAGTGGACTGTGCTGTAGATAAAGGGAAGCTCCATCACACTGGCATGTGGGAACTGGACAAAAAGGCCACAAATCCCCCAACACCTACTCTCTGCCCAGCTTGTGAAATACAAAATAGTTATGAGTTCCAGACTCCAGAGATGCTTTCCACCTAGTTGGGGAAGGAGAAGCTTAGGTCAGTGGTTCTCTAAGTTGGTCCCCAGACAAGGAGCACCCTCATTCTCTGGGGATTTGTTAGAATTGCAGATTTTGGGGCATCGCCCAGACTAACAGAATTGGAAACCATGGATGGTGTTTTACAAACTCTGCAGGTGATTCAGATTTATGTTAAAGTTTGACAACTGCTGCTTTAGGTTCATCAGTTCCGGGGGAATAAATGAGTAAACAAGGCTCACAGAATTAAGGGCTTCCTATAGGGCACAGAGAAGGAGAGAATAAGGTGCTTTATAGCAGGATGCTAAGCTGGACTGTCAATCATGTGGGAAAGGGGTCAAAGACTGAAAGAGTAGGGATCATCAAGGCAGTGTTTGCTGGAGAGAGAAGTTATTGAGCCAGGTTTTGAGGACTGAATAGGAGAGAAGGAGGTAGAGTAGCATGAATGAGCTCAGATGTGATAGGGAGGGTTCTGTTCCTTCAAGAGCTTAGTATAGTGAAAACACAAACACACACACTCCGGACAAGAAAAATTAATGTAAAATCAAGTATAGAACTTAGGCAGGTTTATGAAGAAGAAAATATATTCCTCACAAGTTGGATTCCTGTGAGTTCATCTCTTTTATTACCTCTGGCAATGGTGCAATTAATTGGGGCCAGGGCTCTGCACCTGGAGAGGCTTTATAACGTGAGATTCTCAAGAGGAAGATTTTATTTGCTTAAGGCTACTACTTTAAAAGTGAGAGAGGCACTCACGAAAATTAGGGGTAACTGTAAAAAGTGATAAGCTACCCAACATAGATTCAGTGTCCAGTATGTATAAAGTGCTGTGTGTATACTGGAGAGAGGGAACTGGAATCTAACTTGGGGATGGGGGTGGATCCAGAGGAGTAGAGACATGAAGAAATACACATTTAAGTCCAGTAAGTTTTTCATGCACCTGTAGTCCTGAGAGGTGAAGCCAGCTGGACTTCCTGGGTCGAGTGGGGACTTGGAGAACTTTTCTGTCAAGCTAGAGGATTGTAAATGCACCAATCATCACTCTGTGTCTAGCTAAAGGATTGTAAATGCACCAATCAGCACACTGTAAAATGGACCAATCAGCACTCTGTAAAATGGACCAATCAGTGCTCTGTAAAATGGACCAATGAGCAGGACGTGGGCGGGGACAAATAAGGGAATAAAAGCTGGCTACCCCAGCCAGCTGTGGCAACACAGCACTGATCCCCTTCCACACTGTGGAAGCTTTGTTCTTTCTCTCTTTACAATAAATCTTGCTGCTGCTCACTCTTTGGGTCCGCACCACCTTTAAGAGCTGCAACACTCACCGCGAGGGTCTGCACCTTCATTGCTGAAGTCAGCCAGACCATGAACCCACTGGGAGAAACAGACAACTCCGGATGTGCCAACTTTAAGAGCTGTAACACTCACCTTGACGTCCAAGGCTTCATTCTTGAAGTCAGTGAGACCAAGAACCCACTAGAAGGAACCAACTCTGGGCACAGTCCCAGCTACTCCAGAGGCTGAGGTGGGAGGATCGATTGAGCTCAGGAGACTGAAGCTGCAGTGAGCTGTGATTGCACCACTGCACTCCAACCCGGGCGATAGAGTGAGACAGGGTCTCAAAAAAAAAAAAAAAGTCTAGCAAGTTTTTGTTTTCCTTTAAAGGCAGAGGGGAGCCACTGAAGGTTATTGTGCAGGGAAGTAAAAAGATTAGAGTTGTAATCATGAATCTAATTAAAAAATCAGTGACTGGAGGGAAGTAGATGGGTTGGAAGGCTAGTCTAGTTTTAATGTTATGAGGCAGATGAGAAGGGCTTGAACTAGTAGAGTTCTAGAAAAATGGTGATGTAAGCAACAATAGAGTCATATTAGTTAAGGGTGAGACGGAAGAAATATTTACAATTCACTGTGGACCAGCCACTATGCTGGTAGCTATCAAAGGTAGTTTAGTAAAATCTTTATGCCTGTCATTGGTAGAGCTTAACCATCACAATTTTAGCAACACAGAGATTGATTTTTATAGAAGGTCCAAACGGTATGTAGCTTGGAGACATATTCAAGGTTTGACTCCTGCTGGGTGTTATGGCTCACACCTGTAGTGGCTCACAGCTACCTGGTAGGTCAAGGTGGGAGGACTGCTTCAGCCCAGGAATTGGGACCAGCTTGGGCAACACAGCAAGATGTCATCTCCGAAAACAAAAGATTTGATTCAAGCCTGCCTGCCTGCAAAGCCTGTACCCTTTTTGCTCTAGATTCCAGACTTCGGCGAATACAATGATACATTTTGTTTATAGTTGGACAGTTGTTGATCTTGGCAGAAGTGTTGACTGCTGGGAGGTGTTAAGAGAAAGAAAAAAGCAGCATAAGATATGAAAGTTTGTTTGATGAAACTGTATCTCAAAGAGTTTAAGAGTTTTAGCACAGGACAGATAGAATCTTGCCCCACCCAAGATGATGGAAGAACAAAACAAAATCTGTGCTGTTTTCTTTGTTAACCAGAGTTGAGAGTGGAGTCTAATCCAAAATCTGCCTAGTGGGAGTCTCTTGAGTCCTGATCCCATGAGAACATACATATGGCTGCTACTCCTGTTGTGAGGAATGTTGCAATTTTAGAAATAAACCTGGAGCTTTTGAAGGTCCTATTTATTACTTCAGCCCACTTGCTGCCAAGGTCCCCATGTTTTGCAAGTGACAAAAATAAATCTAAAATGGAAAACTAGGGAGAAGATGAGGGAAAAGTGTACAGAGAAACTGGGGACTTTGAGTTGTTTGGTCTAAGCTACCTATTTGCATTTTTGTCTCCACTCCTAGCAAGCATATTGGTACTTAGCAATGGTGGGAGGAAGGCAGAACCATAAAACAAAAGACGAAGTCATCATTCTATCCCTACACTTGAGTTTCCTTTCAGCAACCTCTCTCTCCTCCGTCTTTGTCCTGTCTCATAACTTAGGCGTGATGTGCTGCTATATCTGCCTTGCTCCCTTCTCCTGAGTGGAAGCTGCAGCTACAGTGTGGGTTATTACACCTGGAAATTAGATTGTGCAGGACAGTAGTTGTCTAGGAGTGGCATAAGGCTGCATGCCTCATTAAATCTGAACTCCACTCAGCATACACTCTTGTAGAAGCAAGGGGGATTTGTTTAGGTAAGGAGCCCTTGAAAGGAGCCTGCTTGTTGAACTGTATGTTGAGCAGCAGTGATGAAAAGATGCCTAAACATGTGTCCCACAGCAGCTACAGTCCATCAGCATTGGACACATTAGTAGATCACCCCTGCTGTTAACACAGGTCTTCTCAGCTTACTTGTTTGTGTACTTAACTGTTGAGTGCTCTTTTAATTAGGGGCGACTAACACATCAAAGTACTATAGCTGTGCCGGGCCCGCTAATCAACAGGTTTCACTTATACTGGGGATCACTTCAGCTTTACACTACCATTATCATGACATTGATTTTTCTGTGCACATAAAAGGCAGCACTTACTGAATACAGGAAAAGATCATGATTGCTAGGTGGAAAAAAAAAAAAAAAAGCAAGAGGAACTCAGTTACCCAGGGAAAATGTAAACGTTCATGTGAACATTGACAGAGAAATGGATTTGATGAGTTTTGAGGTGATTTCGTTAGATACTTTGAGAGAAATTGAGAATTCTGTATTCCGAAGAGACGGCCGGACTTGAAACTCTAGAGGTATGATTTTGACCAAGACCTTAACTTCTCTTTGCCTCAGTTTTTTCATCTATCAAATAGGGTTAGTAATAATACCTACCTCATTGAGATATTGTGAGGATTTTGTGAGATATCGTGAGATTGAATGATTAGCTTAGTCACTGGATGTAAGTACTCAAATTATAGCTATTAATAAGTGTGATACTTAATGTCATTAATCGTTATTATTTCCGAGAACTGATATCTTGTAGCCCATTGTTGTGGCAGAAGTATAATTTATATAGGAACCGAAACCAGCCCTCGATTTTTTTTTTTTTAATCGCTGATCTTGGTTGGGCTTCACTATCGTTTTCTTTTTTCTTTTTTTGGAGACAGAATCTCGCTCTTTTCCCAGGCCGGAGTGCAGTGGCGCTATCTCGGCTCACTGCAAGCTCCGCCTCCCGGGTTCACGCCATTTTCCTGCCTCAGCCTCCCGAGTAGCTGGGACTACAGGCACCCGCCACCGTGCCCGGCTAATTTTTTGTATTTTTTTTAGTAGAGATGGGGTTTCACAGTGTTAGCCAGGATGGTCTCGATCTCCTGACCTCGTGATCCGCCCGCCTCGGCCTCCCAAAGTGTTGGGATTACAGGCGTGAACCACCGCGCCCGGCCCTTCACTATCGTTTTCATCAGCTTCACAACCCCTCAGTTCTGAGAGCCCTCCTTGCCATACAAGCCACTGGAGTGTCTGCGTTTCCTTTCTGTGGACATTGTCACCTTTCCTTTCATTTTGGTAAGGCCATGGAAACGGAGCAGTCAGATAAAAGACCTGGGCATTTGGCACTTTCAGTGGCCATACTTCTTCCTCTGGCTTGAGTTTATATGTGGTTTGGGGTGGTTACTGGTGAAATTGAGCTTTGCAGCTGTCTACTTAATCTGCATTTCCTGATCTGCTTTGGCTGGCAATCAAAAACTGTATCTATTTCCGAGATTGCGCAATAAGATTTTTAATGACAAGTTAAAAGACAAAGGATTGGTGGGATTGAACCTTTTGCAGAAAATACTTTCACTATACTTCGGTGGCTCCTGTTTACTGGTGACTTTGTGTGGATAGTAACTTAAAATCAAGAAACATTTTTGCTAACATATTTCCTGGGCCATTTTAGAAAGAAATTTCTCTATTTAGCCAGTAAGTAGAGCTTTCTTTAGCGTTTACATAGTTATCTTTTTAATATTAATTTTTGCGATCCATATGAATGAGGCCACATGTCCTTTAACAATTTTAGACCTCTTCTGTTATGCATTACTGCCATCTGTCAGTATGAGAGAAAGCTTCCCGAGGCAGAAGGACTTAAAACAATGGTTCTCAACCCTGGGGTCACATTAGAATCACTGGCAGAGCTTTTAAGAAATTTTAATGCCTGGGCCAGTTCCAGATACATAGTTGCTCTGGGATGGGGCCCAGGCATTGATGTTTTTAAAAAACTCCCTAGGTGAGATTCTAGGGTGTAACTGGGTTGAGAGGCTCTACTCCAAAAGCAGTGTCTTCATGGAAGAACCAGTGGCATGAGAACAGTTTTGCTTTTCCTCAGCAGCAACCTTGTTGTTTTCCATTGCAGTGCTGATTTTGACAATGGAGCCATGCAGTTGTATTTGGGTAGTGGTTTGGAGGGTAACAAGTGTGTCTTTTGTATCTCTGAATCCTCTGCAGCCAGCCTAGTGCCTGGCATATACTAGATGCTCACTATCCTACACTCCACTTCTTCTGGATGACTAAATAATGGAATGGAGCCCAGATGTACTAGCGTTTTTACTTAATCCCTGAGCCTTTCTCCTTCAGTGGTCCGTGAGGGAGCAGGTCCACAAGCATACACTTTTATTGTTGCAGGAGGAGGAAGACACCCAGCTTTGAAATGCTTGAGGCACAAAACTGATCTTTGGTTAAGATCAGCAGAGGCTTGCTGTGTGCAACATAAATTGTCAGGTAAAGAAGCAATTAACGTAGTGCCATTTATTTCCTCTTTAAGCACCTAGTCCTTATGAGTGTTGTGGTTCTGCACTCCAACTGGAAACAGGTTCTCTATTGCCCTGTTTTGCTCTTAAACACAGACACCTTTTTCAGTCAAGAGAATTAGGGCCTTTTAAAGACTCTGTTTCTTTTCCTTTTTAGGTAGCCCATATTGAATCAGTTCCTGCAGCTATAGTTATTCATGTAGGGGGAGAATTCTATGAACACAGGGGAAAATGGCCTGGGAGTTTGATAATTTGTTATTTTTAGGTTTGTAGATTGAGAAGTATATTAAGTAAGGATAACCCCTTATAGTTAGATAGTTATTTTATAGTTTTCCTGTCCAGAAGGTTTTAATCTCTCACACAGCTGTGGACTGGCAGAGCAACTAATTATTGTCTCCAGTTTATGGATAACAAAATTTAAGATGCGGCAAGGTTAAGTGACCTGCTTAAGGTGATAGAGCTGGGCCTTGAATCCACAGCTTTTGACTGTAAATACCTTCAGTACACTGAGCTTTGGATAGTGCTTTTGCTTGGATTAGAACACCCTATAAATGTGACTAATGGCATTTCAAGGTTCTGTCCTGGCTGTCATAGTTGAATCCTTTATTTGCATTGCATGTGCTTGCTTTGTGTGTGTGTGTGTGTGTGTGTGTGTGTGTGTGTGTGTGTGTGTGTGTGACTATTAATATTAAGCTAAAGCATCTTGCCATTTGCCTCTGTAGGGCACATTTGATAGATGGGAATATACACTTGATGTAGTCAAGAGAGTGTCATCTTTTATTAAGATTTCTGATCTTGCCTCACCAAAATGCCTACTTTGACTTTTAGTCTATTGTGAGTGTGAATATTCGTGTGTGGTATTTTATTTCTAGGCAAGGTGTTTTTCTCAGTCTATGTTGTCTGTCTAGGATGATAATGTTAAAAGCTTAATATATTTAGTTTTGGAAGACTACATTTTTCTGGGGTGATTTATGAGTTGTTTTCCTTCATCCAACAAATTATTGAGTGTCTAGTATGTGTTCTGTGCTGTCTACCTTTACTTCCATCTCAAGGAAGTCTAGGATAAAAATAACATTTTTTATCTGTGAAGGGATAAAGAGTCAACACCCATTTCGTGTCAGCTCTGTCTTTATTAGGCATTTGGCTACTGAGCTTTCTGATTTCTTGACTTTTGGGAGTGTTTCTCCCATTTACCAGACAGGTCTCCAGGGTGGGAAATGCTTTCCTTGGGCCCCAGAACTAGCTCATGGAGAGGTGGTTGTGGCTTCTGGGAATTTTGAAAAGAGCCACACCCAGGAATCTGCTTGGACTATGTGTTCTTTCTGTCCTGCCTTTACTCGCCTCTTTTCGACCTCTTATAAGCAAAGCATCTTTTTGCTTCCTTGCCCCCAATCCCAGAGAGACTAACTTAAGTTTGCATGTAAGGAGAACAGTCAGAGTTGAGGATCTCAAACTCAGGAAAGTGGTTTTTGTACTCAAGAGCTCCCTGTGTGTTTGCACAGCACATTTACCTCCATCCAGGATGCACTTATCCTGTGTAGATGGATTGTAACTATGATAGAGGGGGAAAAAGAAGAGGGAAAAAAAAAAAACCCTAAAAAAAACCCTGGATTCTGAAGATGGCTGCAGTATATTCTTCAATAGAAATTTGAAGCATGAAGTGGATTTTAGAACATCACATGAAGCTCTTCTTACTTAAAACACAAGAACTTAAAACTTGGCCAGGGGAAAGGTGTAGGGAGGTGGAGAAAAGCACTCCTTCCATTTAAGGGGAAGTAAGCACTTGACTTCATCAATTGTGGTTGAGATAAACAAAGCTTATCTTTTCACCCCCTTGGCATCAGAAGGGGCGTTTAAAGTCTCATGAAATGAGAGAAGGGTTGTTCTGTTCCTTATTTACTGTACTTGAACAGAGTCACTGAAAACCTTGATGGGATGTCTCAATGACTGCTCATTCCTAGTTGTCTGCAGCACTGTGGCCAGTGAATATGCTGGTTCCCATAGAGGAAGGCCCACAGCATGGTTTCCTTTCTCTTCTGTCTTTTAATTTTGCCTTGTGTCTTTTGTAGACGAGGGTGCTCTGCAGTAATTCTCTTGTAGAAACTGCCATGCCTCAAATCACGTCACATAATGCAGGCTGGGGACCAGCATTCTGTGAAGACTTATCAGTGGGTTGGGAAACAAGGTTGATAATAGCATTGCTGTGGAGGAGACGTCAATGCAAATGTGTCAGCTCACCTCACATCCTTGCTTGCAGAACCTTGATTTTATTTAGGTGTTCACTTCCATGTGGACTTGAGTTCAGGGGGGTACATCTTGATTAGTCTAATCCAGTCATTATATTTCTACTCCTTATGTCAGTGATTGGCTTAGGAAGGTCCAGGTCTAGCTGGCTGGGCATAAGGGGAAATCTTGTGTGAGCACTTCTGGAAAACGTTTCCTTGATTTTGATGAAGAGAAGTATAATTTCTATCTGGTTGTTGTCTGCATGTGGTGCTTTGAAGTTGGCAGTTGCCATCTTTGAACCATGAGCCAGCGTAAGAGGACAGGCCCACATGCAGGGGACAGCAAAGCTGTACAAAAGATAGATAGCATCTTTGATGATATTGTTGAGCTGTTAGATTGACCAGCCTGAGTCCATTCCATTTGGGGACTTCTTGTTATGTGTGAAAAAGAAAAACCACATTTTAACTATTTTGGCTGGATTTTCTGTTTCCTTCAGTCTAGTATTATAACTGATAACTATCTTACCCCATTCATACAGGATGGTTTGAGACAAAATTAGAAGATGTTGGAAATGCTTTTACACAACTATGAGACACACAGTTAACATAAACATTAACATAAATATTGTATTGTAATGTCCAGTGTTCTCATACTTTGCTTCCGTATCACTTCTACTAGCATTTTCTCCATAGCAAGGGGACAGGCCATGAGGATGAAAAACAGCCATTTAAAAACTGTCTTGGGGGTTTTCAGTATTCTTTCTGTAAGAATTGACAGGATACATAACTCCTAAAACATAGTATAAGGCAAAAATTATTCTTTCCTGATAAACTTGTATTTCTTCTTATTGGAAAGTGGCAAATAAAATAATTCAGTATAGGAGGCATCATGCTACCTGACTTCAAACTATACTACAAGGCTACAGTAACCAAAACAGTATGGTAGTGGTACCAAAACAGACATATAGATCAGTGGAGCAGAATAGAGACCTCAGAAATAGGACCACACATCTAAAACCAGCTGATCTTGGACAAACTTGGCTAGCCATAGGCAGAGAACTGAAACTGAACCCTTTCCTTACACCTTATACAAAAATTAACCCAAGATGGATTAAAGACTTAAATATAAAACCCCAAACCATAAAAATCCTAGAAGAAAACTAGGCAGTACCATTCAGGACATAGGCATGGGGCAAAGATTTTACCATGAAATCCCCAAAAGCAATTGCAGCAAAAGCTAAAATTGACAAATGGGATCTAATTAAACTAAAGAGCTTCTGCACACAAAAGAAACTATCATCAGAGCGAACAGGCAACCAACAGAATGGGAGAAATTTTTGCAATCTATCCATCTGACAAAGGTCTAATATCCAGAATTTACAAGGAACTTAAACAAATTTGCAAGAAGAAAACACCACCACCAAAAAGTGGGCAGAGGGTATGAACAGACACTTCTCAAAAGAAGACATTTATGTGGCCAAGAAGCATATGAAAAAAGCCCAACATCACTGATCATTAGAGAAATGCAAATCAAAACCACAATGAGATGCCATCTCATGCCAAGTCAGAATGGCCATTATTAAAAAGTCAAGAAACAACAGATGCTGGAGAGGCTGTGATGAAATAGGAATGCTTTTACACTGTTGGCGGGAATGTAAATTAGTTCAACCATTGTGGAAGACAGTGTGGCAATTCCTCAAGGATCTAGAACCAGTAATACCGTTTGACCCAGCAATCCCATTACTGGGTATATACCTAAAGGATTATAAATCATTCTACTATAAAGACACATGCACATATATGTTTATTGCAACAGTATTCATGATAGCAAAGACACGGAACTAACCCAGATGCCCATCAGTGATAGACTGGGTAAAGAAATGTGGTACATATATACCATGGAATACTGTGCAGCCACAAAAAGGAATGAGATTATGTCCTTTACAGGGACATGGATGAAGCTGGAAGCCATCATCCTCAGCAAACTAACACAGGAACAGAAAACCAAACAGCACATGTTCTCACTCATAAGTGGGAGCTGGATAATGAGAAAACACGGACACGGGGAGGGTAATAACACATACCAGGACCAGTATTGTGGGGAGGCGAGGGGAAGGAGAGCATCAGAACAAATAGCTAATGCATGCAGGGCTTAAAACCCAGATGATGGGTTGATAGGTGCAGCAAACCACCATGGCACACATATACCTATGTAACAAACCTGTACATTCTGCACATGTATCCCAGAACTTTAAGTTAAAAAATAAATACATAAATACATAAAAATTCAGTATATTTTCTTGTTGTCTTATTTCACCAGTGAGCTCAGATCCAACTTTAATGGTTAATACCACTTTGTCTAAAATTCCTAATATATCTTCTAATATTTTCTAGTTGGTTTTATTTATTTTAGTTATTTTAACAGCAGTCAGTGATCTGTATCACATTCTCCTGGAAGTACCTTGGATTTCATTATAACTGAGGAAGCATTTCTTATTTGTTTAAATGAGTGTCCCAGATAGCTTGTAATGGAGCATATTTATTTGTTTACTCTCTTATCCATTCACTACACATTTATTGAACTCTTACTAAAAATTAGCCAGACACTTAAATCATTTTCTTTGGCTTGATTGTAGAGCTCATAAACGAAAGTACTAGGAACTTAGAATTGTGGATCACAGAGCATTAGAATAGGGGAAAGTCATTTTTCATTGTTGGGCCTGAGGAGAGTTTCGAAGATGACTTGAAGGTATTGATTTGAGGAATGCTGATGGTTTTCATCTCCTTTTCCCATCACTAAACCAAGTGTAACCCCTTCAGAGGTAGAGAGCCAGGAGACCTTTATAGTAGTGAAAGGACAGGAAAGGAAGGCTTTCATAGACAGCCTGGTACTGGAGTCAGTATTCGACAGTGAAATTCTGGGGTCAAGAAAGTAGTTAATTTATATACTTTAATTCCCACTTGATCCCCACTCCCCAAGAAGGTTGGAATCCTTGTTTTTCCTCCTTTTGGAATTTGCTACTTTGAAAGGTTTTTTTCTTTTGAAGGAAGGAATAAGAACAGTCTGTTCATTGCGCTATTAAGTGCAATTATAATTAGGGAGCAATATTTGTTCTATGAGTTATCTACCCTGACAGAAGCTCTGATAGAAGCTCAGAATAGTTAACTGCCCTAATGGAGGCTTGGAGCATCATTGCTGGAAATGAGATGCCTAACTCTAGGACTACTTCATCTTGTGGACTGCAGAATTAAACAGAACCAAAGAAAATAAGCAACAAAAAACAGTTGGAACAGCTTCTCAGTGGACTTATTGCTGCCAGTCTTGGTGGGGAAGCACCAGTGCTTCTTGGACTCTGGCTACTTTGATCTTCCCGGGGTGCTGGAGAACCTGGAAGGACCCAAGCTGTCTGTCCTGTGTCCACTGTAAACCTTGCTAAGAAGCCATGAACCTTCTGTAAGCCAGGACCCAACTGACCTTTTAAGATTTTTTTTTTTTTGAATCATCTGAACATGCTATGCCATGGTCTTGGCATTGCTTTGATCCCAGATGTCTCAATTTTAAAGAGCACCTACACTAAGTGGCAAGGAGAAGTTAGAATTACCCACATTGATGATGAAAAATAAACCTCAGAGGGCTTCCAATTGTACCCTAATTCTTCTCCCTTAGGATATTGAGAGAGTGAGGTGTAGAATTTAAAGTTAAAAATTTTTACATCACTTTACTTAATAATTGAAAGGTACTTGGCTTTGGCCCTTGGCATGATTTAAACCACAGTGGATTTGAGAGATGGTTTCTCGCTGACTTAATTTTCAGGGTTTTAACTCATTCAGTAAGTTGGCTTGGCAGCCCTAAGCAGCATTAATATTTTGTGTGACATTTTCAAAATATCCTTGGAACCTGTGGTAATCCGTAAGGTAGCCATGTTCTAAAACTCAGAGAAGGACCTCCCCAGGGGCTTGAAATACCTGCGTTTCCTCCCCCCACCAGCACCCCCCTACCCTGCTCCCCATAGCAATGCTTTGAGGTTGTGTGATCTGGATCTGGGTTGAACTCCTGCAGTGTTTTAAACCTTTTGTTTCTTTCTTCTTTAATAACAACAGTGTTTCTTACCCTGGTCATCTATTGAGAAGTGTAGGTGAAAGTAAGCATCAACAGAATGGTGATTTTGAATATGGGAATGGGTTCTTGGGAGCCACTGATGTACCTATAGGGAATGGGGATATGATGGGTAGTTCTAGAATGAAGTTGCAGTTGCTCTATACATGACCCATCACATGGAAGATCCTGACCTCAGCAGTACACAACAAGCATCTAATAGCTGCAGAGAATAATGCTGAGCACTAGTCAACTGGTAAGCATTACAGACTCCCCTGCTTCTCTCTCCCATGGGTCAACTGGTGTTGAATAGCAGGGAGATTAGTACTTTGGACATTTTTATCTACTGAAGTTGACTTATGCTGCTCCTTTAGAAGGCTAATAAATTTTTGGTGATTAACTCAATAAATTAACAACAGGCTAAGAGAATAATTACAGACCTGTTTAGGAAATCCAGTTCTTGGTTTTGCTTGGAGATTCTTGCCAGAACTTTACCTTGTAAGTTAGATATTTTTACCTGTTGCTTCTCAGAAAAACCCACAATCATACTTGTAGGTTTATACCTTCTATCCCTAACAACAACAAAAACATTAACTGTAAACTGCCCTCTGTTACCTGAGGGTAAAGTGGTAAAAATCAAAGAGGAATTTTGAGGAGAAAGTCTTGGTAACAAAAAATACTAATTAGTTGTCTGTGTTGTGAGATGTGTTGCTTGAGAGTATCTAAGCTTCAGAGAATGTATAATTTCCCTCCTTGATGTCCACAAGGAGCTTCTAGGATACTTTATTAAAAGATGAATAATCAGTTATTATTCTTCCTAGGTATATCTCAAACTGCAGCTTTAAACAGAATCAACTAGAGGGCTTTGTTACAATACAGATTGCTGGACTCCACTCCTGGTGGTTTGGTAGGTCTGGAAAAGGGCCTGAGAATTAAAATTTTTAAGTCCTCCAGTGATGTCTAGGTTACTGGTCTGGGAACCACCCATTAAGAATCACTGTTGTATCTGGTCCTCTGCCTCTTTCTGCACATCTTATATCCATGCAGCAGGTATGAAAATGAGCCCCCCAAAAGCATTCACCTTCACTGTTGACCTGATTATTATATAATTATAATTGGATCTCAACCTTTTAAAAGGCCAATCGTATCTGAACTACATATTAATTGTAAATGTCAGTGAAAGCTCTATTATATTATCTCAATTTTTTTTTCTTTTGAAATGGAGTCTCACTCTGTTGCCCAGGCTGGAATGCACTGGCGTGATCTTGGCTCACTGCAACCTCCGCCTCCTGGGTTCAAGTGATTCTCATGCCTTAGCCTCCTGAGTAGCTGGGATTATAGATGTCCACCACCACGCCCAGCTAATTTTTGTACTTTTATTAGAGTCAGGGTTTCGCCATATTGGCCAGGCTGGTTTCAAACTCCTAACCTCAGGTGATCTGCCTGCCTTGGCCTCCCAAAGTACTGGGATTACAGGTGTAAGCCACTGTGCCCGGCAATTATCCCGATTTTTGATCCTGAAAAATCTTGCTTGAACTTGAAACTTGTCCTAGAATGTCTTTGAAAAGTTCATATTCTGGTAAGTGTATTACATTCTACAACAATTATGCTAAAAAGTTACTTCACAGAAAATTATATCCACACTCACGATAGAATCGTTTGGAAGTTTAAAAAATATAGTCATGGTTGGAGTCCACCCAAGACTGATTGAATATGACCCTCTGGCATTGGGCACCAAGTAATATACAATTTTGAAAATTTTCCAAGGGATTTTAATGGGCAGCTAGGTGATGAACCACTGTGATAGGCCTTGGAGAGAGAGGGGAGCAGCAGGGCTCTGGTAAGTCCTTTACACTTGCTTTAACCTGCTGCTCTTTCCCCTTTCCACTGTTAAACTCCCCTGCACCTCTACGTCACTCTTCTTTACAGGCTGGCTAGTGTCATCACATTGTAAGTCATATTCTGTGGGCTTAGGAAAACAGTCCAACAGACTGTTACCCAAGGGCGTGCAATGAAAGGCCTTTATTCTTAGGGTTCAAATTATTTTACAATGAAATTTAGTTTGAAGCCTAGCCAGTCTCCTCTCTTCTATACTCCAGGTTGAGCTTCTGTTTTAGATGGTGTTCCTCACTTTTCCCTCTTCACCTGAATAAAGGAACAGGCAGGCAATGTTTCCAGAGCTCCTGAGCCACCCTTAGTGCTGGAGGCGGGTTTAGAAAAGAGCTAGCTGCCTCATTGCTAAACAGAATTAATATCGTTCAATCGTTTTATTCTGGCTCTGTGAAATAATACACAGGAGGAATTGCTGCTTTATGATTTTAATCTGATAAACTACCTGCTCTGGTGTGTTACATTCTCTGTGTGTTTCTCTGCCACCACTACAGAATAATCCCAGCCTTATGTGTAGCAACTAGAATGCAAGGTTCAAAACTCAAACCAAGCCTTGATGCAGACGTCAAAGAAGAACTACTTTAGAATGCTCTGTGATAATGCTAGACACTTAGCATGACTGCTGGGGCTCCTAAAAGGAGCCAGGAAGCGGCAGAGCCTGAGAATCCTGTAACATTTCCGTTTGAGCTTGGGTCTGAAGCAGCCAAATGCTGCAACCAAATAAAGAAAAGTCAGTTTACCTTTTGCTTTTCTTCTGTCTTCTTTTCTTATTCTCATCTTATAAATTATGTTCACACTTTTCCTTTTTTCTTTTCCATTCATGCCTTTCCTCCATTTTCTCTGTACTCCATGCATCTGCCACCTGTCTGCTTGCTTGGTTTTTCTTCTATCTGTGTTCTCTCAGCTTTTCACTTTTGGAAGAGTCAGGAATCTTGTATATTTTTAGAATTAGTGAAACATCGTGGGTATTTATCCAAAGTGGACCTTGTACAGTCTCTTTTATGCTCACTTTTAATCTCACTAATTTCTAGAATCTCACTAATTTCTAGGTTTGTTAAGGGACAACATGCTGTATTGCTGCAGATCAAGACACAAAGAGTAACAGTGCCTTAGAGCTCATTAATGGCGGTCTGAAACAAGAAAAGGAAAATTAAAATAATATCCTTAACCCAGGACATAAGAGATACAGAGATGGCAAAATCCATGGCATGTCTGTGACAGTTTTCTTTTTTTGTAGAAAATATCATAAATAGACCTTAGAACTCTGATCTTCCAATTTTTCTTAACACAGTACTCTAGGGAGAGGCCACTAGACAAGATGAATCCCATCACTGTTAGTGGGAGCTTAGGGGGAATTTTAGGTGAGGGAAAATACGGAGATAAATGCCATCTTTTGAGATAGGTCTTTTGATTGAGCGTTGAAGATCTGTGTCAAGAGACTCACAAACCATAATAGATATTGCAGGCCTTCCATTTACTGCCTATTAACCGAGGCATGTGACAAGAGCAAGATTTCTGGAGATTGCTGTAGAGGAAGAATAATTTCAGTGACTTTGGGAAAGCCTGAAGACTGATTTAGGGTAAAAGGCGCATGTCATTAAGGAGTTTCATTATAGATTGCTGGTTTTATTAGGAGGTAAGTGGTTGGAGACATTCGTTTCCTGGAATCATGTAGGACATTTAAAGTGTTGAATGCTATATACAACACCCCAGAGGTGAGGAAGATGTTTATCAATTTAGGTGCACAGATGTCAGTCTGATTATTGGGAAGAGGGTGAAGAGGTTTGACAATATCAGAGTATGGACACATTTGAGCAGCAGCAGCTCATTGTCCTAGAACAAATTGCCTCCTGGCCATGATTTATTGACATGGCTGACGGAGGGACTCAGCAGAAGCCACCATTTATCTGTTTCTTCAGTTGACCGTCGGAAAGCCTTACAAAATTATGTGTGTAAGAAATGTCAAAGTGACAGATTTGGGTTCAAAGGATTGTACATTTTTATACATCCACCCTTTGCCCTTCTTTTTGGACTTGAGTATTTTAGACAAAGCTAACATTTTCTTCAGCTTAGTATAAACAGATTTCTGCTCAGATTAGCTGAGAAGGCATACACCATGTTATCCTTTTATGGATGCGTGATACATGTGATTTGTCAAATAGGAATTGCCTTCTGCCTTGTGTGTTTGGAGAGATGACTGGCCACACCTCTGAAGCAATCAGCTATGGCCAAATTAACATAATATGGTACCTGTACATAAAACTAAATATAGAAAAATTTTATCTTTTTGTAGTAAGGATACTGTATTCTGAAGAATTCATGTAAGTTGAATTATTTAAAGTGGATTTAGGGACATTCATTGTAAAGTTAATCTTTGGTAAATCCTTCTGTGGTGATTTTTTTTCTCTCCTCTTTTGCATCCCCATTTGAAAGCCCACAATTTAATGTGTTTGGGTAAGGTGGATTCTTATGTGATTAAATCACTCCAGTTTATACCCATTGAGGAGTAAAGTCACCAGACTAAACTCCTCAGGAACAATGACAGAGTTTTGCCATGGGTGTTTGGGAAAACTGCATTTACTTTCTGCACAAACTCTGTCTCAGTCCAAATATTTGCACGCCTAAAAAAATTAACAAATTTTCACAATGATCCTAGCATTTACGTATTGCTCAAAAGAGGTATTGACCACCATAGTGTGTGTGAAGTTGGAAACTTTAGGATGATAGCCATAGTTTGTACTTCGAGCTCACTCTAGTGGGGGAAATAGACAAGAAAACCCATAATTAGTACACAGTACATGTTAGGTATATTTCTCTTGTGAATGTGTGCAGTATGGTAACTACTCATTAGAGGGGACCCTATAGAATTGATTACCTGTAAGAGACCTTGACTGTGCTTGGGATAGTTAAGGAAGGCTTCATGAAATAGCGACAAATCAGGGTTAGCTCCTGGCCTGGGATGATGGCTAAAAGGACTAAAGGGTGAGTCTTTGCCTCAGTTTCTTGTTTGCAAATGAGGACAATAATAATCCAACTTTACAGAGATTATTATGAGGATTCTATGAAACAAATGCACATAGATAGTTAGGCAGTTCTGGTAATTGGGAAGACATCAATAATGATGGTTATCCATGTCCCTAGTCCTTTGTTTCTTACAACAATCCTTTCGAGACAGTAGAACTTTCTCTATTTTGAAGATGCCCAGAGAGGTTAATTTGCCCAAGGTTACCCAGCTAGAACTTGGTGGGGTTCAGCTTTGAATCTAGATGTCTCTCTCCTGGTTACCTTTTGTTCTCTTTATGCTACTCAGGAGGCCCAAGATGATTCCAACTGCTTCCTGCTTCATTATCCCCCTAAGTGCCCCACTGAGAGGAGTCTGCAATTGCCTGCCCCTCCTCTCCCTGCCTTCTGGTCTTGCCATGAGTCACTGCTGAGCCATTTGTGTCAGAGAGGAAAATGTGGGCTTGCTATTCACATGTAGCAATTTGCTATGTGTTCTTGCTTATTTGCCAGGGACACCAGCAGAGAAGTGTTCATCAAGAGGCGTCATGTTTGTTAAGGGACCACATGGTGTATTTTAAAAGCTCTTAACTCTCTCTGGTATCATTGATTATGCTTTAGCATAAGAAATAAAGTGACACTGAGCCTTTTATTAGTAATACACATGTTTTCCATTTAACTTTGACTGGTTAAATCTGGCATAAAATGCAGACTTGCAAACCAGCCTCCCTGGGATGTGTAGCTTCTCTTAGGCTATTTATGATGCGGATCTCTGTTGAGCAGGAGCCTCTGCCTGCAGCTAAGGCTCTGGACTAGATGTTCTCTTTTCCTTTTCTCTCTTGATGGCATGCATTGTTTTGTTTCACAAGGCTCATGTTCTAGGTGGGATTGTAGCTGGTCTACTACAAGCTGGTCTAGTTGGGATTGTAGATTGGTATGGATAAATACTGAAATGGGAGCTGGTATCTGACAACTGGAGAGGTTATATATGTGCCCCCATATTCTGATCAAGCTTTGGCATTTTGTGCATTTGACAAAACTGAGTGGTCAATATTTGAAGTTTGCATGAAGTTGGAAGAATTTTGGGCTCTGAATATGAGATGACTTAGAGATAATACGTTTATTTTACAGATAAAGAATCAGGCCTAAAGGGATTGATGATGATGATGATGATGATGATGATGATGATGATAGCAGAATCTCTAACAATGGTTAAGCCAGACACTGTTCAGAGTGATTTTTGTGTTAACTTATTTGATCTTCACAATGACTCTGTCAGGTAGATAGTATTATTATCTACCTGTTTTACAAGTGAGGAAAATGAGGCACAGCGTTTCAGTCATTTGTCCAAGCCACATAGCTGGCAGGTGATAGAGCTGGGGTTTGTACCCAGGCTATCTGGATCCATCAAAACCTTTGCTATCTGTATATCACTACACTGTAGCTTGTCCAGAGTTACAAAGCTGGGCAGGAATAGTCCAGGACCCATATCCCAGTCTTTTGTTGGCTGAACTATATTTGTTATTTAAAGATTCTTTTAGCAGTGGAACTCTTCTTTAAATGGAGATATTACTGGATAGCACAACCAAATAAAAAAAGTGGAAACTTAGCTGCTGCGGTTTAAGTGGGATAGGCCAGGCATTGACCATGCATTACCTTTATTCAGCCTTTGCTGTGGCTT
The DNA here is from genome assembly GCF_009828535.3 of Hylobates moloch. Lineage (NCBI taxonomy): Eukaryota > Metazoa > Chordata > Mammalia > Primates > Hylobatidae > Hylobates > Hylobates moloch. Next base: position 108,611,617 of record NW_026652276.1, on the reverse strand, counting down.
CTGAGAAAGCCACATGGAGCATAATTTTATTTTATTTATTTAAATTTTTAGCTCCTACAACACGACTCACAGTAGGGATATGATTTTAAACCCTGGCTCTGGTTAGGGATATGAGCTCCAGATTGCTGTCTTTTGGGTCACAATTAAAATCCTAACAGGCAACAGATATTTTTGGTCAGATCTGGTCATTCTCTCTGCATCCATACCCACTGGGGGCAAACAATGAAGCTTTTGTAGCTGCATTATTGTAGATTTGCAGGATTTCTGTTCGTAATCAGAATCGAGTGTGTGTTAGAAAAAGGCCTTCCTGAGTGTATGAACCCCTTTGCCTGCTGACAGTCTCTGGGATGGAGTTAACATTAACATCTGCATGCCCAGAGGATAGTGAATTGCTGACTTTCACTGGCTTTCTTTTTGCTTGGACATTTTACAGTGCTCCAGGGTCATCATTCTGGGCAGTACTTGTGTTGTAAGTACCTGATTTTGGCCCTTTTCTCACTCACTAGTCTGTGATCTAGTCTTCTCTATGTGTCTGCTGAGTTCAGTCCCATTTCTGGAGCAAAGCAGTAGCTCAGTAAATGTCAGTGGGGTTTTTTGAATCACTTTTTGTTATTCCAGATTATAGGCATAGATGTATAGATCAAATAGGCTGAATATGACTTAATCCCCAAGTTTCTTCTATAATAGTACCTTATTTTATCTCTCCAAGTAATGGAATAAAGGGATGGAAGCTGGTCTAGTTGGGGTTATAGATTTATAAACAAGACATTAATCTGAAGCTTATATTCTTTAGAGAGTTACAAGAAAACCCAAGATCTAGTTTTGGGACATCTCCCCCCCATCCCCAGTTAAACACTTTGTTCTTTGTAAGGGTAGTAGAGTAGTAGGAGTGGGGGTATTCAGGAAAAGCAGGTCTTAAGTCAGAAGAATCACATCAACATCCCAAGCTCTATTCCTCACTGCCTCACGAATGGTCTGCTAGCCACCTGCAGTTGTTGTTGTTGTTGTTGTCGTGTTTTGTAGGTAAAGGAAATATGGCAGGAGAGTGAAGTATAAGAGGTCCAGGAGCTTGGTGGGGTTGGAGGAGTGGGGGAATGGGGAAAGATAAAGAGGCAGATAAGAAACAGGAATCATTGTAGACCAATGGTTTTCAGAGTGTGGTCCCTGGACCAACAGCTTCAGCGTCAGCTGGGAACTTGTTAGGCAAATTTGCTGGTTTCACTCTAGACCCAGTGAGTCAGAAACTCTGATGGGGGTGGGCAGCATCTTTGAAAACCTTTACTTCACTAACTTTTCTCCCCTCTATCTTAAATATTCCCAATTGTTTTAAGTTTTAGTTGATTCCCATATTATACTTCAATTGTGTGTCAGTGAGTAGGTCTGTATTAAAGGAGAACTGTTGAGGAAACATAAAGAAATCTCTTTGTATTCCAGAAAGCGTTTCTCAGAGTTAAATTACATGTTTTGTTAGTGTCTATTGCTTTTGTTCAGATTAAGCTCTGAAACAAAATTAAGATTCTCATCAAGCCTTGAGCTTATTAATAGCTGTTTCATTTGTTTAGTACTAATTTAAAATGTCTGATATCTGTAGAGGAAGTGCTTTATAAAAACTCATACTTGTTAAGTGTTCCACTAGGAGAAGCACTGTGAAGTCCAAAGGATGTGGAGATTAGGCAAATAACTGTGGTTTTGTTGAGCTCTCTTTAGTGTAATATATGTGTGAGTGGGATAAGAACACTGGCTTCACAGCTCGAAGAGGCTTCCACTGGTCAGATTTCAGACAATTTGTGCATTCAAGAGAATTACTGCAACTGAGTGTAAAACATTGAACAAATAAAAATTCTTGAACTCATAGTGATGAGAGATGGGGTGGGAGGAGAGAAAGAGACAGAGACAGATACTCTGGGCATCATTGGAGGTGACTATGATGTCAACTTCTCATTCTATAAATTGTAAATTACATGAAACAAACACCCTGTCTTTACTGAGAAACTGTATTTCTTTCATGGTTGGTAAGAGAAAGCTCTACTTTACAAATGGATGCTACCAAATAAAATATAGAAGGATACAGAATATCAGCATTTGCATCCTGCAGTGAAAATTTGAACAGGCAAGTGCCGTCAATGCAAAACTAGTTGAAAGCATGTTGGGGAACACAATAATCTTATTAGAGAATAACCCACAAATTACCAGCAAAGAGAAAAGTATACCCTTAACAATGGTGGTCACCACCTTAACAGAGTGGTCCAACTTAGCATCACAGTGGTAGGATAGCCTGACAGTAGGAACTTCCTGATGTGACGAAGTACACAGCATCACCAACAATTTATGCCAAAAATGTTTAACCTGAATCTAACCAGGTGTATTAGGCTGTTCTTGCATGGCTATAGAGAAATGACTGATGCTGAGTAATTTATAAGGAAAAGAAGTTTAATTGGCTCATGGTTTTGCAGGCTTTGCAGGAAGCATGGTTCTGGAATCTGCTCAGCTTCTAGAAGGAGGAGAGGGGTTGGCACATCACATGACAAAAGCAGGAGCAAGCAAGAGAGAGTGGGGGGAGGTGCCACATACTTTTAAATGACCAGCTCTTTCAAGAACTCACTATCACAAAGACAGCACCAAGCCATGAAGGATCCACTCTCATGATCCAAACACCTCCTACCACCAGCATTGGGGATTACAATTCAACATCAGATTTGGGCAGGGACAGATGTCCAAACTATAACACAAGGTTTACAGAAAATATAAGGGTTCGAAAAACAAATTAATCCACACCAGGAAGAAACAGACCCAAAATGTGGGTCATTCTCAAGAAAACTGGTCTGTCTGATCTTTTCAAAAAGCCAGTGTCATGAAACAAATTGCTGGTGGGTATTACTCCGGATTACAAGAGACTAAGGGAACATAACAGTCAAATTTAGTGTACAAATCTTGATGGGATCTGGCTTAAAAATTATAACTGCTGTAAAAGATGTTTTGAGGCAGTTGTAGAAATTTGAATATGGTCTGGCTATCAGATAACATTAGGAACTTAATGTCTTAGGTGTGATAGTATTTTGGTTGTGTTAGGAAAATGTCTTTATTCTTAGGAGATGCTTATTAAGTATTTCATGAAAGTATCATATCTGCAATTCACTTTCGCATGGTTCCATGAGAGAGACAAGTGTATAGATAATGTGATTTTGGCAAAGTATTAACAATTTTGAATCTAAATAGTAGGCATATGGGTGTTTGTTTTATATTTATATTTATATTCAGCATAGAGAAAGCTGTGAATTCAGGAAAAGTTTATACGTAATTTCTGAGATTTCTAGCTCATGCATGCATTTCTGTTTAAGAATGCCTTATCTATTTCCTTCTCCTGACTGATTGCCCTGGCCAGAACTTCCAACACTATGTTGAATAGGAGTGGTGAGAGAGGGCATCCCTGTCTTGTGCCAGTTTTCAAAGGGAATGCTTCCAGTTTTTGCCCATTCAGTATGATATTGGCTGTGGGTTTGTCATAGATAGCTCTTATTATTTTGAGATACGTCCCATCAATACCTAATTTATTGAGAGTTTTTAGCATGAAGGGTTGTTGAATTTTGTCAAAGGCCTTTTCTGCGTCTATTGAGATAATCATGTGGTTTTTGTCTTTGGTTTTGTTTATATGCTGGATTACATTTATTCATTTGCGTATGTTGAACCAGCCTTGCATCCCCGGGATGAAGCCCACTTGATCATGGTATATAAGCTTTTTGATGTGCTGCTGGATTCGGTTTGCCAGTATTTTATTGAGGATTTTTGCATCAATGTTCATCAAGGATATTGGTCTGAAAATTCTCTTTTTTGGTTGTGTCTCTGCCAGGCTTTGGTATCAGGACGATGCTGGCCTCATAAAATGTGTTAGGGAGGATTCCCTCTTTTTCTATCAATTGGAATAGTTTCAGAAGGAATGGTACCAGTTCCTCCTTGTACCTCTGGTAGAATTCGGCTGTGAATCCATCAGATCCTGGACTCTTTTTGGTTGGTAAGCTATTGATTATTGCCCCAATTTCAGAACCTGTTATTGGTCTATTCAGAGATTCAACTTCTTCCTGGTTTAGTCTTGGGAGGGTGTATTTGTCGAGAAATTTATCCATTTCTTCTAGATTTTCTAGTTTATTTGCGTAGAGGTGTTTGTAGTATTCTCTGATGGTAGATTGTACTTCTGTGGGATCGGTGGTGATATCCCCTTTATCATTTTTTATTGCGTCTATTTGATTCTTCTCTCTTTTCTTCTTTATTAGTCTTGTTAGTGGTCTATCAATTTTGTTGATCTTTTCAAAAAACCAGCTCCTGGATTCATTAATTTTTTGAAGGGTTTTTTGTGTCTCTATTTCCTTCAGTTCTGCTCTGATTTTAGTTATTTCTTGCCTTCTGCTAGCTTTTGAATGTGTTTGCTCTTGCTTTTCTAGTTCTTTTAATTGTGATGTTAGGGTGTCAATTTTGGATCTTTCCTGCTTTCTCTTGTGGGCATTTAGTGCTATAAATTTCCCTCTACACACTGCTTTGAATGTGTCCCAGAGATTCTGGTATGTTGTGTCTTTGTTCTCATTGGTTTTAAAGAACATCTTTATTTCTGCCTTCATTTCGTTATGTACCCAATAGTCATTCAGGAGCACGTTGTTCAGTTTCCATGTAGTTGAGCGGTTTTGAGTGAGTTTCTTAATCCTGAGTTCTAGTTTGATTGCACTGTGGTCTGAGAGACAGTTTGTTATAATTTCCGTTCTTTTACATTTGCTGAGGAGAGCTTTACTTCCAACTACGTGGTCAATTTTGGAATAGGTGTGGTGTGGTGCTGAAAAAAATGTATATTCTGTTGATTTGGGGTGGAGAGTTCTGTAGATGTCTATTAGGTCCACTTTGTGCAGAGCTGAGTTCAATTCCTGGGTATCCTAGTTAACTTTCTGTCTCGTTGATCTGTCTAATGTTGACAGTGGGGTGTTAAAATCTCCCATTATTATTGTGTGGGAGTCTAAGTCTCTTTGTAGGTCTCTCAGGACTTGCGTTATGAATCTGGGTGCTCCTGTGTTGGGTGCATATATATTTAGGATAGTTAGCTCTTCTTGTTGAATTGATCCCTTTACCATTATGTAATGGCCTTCTTTGTCTCTTTTGATCTTTGTTGGTTTAAAGTCTATTTTATCTGGAACTAGGATTGCAATACCTGCTTTTTTTGTTTTCCATTTGCTTGGTAGATCTTCCTCCATCCCTTTATTTTGAGTCTATGTGTGTCTCTGCACGTGAGATGGGTTTCCTGAATACAGCGCACTGATGGGTCTTGACTCCTTATCCAATTTGCCAGTCTCTGTCTTTTAATTGGAGCATTTAGCCCATTTACATTTAAAGTTAATATTGTTATGTATGAATTTGATCCTGTCATTATGATGTTAGCTGGTTATTTTGCTCGTTAGTTGATGCAGTTTCTTCCTAGCCTTGATAGTCTTTACAATTTGGCATGTTTTTGCAGTGGATGGTACCAGTTGTTCCTTTCCATGTTTAGTGCTTCCTTCAGGAGCTCTTTTAGGGCAGGCCTGGTGGTGACAAAATCTCTCAGCATTTGCTTGTCTGTAAAGTATTTTATTTCTCCCTCACTTATGAAGCTTAGTTTGGCTGGATATGAAATTCTGGATTGAAAATTCTTTTCATTAAGAATGTTGAATATCGGCCCCCACTCTCTTCTGGCTTGTAGAGTTTCTGCCGAGAGATCAGCTGTTAGTCTGATGGGCTTCCCTTTGTGGGTAACCCGACCTTTCTCTCTGGCCGCCTTTAACATTTTTTCCTTCATTTCAACTTTGGTGGATCTGACAATTATGTGTCTTGAGGTTGCTCTTCTCGAAGAGTATCTTTGTGGCGTTCTCTGTATTTCCTGAATCTGAATGTTGGCCTGCCTTGCTAGATTGGGGAAGTTCTCCTGGATAATATCTTGCAGAGTGTTTTCCAACTTGGTTCCATTCTCCCTGTCACTTTCAGGTACATCAATCAGATGTAGGTTTGGTCTTTTCACATAGTCCCATATTTCTTGGAGGCTTTGTTCATTTCTTTTTATTCTTTTTTCTCTAAATTTGCCTTCTCGCTTCATTTCCTTCATTTAATCTTCCATCACTGATACCCTTTCTTCCAGTTGATCGCATCGGCTACTGAGGCTTCTGTATTCTTCACGTAGTTCTCGAAACTTGGCTTTCAGCTCCATCAGCTCCTTTAAGCACTTGTCTGCATTGGTCATTTTAGTTATACATTCGTCTAATTTTTTTTCAAAGTTTTTAACTTCTTTGCCATTGGTTTGAATTTCCTCCTGTAGCTCAGAGTAGTTGGATCATCTGAAGCCTAGGAAATAAAGGGTATTCAATTAGGAAAAGAGGAAGTCAAATTGTCCCTGATTGCAGATGACATGATTGTATATCTAGAAAACCCTATTGTCTCGGCCCAAAATCTCCTTAAGCTGATAAGCAACTTCAGCAAAGTCTCAGGATACAAAATCAATGTACAAAAATCACAAGCGTTCTTGTACACCAATCACAGACAAACAGAGAGCCAAATCATGAGTGAACTCCCGTTCACAATTGCTTCAAAGAGAATAAAATACCTAGGAATCCAACTTACAAGGGATGTGAAGGACCTCTTCAAGGAGAACTACAAACCACTGCTCAATGAAATAAAAGAGGATACGAACAAATGGAAGAACATTCCATGCTCATGGGTTGGAAGAATCAGGATCGTGAAAATGGCCATACTGCCCAAGGTAATTTATAGATTCAATGCCATCCCCATCAAGCTACCAATGACTTTCTTCACAGAATAGGAAAAAAATACTTTAAAGTTCATATGGAACCAAAGAAGAGCCCGCATCGCCAAGTCAATCCTAAACCAAAAGAACAAAGCTGGAGGCATCACGCTACCTGACTTCAAACTATACTACAAGGCTACAGTAACCAAAACAGCATGGTACTGGTACCAAAACAGAGACATAGATCAATGGAACAGAACAGAGCCCTCAGAAATAATGCTGCATATCTACAACTATCTGATCTTTGACAAACCTGACAAAAACAAGAAATGGGGAAAGGATTTCTTATTTAATAAATGGTGCTGGGAAAACTGGCTAGCCACATGTAGAAACCTGAAACTGGATCCCTTCCTTACACCTTATACAAAAATTAATTCAAGATGGATTAAAGACTTACATGTTAGACCTAAAACCATAAAAACCCTAGAAGAAAACCTAGGCATTACCATTCAGGGCATAGGCATGGGCAAGGGCAAGGACTTCATGTCTAAAACACCAAAAGCAATGGCAACAAAAGCCAAAATTGACAAATGGGATCTAATTAAACTAAAGAGCTTCTGTACAGCAAAAGAAACTACCATCAGAGTGAACAGGCAACCTACAAAATGGGAGAAAGTTTTTGCAACCTACTCATCTGACAAAGGGCTAATATCCAGAATCTACAATGAACTCAAACAAATTTACAAGAAAAAAACAACCCCATCAAAAAGTGGGTGAAGGACATGAACAGACACTTCTCAAAAGAAGACATTTATGCAGCCAAAAGACACATGAAAAAATGCTCATCATCAGTGGCCATCAGAGAAATGCAAATCAAAACCACAATGAGATACCATCTCACACCAGTTAGAATGGCGATCATTAAAAAGTCAGGAAACAACAGGTGCTGAAGAGGATGTGAAGAAATAGGAAGACTTTTATACTGTTGGTGGGACTGTAAACTAGTTCAACCAGTGTGGAAGTCAGTGTGGCGATTCCTCAGGGATCTAGAACTAGAAATACCATTTGACCTAGCCGTCCCATTACTGGATATATACCCAAAGGACTATAAATCATGCTGCTATAAGGACACATGCACACATATGTTTGTTGTGGCACTATTCACAATAGCAAAGAGTTGGAACCAACCCAAATGTCCAACAATGATAGACTGGATTAAGAAAATGTGGCACATATACACCATGGAATACTATGCAGCCATAAAAAATGATGAGTTCATGTCCTTTGTAGGGACATGGATGAAACTGGAAACCATCATTCTCAGTAAACTATTGCAAGGACAAAAAACCAAACACCGCATGTTCTCACTCATAGGTGGGAATTGAACAATGAGAACACATGGACACAGGAAGGGGAACATCACACTCCGGGGACTGTTGTGGGGTGGGGGGGAGAGGGGAGGGACAGCATTAGGAGATATACCTAATGCTAAATGACGAGTTAATGGCACATGGATACATATGTAACAAACCTGCACATTGTGCACATGTACCCTAAAACTTAATAATAATCAAAAAAAGAATGCCTTATCTAGAATTTTTTATCAAGAAACCTGAATGGTGTTTAAGAATATCTTGTCTAGAAATATGTTGGCATCTTAATATTGTGGTTTGGTAGATAAAATGGATTTTTTTTAAAACGACTTGCAAAGAAGTGGATGAAATGCTAATATAAGAAAATTAGATTTTATAAGGAACATGTGACCAGGTGAACTTGTCCTAACTTGTGTGAGTTTCTTCAAAGCACATACCTTAGGACAGTATGTGTTGACGCTTTTATTGTTCATAACATATTCTTTAAGAATTCTCTCAGAGCCTTAAGATGATTTGTTTTTGAGAAACATCTGAAGTCTCCCGTAGCTTATTCTGATGTTACGAAGTAAGTGATTAAAATGGACCACTGAATTTTGATCACAGAAGTGTGTGACAGGGAAGTAGTGGGATATTCTTTGTCCCTCTTTGTGTCCTGTGATGCTGGTGGAAATTTCAAAGGAAGAGTTTCAAAAGTAGTTTACTTTGTTCAAACTCTCCAGCCCTAAACCATCAGTGACACCAGTGAGTGTTTCTTATTTTACCTATTTGGGTGTGTTAGATGTATTTTCACTGGGACTATTCTTTTGGTCAGAGAGCCTAAAGCTAAGTGTTTGAGCTTCTGGTCCTGTGATGTCAGCAACTGGACTTGATTCAGGTACTTTGACTCAGGGGCACAGTGGTAGCATCACCAAAAATAGATGAATGGCAGCAAATCCCTAATGGCTGGCTCTCTGCTGGTTGCCTGTCTCAGCTCAGGACTTCCAACAGGTATAAAACCTCACTGATAGCCAGGCATAATGGCTAGGATTTACTCAGAGACGCTGGGGGCTTGAGTGTAATATTGCTCTGTTGTAGGCTGATAATGGAGTATGTGCCAGGCGGGGGCAGGATGGTATCCAGGCAGTCTGGGCAAAGGGCTGTAGTTAGTACCCTTGTTACACTCAGTGACAGGTGACTCTGAGCTGTCTGTAAGTAAGATGAAGTGATTCAAGGATAGGATCCAGACCTGAAAGAGAGGTATTCAGAATAGTAGTTGAAGTCAGGTAGACTTCAGCTCTTTCGATAGACCTGCAAGAGGTGGTCAGTAAATATCTCATGGATGAATTAAAGAAGTGTTACGTGAAAATGTAAAGGGGCAAACCAAGTAAAATGGGTTCCTTAGGTCCCGGGACTAGTGGAGGGGCATTCATGTTGGAATGGAGAGTAGTGAGAATTGGGGAGGGGTTGCACAGGGGCTTGTTCTTAGGGCAGAGTTTTTCAACAACAGGTACATATAAGAGGTCAAAATTTAGGAAGTCTGTTAGAGAAGACTATAAACTCCATGAGGACAGGAAACATGTCTGCATTGTTCGACACTGAATACTTGATATAATGCCTGGAAGATAGTAGATGTGCAGTATAAATTTCTGTTGAATGAGTAAAAATGTTAAGTGGCGAATAAAGGAATGCATGGGGATGATACAGACAAAGCAGTAATCTGTGATGGTTGATGGCTGACCTGGTTGTAGAGTACCAGGGGGAATGTGAATATTTTAGATTTCCTCAGAGGCTAGTTTCTGAGATGTTTTGTTTTCCAGTGAGGTAACCTTCTGATGGCCCTAGCTCAAATGGTAATCAATTAGTCTTTGCAGTACAACTGTGAAGTAAACATGCTGTGTCCATTTTAGAGATGAGGAAACTGAGATTCGGAGAGGTGAAGGAATTTGCATGAAGGTCCACAAGTAAGAAGATAAGATGTGAAACTAGATATTTCAGCTCTTGAATACAATCTTCTTTTTACTTGAGTGCTCAATGCTGGGGACAGTTCTGCTTTGCAGGTGGCCTGATAAATAGTATCTTTGTATCATGTGAGAGTTATTAAGAGTGTGATAGAAATAAATAAGGAAAAATTCACATATCAGCCAATTGTTGTTACTCTGCTTATTCCCCTATTCATCATTTGGCTGATTGAATACTGAAGATGATAAAGCTGAATCAGTAGAGCAATGTGTGATTAAAAAAAGTCTTCTATTCCACTTAATGGGCTACAGTTATTAGAAAGAAATAGAAACCCCAGTTAATCTTAATATAGGCTACTTATTTAGGAAAGGAGATTTTTAAATAAAATAAGCCTTTCCTTTGTATTATATTTCTGGAGACAGTTTTCATTTTTGCCCACCCGGTACTTAAATGATTATTGCTATAAGGAAACCAATCTTACTGATAACTGAATGAAATAAATTAAACAGACACACACCAACAAATCCAAAATGTGCCTGAGAAAGATGTGGTCTTCTAGCTTTCAGTCATTCGGTGAGACATTTGGCAGAGATGGGTGCAGCAGATAAAACTGTCAAGGTTTTCAGAAGTCATTCCAAGACACCAGAGAGGAAACATGACAGACATTGGAAAGAGACCCTCTTTCAGATATGAGTAATATATATTTTATACTCATATTAATATTTCATTGGAGAGAAGGTCAAAATCTACATTTAAATGGAAATATTTAAAAAGCAGAAGCATAATATTTGACTAAGTGAAACACTCAGGGTTTTTCAAGAACACAAGCTGCACCCCTGGGACCTCAGCTCTCTAGATCTGTTGTTTCTTAGAGCATGGTGGAATGTTTGAATTCCTTTAGTCTTATCGGTAGATCTTAGCCCTGGCATTTGGGAATCTTAATCCCTCTACTTCCCTTCCATTTGACCCTGAATTGTGTTACATACTACCTAACAGCGTGTTCAGTGCACAGTATGGCCTCTCTCAGTCCTATAAAATTATTTGAATTTCTAAAAATTCATTTTTTCTGGTCCTGCGAAATGGACATAATAAGATTGTGGAGATGGACATAAATAAGATGCTTTCAGTTATGAGTAATGGAAGACCCATCTAACAAAGTGTCGTGGCAAGAAGTTGGGAATAGGAGGCCCAGGGTTTATTCAGAGGCTGTGTTCATGCTTTGTTTCCCTCTGCTATTCGAAGTATGTTAGAATTCACCTTCAGGCTTCTGACCTCATGGTTATAAGATGGCTGCCATTGTTTCAGAATAATTTCTTCATGGCATTTAAAACAAGAAGATGGGATGCCAGGAGCAAAAGAATCTTCCTGGTACCTTTTTCCTCCTTTTTATCAGAGAAGATGATTTTTCCTCAAAGCCTATGGAAGACTTGCCTTTATGTCTCATTGACCAGACTTGGGTCACATTACCACTCCGTTATCCCTGCCCTCAAACTGGTAAAGAGAATCAAGAAGACCTTGATTGGCGTGGATCACTCGTGCTTGATTTCCTGAGGCTGGTCTCATTGCCTCTCTCAGAAACTTGGGGCTCTATTTTTATTAGCTAAAAAGGGGAATGGGTATTGTCTGCTACAGTGATGCTCTTGTGTGAAGTAAAGGTGCATGAAATACTTGTCTTCCCTGGACTTTAGTGCATCTTTGGTTTGTAAGTGACTACGATTACATGAATCAGAAATAAATCAGGAAAAGGAAAGTTGGTAATTTTGGCCTATTCCTGCAGAAATCATAGCAGGGAGGGGAGTGTTTGCGAACTAAGGGAGGGTCCAGTTCTCTAAAGCTGTGCTGGTGAACTACCACTGCATAGGGTGGCCCTCTGCTGACCTTAAAGCAAGCTGGAGGTGAGATGAGTTTGTCAGGACGTCCCAGATTCTTTCTTCTGTACTCCTTCCTCTTCTCTGTTTCCACCAATCCAATCAAAGGCAGTGCTGATGTAGTCAGCACAACTCCTGGGACGCAGGTGCCTGGGGCTGCGATTCTGTTCTGACACTGACTGTGGACATTTTGGTTCTGGGCAGCCACTTGAGGTAACAATAATGATACACAGTTCCTGCTTTTAAGAGGTTCATGGTGAGGAGCTTCACTGTTCCCCTGTTGCTTTATGACAGGATGAGGATTCAGACTAAATGACCACTTTCCTCCTTTCTCACTCTCAAGTTTTATGATTTCTTTCAAGTTTATTTGGGATTTTTTTTTTTTTTGGTCTGTGCCTTTTGTTAATATATTCTACATGCATTTTGCTTCTAGGCATATTGATATTCACAAAGTTTATCACTGACAGTTGTAGTCTGAGAGTGTACAGAAAAAACATAGTTGACCACTCTATGATTATTCTGGACTCTGTGACTCTCTTAATGCAGGCCAAGACCACATTAGCCTTTTTGGCAATGTCATTACTTTGTGGCTTTTTTTGGGTTTGCAGTCATCCAGAATTTCTAAGAACAATATTTGGAAGGTGACTTTGCAGAGACTTGAGCCACTGGACTTCTCTTGTCATGTGCTTCCTTTAGTTCACTCCTTATTTCTTTAATATATGCCTGGCATTGGGCCCAGAATCCATAATGCGATATTCATAATAAATACCAACATCTTTTGAGCACTCCCTATGGGTCAGGTGTTACACTAAGTGCTTTACAGGTATTGTTTCATTTAATCCCCACAGCAACTTTCTTCACCTTTTTTTGGAGACAGAGTCTCCCTCTGTCGCCCAGGCTGGAGTACAGTGGCACAATCTTGGCTTACTACAATCTCCACCTCTTGGGTTCAAGTAATTCTCATGTCTCAGCCTTCTGAGTAGCTGGGATTACAGGTGTGTGCTACCATGTCCGGCTACTTTTTGTGTTTTTAGTAGAGACGGGGTTTCACCATGTTGGCCAGGCTGGTCTCAAACTCCTGGCCTCAAGTGATCCGCCTGCCTCGGCCTCCAAAGTGCTGGGATTACAGGCGTGAGCCACCACGCGGCCCCTACATCAGCTTTCTAATCTAGGTGTTAATAATTCCCATTTTACAGATGAGAAAACAATATGGAGCAAGCTAAGTCATTTGAGCAAAGTTATATAGTAGCAAGTGGTCGAGGCAGGACTAGAATCTAGGTAATCTAGTAGCAGAGCCCAAGCTCTTAACCTTGAAGTGCACCTTAAGACATTTTTTAAATTTGTCTTACTTTCCTTAATTTTTCCCCTCTCCCCTACACCCCAGTATATGCATAGTTGCTTTAAATGTTATTACTTGTCCTGTCTTTCAAGCTGGCTTAATAGAACATACGATGTAGAGATCAAAAGTTATACAGTACTAAAGCCGTAGAATAAGAGTTTCTTTATTCATTAATTCATCCTTTAATTCCTGATTGACTCAGTCCCTGAGGTATTACACTGAGCATGGGGATACAGAGAGGAAAAAGACCTAGCATTCTGCCTTTGAGGAGTTCGCAAAGTTATATGGTAAATGGTGGGCCTGAGATTCTTGTCCCGCAGCAAATTCGGTCATTCCTTGTAGGTCATGAGGAAAACTTTGCATTTTGCTCTAAGTGTGGTGAGTTCAGAGTGTAACATCTGCTTTGCTCCGCCATAGCCTTTAAAACAGGATTCATCTGTGGGCCTCAGCACCAGTACATCTCTGGGGGATCTACTTGGCCTTCTTCATTGTGTCCTGCTTCCCTGACCTACTTTTTTTCGTTTTTCAGATTGATTTGTTGTTCAAAAGGCCAGTGCCCCTGGAATGAGGACCTACGAGCTTACTTTTATACTAGAAAATAAAAGACTAGAAGAATCAAGCCTTTGCTCAGATCATACTTTGTGAGGTGGGCAAGAGTAGAAAGCTGAACACTTGAACATGAGAGTGAGGAGGGAGCCACAGATGAAGGTTGAGGACAGAGAAAGGGAAGCTGGAGGGCTCTAAACTTGCAGAGGCCTGACCTGGCACTTCATCTGTCGCCTCTGAAAACAGCTCTGCTCTTGCTCTTGCTCTTGGCCTATTCTCACCCAAGTACTAGGCAATCCTCCTTTCATCCCTTCCCAGTTTCTTCCTTTAGTTTCCTCTAAGGGCATTCCTCTTTTGCACTGGATTTACTTTGGAGTAAAAGTTGTTGGTGGGAGGTTCTGATTCTACAGAGAGAGAAACTGAGGCATGGGATAGGGAACAGCCATCTGTACTTTGTCCTGTAAGTCATTAGAGACTGTCAGAGCCTTGTCATAGATCCCATGGTTTGCTGTAAGCCACAGGTGGCCCTCATACCCTCATAGGAATAGGGACCTTCCTCCTTCCTTAACATGATTGGATTTTGTTTTTACCTGAAAATACGAGCTCCTTCTAACAGAAGGAAAGACGATTGCAGCCTGTACTGCATTGCCCCTATCTGTAACCCCATTAAGAGGTTGTAAATAGTACTATAATGATATCTCAGTCATTTGTTTTGATGTATCCAAGCTTTTAATAAATCAGCTGCAGCTTGCTTAATAGGAATATGAGAGCAGAGCACATTGCTGCCAGCAGCTGCTAGTAAATTATAAAGCATTCATCTGTTTTACAGGGGAATTAAATGTTTGTTCTCTTTTAAGGGTTTGTGACTAAACAAGGGTGTGTGCGTGTGTGTTTGTGTGTGCGCACACACAGTGGCTTCCTGCCCATGCCCTCCCAGGTACAGTAGCAACCTCAGGTTCCTGGGGAACACCTGTAACCAAAGCCGAATGAATTAGAGTGCCCCCAGGTAAACCCTGTCATTATTGATCTCTGCTCCGTGTGCATCTCTAAAGCAATATTTATTGGATTACATTTGTCTTCAATGTCAAAGGATTCTGTGAAATACAAGTCCCATTTCCCGCTTTCCCCTTTTTTTCTTAAGACTGTCTAGGGAAGGAGCATTAGATAAACTATACATCCAGCATGACTGACATTCAACTGTCTTCACAATTGAGTTAGCCTACTTTATTTGACTTTTATGTTTACATTTGAAGTGGACTCCCCCTGCCCCCGCCACCACGTTTTCAACACCATTGGTTTTATTGACTAAATAATCTTCAGAAGACAAGACATCAGAGTTGGTGCTTTTGGTAGAAATTAAACCACAGCAGGTGTTCAAGACCAGCTTTGGCAACACTGCAAGACCCTGATTCTACAAAAATAAAAAAATTAGCCAGTTGTGGTGGCATGCTCCTGTAGTCCCATCTACTGGGGAAGCTGAGGCAAGAGCATCCCTTGAGTTCAGGAGTTTGAGGCTGCAGTGAGCTATGATCATATGACTGCACCCCAGCCTGGGTGAAAGAGCAAGACTGTCCAAAACAACAAAACGTGGAGACCAGCTAACCAGTATTCAAGAGGTGTTGGCTACTTATCTTGTGACCTTCAACAAGTTGTACAGGTTTTTAAAATCTATTACTTTATTTTTTGTTACTTTTAAATTTGGAAATAATTGCAGATTTACAGGAGGTTGCCAAAATAATATAGAGAGACCCAGGGTGACCTTCACCTAGTACAATATATGTGTATAGCTCTGTGTCATTCTTTGACATGTGTACATTATGTAACCATCACTGCAGTAAAAGCACAGAACTGTTTCATCATCACGAAGGTCTCCCTATTGCTTCCTTTTTATAACAACTTCTACCACCTTCCCTATCCTTCCCTCCACTATCTTACCTCCTGGCAAGTACTAATCTGCCTTCCATCTTTATAAATTTTATTCATTTAAAAATTATTATATAAATGTTATTACACATTTATATTTATATAAAATATAAAATATATATCACATAAATATGAAAATATAAAATATATATCAAATAAATATAAAACATATACATTAAATCATACAGTACATGGCTTTTTGAGGTTGACTGTTTTTTTTTTTTTTTTTTGAGACGGAGTCTCTCTCTGTCGCCCAGGCTGGAGTGCAGTGGCGCAATCTCGGCTCACTGCAAGCTCCGCCTCCCGGGTGGATCACGAGGTCAGGAGATCGAGGTTGACTTTTTAAACTCACTGTAATGCTATCCATCAACCTTGTTGCTTGCTTTTATGAATGTTTATTCTTTATTACTACCTAGTAGTATTCCATGGTGCGGACGCATCAGAGTTTAATCATTTGCTTATTGAGGAACATTTTGATTCTTTTTACTTTTGGTCTATTACAAATAAAGCTGCTAGGAACAATTATTTACAGGTGTTTTGTGTGGAAATAAATTTTCATTTCTGTGGGATAAACACTCAGGATTGTAATTGCTGAGTTTCATAGTGTTTGTTTGGTTTTTAAGAAATGTCAGACTTGGCTGGGGGTGGTGGCTCACGCCTGTAATCCCAGCACTTTGGGAGGCTGAGGCGGGTGGATCACCTGAGGTCAGGAGATTGAGACCAGCCTGGCCAACATGGTGAAACCCCATCTCTACTAAAAATACAAAAATAAATTAGCCGGGCGTAGTGGCATGCACTTGTAGTCCCAGCTACTCGGGAGGCTGAGGAAGGAGAATAGCTTGAACCTGGGAGGCAAGGTTGCAGTGAGCCGAGATTGCACCAGTGCACTCCAGCACAACAGGGCAACACTCTGTCTGAAAAAAAAAAAAAAATCCCAGAGGTTGCAGTGAGCCCGGATCGTGCTACTGCACTCCAGCCTGGGTAACAGAGCAAAACTCCGTCTCAAAAAAAAAAAAAAAAGTCAGATTTTTCCAGAGTGACTGTACCATTGGTACATTCCCAGCAGCAGTGTATGAGGGAATCAGCATCCTTGCCAGGATTTGGAATTGTTGCTGTTTTTTAATATGGCTGTTCTGATAGGTGTGTAATGATATCTCATTGTGATTAATTCACATTTCCCTAATGGTTAGTGATGGCAGACATTTTTATGTGCACAATTGAGTTAGCCTACATTATTTGACTTTTATGTTTACATTTGAAGTGGACTCCCCCCTCCCCCCGCCACCACCTTTTCAACACCATTGGTTTTATTGATTTGCCATTTGTATGTCCTCTTTGATGAAATGTCTGTTCATGTCTTTTGCCCATGTCTTTTGGATTGTTTGACTTCTACTGTTAAGTTTTGAAATGTTCTTTATATATTCTACATGTGAGTATTTTGTCAGATGTATGGTTTGCAAATATTTTCTCATTCTGGAGCTTGGTTTTTCATTATTATAACAGGATGCTTTGCAGAGCAAAGTTTTTTAATTTTGGTGAAGTCAAATTTATCAGCATTTTATTTTATGGAGTATGCTTTTGATGTCATGTCTAAGAAACTCTTCACCAAACCTGTAGGTCCTGAAGATTGGCTCCTATGTCTTCATCGGAAGCTTAAGCTTTACATTTTACATTTAAATCTATTACCATTTTGAATTAATTTTTTTGTAAGTATGAGGTTTAGGTTGAGGCTTATTTATTTTTTGTCTATGAATAATCTAATTGCTTCAACACTGTTTAAAAGGCATTTCTTCTAACATTGAATTGCTTTTGGATCATTGTCAAATATCAGTTGGCCATAGTTTTGTGGGACTATTTCTAGGTTCTCTATTCTGTCCGTTGATCTGCGTGTCTGTCCCTTCACCAATCCCTTACTGTATTGATTACAGTATAACTATTTAGTAAGTTTTGAAATCAGGTAGAGTGATTTCTCTTACTGTATTCTTTTTTGTAATAGTTTCAGGTATTCTAGTTTCTTTCCATGTACATTTTTAAAACAATCTTGAACGTATTTACAAAAATTTTGCAGAGATTTTGATAGGAATTATGATAAATATTTTTATTTTTATGTTTTGTAAAGACAGTGTCTCGCCATGTTGCCCAGGCTGGTCTTGAACACCTGGACACAAGCAATCCCCCCACCTTCGCCTCCCCAAGTGCCAGGATTACAGGCATAAGCCACTGCGCCTGGCCCATATGTTAAATCTGCATATCAATTTTGGGAGATTTGATATCTTTGCTATATTTAACTTTCCGATCCATGAACACTATGTGCCTTTCCTTTTATTTAGATAATCTTTCATTTCTTTCCATTAGCATTTTGTAGTTTTTAGCATATAGGTCCTATACATGTTTTGTTAGATTTGCATCTAAATATTTCATTTTCCTGAGACATTATACATAGCATTGTAATTTTGATTTTGCTTTTAATGTGTTCGTTGTTAGTATATTGAAGTACAATTTGTTTTTGCATGTTGGTCTTCAGCTTTGCAGAGTTCACTTCTAGGAGTTTTTATTTAGATTTTTTGGGATTTTTGTAAGCATATCATCTATGTGAGCATGTCATCTATAAACAGGAATAGTTTTATTATTTACTTTCTGATATACCTTTTCCTTTTATTGCCTTATTATGCTGGTTGGAGCTTCAGTACTATGCTGAATAGTGGTAGTGAGAGTGGACGTGCTTGTCTTGTTCCATATCTGAAGTGAACAAGCATTAGGTCTTTCCCTACTAAATTTGATGTTAGTTGTAGGTTTTTTTGGTAGTTGTTCTCTTTGAAGTTGAGGAAATTCCTTTCTATTCCTGGTTTTTATAAATATGTATTGAATGCTTTTTTGCATCAACTATGATGGATTACGTTGATTGGTTTTTGAATATTGAACTAGCTTTGCATCCCTGGAATAAATCCCATTTGGTCAGGATGTATAATTCTTTTTATATATTGCTAAGTTTTGTTTACTAATATTTTGTTAAGGACTTCTGTGTTTATGAGAGGTAATAGTCTGTAATTTTTTTTTTCTTTGCTGGTATTTTCAAGGTAATACTAACTTCATAAAAATTGGAAAGTGTCTGCTTTCCCTGTTTCCTTTTCTTTTTTTTCGAGACAGAATCTTGCTCTGTCACCTAGGGTGGAGTGCAGTGGCTCAGTCTCTGCTCACTGCAACCTCTGCCTCCTGGGCTCAAGCGATTCTCCTGCCTCAGCCTCCTGAGTAGCTGGGATTACAGGTGCCTGCCACCATACCCGGCTAATTTTTATATTTTTAGTAGAGACAGGGTTTCACCATGTTGACCAGGCTGGTCTTGAACTCCTGACCTCAGGTGATCCGCTCATCTCAGCCTCCCAAAGTGCTGGGATTATAGGCGTGAGCCACTGTGCCCGGCCCCCTCTTTTCTAATGTTATCATTTGTTGCTAAAAGTTTACCCTTAGTACTGCTTGTGTCCCCTAAACTTGGTATGTTGTAATTTTATTTTCATTCAGTTTAGGTCATTGTTTAAGTTATTTTGAGGCCTCCTGTTTGACCCATAGATTATTTGCCAGTGTGTTTTTTAGTTCCCAAGTTTTTTTAGATTTTCCTGCTACCTTTCTGTTATTTATGTCTATTTTGCTTTCATTGTGATCAGAGAGTACACTTTATATGATTTCAGTTTTTTTAAATTTGTTAAGGTTTGTATTATGTCCCAGGATATGGTCTATATTATTTGTGCTGTGGTCACTTAAAAAAAAATGTGGCTTATGCTTTGTTAAGTGAAATGTTCTATAAATGTCAGTTAGATCCTATCCTGTTGATGGCGTTATCGAAATCTTTTACATTTGCTGATTTTCTGTCTAGTTGCTCTATCAATTGTTGATAAAGGGGCATTTTAGTCTCCAACTACCTTTTGTCTATTTCTCTTTTCAGTTCTGTTAGTGTTTGCTTCACACTTTACAACTCCATTTTTTTTGCCACAAATACATTTGGGATTACTATATTTGCTTGACTGATTGACTTACATAGCATTTTTAATGTCCCTCTCTGTTTCTGCTAGTTTTCTATGTTCTGAAGTCTACTTATTTTATTCATGTAGGTACTCCTGTTTTCTTTTGACTAATGTTTTCATTGTATATATTTTTCATATTTTTACTTTCTACATATATTTATCATTATACTTGAAGTGAGTTTGTGGATAGCATATAGTTCATGCTTTTTTATTCATTCAACCAATCTGTATTTTAATGGTATATTTAGTCACTGTACGTTTAATGTAATTATTGATGTGTTAGAAAACCCAGGCAGCTCATCACTTTGAAGTTCCTTGCATCCTAAGGTCCCTAGCAGTTCTGCCTGTTCTCTCTACCTTCAAGAATCTTCTTATGTTCGTGTTATATATATAACACTCAGGATTTTTTTTACTGTACTTAGCAAAAATGATAGGAAAAGTACATCTGTTCCATCTTTCTGGAACTGTTTCTTTACTTTTAAAATAAAAAATTATTGATACACCTATACCACAATATTGCTGTAAGATAAAAGTGAAAAAGGATTCAACATTTAAATTCTATTTGGACATCAGTTATTATATCTAAGTGATATATGAAATCATGTTGCTCTAGAACAATATTAACAGATTTTATGAGGTTCCTATATAGGAATGAAAATTTATTCATGTACTCTTTCTTTCTCTTTGACACCACTCTACCCTTTTCTCCTTCTCTAACATAATCCATTAAGAAATTTTACTCAAACTTATGCTTTGCAGTTGAAATACCCTAATACCAACTATAAGTCCTGAATCATTTATTAAGTACCTTGTAATTGCCCAGCACTGTGTTACCAATGCCTTTCAGTGATTTTCTAAATTCACCCTGTTAGGTACAATTATCTTACTGTGTAGCTGAGGAAATAGAGGCTTAGAGAAGTCAAGTAATTTGCTAAGGTCACTTAGCTAGGGAGTGATAAAACTAGGACTTGAATACAGGCCAAGTTCATGCTTTCATGCTCTTAACCTTTATGTTTTACTTCTTCCCGGTATTCTCTTGTGCTTCATCATCCTGAATTCTTTAGAGCTTTTTGATCTGTTGGGACCTAGTTTGAATTCTTAAGCATTTTATTATTTTTATTTGTTTCAATAAAAGGTAAAAGATGTAACCTAGATTTTATCCATTGCTAGTTTCTTTTAGTGCCATAGTGGTTTTATCCGTCAGTGTGTCTGTGTGTTTCTTAATGTTCCTGACAGAATTTAAGATGTGATCTAGTAACTGTATTCTTCCAGTTGATTCATCTTTAGTGTCACTTTAATTTTACTTTTGAAAAATTAACGTTATCTTCTCATTTCTCTGTTGGAATGTGATTGAGTGATTAATTCAGCAATTATTTATAGAGCCTACTGTGTGATAATTATTGTGCGAGATGCTGGGGATATTCAGTAATTATGTGTTTCTTTGTTCTTGTAATTGTTCTGTAACTTTAGTTATATCTTTCTTCAGAATCTTTCAATTCACAAGTCATCTGTAAGATTTCACTCATTTTCTATTTCTAGAGTGTAGTCCAGAAACCATATGTGTTTGTGGGAGTTTGGTTTAATTTTGGGGAAGATATTGATACTTCTAAAGTTAGGTACGCCATGGTCTACTGTTTACTTTTCAATGCAAATAGAGACTTTATTGATGAATGCTTTCCTTCTCAAGTACATGTTTTGAGATTGGAGAAAATCTACAGAAAACAAATAATTTTACCCCTTATGCTGAATGCTGGGAAAAGAAAGGTTCTTGTCTATAAATTAAGAGCATTACCTATGGGCTTCACAATGTACGTGATGTACCTAGTCTGTGTAAAATGAAGATTCTAAAAGCAGAATAAAACGGCTTGAAAAGCAAATCAAAGGTTATAGTTCATGAACAAGCTAAGTACTAAACCAATCTTGCTGTTGTGAAATTAACATTTTCTGTTTCATCTCTGTGGTATCATGGAATTTTATTATTGGACAGGCTAATAGAGATCTGTTTGAGCAGCCTACTCATGTTATAGACAAGAAACCTGACACCTGTAGAGGTAAAATGACTTTTAAGGCCTTTTGTGATAGATCTAGGGACTAGCACTTAGCCTCCAAACTTGAAGACCTGGGCCCTTGTTACTGTATCCTCTGGACTGCATTTTAATAATATTTTATCATTTCATTATAGTCTCATATATACCCAATATTCTTCCTTTGCAGGGTTTCAGTTTTCTCAACTCAAGAGAGTAGATAAGGCACTTAATGTAGTTCATTTCTAGTTGGAGTCTGTAAAGGTTTGTGAATTGCTTTGTTAATCCACGTCACTTTGTATCTTAGCTTTCTAGACTTTAAATGTCAGTTGTAGTCCATATAAATGCCAGACTTAACTTATAATGAATGCCTTCAGGTAGGTAGATATTTGTTTGTGTGTGTTTCATAAAGAACAAACAAGGGGCTGAGAATTATCAACTCTTGCTGTGAGGGCCCCTTATCCAGGCTTCCACCCTCTGCCTCTTCAGTCTTAGGGACTTGTCAACCAACTTCTGCTTCAGGGCCTCAGGGATGGTGGGTGGTGGGGACCTTAGGTTGGCTAATTTTACTGTGGCATGACTTCCATTTTTAAAAGAGTTATTTTCTTGGATTGAGACACAGTTAGCTTGCCTGTGGCTTCCCCACAGTGATTCTTCTGAGTGGATGGAATAAATCAAGTTTCTCTGTGTTTCCTGACTAAATATTGTAGATTGTTTGTGCCATTCCTCACTTTTTGGATTTTAGATAATTCACTATTCTACATGCTTCATTTTTTTTTTTTATGTTTCCTAAGGTGAGCCCCAACTTTTAACTGAGTACTTTAGAAATAGGCTGAGTCCCAAGGGGTCAGTGGAACTTTCTTGTTCCACCTAGCATAGGCCTGAAACAGAGGCTCAGTCTTGGGACTCCTTCAGCCTGGAAGGAAGAAGTGAGGGAGAAAGGAAGAAAGTGATCACCAAGGCAGGCTTGGTGCCTAGAAGCTGAGCTTTGAGAAGCGTACTTTAGTAACACACTTTCTGTGTCCTCTCCTCAGTTAACTCGTCTCTTGAATCTTTATTATTAAAAATTCACACCTGAACTGGTAATCTCAGTTCCTGCGGTCCCTCTCTGTATTTCAATTTTACATCAGCCATTTTTATAAACAGGAGATCTTTTAGACCCCTAGGCTTCCACTTTTGATTGGCCTTCACCTGCTATCTCCCTCATCTCATTACAGACTAAGCTGGATGCATTAACTAGTTGCATAGTCTTGGACAAGTCACTTAAGTATTCTCAGCCTTAGTTTCCTCAGTTGTGCAGTGGGTCTCCTCACACCTACTCACTTAAGAAATAAATGAAATAATGTGTGTGAGAGAGTTTTCTGAACAAGAAAATGTTAACTAAATATGATCTTTCCTTGTTGTACCTTTGTTTCTACAGGACACAGTTAGATCAGCGGATTGAGTGCTTTTCCTGCGATCTCTTACAGGTTCCCTCCATGCTTATTGCCCTTGACTGATGGTATATTGGAACATTTGTACACAGTGGCCTTGAACTATAGTGAGCACTTGAAATAGCAACATTTTGTATTCTAGGAACTACTGTTTTTCTTTGAAAAGCCAGGAATTTCACAGCTCCAGAGGAAGGGATGCAGAAGCTATTTCTTCTTTTTTTCCCCTGTTAAATCAGTATAATGAGATTCTATGTGCATAGTAATCCTTAAGCTCTTTGCTTAGTTCCTTTTGACCTAGGGACCTTGGAGTGATGGAATTGTACTCAGTCAGACATGTGCAGTGTATTCACACATACACTTAGAGGGCTCCTCCTCTGCTCCCCCTAGCTAAGCAGCCCCTTTGGAATGTCTAATAAAATCCCTGCTCTTGTGTGCTGCATTGAAACAAAGCAAGCTCACGTAGTCCTGGAAATGAGCCCTGAGCGGTGTTATTTCTATATGTTGGTCTTTATTTGCCTGTTTTGACAGTGTTGTACAATGAGGGTCCTGCTGCTGATCCAGCAGAATCACAAGGAGCCGTCTTTGCTGTGTAAATTCTCCCTCAAAGGTCTGCCGTTCGACCTGCCTGCTAAACCCTCTTTGAAACAATGCAATGACAAAATATTTTCTTCTTACTGATAATAGGCAGATTATAATTGCTTTTACTTCGTTCTCTGAAGGGAGGAAAGTAGGGTCATGGAATGAGTGCTTAAAATTTTTATTTATTGTCTTAGAGATACAGATGTTTCATTTATTATACAGAAGTTTACATAGCAGCCTCTAAGTGTACGTTGTTTCTTAATAGTTGGAATTAAATTTGTACTTTTGGACTACTGTTTATTAAGACATTCCCGGGAGACTGAGGCAGGAGAATGGCGTGAACCTGGGAGGCGGAGGTTGCAGTGAGCCGGAATTGTGCCACTGCACTCCAGCCTGGGTGACAGAGTGAGACTCCGTCTCAAAAAAAAAAAAAAAAAAAAAAATTCCTTCTTGGTGATGAATAACACCTGTGTGCCAAAAGGATTTTTCTCATTGGCTCTGATTAAGGGGGATATCCAGCCAATAACCGTAGCAAGCCTTAGGGTAAATTTTTGGCAATCTCCAGGTCTAGTCATTGCCTTGTGGGCAGTCTGATGGCACCTTGGGCATTGTCTTATTGCCCTGAGCACAGGTGTTAGGGGCATGGGGTCTGATGAGCCATGCTCTGCTGTCTACCCCCAGTCTGTTCTCCAGACCCCCTCACCAAACTTCTCATAGAGGTGACCATCACAAGGACCTGGTGTGTGGCTAGATCAGTGACAGTTTATGACCACTTCTGAGGAAATAGCTCAGAGTGCACGTCCTTTGTGTGGTAGGTCCAAAATATTATCTTTGTATGTTCAAAGTAGCATAAGCTTTAGTTGCTGCTGTTGGTTTCAGGAGAATCACCTGGATGTCAGTGCCTTGGGGTTATTAATAATGCTAAAAAACCAGTATGAGGGTGGAGCTTAAAAGTAGACCAAGACTTTGTTAGTCATGCACTACTTTTTAATTTGCAAGTTAAATAGGTGCTAAAACTCACCTACCCTGGCTGCTGAGATAGTCACTGGTCCTCCTGGTCCTCCTCTATTGTAAAGAGAAGAGGTTGGACTTAATGCCCTTCAAGGTCTTTTCTCTCTGACTTTCTGTGAAACTCCAAGGTGAGTCCTAAATTTTGTTTTGGTCTATAAATTTAAATGCTTCCCCTGCTGAGCTTCCTTGGGCTGATAATAGAATGGATGGAATTTGCACCTTCTCTCTCTCTCTGTCCCATGTGATGCTTTGATTGGCTGCTAACAGAAGGGAAGGTGGTCAGAAGGCAAGGAAGCCTTGGCAAAGAGGAAGAGAAGTGAAAGTACTAAAGAATAGGGACAACTGGGGGTCAGCCCTGGAATAAAAAAGACTTCTCAGGGCAGTTACTAGGCTTGCCTCACTCTTTGGAATCATGAGTAGGGACAACTGGGGGTCAGCCCTGGAATAAAAAAGACTTCACAGGGCAGTTACTAGGCTTGCCTCACTCTTTGGAATCATGAGAGGTTTGCTTAGGTATGTTCTGTAAGGCCTGTGTGGCCAGAGACTGAGCCTTGGATTTACTCTTTTTGCCTTGTGTAGCACTGGATATCATGTAGGTACTAATTATTTCTTCTTTACTTAACTTCCTGGAAACCACTGCAATTGTCAAGTGAATAGAAGTGAATAGGACTGTTATATTAAACAGTATAGAGAAGGGTCCATGCTCACAGCATCTTCATCATTCCAAATATTGTGCTTGTTGAAGCAGAGAACCTTGTCAGGACAGTCATTATACCAACATTTACGAAATGAAAGCAAGAGCTATTAACCACTGTATAAAATTTGCAGATATTGTGCTTTCAAAGGAAGCAAAGAGGGTTTAAAATTATTCCAGTGGGATATCTTTTTAGCCTTACTTAAGGATTGTTTAAAGGGAAATAGAAATAAAGATTGTTTCAAAAGAAAAAGAAATAAAGTTAGAGGTGAATAGATAGTATATGTAAGAACTTTATGTTTTGGTCATACTAAATTTATTGTTAAGTTACAACAAAAAAATTGTTAATTATCATGTCTCCTGTTTTGCAGGATAATTTTCTTTTAATGTATTCCGAAAACTGACCTGAGAATTTGGTGAAGTGTTAGACAAGATGACAAACAGAGAGACTGTTAGTAACTGGCAGAAGTCATTAGTCTCAGACTCATTCATTCGTTTGTGGTTGTTGATTCTAGTCACTCCTATTCTTATCTCCATCCAAAAATAGGCATTAAACCCTAATCTCTTGTGGATGTTTGCTTTGTAGATTTAAGAGAATAAGAACATGTGACCATGCCTGGTTAGCCATCTCAAGATTTGTTATGAGCTAGTTGACTTCAAGAGCCAGTGAGCTGGCTTGTGCAGGATACTTGTTACTGGATAATTCTACTTCAGATAGATGCTCTAGTTGCTCTGCTAAAATCCTCTATTCTCTCAAGCCTGTCAGAGCCAGAGTGAAAAAACAAAACAAACAAAAACAACAACAATAAAACCCTAGTAGGGTACCTGAACTTTAAATTATAGAGTTTAAGGACTGAAAATGACTTTGAGGATCCAGTGTAGGACTCCCAAACTCACATGTTCTTGGGGTAGACAGGTAGCAGAGTGAATGAATTGGACAACTATAAGCAATGGGGGAGACTGAAGAGACATTCAAATTTAGAAAATTTTAAGGACATTATACCTGCCTAAGAGGTTTTTTTATTTTTTATTTTTTATTTTTATTTTTGTTTTATTTTCTGTCTCTGGTGCTTGAATCAGGAGGACAAAGAGCTCTGATGCTGATTCAGCTTCAATTTTGAGGACCCTGGACCCTAAGTATCAGGTTATCTATTTCTGGTTTAAGGATGATGACCTGAGTACAGATAGGAAAAGGCATTTAACCAAGGAGAGACAGCTAGTGAAGGCTGGAGCCTGGGGCTCTGAGGTGCAGTCTGAGGTTCTTACTCTACACCATGGTGATATCTAAAGGGGAAGGCAGGAGCACCTTGATTTCAATTAGGGATTTAAAAAAAATCTTTCTATTTATTTTTTTAGAGGTATAATTAACATACAATCAAATGTACTTATCTTAAGGGATAACTTGATATATTCTTATGTGTGTGTCCTTTCATGTCACCACCACTCAGATCACCCCAAGATTTTCCTTGTGCCCTTTTCCAACATCCCCCACATCCCTGCACCAGAATCACAATTTACCAGGGAACCATGGCACTTTCCTTCCACTTGCAGAACTGGTCCATCTGTCACTGGCCCAGTTCCTCCCCTCACCTCCCTCTCCTCAGATTCAATTGTAAAGAGCTATAGCAAACACAAGGGTACATGTTGCTTAATTTTTTTTCCCACGTAACCCAACAGAATGTTGGGTTTCTTTAAAGTGAGCTCTCTAATTATGCCAATGCCATTGATTTACGAAGTAGGGTGCCAGCTCCCACAGGATGTGTCCTTCACAGAATTCTGAGGGTACTGCTTCTTGCAATGTCAACTGCTTTATACAAAAGCATATTTAGGTCACATGATATTTGCCAAGCTATTAATTATTCGGAGGCTACTTTTCCTCTGAAAGAACTTCAGATGTCCGATGTCATGATTTTATTAAATCAAAGGCCCATATTTCATTGTAATGGACATGGCACTCAAAACCTGGGAATCGACTCATTGAAAATATAGCCAACACAACACTGAAAACAAAGCCCACCTCATAGGCAATGCAGCTTCCTTAAAAAAAATAGCTGATTCCCAGGCTGAAGCTGTTAAGCAGATTTTTATGCAGGGCTTCAAGTTACTAAAAAAGCAGGATTCAATATGCCTTTCTCTTTGATTTGTAGGGGGAGGTGGGAAGTAATGCTGCTGCTCTCCCCTAACCCCCTTCAGAAGGGCTTTTACCATATTCTGAAAGCAATGCTTGAAGGACCCATAAATGGATTTTGGCTGTCTCCTAGTGCAGGGATTAACATAGAATTACAGAAGTGTGCTGCATCGTGGTTGGGAAAATAGGGAGGATGCCATTCTCTTTTTGGAGGGACATGGTGCTCCCCTCTCTTGCCTGTGGATGTTCCCTATAAAGCAGCCTGTCACTGTGAAAAATGCACACACTGTACCATCTCATAGTTATAAAGGTTAAGTAAGCATCTTGAGCAGTGCCCCACTGCTTTTGTACTTTCCTTAATGTCAGCCGATAAAGGATTATTGAAAAAAGCTTGCAAGGAGATAAAAGGCTTGCAGGTTGAGGTTGAACAATTGAAATTTTCTGTTCCCAGTGTAGTAAATTACCAATGGCAGATTTAACGTTTGTTAATTATCAGAGCAAAGTACTAAGGATTGTTTTCTTTTGCCTAATTAATTACCTCATCTGGAGTGGAATGTTAATTCAGATAAATGATTATTTCTTAATATCTCTGAAGCTTTCCTTGGAGTCTCCTAGAATTGCCAGTCCTGAAGCATGGTTTCCTCACATTCTGGGGAAGATAGGGGATAGGAGACCAATATGACTACCCTCTTGGCCTTTTTCCTGTCTCAGAAGATGGCAGGATAACTTGTTTAGACTTTTGGTGATGGAGTTGGTTTGCTGTTCTAGTTAGTAGAACATGAGTGTGCTTCCTTGAATCCTATGCCTCATAACCAAGTTTGTGAGTTAGTCTCTCATGTGATTTTGAATTTAACATTGAACATTCTTCTTTGGAAATTCTCAATTTGGGGCACCTGCTGTGAACATTAAAGATGGTGTCCTTTGGAAAGGACACTTTAGTTTCCTTAACTTGCTTTTTACCTTTAAGTTATTTTACCTCCTGATGTCTATTCAGAATGCTAGAGGCAGGTTTTTATTCTTTCTTGGATCTAAACTGTATCACCTCTAATAGTTGTGAATAGGTAATATTTAAAAAAGGTAAAATCATGACTCGTGCAGATATAAAATATCCACATGTCAAAAATTTTACTTATTTTAAATGAGGGAACCAGACAGATGTTACAACAGGTACCAAGGAGGAATCAAAGAACCACAAATTTATATGGAATAAAGGAAGATGAAAACGAACCCACAAATGAACACAAAACTCTTTTGGGGGAGGGTTGTTCCTCTAGGGGACAGAATGTATTTGCATAGCTATAGACACTTTTCAGAGTTGTAAAATCGCCCAGTCAGACACAAAGGTAAGTGTCCCTGTAGGATGAGACCATTTTCTGAAAGGAGGGCCATTAATCTCTTTTGCTTTTTTTTAGGGTCAGAAAATTCCCCGTAGACAGTTTTGAATGAAGTTTTAATCCAGTTACTTAGGATGACATAGTATCTTCAAAGCAGATTAGAGATGAATTATGTGACTTATTTTTCTTCTTAGAAGGAAGCTTAAAGGTGACTTGGGGAGATGGTCTGGTAGATCTGGGCCATTGGAGGCGAGCTACAACCCATGTGACCCAGTTACCCTGCACCGTCTCTACTCCTGATAAGGCACTTATTTTATGAGCACTTTTCATAATGATATGAAAAGGCAGCGGGATTCTGTCTAAGATTATCTGGAGTGAAAGCTGGAGGCTGATATTAAATGGATAGTCCCGTTTTCTTTTGGTGCTGCCAAGCTGAGGTGTTTAAAATGATGCTTGGAAAAATGCCTCCTGAGCCAGGAAGTTGTCTGATTAGTGAAGAGATTTCTGAGACACTTGGCTCAGAGACTACCCCAACATAGCACACATGTTCTTTTCCATATTCACCTGAGTCTTCCAAAGATATGAGGGCTCGGGGGTGGTAATAGGGTGTACGAATGTACATACACATATGTGTATATTTGTATATACAGTCTGTCTATCCATGGGTTCTGTATTGGTCGATTCAGCTAACCATGCATGGAAAGTATTTGAAGAAGAAAAAAAAGGATGTTTGATTCTGTACTGAACATGTACAGACTCTTTTCCTTCTCATTATTCCCTAAACAATACAGTATAACAACCATTTACTTAGCATTTAAATTATATTAGGTATTATGTAAGTAACGTACAGATGATTTAAAACATATGGGAGGATGTGAGTAGGTTATATGCAGATTTTACAAAGAGACTTGAGCATTTGTGGATTTTAGGATCTTGGGGGATCCTGGAGCCAATCCCCCACAGATAGAGGGACAACTGTATTCATTTAACTATATAGGCCAGAGATTGGCTTGAGGGTAGTCTGCAAAGTTCCATAATTATGTGCATTTTTCTTAGGCAGTATTGTGTCTGTCAGATTCTCATATTCTCCAAAAGTTTTATGATTCTTCAAAAGTTTAAGAACTGCTTACAGGAACCATGCCCTCAGTAATTATTCTGAATCTATGTGTTACCATGTGTATGACTTAGAAAAAGTCTAGATGAAGGTTCCACCTAATTACAGAATCCACTGCTGTAGCCACAGCTGGATTGAGTTGTGTGGCAGCCCTGCCCCAGAGCTAGGGAGGCTGTGTATGCCCCTCCGCACCTGAGTACATCCTGGGTGTGCTGAAATGAAGCCCAGGGAGATACAAAGCATCATAATGCCATTAAGGCCAGCACCTGTTGGGTGGGGGAGAGACTGACCATACAGACTTCTGACTTCTGCGTCTCATTCCCTGCTCTGAAGCCTGTCCGTCTCTCAGGCTTGCAATCGGCCTTCCTGTCTCTCTGACAGACCTGTGACTTGGGCTATGGTTCTGATGCCAGGAAGTAATGCAGGGGTGGGAGTCTTAGTTCCAAGCAAAATAAATCACTGCTCCCATTAGACATTACAATGTTTAAACCCAAGTACATCTATCTGCCTTCAAAACCAAGATTTAGCGCATGTCAAGCAGGTGCCATGCCTCCAATAACATATACTTTGTTCCAACATTTAGTAGATTACTGTGAGATTTTAAATTCAGGTTCTCAGACATTCACTTTGTTTAGGAAATAACTGAAATAAAGCAAATTGTTTCCTGTTCTTTTTTTCCCCCCACAGTGCAGCCAAGTGAGAGCAAATCAATTCCCCGTCAATTTTTTGTTGCTGTTTTCCTCCATGCTGGGATGATGCAGCTCTGTCTTGTTGCAGCCCTGTGCTGGGTGTGGTTCCCTCGCCTTAATTTGTCATCTGAAAGCAATTTTGTTCAATTAAAGATTAGAATTAAATTTCAGTTGTAGGGCTTCTGTGCAGAGGAAATGATGCATTAATGAACACACAGATGTCATCTTGCAGCCATGATGCTTGCAGAACAGTTTCTTCAGGATTCAAATAATAAAAGGGGCCACGGCAGCAGGAACATTGTTTACTGGCTGGCATACCAAGTGGAGGCTCACATTTATTTGCAAACCATTTATCATTCTGTATACTGAGAGGGAAAACATACTTTATTTAAAATATTTGAAATAATGACTCTTAAAATCAGATAACAGAAGCATTAATGCCAGGTGCCATGCAGTAAATTGCATAATGCTGTTGGGTTGGCACTGACACTGTGATTTGTGTTGCTAATGATCTATCCAAATAGATGGGAGTTGAGAATAAAAAGAGAATATTCCTGGAAAGAGACAAGGCAACTAGTGAATTAAAAGTGTAGTGAGAAAGGGAAAAAATGTGTAGGATCGTATTTTACTTATTGGAAGACCCATCTGCTCTTCTGTACACACATTATGTAAGTCTCACTCTCTGTATTACAAATAACCCGCAGGGTGGATAGGAAGTTCATATATCTGCCTTCAACTGTTTTTTTCACTCACAGACGTGAATGAACAGAAAGATTTATGTCTTGTGTGTTGGATATTATAGGATGGTAGTTTTTTTTTTTAAGGGCATCGTGTATTTAGACTGTCATATTCTGTGCACTGCTTTGCTTGAAGTGAGTGATAACTGCGACTTCTAGAGAGAAGAAGGCAGCAAGTGGGGAGTGGGAGTTTGGGGAGGTGGAAAAGGGTTTCTGTGAGACAATATTGGTTTATCTGGTCTTTGGGCCTGGGCTACACACATGCCCTTTGACACTTATGGTTGAAGTGTTTATTTCCGGTTGGTGCCCAGAGCTATGTTCAGTGTGTTCTGAGTCACTGTTGAATTTTTAAAATTTTATAGTCTCTGTGCTGTCCAGAATTTCTTAGATGTGTTTTGAATACAGAGGGCTCTCAATATCAGGTGGCATCCACCCTGGTCATTGATGTTGACAGGGATGAAATCTCACTTAAAACCCTCTAATTTCCTAGTTCAAGGACTCTTCCTCATTCCTCTTCCCCTGTTGCAAAAGGACCCTGTAATGTTGGTTAAGGGTTAATAGTTCTGTCCTTGAAATGTTTTCTTTCTGTGACATGACATTTTTCTTTTGCTTTATCCATATCTTGTGCCAAGGCCATTCTCTTTCATTCTCATTTCCTTTTTAACCCTTTTGTACTGCATCAAGTCCTATTTTGCTGTCTCTTCAAATTTACAGACATCATCAGTGAATATCATCCATTATTAAAAAATGCCAGTAATAGCCCAATTTTTATTTCCTGTCAAAATTTTTCTCCTCAACTTCATATCCATATCTCTCTTCCAGAAATTTTATTAGAAGCACAATGTATCTAGGATAAAATGTACCCTCTCCCTAACTCTTCCTTATCTTTTATAATGGTGCTTACGTTTTCCATGTCTTCCTACTTAAAATTGTATTCATGTTGGTAGTCTTCTCTCTGACTTCACTGCTCATGAGTTCTACCTTTTCCTTGTCTCTTATAAGTTATTTCCTTTTCATTTCTTTTGCTACCTGCCTTGTCCAGATCTTCCCTACACATCACCTACAAGTAGCTGATCAGCCTCTTAACTGATCTGGTAGTTAATGGTGTCTTTTGCCCCCAAGCCTGCCTTTAGTCCTCTGCTCATCTACTTATTTCTGCCTACTACTCCAAAGCCTTCATTGGCCCCTATTGCCCAAAAATGAATTCCAAACCTCCCAGTCCTGGTGATTAAGTAGTTCCCTTCCATACACGAACAACCCAGCCCTATCTTTTACTAACTTTTCCTTACAGGTGTATGTTTTGTTCTCCCTGTTCTCCCCTGTATGCCTTTCAAAACCCTGTCCTTGCTAAAGCCCAGCTTGGATGCCTTTTCTAGGAAACCTTCCATGATTGCCCCCCCATGGAGTGTACTTTGTTGCTCTAGGTATAAATGACTACTGCACTTATGTTAAGGCACCTGTCACATACTGTAGGTATTTAAGGACCTCCTCTCTCTGCTGGATGATCATCATTTTGATAGCATATTCCTTTTGTTTTCAACAGAGCTTTGTCTATTAATTTTAAATGCAATATACTGTTGGAAGTAGTAGTTGGAAAAAATCACAGAGCAAGCAAAGTTCTGGAATACAATTTTTAGGTCTTCCTCAATATTCCTGTCACAGTAGATGATGTACACTTATAGCAGAAGACGATGGTTAGAAAGGTAAGAGCATAGGGTCTGAGTCAGCTTCAACTAGAATGTGAGAACTGAGATAGAAGGAATTATTTCCACCTACCCAGGGATTTTCTAGCGTAGCCTATGGGTTGTGGTTTGCCTAGCAACACCTTAATCTAGTTGCTTATGTTTAGTAAGCATTTAGAGCCTGGGTTAGCCGGCTGGGGTTCAAGACTCTTGGCCTTTAGGCCAGTGCTTGATGCTTCTGTCAGCCTGGAACACGGACCCATGTATCACTCAGTGGTTCTTTAGCCAACTTGAGCAAGTAAAGAAGTCTAGGAGGCAGAGGTCTTCTGCCAGCTTCAGCCTTTAGGATTGTCAGGGTGGTGTGGGGCCTGCTCTGGTGTGTCTTGTAAAGAGGATGAAGGAGCAGTGAGAATTGTGTAGACTAGCAGTATCCTTTCATCTGCTTTGTTGTGAGCCAGCTTAGGTGGTCTTTTCTCTGCTATTAAAGGGGAATTCTGACTCC
Organism: Hylobates moloch; assembly: GCF_009828535.3. Classification (NCBI taxonomy): domain Eukaryota; kingdom Metazoa; phylum Chordata; class Mammalia; order Primates; family Hylobatidae; genus Hylobates; species Hylobates moloch. Next base: position 108,577,936 of record NW_026652276.1, on the reverse strand, counting down.
TTGAGTTGATGAGATGGAGTTTGGGCGGCAGACAGGCCTTGAAGACTTGGTGGGAGTTTGTAATCTGTGGCTATTGTATCTGGGCAGCCTGGCTGAGTTCATCACAAGGGTGGATTTTTAAATTGCCTTCTTTGCTCACCTACTCAAATTGAGTCACTGAGCAGTATACTTGTGGATGCTTTAACAAGTAGATTATATTGAATCACATTTAATAGGAAGATGACTAACACAAGGGAGTTGTTTTATTTTTTAAAAACTGCTCACGTTCCTGAACTGCAGAAGCACCTGTTCCGTTACTTTTTAAAATATGGTCGTGAATATTTTTCCCTTTTCGGTTTCCCCAGGGCAGTGATGTTCTGGTTCTGAGGTCTAGTACAGCATTTCCTTTTTGGCCTTTTGTCCTTGCCTAAATTCTCTTCCAATTCTTCCCTTCCAATCCACTGACCCAGGATTGGAGTGCTAAAACCTCACTTGTTTTTCCTTATTTTTGTTCATCTAACTTAAGAGTGCATGGCAAAAATCTTCCTTTGTTTTTAACTAACCTCTTTACCTTCACCCTGTTTTCATAATGTGTCACCCTCCCTCTCTCCCCCTATTTTTTCCTCCTAAATTGAACCAACAGGGGTCATTTGAAATAGGCAGCAGTGCCAGAATTAGCAAATAAAAATACAGGACACATAGATAAATTTGAATCTAGATAAACAAATAATTAGTTTTTAGTATAAGTATGTCTCATGCAATATTTGAGAATACTTACTCTAAAAAATCATATAGAAAATTCAGATTTAGCTGGGCATCCTGTATTTTATCTAGTAACCCTACATAGGCATATATTTGAAATAAAAATAAAATTTTACATTAAAGAAAACATTATAAAGAAAAAAAGTTTATTGTGTGTTAAATACTCCTAGTGCTTTCCTTACTGAAAAATGTAAGACTGTGGACAAATTATGGAACAGTTTGTGCATAAGATTCATAAGTTAGCTACCTAATGAAAAGCTTCTGTTGGCTATTGGAATCAGCCATTTATCCTAGGATTCAGCTTTATCTCTTTGCTTTCTAAGAAGGTGCTGCTCATTTTGAGGTGAGAATATTTAGTGCAAGCGGTAGACCATTGTTACACATGATATATCACAAACACCTGTGTCAAAAACAAATGTTGAAGTATTCAACAATTTTTTCATCATTTAAATTGTGCCCAGCTCTCTTAGCTCAATTTCTCTTGGCATAAAGATTCTTAACACAAACAATTTGATGATGAAGACAGTAAATTCTTGATTGAGTGAAGTTTTTATCCAAGACCAGCTTCCGTCTGTCACCCAGGTTATATGTGGAGTACAAACTAATTATGAAGCTAAATCTTCCTCAGACCACATAAGACTACTCCAAAGCTTAATAAAATGATGCTGCAATATTTCTTCCATGCTTTGCTTTTTACCAAGCCTGTGCATACATTCTGATTTGATTCTCATGACAGTCTATGAGAGAACAGTGATGATTTGCCTCCTCATTTTATAAAAGATAAATTTGAATTTTTGATAGGTGAAATGGCTTGCCTAAGATCAAGCAGGACTTAAATATTGATCTTAGGCCTTTTGGGCCATTGCTCTTTCCACTACCTGTATTGACTTTTGAATGTAAGTGATTTGGGGATTAGGCAGTTTAGGAGTAATTGTACCAGTGTTCCCCTCTGCTAGCTTGGAAAATGAAGAGCTGTTTTCATACCTGTGCATTGTGCTGGAAGAGGTATTTGCCTTTGGTTCAGTGCATACCTATAATACACATTGGTTCTTCTTTTGAGGAACAGCTGCCTCCCCTGTATAAACAGCCTTTCTGAATGAAGGGGATCAGCCACTGCTGACCTGTGAGTTTGAAGTATTGCACTGTTAATGTTTGGGCAGGATTTTTTTGAACACGTGGTTGTACCACAGAGTTACGCAAACGACATATCCTTGGAAATGACATTTTGCACAACCATAGGGAGAAACATTGGGAAGCTGGCAAGAGAGTCAATTCTATCAGTGTTTACTGAGCACCTATAATGTGCATTTTGTGTATACTGGATGATGTGGATGAAAAAAGATCTAAGTCCTACTCAGGAGCCCTTCCCGCCATAGTACCTTCATTAGCCTCTCCTGCCTGTCAGTGCTTGAAATTCCTGGCTCATTTTTGATATGTTTTATTTCTGATAAAATATTACCTAAATAAATATTTTATATCATATAAATTATTAAAATAAAATATTATTTTTTATTGGTTATGTATAGTCCCTAACAAAGTTTGAACTTTTTGAGGTCAAGGATCATATATATATACACACACATATATACTCATGTACAGAAGAAGTTCTTGAAAAATATTGGATAAGCAAATAAATTTGTGGTATTCTTGGGGAATCTTGGATTAATAAATGGATAGCATCCCTCGGTTGTTGTAAAACTATATTCAAAGGATCCATGACTCAGTGATGGGGTAAGGAGGCTAAAAGAGGCAAAGTCAGTGACTGAATTGAACATGGCATATCATTTCAAATTATACTGGGAAACAACATTAGTGTCTACTTGTTAACCAAATATATGCAGTTGATATCATTCAGGCTTCACACAAGTTCCTTAGTGTATAATCTTGATCCTTAGAATGAAGTGAGGAGCAGGTACATATTCAGAGACTCATAGTTTGATGGCATGGGAACTGTATCTTTGGAGATAATAACAGAAAAAACTGTGCCTTATCTGATTAAAAATGATTTCCTAAAAAGTACTTGGATAATTCCTAATTGTTCGGTTTTCATAAATGATTTGGAAAATGCTGTTTGAGACTGTGATTGTTAATCTACTGTGGAAGCCTGTTAACTTCTTTTTATAATTCAAAAGCCTTTAATATATGGGGCAAGAGAATATGGATTGAAAAATAGATAAGAGTAACTAACTTTATTATAGGTCACTGGTGATATTTGGTCCCTGCCTTTGTTCTTTTGTTTTACTTTCTTTCCTCATAGGACTCACCACCTTTTAACATATTAGTAAGACCAGGGGAATTTGTTCACTTTGTTCCTTGATGTATATCAAATCATATTGCTTAAGTTAAAGCTAAAATAGATATTTAGGTTAAAAATTATGTAGATATTTAAGTTAAAAATGTGAATTGACATAACGAAAAATATTAAGAGAACAATGTAGCAAAAATTGTCATATATATACATATCTGTGTGTAAGTGTGTGTTATATATATATATGTATTCACATGTTATATACAGACACACACGCAGACATATGTAAGTACCAGGGATGAAACAAAAAACAAAAATAACCTGTGTTAAGTACTGTATTAGTATTAAAGATGATAGAAAAAAATAAAACCCCAGATCCTTGGCCGGAGATGCTTACTTGTCTTACGCTTCTTACAGCCCCGTCTTTACTACACGACAGGTTAACTTAATCAAGACAGACTGTATAAGTTGTGGGGCCCAATGCAGAATGAAAGCATGGAGCCCTTTGTACAAAAAGTAGGACAAAGGTGCCATTAAAGGTGGTAAAATATAAAATATTTTTTCTTCTAGGGGATCTCTCTCAACTTTTTATGGTGTTTTAAATTAGCTATTTAATGTTGCTTTAAGCGAGGAAAAATTCAAATTTTAAATTGCTATCATGAATTTTACCATTCATTGTTCTGTTGTGCAATGCCAGTTTTAAATGCAGATATGAGAGCATTCAACTTGCATGTAGAATCACCGAATTTATACAGTTTATGTTGTGCCTCATAGGCACATAATGTATTTTGTTTTTACCGCACAGTGGAAACACTGCATGAAATGAACTCAGCGGTTTTTATTTCACTTGTTGATATGCACACATTTAACCAACACTCTCTACCTTCAGATTACAATGAGTAAGGAAGGACTGAAAGGGACTGTCTTTCCCTTTCCTCCTGTGTCATTTTCAGTGTAAGTGATTGGCTAATACAGGGAAGTAATATGTGTAAGAAAAGGTATGTTAGGATTTCTTGCCATTCATGTTTGTTTTAGAAAACTATTTCCAGCTTTCTGCCTTTAAATTGAAGTTTTGATTTGAAGGGAAAGTATGGGCTCTCAAGGTTGTCTGTCTTTCCTCTGGTTTCGTTGTAACCATAACACACTTATAGCGTAGTCCGCCCTTTATCCATGGGGAATACATTCCAAGACCCCTAGTGGATGCCGGGAACCACAGATAGTACTGGACCCTATATGTACTATGCTTTTTCGTATACATACGTGGCTGTGAAAAGTTTAATTAGGGACAGTAAGAGAGCTAACAACAATAGCAGAGATTTAACAACAATAACTAAAACAACAGTTATTAACCATAGTACTAAAAGCTATGTGAATGTGGTCTCTCTCTCAAAATATCTTATTGTACTCTACTCACCCTTTTTGTGATCTGTTGATCTGATAACTGAGATGGCTACTAAATGACTAATGGATGGGTAGCATCTATAGCATGGACATGCTGGAAAAAGGGATGATTCATGTCTGGGTGAGACAGCAGGACAGCACAGGGCCTCATGCTATTCATAATGCCTCAAAATTTAAAACTTATGAGTTGTTTATTTCTGGAATTTTTCATTTAATATTTTCAGATTGTAGTTGACTATGGGTGACTGAAATTGTGAAACTGGAGATAAGGGGGACTGCTGTACTCCGAGTTTTACTGAACTCTCAGGTATTGCGGGCTCACTGGAATTCTGTGTTACTGGGACATACAAACACTATGTGAATGGGGCAGCCAGGAATTCAGTCGCACCTGTTGCGTGTATTTTTGCTACTCATGGACATGTTCCACTGTCTTATCCGACTTAACTTACAAAACAAAGTTCAAAGATAAGATTATAGAGCATTAAACCAAGTGCCGAGCTCTTCCGAGTGCAGGGCCCTGAGTGATTGCACAGGTCACACACCCGTGAAGCTGGCTCTGACCTTAATAGATAAGGAAGCACAGCAGAGACATATGCCGGGTCTGACGCCCTGTGTTTTCACACTGAGGAAAGCATGAATAATCTCTTACTTTCCTTGTTTGAAGCTCAGGCTTCAAAAGTAGGAAAGGTTAGAACATCAATCCATTGTGCCTTTCCACCTTTTATCTGTAACTTGCTGAAATGTTTTTTTCCTCCTCCTTCCTTTCTTGTCGTGTTGGATATGTCCTTAATATATCAGTGTCAAGTGTTGTGTCTGAATGTGAACCTGAATTCTATTCTAAGTGCTGAAATTAAAATAGTGTTTCTCTGTTTAGTTTCTCATGTATTCGGGATACTAGAGTATCTAAAACAGCATTTTAAGAGGCTTTAACATTTTTTGCCTTTTTTTCTCCCCAATTATACAAGTCATTTTTCTTTTTCTGATTTGTCATCTCCTGAGAAAGTAGGCCTCCCTTTTTTTTTTTCTTGCATGTGGCAGATTAGCATCCTGTGGTCCATTGCAACCACCACAGTGGCTGGTAGGAAGTAGAACTTGTAGAAGGTGCAGTTAAAACTGCTATTAAAGTAGCAAAGAACCTTCTTTGCCCTCTCAGATGAGGACCAGGAAGTTGACTTTCACATTTGAGGTGGCACTTGATAGACCCTATGTTCTTTTTTTTTTCACACAGAGTCTCACTTTGTCACCCTGGCTGGAGTGCAGTGGTGTGATCTCAGCTCACTGCAACCTTAGCCTCCCAGGTTCAAGCGATTCTCCTGCCTCAGCCTCCCGAGTAGCTGAGATTACAGGCACGCACCATCACAACCAGCTAATTTTTGTATTTTTAGTAGAGACAGGGTTTCACCATGTTGGCTAGGCTGGTCTCGAACTCCTGACCTCAGCTGATCCGCCTGCCTCAGCCTCCCAGAGATATAGTCTATATTCTAAAGAGACTATCTTTTTCTAATCAAGTGGTTATTATCTGCTAATACTTTGAGGAGAAAAGATAAATGTTCCAGGATTTATAAGTTCAGAGAAGTAGCTTAACAGAGTGCAGTGCTTCACAGATCTGTCTGGCTGTGGAATCAGATTGACTTCAGGTTGCTGTCATGGCTCTGCAGCATAGGAGCTGGGAAATTCAGTAACCTTACTTGGTGGTTCTCAACCCTTATTGGTATGGTTGAGGAATTTTTTTTTTTTGGCATCCCAGACTTAGCAGTCAGGGTTGAGAACACTAGCTTGTCTCAGAACATCAATATTCTCATTTATAAGATGAGAGAATTAGAGTGTATGAGATTGTCGTGAGATCTAGGCAGATGAACATAGCACTTGGCCAGTCAATGTGAGTGACTATTATCGTTAACCACCCTTACTGATTCTCTGTTGAGATTGGAAGCTAGATTGGCATTCATTTCTTAAGCTGGAAACCTGTGCTGATTTGTTAGAAATGCTGCAAGGAACAGAAATGATTATCCTAAGGGAATGACTTGGATCTCATTAGCATACCATGCCCAACTTCGCACCTACCAGGAAGAGTGTGTCACAGAATAGCTGGAATTACACCTGCTTTATGTATGAAGATTATCCCTGGAATAGATACATCTTTGAGGAAGAAGTTGATTTATTCATTTGTGTAATGTTTATTGATACTTAATACCTATCAGCACTTCCAGACTGTGGCCTGGAGGAATCCATAGATTGGTAATTGGATGGAAAAGTAAATGTAAATTGTAACACAGAAGAACAAGTGTTTTGTTAAGGATAATGGAAACTTTAAAGCTAAGTAGAAGATAGACGAGCTGAGAGGCCTGGGTGAGTTAGGGAAGAAGGTTATTACTGGCAGAGGAAGTTGCAGTTTTAAAGAGACTTAGAGGCTGGACACAGTGGCTCATGCCTGTAATCTCAGCAATTTGGGAGACCAGGGCAGGAGGATCACACGAGCCCAGGAGTTTAAAAGCAGCCTTGGCAACATAGTGAGACCCTGTGTCAAAAAAAAAAAAAAAAAAAAAAAAAAAAAAGAACAAGAGACGTGAAGACACACTTGGCATGACTGGGAAACTTAAAGTAGTTTAGCATGTCTGGAGTGTACTTACTCTAGAGTTGGGAGTCCAGAGGATGGTGATAAGAAATGAGGTTAGAACCATAAGCAGGGTCCCAGTCATGGAAGGCCTTATTTGGGGATTGAAATTGATTATTGGATAGCCATTGAACATTGTAAGCAAGGAAGTGACACACTTAGACTTGCACTTCGGAGATGTCACAATCCTACAACAGGCTGAAAGGCTGGAGACATGGAGGCCACTTGGGATGTTGTTAATGGAAGTCCAGATGAGGAGGTCTGAATTAAGGTAGTAGCAGTGTAGTCACAGTGAGGTGGACAACAGATGGCAGAGATTAAGAAGGTGGAATTGGTAGGTGTTAGCCCCAGGCATTGCATCTATTTTTTTTTTTTTTTTTTCAAACTGTGGAGACAGAGTCTATCTCTGTCACCCAGGCTGGAGTGCAGTGATGTGATCTTGGCTTACTGCAACCTTTGCCTCCCTGGTTCAAGAGATTCTCATGCCTCAGCCTCCCAAGTACCTGGGATTATAGGCGTGTGCCACCATGCCCAGCTATTTTATTTTGTTTGTTTGTTTTGTATTTTTAGTAGAGACGGGGTTTCACCATGTTGGCCAGGCTGGTCTCGAACTCTTGACCTCAGGTGTGAGCCATTACGTCCAGTTGCATTGCATCTGTTTGATGTTGGGTATCTAGGATGTGCATCTCTCAATTCGTGATGCCTCCCTGAACCTTCGATGATTATCTATTGACTATAATCTACCCCCAACCCTTTTTTTTCCATTTTCATCTTTCACTGAATTCCTCTATGGATCCATTGATCACGCTTTGCATATTTATTCCTTCTCCCCCAACCCCATTCTTCCTGGATGAGCTTTTTGCTGTTTTTTAAACCATTGCACTTTACTGTCGAGGCATTTGCCAGTATATCAAATAAGTATGTATTTGAAAGTTTAGATGAGCCTTTCTTAAACACCGGATGCTCAGTCTAAGGTATCCATTGTGTTTATGGAATTACTTTCTCTCCTGTGTATCTAAATGGTACTAGTTTGATACTTTTCTGAAGATAATTGAGAAAAAATAACTTTGATCATTTTTTTCTTCTGTGGTTCACAAGAGAAATTATTTGTTTCTTGCTCCTGAGCCAGATTGCAAACTTAGTGCTAAGATTTCTGGCATTAAGAGGATTATTATTATTCTTGTTAAATTGATTGTCTCATTAGATTACCAACATGAGGCTCATGGGACTTAAAAGATTTATGCCCATATCCTGGTTCCATTTTTGTGTAGAGTCTGTGGGATGAAAATGGCTCACAGGTCTCTTTGTGACACAAGTAGCTTGATAGATGGCTTATGGTTCATGTGTAGAAAATGTTGGCGACTATAGATTTATTTTAGTATCATTTTAGGAAGCACAAAACTGGTGTCCCAATTGAACCTTACGGAGAAAGCATCATTACTTTCCATCACAGGTTCAGACTTTGGGACCCCAGGGCTCTGGAAATGGAACTCTTTGAAGAGATCAGAGCCTCTATGCACCTTCTCAGTCAACTCAACTGCATGTAGAGGAGGGAAAGAATGTTGTTATTATTGTTAATATTCTTATAGTAGTATCTAATAGTACATTAGTCAATAGTTATTCACAAATGGTTGTTCCTATTGCTTAGCAATTTCTGATTTCAGATTTGTGTTTTGGATATATGTGCATACTGACCTTCTGCCTTTTAATAAATCTAGAATTCATTTGATAGTACAAATTAACAAAACCAGTTGTGATAAAAATATTGAATTTTAACTTTAAAAAATATGCAGTGTGGCCAGGTGCGGTGGCTCACGCCTGTAATCCCAGCACTTTGGGAGGCCAAGGTGGGCAGATCACAAGGTCAGGAGATCGAGACCATCCTAGCTAACACGGTGAAACCCCGTCTCTACTAAAAATATAAAAAAATTAGCCGGGCATGGTGGCACACGTCTGTAGTCACAGCTACTCGGGAGGCCGAGGCAGGAGAATCGCTTGAACCCGGGAGGTGGAGGTTGTAGTGAGCCGAGATAGTGCCACTGCATTCCAGCCTGGGGGACAGAGAGAGACTCCGTCTCAAAAAAAAAAAAAATTCAGTGTTTGGCCAGGCGCGGTGGCTCACACCTATAATCGTCAGCAATTTTGGGAAGCTGAGGTGGGCAGATCAAGAGGTCAGGAGTTGAAGATCAGCCTGGCCAATATGGTGAAACCCCGTCTCTACTAAAAATACAAAAATTAGCTGGGTATGGTGGCGTGCACCTGTAGTCCCAGCTACTCAGGAGACTGAGGCAGAAGAATTGCTTGAACACAGGAGGCGGAGGTTGCAGTGAACTGAGACTGTGCCACTGCACTACAGCCTGGGTGACAGAGCGAGACTCCGTCCAAAAAAAAAAAATATATATATATATATATATATACACACATTATGTATATATAATACATATGTATACATAAAATATTATATATAATATATAAATATAATATGTATATATAAAATAAAATATTTTATATATATATATATTTTTTTCAGTGTTCATATAACACATTTCTATTGAGAGCTACCAAGGACCAGACTTGGTGTTGTGGGATATTTGATAGGTGTGAGACAGTCTTTTCCTCAGAGGGTTTGTATCCCAGGAGTAGGGATAATGATAACTGCATAAGCCACCTGATTGATCTGGAATTGGATGCAACTTTTACTACAGGAATTGACATAAGGATTTAGACCCTTTTCCAGTATGTCGACCTAGTAGTATTAACAGGGCTGTGGCAACTTTGAACTTCCCTAATGAGAAAAACATGTGTTGGTGAGCAGGCATTATCACATCTTCCCTTGCTTTTCTGTTTAAATACAGTATCCTATTCAGATAGGCAAATCTCTGATGTTTCGTTGAGCGAAGTCTATGGGCCAGATCACATAATAGATGATGTGTTTGTTGGTTGCCCACTGATTAGCTTGGGACTTGTTACCTAGAGGTCCATGACCCCTCTCAAGTCTTCATTATGTTGTTAGCCCCCCAAAATGATCCCCTGACACTTGTTCTAAATATAGTTTATTTTTTTTGCAGCTTAATGATTTACTTATTTGCCAAATACTAGGATTTGGTTTCAGAGAGCATCCTTTTCTGCCTCCTTGGGTATATAGGCCATGATTTATAATGTCTAGTTACTCTATCAATGAATCAGTTAGTGACCATTTTGAGTGTTAAGAACTTTGAGTATTTAAAGAAGTGTGTGAAAAGGCTTCTGCCACCAGGGAGCTTGCTTCCCTGTGCCTAGTCTAAACCAAAAGTCTTCAAACTTTTTTGATTGTAAACCCCAATTGGACAAATCACTTAGAGTAAGCACCTCATTTTAAAGTTTTATGTTTATACTACTGTACTAATATATAGATCAGAAAACAGACAGAATTAGAAGGTAATAAAGAATGAGATGCATATTTATTTATTTACTTAAACTTTTATTTTAGATTCAAGGGATACACATGCAGGGGTGTTACCTGAGTATATTGGGTGATGCGGAGGCTTGGGGTATGAATGACCCCGTCACCCAGGTACTAAGCATAGTACCTGGCAGTTTCTCAACTCTCGCCTCCTCCCTCCCACTTCTGATAGCCCCCAGTGTCTTTTGTTGCCATCTTTATTTCTATGAGTACTTAGTGTTTAGTTCCCACTTAAGGTGAGAACATGCAGTATTTGGTTTTCCTGTTACTGTGGTAATTCGCTTAGGAGAAAAACACATTTATGTAGACATTATAATGTAGTCTTACCCCTCAGTGGAACATCCTACAGACCACTGGTGTAGACAGAAAGTGCTAGAGGGGTGCTTGGGAGAGAGAAATCATCCCTGAGGCACGTGGTGGAGAAGGAGTTATGTGCAGGACATCACCAGAGTCATGGCAGGCCGTGGGGAAGATACAGTTGGTACCCTTTTTTGGTGCAAGCAGCAGGGAGCCGTGGATCTTCCTAGGAGAAGTCACAAGATAGAAGTGGCCATGCCATAGATGCCTGCATGGCATAATGGGCTGGGGTAGATGGTGGGGGGCGTATGTGTAAAGAGAGAATGTGAGGGAGACAGGTTGGGATCCTAATCCTAATCCCACAGCAGAATAGAAAGGCAAAGAGGATGGTGGTGGCAGGTAGAGTGAGGAGGTAGTGAATATGTGGACATTTCCTGCATGACCAGAACTGCTAAGGAGGAAGTGAGTCTTGAAGTCTGCTGGACAACAGTGCTTTGTAGTAGGAGAACCCTAAGGTGGAGGGAGCAGGGAGGGGAAGGACTGGCCACATCCCAAAACCTTATTATGTCCAATTTTACTGTAACTGTTTTATGACTGCAACATTTTTGTTCAGGAAATGGTTTATTTATTCCCACACCTTTTCTTTTAGACTAAATGACAAGAACCAGTGCTCACATCCAGGGTCAAAGCTAATCTTTGAGGAGGTGGAAAATGCCTCCTTGTTTTCATTGTCTCTCTTGAAAGTCGTGCCTCCCTTTCACTCTCCTGCAGGAGAGAGATGTCTTGCTACTGCCTAAGCAGCCTCAGTGAAAAGGGATGGTTCTTGAGGCTTCCAGAGGTCAATCTGGCATAAGAAGTAAAAAAGAAGCCACATGACTCTCTCTGAGAGGCAGAATTTCTTTCCTTGGACAGGATAGAGCTTTTAATTGAATCCAAATCCCATCTCTCATCCTGTGAATGCTGGAGAGCAGTACATTTTTAACTAGGAAGAGCATCAATTATGTATTAGCCATGATACTAATTTACCCTGAGTGTGTGTCTTAGAGCTGGCTTTCATCTCTGCATAGCCACTGATGTAATGCCATTGTGTTTCTATACTCAACCAGTCGCTTTTAAGATAAGGTGTCCCGCTATTGAAAAGAGGAGAAAGTAGGGATTGCTATTGCTGTGGCTCTTTTCTGTGCTCTTACAGCTGAGGGCCCTTTGGGATACCACCTTAGGATGGGAGAGCTGTTCCTCACTGTTGTGCTTTGAGATACAGACTGGGGCTTGTCCTTTTACTCCGATGCTGCTGCTTTATCAGTTATTTGGTATAATTGTGTTCCAGGATAAGTCTCTGGAACTCTCAGTTATAGATATTTGAGACTTCCAGTGTGTGTGTGTGTGTGTGTGTGTGTGTGCATTTGTGTTTGAGACAGGGTCTTGCTCTGTCGCCTAGGCTGTAGTGCAGTGGCACGATCTCAGCTCACTGCACCCTCCCTCCATCCTGGGCTTAAGTCATCCTCCCAAGTAGCTGGGACTACAGGCATGTGCCACCATGCCCGGCTTTGTTTTTTTTTTTTTTCTGTTGTAGAGACAGGGTTTTGCCATGTTGCCCAGGCTGGTCTGGAACTCCTGTGCTCAAGTCATCCACCCACCTTAGCCTCCCAAAGTGTTGGGATTGCAGGCGTGAGCCACTGTGCCCAGCCTGAGATTTTGAATGTTTGCCTCCAGAAAATGTAGGCAGTTTCTGTGGCTGCTTATTTCCTCGCCAGTAATATATTTTGCTTATTCCTAGAGTACTAATTGTAATGATGGCCAAAGTGGACTGAGCATTTCCTAGATCTTGACACTCTTCTAAGCATGTTATACATATTAACTTACTAAATTCTCACAAAAATCCTATGAGGTAAATACTATTATCATCCCTATGTTACAGATGAGGAAAATGTTAAATAACTTACCTAGTGAGTGTAGCATAGACTCTGGTGTAAAAAGCTGATTCAAACACCTGCCTTGCCACTGTGAATCACGGCCCTCAGTCCTTTCCTGCGAACAATTGATTTTTTTTTTTTTTTTTTTTCAGATAAGGTCTTACCCTGTCACTCAGGCTGGAGTGCAGTGGTGTGATCATAGGTTGCTGCAGCCTTGACTTACCAGGCTTAGACAATTCTACCATGTTAGCATCCTGAGTAGCTGGGACCACAGGTGTGCACCACCACATTCAGCTAACCTTTTAATTTTTTAGAGAGACAGGATTTCCCTATGTCGCCCAATGTATTAGTCCATTCTTGCACTGCTATATAGAACTAACTGAGACTGCATAACTTATAAAGAAAAGAGGTTTAATTGTCTCATGGTTCTGCAGGCTGTACAGGAAGCATGGCTGGGGAGGCTTCAGGAAACCTTCATTCATGGTGGAAGGTAAAGGGGAAGCAGGCACATCTTACATGGCCTGCGCAGGAGGAAGAATGTGGGGGTGGGGTTGCCACACGCTTTTAAACAACCAGATCTCGTGAGAGCTCACTCAGTAGCATGAGAACAGCAAGGGGGAAATCCGTCCCCATGATCCAGTCACCTCTCACCAGGCCTTACTTCCAACATTGGGGATTACAATTCAACATGAGATTTTGATGGGGACACAAAGCCAAACCATATCACCCAGCCAGGAAAATGGATTGTTAATAGTATCTGCATACAGGATTGTAGTGGGCATGTGATTCTAGCAGGTGATAAGCTCTTCATTAGCATTCACTACCACAGTGAACACCACCATCCTCCTCCTCCTCATCTTAATTGTCTATCCAGAGAATCATATGAGATGCTTCAAACCCCTGACTAAGGCAATCTCAAAGGATAATTTGCCTCAGGTGTCAGAATTGTTTAGCTGTACTTGCCTTTCCTTGCAAATATAATGGTAGAAGCAGAGGAAAATTTAGACATTTTGAGCCTTTTCCAAGCGGGAAGTCAGGTAAGATATTTTCAGACAGATAATTTGTTTTCTCCTTGTGCTCTTCTTATCACTTCCTTCCTCCCTCTTTCCCACCTCTGAGGAGCCTGGATGATGGTAGATGAAGTAGAGGAGAGGGTGGTGACAATGGTGGTAAAAGAAAATGTAACCACCAAATGTGTACAGAACCACTCCAACATTTAATTAAAGCCTGCAGCCCTTTGTCAGCCAGAAGCTCCTCTCATGGTGAGAGAGGCAGAGAGCCTTGTCACTGTCTCTAGAATTATTTGTATAATTCAGCAGCTGTTTCCCTCAGATGCCTACCATACGAGGTTGGATTATAAAGACGTATGAGTAGAATCGCCAAGGTTCAGACACTTATGTTCACTGTTGAGCTGAGAGCCACTTAGGCTGTTCTTGTACAAATGCATTAGATTATGGTTAAGCAGCTTATGGACATAAAAACACATTAGAACTTTACAGCACTCTATAAATTATAGTTTTTGCAGCATTCACAGCCACAATGCTAGGTAATTACATTCATTAATCTACTAGTAAGAGCACATAAAGTTGCCTCCTGAACGGTACTGTATGTGTCAGTGCTCAGCTGGGAAGGAGAGTTTTTTTCCTCTCCTTTTCCCCCATCTTTCCCTGTTCCATTATGCCTTGTGCGGGAAGATTTTTGATATGACATTGAGGTGTTCCCTAAAAGAGTCCAACAAACCCATTTTTTTTTTTTTTTTTAAATGGTTAGGCTCTGGCGGGAGGCCTTGTAGGTAATATTTTCATGTTGAGCTGCACCTAGTAACTATTTTTGTATGCATTTATTTTCTTTTTGGAAATGGACAAATGTCTCATTTGGAAAGCTAGCAGGGGTAAAGCAGTTGAAAAAAGATTTATGATAGAATCAGCGGTAAATGCTTTTTCAGGCCTTCTTTTTGCCTGTCTCTGGGAGCAATTAACATGGTGGTCCTTTTAATTTTGGATCTATCAAGAGTACAAAGTATTGCTCTATTCTCATGCCAAACTTCCCTAAAGTTTCCATCTTTCCATATGGTGATAGGAAATGCCTCCCCCCACAGCCCTCTCTCAGAACTTTCTCTTATTTGCATGTCTCATAAATTATAGAAGGCAGATTAGGAAGAAATGCTGGAACTTTATATGGTGCTAGTATTTCAAGGAGCAAATTGTACTTTCTTTGCATTATTTCTCAGGTTAAATAAACCAAGTGGGCCAGGCATAGTGGCTCACACCTGTAATCCCAACACTTTGGGAGGCCGAGGCGGGTGGATCACATGAGGTCAGGAATTTGAGACCAGCCTGCCAACATGGTGAAACTTTGTCTCTACTAAAAATACAAAAATTAGCTGGGAGTGGTGGCTCATGCTTGTAGTCCCAGCTACTTAGGAGGCTGAGGCAGGAGAATCGCTTGAAACTGGGAGACGGAAGTTGCAGTGAGCTGAAATCAGGCCACTGCACTCCAGCCTGGGCGACAAGAGCGAAACTCTGTCTCAAAAAAAAAAAAAACCAAGTGATAGGCCGGGCGTGCTGGCTCATACCTGTAATCCCAGTACTTTGGGAGGCTGAGGTGAGAGGATTGATTGCTTGCTCAGGAGTTTGAGACCAGCCTGGGCAACATAATGAGACCCCATCTCAATGTAATAAGTAAGTAAAGAATTTTTTTAAAAAGTAAAAAAAAAAATAGGCCAAGTAATACAGCCATCTTAAAAATAAAAACAAAAATAGAATAGAGAAGTATGTTAACATGCAACCCCAAGGCACACTATAAGTCCTAGGTCATGCTCAGACCACATTCTAGGCTTCTGCTTTCAATTCTGTTCACATGAATGAGGACATGAATGCTAGAGCCACGCAGGTCTGTGTTGAGTCCTGGTATTGTCTTTTCATAGCTGTGTGACCTTGGGAATGTTAATTAATAGTAATAAAAATAATTAAATTGGACTGAACTCCTAATATATCCTAGGCATTACATTAACTAATTTAATCCTAATGGCTGCTTTATAAGTTAGGTGATATTATTTGCTCCATTTTATATGTGAGAAAACTGAAGCTTCACAGGGTATTGTGGTAATTAAATGAGGTATTATAAATAAAATATCCAGTATGTTGCTTGGCACATTCAGTGACACTCAGTAAACTCAATCTTGAGGATATATGGAGAATAGATCCCACCATTGTTCTTCCAATGCCAAATGTAACCTTTTAGAAGGACTAACAGTTTCCCTTTTTAATGACTTACCAGTCATTAATTGTACAGTCAGGAAGAGGAATTCCACACATCATTTATTTATAATTTATTTACTGTCTATACCAGGAAATATCCCAAGTACTTTCCACAAATTTCATTAAACTTTCTATTCCTGTATTCCAGGAGAAGAAATGGAGGCTTATAAGGGCCAAGGCATTTGTTCATAAAGCCAGAAAGTGGGAAAGCCAGTTCTCAGACTCAGATGTAACTGCCACCAATAAAGAGTATGGAAAGCAGTGAAGTGGTCTATTTTCTTGGAATGAAGCTTCTATGGTGGGAAGTAATCTAAGCAACTGATTAAGGAGCCTGCTTTGTGTACTTCAAAGCAGCCTCAGCTTTGGGGTGGAGCGTAGAGTTCCTTTTTTTTTTTTTTTCTTTAGCAGGCAGGAAGATATTCTTATTCCCAAAGAACTGTGAAATATTTGAGACTATCCATAGTACTCAATGGTGCTGTAAGGTTAGATAACTGCTGAGAAGAAAACTGATTGCTCTGTGTAAATCAGTATGCTGATGAGGGAATGATAAAACTGCAAGGTAGTACCAGCGTCAGCATCTTGTTTCCAACCTAGCTCTTCTCCCTCTTGACAAAACAGCTGTCATATTGGATTACTGTTGAAATCACCAGAGTCTGCTGGTCATCAGAGCAGGGCCGATGTCATCTTTGAGATGAAGTGTGCTAGCAACAAGATAGAAACTGGACATGGGAAAAAGGAAAGTCTCCCTCAAACATGCTGCCATCCATGCCCAGTTTAAACCACAGGCTCAATTTTTGCTCCCAAACTGATTTCCCCACTAACCCATCTGCTCATGCATGCACCCTCCCAACCTCACACAGCAGGCCTGGCCTTTATCATTTCAGGTCCTGCAGAGCTGTTCTCTCTCACTGTGGTATTGATGTCAGTTTTAACAGCCGCCATGTGTATTGACTCCTCTACCGATTACAAATATATACGCGTTTGCCAGTTTGTTTAGTGAGTGGTTTTCATAGGCTGTGATGGGGATTTCACTTTTATGAATATAATTTGCTGAGCCTGTGGTGACATCAATACATCCTTCTGGGATGGGGAAGGGTTGATTTCCCTACATCCAGATGACATCCTCCAGCCCACTTCCTTATGGGACCAACAGCCAATGTCATAACACATGCTTCTTTGTGAGAGCATGGAAGGAAATTGTTTAAAGTGTGTCATCTGTGGGCACAGTTTCTAAGGTAGATACCTGTGAGGATGTATAGGCATGCTTTAGACATGGACAGAATGAGTTATGTACTTAGTAACTCAAAACTCTGCTGAGCTCATTGTGGACAACTCTTACAGATAAACTAAAATGCAGCTTCTTAAAAAATGAGAGGACATTTTCAGAAAGCATTCTTACTGCTTTCAGCAAATCTATGTGCCTTATGTTTTTATATAGCAGTCATTTTCTCAAATCAGACATCCCTATTGCCTATTAGGTAAACACAGAAAGCATAGATTATGAGTTAAAAGTATCGACAGCATTTCAAGTGCTATCAGAGAACATTTAATTCAGTTTAATTTTGTGATAAATCTCATGTTTAATCCTCTGGTTACCCTGTAATCATGTCTCTATTGATCTTTTCTAAATGACTGCCTGCAGTTTAATAAACTTTGCCATCAACCCAGAGCTTCTAAAAGGAGAGATTGATTCCATTATCAAATCTGATAGAACCAATAAGTACCTAAACATCACTAAATCTATCTATAGGAAGCGTTGGCGTAGAGACAAGCCTGTGGCTTGTTTAAGAAACTAGGTAAAAATCTGGATATCTTTGCATGACCTAATTGCCTCACAGCATCTGATTCCCTTTTGCAAACTGACACTGCCTTTCATCTTTCAAGTCAGTGTAGTAGCCCAACTGAAAGGACAGTCTCTTTTCTTGCCTCAACCATAATTGTAGGGTCTAATTTATTCTCACTGCAGATATAGCTTGAGGAGTTTATTTGGTCTATGTCTCAGGTCAATGGGTACATCTTAAGCACTTTTCTGTGTCTCTGAAAACCTGCAGGATAGTTTGTTTTATTTTTACCTATATGATGCCAAGGGAAAGAAAATTCTGTCTGGATAAATCCTGAAATAGAAGACTGGGGGTGAAGATTGAGAGAGAGGGAAGGCAAGTACAGAGTCATAGCTGTGTGAACAAGCTCTGAGACTTGGAAAACTTTCCATGAAACCCATATATGTTTCTCATATAGTGATAGGTTATTTGCAATATGTGCCGAACAGGAATTTCTACTTTTTGTGCCTGCGAGTATTTATAGCTTTCATCATTATTTATTAATATTTATTGACTCATAGGCAGAACATATGGAATTCAGGGTCTAGAGTATATTTACAGTTTCTTATTTTTTTAAGATCAGAAAGGTGTCATTCCCTGCCACTTTTCACCTCTGAAATAAAACGGTGAAGGTTGTCAATTTTACAGAAAAGCCAAAGCTTTTATTTTCTCTCTAGATTTTTATTGACAATGTGAATTTTTCAGAAGGAGTTCAGCTATTTGACTTAGGAGGCATAGCCTTTCCCTAATTACACTTCGGTGGGGAAGTGGAGGTGCATAGAAGGGTTTTTATCATGAGACAATACTAAACTGTAATTTAAAATTTCCTTCCAACAAAAGACCATAATCTTGGCACTTAGAAATAAATCTGTAATGACGTGGTGTTAGGCAATGGAAGCAGGATTAGAGCCAAGGGACTCTGGGTGTGTTGCCAGTTGTTGATTGTCTCACTTTGGAAAGTCACTTGTTTAACAAGCCTTAGTTTCCTTATGTATAAAATAAAAGTGATGGTGCCTGCTTAGAGAGCTATTAGAAAATTCAGCGAGGTGATTATTTTAAAAGATACTGTAAACTTTTTTCAATGTTGAGTTGTTGTGCAGACATTAATGGTTATGAAAAAGATAAATTAGTCCTCGCTTTATATTCAGAAATGGTCTGACCTTTCAGTAAATTATGTTTAGTTCTCAAATCAAAACCCAGTTAGGACAAGTGAGCTTGAAGAGTATGTATACATAAGAGAAGTCTCAGAGAGATATTTGAAAGGCTGGAAAATGTGCTCTTGGAGGCAAACCCTCCACTGAATTGATGAATTCTAAGTTACATCTGTTGATATTTTCTGTGTGCTAAATAGCCTCCCAGGATGGTAACATTAGAGAGGCTGAAGGAACCTAAGAGGAGGACCCTACATCTATAGATATTGAGGTAGATTGGTCTCTGCCCTTGAGAAGCCAATCAAAATTAGATTGAGAAAGGATGTAGCAATTGTTCGTGGAATACTAATAGGCATATATGCACTTATTCATGTTGATTCTCTATGTCACTGCTCTGTAAGGGAAGGAATGCCTGCACATCTTCAGTAGGAAGTCGACAACAGTTTCTGGAAAGTTGGAAGAAAGTTACAGAATTATTCCTTTAGTAGTAATTATTCCATAGTTCTCTAGAGACATGACAAAACCTCTTTAAAAACTTGAGTCATAAAGGGACTGTCTCACATATATATATACACACACACACTTCCTGATATGCTGTGTAAAACTGCATTTATATTCAGAGCCACATAACACAAATTTTGCCAGAAGTTGCTTTTTATGCCACTGAATAGCTCTAAACTTTAAATTGTCTTTCATAAAATTGTTTCTTGTCTGCTGAGTGGACAGAATGTCTCTCTCTTCCCCACCCTTCATGTCATTTTGTTTTCCTAAATGGGCCACTCTGGGAAGTAATTCTTTACTTCTAGCCACCCCTGCCTCTAGGACAATGCAACCAACCTTAACCAAAGTCACATATCAAGAATTCTCTGCTGCCTGTTAATGCAGATTTGACTTCTGTGTGTGTGTGTGTGTGTGTGTGTATGTGAGACAGGGTCTCGTTCTGTCACTGAGGCTGGAATGCATTGGTGTGATCATGGCTCACTGCAGGCTCAGTCAGTCCTCCTGCCTCAGCCTCCTGAGTAGCTGGGACTACAGGCACACGCCACCACACCCAGCTAATTTAAAAAATATTTTTCTAGAGACTGGATCTCACTCTGTTGCCCAGGCTGATCTTGAACTCCTGGGCTTAAGCCAGTCCACCTGCCTTGGCCTCCCAAAGTTTGGGATTAAAGGCATGAGCCATCGTGCATAGCCAGATTTGACATCTTAAAAGCCAGAGCTAGACATACTTACTGATGGTCTTCCTAGGGCCAGAGGCAGTGGCTCACGCCTGTAATCCCAGCACTTTGGGAAGCCGAGGTGGGTGGTCACTTGAGGTCAGGAGTTCGAGACCAGCCTGGCCAACATGGTGAAACCCTGTCTCTACTAAAAAATACAAAAAATTAGCCGGGCATGGTGGTGTATGCCTGTAATCCCAGCTACACGGGAGGCTGAGACAGGAGAATCACTTGAACCCGGGAGGTGGAGGTTGCAGTGAGCTGAGACCATGCCATTGCACTCCAGCCTGGGCAATAGAGCAAGACTTCATCTAAAAAAAAAAAAAAAAAAGGTAATGGAAACTCAGAGAAGGTTGCTGAAGGGAAGCTAGAAGGCCTACTCCAGGACAGAGAATTAATCATTTAACACGTATCACTTACGGTAACTACAAGAGAACCAGTGAGCTAGTTGCTGAATACTTCTGGAGTCATTGTTCACTTAAAGTGAAGGTGTGATAGTATGTGAATACCTGGGAAGAGAAGAAAGCGAAACATTTTTAGGAAAGAAAAGGAAAGTATGTGACTTATTACTAATCTGGATCAATTTGAAGATCTGAATAGGTTTTCACTGACTAATCAGGGTTCTTCTGTGGAATATCTGCGACCTCTGCAACCACTTTTGATTTTTTTGTGAATAGTGAGGTACTGAGACCCAGTAAATGATAATTTGGCCTTGATATGAAGCCGTGAAAAAGATGTTTAGAACTAACATTCCTTTCATTGGCCTCTTTCATTTTTTTTTCTCTTGGGTTAATAAGGCGATTTATGTTATTTCTAGGCATCTGTTCATCCCCTCTTTATCATGTAGAGGAATAGAAATAGTTTATCCGGGATGTGGATGTGGGAATGTGTCTTAGTCTGTTTTTGTGTTGCTACAAAGGAATACCTGGGGCTAGGTGCGGTGGCTCATGCCTATAATGCCAACACTTGCGGAGGCCAAGGCGGGAGGATTGCTTGAGGCCAGAGTTAGAGACCAACCTGAGAAACATAGCAAGACCTTGTCTCTACAAAAAAGTAAAAATAAAAACAAGAAAAAGGAATACCAGAGGTTAGTAATTTATAAGGAGAAGAGGTTTATTTCATTCATGGTTCTGCAGACTGTACAAGAAGAATGGTGCTGGCATCTGCTTGGCTTATGGTGGAGTTCTCATGTGGCTTCCACTCATGATGGACGGTGAAGGGGAGTCAGTGTGTGCAGAGGTCGCACGATGAGAGAAGAAACAAGAGGATGGGGGGAGATACCAGGCTCTTTTTAACAACCAGCTCATGTGGGAACTAACAGAGAGAGAACCTCTTTTAGTTCTATTAGAGTTCGACATGAGGGAGGGCATTAATCTATTTATGAAGCATCCAATCCCATGACCCAAATAGCTCCTCTTAGGCCCCTCCTCCAACATTGGGGAGATATATATATATATATGGTTTTTTTAATTATTATTATTATTTTTTTTGGAGACAGAGTCTCACTCTGTCACCCAGGCTGGAGTGCAGTGGTGCGATCTCAGCTCACTGCAACTTCTCCCTCCTGGGTTCAAGCAATTCTCCTGCCACAGCCTCCCAAGTAGCTGGGACTACACCTCCACGCCTGGCTAATTTTTTGTATTTTAGTAGAGACGGGGTTTTACCATATTGCCCAGGCTGGTCTCGAACTCCTGTGCTCAGGCAATCCACCCGCCTTGGCCTCCCAAAATGCTAGGATTACAGGCGTGAGCCACCGGGCCCACCCATTGGGGATATTTCAACATGAGTTTTGGAGGAGACAAATAAACTATAACAGAAATAATTAGATAATGTGTTTGAAAGTCTTGGATGGAAATCAGAGGGGAAGAGAGATGGAGTAGTACAATTCATAGCATGGCCCAACAGCTTCAGAATGAGAGGATATTCAGGGCATCCTAATTTCACGAGTTCATTCTCCTTTAAGTTTTTGTTTTTAGAAATGGGCTCTTGCTATGTTGCCTAGGGTTCTCAAACTCCTGGGCTCAAGCAGTTGTCTAGCCTCAGTCTTCCAAATAGCTGGGACTGCAGCCATGCACTACCAGGTCCAGTTCTAATTCATTCTTTTATAAACAGGTTACTGTGTGTCCTCTACTCTGTTCTCTGCTAGGAATTCTGGCATGACGAAGTCATAGCCATTGTCGTTATGGAGGTAATTCTGAGTATTACCGGGAAGATCCAGTTACCAATATTTTGATACACTGTAATAAGTACATTAATTCTTTTCCTATCTTTTGCATACAGTGCTTAATCAAAAAATGAATAATGGTTGTTTCAACTCACTTTACCATCAAGAGTGTGCAGTGGTTCCCATTTTTCCACACCCTCACTGACAAGTACCTCTTGTCTTTTTGATAATACCTGTCCTAACAGGTGCAAGATGACATCTCATTGTGGTTTTGATTTGCATATCCCAGGTGACTAATGATGTTGAGCACGTTTTCATGTACTTGTTGGCTATTTGTATGTCTTCTTTGGAAAAATGTCTAGTCAGATTTTTTTTTAAAAGAACATTATTACATGTAAAAAGAATAATGGTTCATTAAAGCAAGTATCATTAGAATTACACATCCTCTCAAATGTGTGCATGTGTTACTTTAGTGGATTAGATTTGAGTGGGAGAAAAAGCAATCGAAATTTGAGTGTTCTGCTTGTCTTTCTTCAGTTAGCAAACCAGGCTTCTGCCCTTGGAGAGGCCTGAGAATTGTATGGTGCTAGTTTCTCTTCTGGCTGCCATTACACTATCTTCTGTTGTATGGTCCTTTTTGCCTTTTTGGATTCGCCCTTTGTGTACGTTATTGCCCTAAGCCCTCACTGATGAGATTTTCTGCCTCAGTCATGCTGTGCTCAGCTTTCAGAATGTTGTTGTTATGGAGGAGTTAATTTTTTTTAAGGTTTCCTTTTCGTCATGCTGTATTTCTCAGATTATCTGAAGGGACTGTAATCCAATTTTAGGAATCCTTCAGGGCTGAGAGCCTAAACTGTTTTAAGCAATAGCATCTGGTTGCCAGGGGCTCAACTACTTTGAGCGTGTTAAGGTTTAATAGCAGCCAACTCTCAAGTATCTATGGGAATGGGAGACTGCTGGGATGTTTTCAATTCACAGAGTGTGCAAAAATCTCACTTAAACTGATAGTCGTGACCTCATCCCATACCTGAGTTTGGGAGAGCTTCACAGTGTGTCTGGTTTTGTGTTCTTTTGTTTTGTTCTCTTCTCACCTTTGACAGTGGCACTGCACCATTGACAGGTGCCTTTTATTTATTGAATTTATCTGTACCTGATCTATTTTTTTAAACCTTGTCCCTCTCATCTTTATTTAGATTCCATATGTGTATCATTATGTACATTAAGTATGTTTTAATAAATTGCCTCAATTCTTTCACATTTAGGAGCAGTAAAATTTATTTTTTCTTTCTTTGCTTATTGGCTAACGTGCTCATGGGAGGGGATGTGGCCAAACAGTAATCAGGCTACCAGATAGAAAGATAAGAAAACTTTACAAAAGTTTCACAACTGAGTTGTCTCCAGTGGAAATTTCATGGCTACTTTATGGCCTAAAGCCAGTGCTCCCAGAGCGTGGTCATCCCTCGGTTTTAGGATTCTAAAAGATGAGTTTCTTTTAATGAGCACTGAATGTAATCTAGTTGTTAGGAATAATTATATGCCAGTTATGCATGATGGCAAGGGCTCCCTTTTTTAAAAAACCAGCTTTATGGAGGTATAATTTATATTCCAGCAAACTGCACAAATTAACAATCTACAATTTGATGAGTTTTGACATGTGTATATACCCATGAAACCACTGCCACAATCAAGACAGCGAACATGTTCACCCCAAAAGTTTCCTTATGTCCCTTTATAATCCCTTCTTCCTATCTCTCCCAGGAAGCCAATAGCCTGCTTGCTGTTGCTATCAATTAGTTCATATTTCCTAGGATTTTATATAAATGGGATCATACAGAATATTATCTTTTCTGTCTGATTTCTTTCACTTGGCATACTTATTTTGAGATGTATTCATGCCACCTGTATCAGGAGGTTATTTCTTTTTATTGCTGAGTAGTATTCCATTGAATGGTTACAACCACAGTTTGTTTATCCATTCATCTATTGATGTACATTTGGGTTGTTTGCAGTTTTAGAAGCATTGCACATCTGCTAGGAGCATTCATGTGTAGCTCTTCATGTAGACATGTACTTTAATTTCTCTTAGGGAAATACCTAGGAGTAGAATGGTTGGATCATATGGTCGGTGTACTTAGAACTTTTAAAGAAACCACTAAACTTTCTTCCAAAGTGGTTGTGCTGTTTCATATTCTCACCAGTAGTGTATGTATGAGCGTCTCCTTCATCCTTGCCCACTCTTGCTAGGGTCATTCTTATTTCAGCCATTTTATATGTGTGTAGTGGTACCTCATGGTGGTTTTAAGTTGTATTTCCCTAATGACTACTGATGTTAACTCTTGTTTTATGTATTCATTCACCTTCCAGACAGCTATCTTTTTTTTTTTTTTTTTGAGATGGAGTCTCTCTCTGTCGTCCAGGCTGGAGTGCAGTGGTGCAATCTCGGCTCACTGCAACCTCTGCCCTCTGGGTTCAAGCGATTCTCCTGCCTCAGCCTCTGAGTAGCTGGAATTACAGGCGCGTGACACCATGCCCAGCTAATTTTTTTGTATTTTTAGTAGAGACAGGGTTTCACCCTGTTAGTCAGGATGGTCTCGATCTCCTGCCTCGTGATCCATCTGCCCTGGCCTCCCAAAGTGCTGGGATTACAGGCGTGAGCCACCATACCCGGCCCCAGATACCTTCTTTAGCAAAGTATCTGAATCTTTTGCTTATTTAAAAAATTGGGTTGTTTCCTTTTTTAGTTTTGAGAATTTTTTTTTTTTTAAGATGGAGTCTTGCTCTGTCGCCCAGGCTGGAGTGCAGTGGTGCAATCTCGGCTCACTGCAACCTCCACCTCCTGGGTTAAAGTGATTCTCCTGCCCAGCCTCCCGAGTAGCTGGGACTATAGGCGCGTACCACCACACCTAGCTAATTTTTGTATTGACCAGGCTGGTCTCGAACTCCCGACCTCAGGCAATCTTCCTGCCTTGGCCTCCTAAAGTGCTGGGATTACAGGTGTGAGCCATCATGCCTGGCCCAATAATTTATTAAATTAATATATTCTGTATACAAAACTTATCAGATACACATTAAAAAAATATTTTTCCATTCTGTGACTTATCTATTTATGTATTTTTTACTCTCCTGGTAACTCACAGAACAGTGACTTTGTTTTCTTGACAGTGTCTTTTGAAGAGCAAAATTTTAATTCTTGATGAAGTATAATTTATCAATTTTTTCTCTTATGGATTATGCCTTTGGTGTCATACGTAAGAAATCTTAGCCTAACCCAAGATTACAAGAGTTTTCTCTTAGAAGTTTTATGGTTTTAGGTTTTACATTCAGGTTTATAATACAGTTTGTGTTAGTTTTTTCTATTTAGATTGGAGTCTGGATTAAAATTTTGCATATGATTACCTATTCTATCACCATTTGTTTAAAAGACTTATTTCTCTGTAGAATAGCTTTTGCCTGGAAATCAGTTGTTGATATATGTGTGGGTCTCTTTCTGGACTATTCTGTTCCTTTGATCTGTTTTTCTATCTTTATGCCAACATAGTGATGCAATTTTAATGTGGTATGAAAGATGGCAGTACAGAGCACCTGACTTGCTCCTCCTCTAACCTACTTTACTATAATAGTTCATTAATTTGCCTGTTTCCCTGGATAAGCAGCCTGAGTTTAGGAATTCTTTCTTAGATATTTCCAACAGATGGCAATGTGTATGCACATAGTAGGTGTTTTGTGTTTTGATATTTGTTTTTAAAAGATGTGAACCTTAGGGATTAATGTTTGAATGCCATCCTGGATGCCTTGTACATTCCTACAGATAGTAGTCTTCTCTACTTTCTAAAAAGTTTAGGCTCTGAAAATGTGTTCATAAAGTCCATTTGCTCAAAAGTGCAAAGTTGGGGACTGTTGTGAACATATCTATCTAGAGTTAGTAGTTTTCTAATTTTTCATTTCTTATCACTGGAGACTCGTTATTGGTGGAATCAGTGTTTGTAAAACCATTCAAAAACAAGTACAAATGGTATACAATAAACCAGCAAGGGACTTGACAGACCAAAATGACAGGACACAGCCATTATGTCATTATGTCATTGGGGACAGGCAAAGCACTTTTTTCTTTTTCTCCTGGCTTCTTTGTTATTTTCTTTAAGGTCTCTAAGATCAGATAACTAACAGAAGAGGCTCTGTTTAAATTGCAAGCCCCTCTCACACATGTACACTCATTTGGGCGCATGCAGACACATGTATCACAAATGCTTTGTAAGTGATGGACTGCCCTCAGGTTAGTTTGCTTGGAAAAATCAGGCGGAGACTTTCTGTAACCCACTTCATGCAAGGCAGACAAATTGTGCCCTCATTTTCTATTGTCTCTGGCTTCATCTGTAATCAGCAAATGGAGCCCTGCAGCTTACATAGTGTTTCATCTGCAATTTGTTACTCTCTCTTAGTTTGCACAACACTGAACCATCTCATTTTGAAATTCAAGAGTGGTGAGGAGGCCTTTGGTGGAAGATTGTAATTTGGGAGAAGGGAAAGTCAAGAGCAAGATCGCCTATTCTGAAGAAGGCGGGGTGTTGAAGGAAATTGCCTTTGTCAGTCTCTGAGCCTCTCCACATACGTGCTACTGTGACCCTGCCCTCCATCACCAGTGACCTAAAAATCACATAATTTCGACTATTCTCCAAACCTATTCACATCTGTTGTGCATGGCTTGTACACTTACCCCCTCTATTGCCAGCCAATATGTCTAAATCTTTTTGCCTCTCAGCCAGCCTCCTGTTCGTGGCTCCCTGGCTTTCTTGCTTTCTTTCCTGCTTCTTCTGTGACTGTCAAATGAATGCCTTAAAGCGTTTTTTTTTTTTACAGATTTCTTTCTTATCCTTCTGCCCTCCTGCCTTTCTCTCCTAGTGCTTGTGTAAGCAAGGCAGTTTTTTATCTTTACCCTGTTAGGGTCTCTAGCTGAGCCTGAGTATTAAATTGATGTAAAATAGATTAACAGAAGAAAAGCATATGGATTTTGACACATATATAGGAGTCCCCACAGGAAAATGAACACCCAAAAAGTGGCAAATCTTGAATCCTTATTTAGTAGGTTGAACAGAGTGGCAGTTGTGGAAAAGTAACTAAAATAAATGATGTGGCTAAAGGAAGATAAGAGTTAATAAGATCTGTTGATACACATTTTTCTGGACTCCCCACTCTAGAAACGAGAAAATTTCTTCTTTCCTACTATAGGGAGATCATCTTTCACATGAGAGTTTTTTCCCATCTCAGGTGTTTCTGGTGATAATGTTTCTTTTCTCCTATCTCTTTTGTTTCTATTGTTTTTCAAGTGCCTTTAGCTTTAAAATAATCCTTAGGCCTAAATAGCATGTTTTGGGGTGGCATGTTCTGCCACTCTTCATTTGCTAGTGCTTTCCTTGCAGAATATGGGCTACAGTCATCTTATTTTCAAAAAATTCTTCAGGTAATTCTGATGGACAGTTTCTCTTGCAAACCACTAGCCTAGATCATGGTAGATGAATGAATCAACAGGCCTTTGAAAATTGCCATTCATTGATCTCAAAAAGTTTTTTTATATACCAGATAATTTCCCTCCCTATATTATAGCAATACTAGAGACTGCCCAGGTTTCCTTAAGGAAGTTCTTAAATTAGTGCTACTGGTTGGTTGGTGGTGGAGGAAAGCATTGGTGGGTATATGTTTACAAACAATTACACAGGCATGTAGTCATGTGCACAACTCTTGTGACTGTTGATAAGATGATTAGTTTATAATCAGTCTTTGTCTTTGATTCTTAATGCTTATAATGGATCGTTTTTGTCACTTTTCCCCAAGACAGTCAATGAAAAAATTAAATGGTTATTTTACTTTATAAATGGTAAGCAGTCAGTACCTGTTTATAGAGGGAATGAACAAAGAGTGGTCTGGTTTATTCAGGATTTGTACCAAAAAATCTATATAGTAATTTATAAATAAAGATCTACCTTTGAAAAAAATAATCTCTAGTCTTGGAAAATATAAACGTGTTACATAATAAAAAGTTTTTATAGACTCTTCATTTTTTCTTACCTCTTAAGCCACCACCTCTAGACACACTTTGATCCTCTCTCTCTCTTCTTCCCCCCCAGAGTGGAAAATCTCAATATTAATTGGAGCTAAGATGATTGTACTACTGCTGCTAAGACTTCAGCAGGTCTCTTACAAGCTAATGTCACGGCATGGGGTCCATTTGCTCTGTGTAGCTATTCTGCAGTGCAGTGAGAATTCCTTGATTAATATGCTACATGAAAATAAAATGGATTTGGAAAAAATTATAACATACTCTCATAAATATTAATTCACATTTGTATGGAATTGCACATAATTTTCAATATACTTTGGAAGCACCTTCAGTATGAAAGATTTGGTCTCCAAAGAGAATGGTATAATTTTTTTAAAAGCACAGTGAATACATTATTAAGCATCATTTGTTTATTAATCTGATACTCTACATGCATATGATGCAGGGCAGTAGGTGGGTTGTGTGACAAAGAAAGGAGCTTTATACCCTGTGGGGAGTTTTTATATTACACTTAGAAGTGGTACAATTTAATCACATTATATAGAAGCAGCCCATGTTGGAACTCACCTGGTGCCGTCTGCTAGTGTCGCCATTATTCCTGAGTGTCTCTTTATGGCAGCTGTTTTGGTTAGATGTGAGACTAAACAGAACATTTTTGAGCTGAGCAAATGCCTGGCATAGCTGACTGAGGCTGTGGACACTGGACACAGGAATTCAGTTCAGCAGCCATTCATTGAACATTTACTGTGTGTTAGGCATAGCATGCAAGGCTTGGAAATCAATGGCCATGTGCGCTTGCTTTGATCTCGACTTGTCCCCTAAAACACTTTTCAAAACATCCTCATTGCCTCAGGAGAGCTACCTTTCCGATGGCAGAGGGTTAATCGTCGGTAGTGGTAGCAGCTGGAAATTAGGCCAGAAGCTGCTTATTTGCCTTGTAGACTGTTATCTTTGATATCTTCTTACTCTTAAGGATAAGGCCTTTCCCCTTTTCTGGAGTTTCTTGCTGTTTGCTGTGATCCTTCGTGTATACCAGCAGTGCACACTAGATTCCTTGGTTTCCTGCTTCTATCACCCTTTCTGGCTTGCTACGCTGTATATTAGAGACAGCTTAGACTATTTTAAAGTCAGTGTTGTGCTTTATAGGTTTGGATGTTTTAACTAGTTGATTCCTTTATTTATGTATTTATTGACCAATACATTGGCCACCTACTATTTGCCTGGTTTATGTGAAGCACTTATGTGAAGCACTGGGGTTACTGAGATGAACTACTTAGTCCCTCCCCTCTTTCACATTCTTTCAAGAGATTATGCACCCAGCTGCCTCAAGGCCTTTGCATAAGCTGTTCTCTCTGTTCAGCCTTTCAGATCTAGGTCAAATAGCAGTCATTTTCTCAGCTCTAACCCTCTCCTCTGGACTATATCATTTCCCTTAGTTTTAGCACCCATAACCTATCCTTTAGCATTGTTAAGTCAGTTTGCAATGATATATTTGCGTGATTTGATTAGTATTTGTCCTGTAAATTCTAGGCTCTATGAGGGTGGTGACTTTTCCCCACACCATTATCATCCTAAACATAGATCAGTGCTACATTTGTACTTGGCATGTACTGGGCACACAAAACATAATTGTTGAATGAGTGAAGACCTGAGAATAGCGTACTTTGTATTACAAGAAAGGTCTCCCTGAGTGGGCAACACTGCTAAGAGTCACTGAACTAGAAAAGGGAGGAGTGTGTAAGAGAGGCCTTTTGAGGCCAAGGCAAATCAGTGTAAAGGCCTGCGTTAGTTTGTCCAGGCTGCATTAGCAAAATGTCATAAACTGAGTAGCTTATAAACAAGAAACATTTATTTCTCACAGTTCTGGAGGCTGGGAAGTCCAAGGTTGAGGCACCAGCAGATTCTGTGTCTGGTGAGAGCTTGTTCCTCATGGATGGTACCTGTTCTCACATGGTAGAGGGGCAAACAGACTCCCTTAGGCCCTTTATAAGGGCACTAATCCCCTTTATGAGGGTTCCACCCTCATGATCCAGTCAACTCCCAAAGCCCCCCATCTCCTGGCCAACATGGTGAAACCCCGTCTCTACTAAAAATACAAAAAAAAAAAAAAAAAAAAAGGCTGGGTGTGGTGGCAGGCATCTGTAACCCCACCTACTCGGGAGGCTGAGGCAGGGAATCGCTTGAACTGGGGAGGCGGAGGTTGCAGTGAGCCAAGGTCGTGCCGTTGCAAGAGAGCGAACTCTGTCTCAAAAAAAAAAAAAAAAAAAAAATTCTGGGGAGACACAAACATTCAGATCATAACAAGGCTCAAGGTCTCAAACTAATAGGAATGGCTGATTTGGGGAGAGACATCAGGGAGTACCATGCATGTAAAGTTGGGAGGGCTGGGATATTGCAGCAGAACAGTTACCTTGAGAAAATTGGATGTGAAAGGGAGGAAAGAGAGCGGTATTTTAAGGAGAAATGAGTAAAAGGAAATTTCTATTTTGGTTTTGTTTTATTTTTAAATGTACATTTAGATAGTAAAAAATTTAATTGTTCATTTAAAAATAAATAATATAATTGGATTGTTTGAAATGCAAAGGATACATGTTTGAGGTAATGGATACCCCATTTACCCTGATGTGATTATTACCCATTGCATGCCTGTATCAAAAAATCTCATGTAAGTCATAAATATATATGCCTGCTATGTACCCCAGAAATGAAAAAATTTTTAAAAAGTTCATTTAGGACTGCAGAAACCGAGGAAGTGTGGTGAGGCTTCATGAGGGGGATTTTCTGTGTTAAGAGGATTAGATCCACTAGTTTCCAAATAACTGAGTGCCAAAACATTTTCATTTTATTGCTTAGTGTGTGCATCATTTCTCACAGGGCAGAGGATATTTGCATGTATGTGGTTTGTTTGATGTTCTGAGAGCCCATTTTGCACATGGTCTCAGAGTTGTAGTGACTTACTCCACTTCTCATAATGAATAATGTCAGTGTCTGGTCACTAAAAGCCCAGTCTTTTGGAACCTTGGTGTGTACTGAGCTGCCTAGAGGCACAGAACTCTTATCAGGTCATGTGGCCTGAAATGCTCACCTGTAGTTTCTACAGATGCAGTTCCCCATTCAAGGACACTGATTTCCCATTTCCTACCCACCTCCCCATCCTCAGCCACACACAGGAATAAATAAAAAGTTGCTGTTGATCTTGGTGATAATATTGTTGTTACATTTTGCAAAGAAAATGGAAATAAAGGATGCTTAGAGGAACATGTGGTAAAAAATATAATGCATTAAGGAAACATTTTAATCATATGAATAGACAGTTCTTTCTTGCTGGCTCACATCCACCTGGACCTGATAAATTCAGTTGGGTGCTATTTGTTTTGAATTGAGCATGCACTTAGTGCTCATTTTCTGAAACATAATTGATGTACCAACTTGGGAAATGAGTGTGTTGCACTTCCTTGGGGAATGCCATTGTGTGCTGGACCCAGCACCAAATCAAACAGAAACCTGCTATCCCAGGGAGCAGTGAAATCACTTTTGATGCATATACTTGTGTTTTGTTTAGTTTTCTGTGCAGTAATAATAGAAAGGATATATAATTTGTGATGGCATTAAGGAGTCAGGAAAATTGAGAGCCATGTTTCTTAGTTTTAGGTGTTCTCATATCCCGCTTTCGTATCCCTCTCCCACTTAGTAGTAACACTCTTTAGTATTTAGCCTATATTTTGGCTGTGACCCTAGATGCATTTGTAACCACTACTTCCCTTTCCTTCTCTTCTTTTCTACAGAAAGATGTAGCACTTAAGCCTCAGGAACGTGTGGAGAAACGCCAGACGCCCCTGACCAAGAAGAAACGAGAAGCACTTACCAATGGCTTGTCCTTTCATTCAAAGAAGAGCAGACTCAGCCACCCACACCACTACAGCTCAGATCGAGAAAATGACCGCAATCTCTGCCAGCACCTTGGGAAGAGAAAGAAAATGCCGAAGGCACTCAGACAGGTGAGGAAGCTTGGGTTCGCTCTTTCCTATGGCCGCAAAATCCCTTCCTTAGGTGCTTCCTCCACTGTGGTTCTTCGTAACAGGTGGAGAAGATATCCTTGGTGGGATGCTGAAGTGGTTGTCCAACAAAGCTGTGTGCGTGCTTTTAAAAGAATCTAAAACCCAATCTCAGCGCTTTTTATGAGGATTTGAAACTTCAGCATGGTGCCCTTTCAGTCAGATGTGCTTTATGCAACAAAGTTTGATGCTAGCGGTACTGGTATTTATGGCAGACCAGTCTTAACAGTTGTCAAGATGGACTTGCTTGTAGGGGAGAGATCTTTGCAATTAGGATAAATGGAACAGGAGGATTTCGTCACATACATTGTGCATCTCATGGTTCTAAGGTGCTAAAATGATTTCCTGTGTGTGAGAAGTGCCTTGCTGAGATTTATATTTTCCAGGTAAGCTCAGATATTGTGGCATCTGGGAGGGCAATGGCAAAGAAATGAATTTGCCTTTTGGTGTCTTAGTTGTTCTCCATAGGCTATAATTCAAGACTATCTTTGTGATCTGTTGATTGTATGAACGTCTGATAGTGAGGCTTACTGGCCTGTTAATAATTAGGTTTCAATGATCCACAAGAAAGTATAGCTCTTGGCATTTGGGAAGCCTTTCTGCCTGTGGAAATCCCCACATGAGATGGATTAATAATGAGATATGAAGCTGTTTATAGCAGTTTTTCTGCACAAATCCAGAGGCTTCAGTGCCTGTCAAGTTAGTTACCTGTGTCCTGGGTGTGTTTTATTTATTTTTGGCAGGACTATTGGGTAGGATTGACTATGACTAAAGAAAGCAGAGGAAGGAATTGTGGTTTACAGAGCAGGTGCTGCTAATTAGAAGTTGAATAGGTAATTTTTGGTTTGCAGATGTTTCTCTGCAGAGGCAAGGAGATCTGGGATCAAACAAAACAATGGTTCCCCAACGCACAGATCTTGAGAATCATATAATGAGAGCTACTAAACCCAAATTTCTGGCCTCTCTTTAGGACCTAATGACGTTTGTAGTTTTAAGAAGTTTCTTATTTGAAAACAGTCAACCTGGTTGGAAGTCACTCTTAAAAAGAATCAAGAGCGTATTTGGGTGATGGCTTTTAGTGAAAAGATTGGAAAGATCGAAAGCCTCAATATGATGTAGTGGGCAGTTTGGTGTCAGAATTCTGCCTCATACATAGTGAAGGATATAATCCTGGTAAAACATCTGAGGTAATGGGTTTCAGATGGACCCAGAAGGCTTCCAAGGTAATGCCCTAAATCTGACAACCAGCACAGTGTTGCCAAAGGCACACTTGTGTCCTGAAATGCCAGACTGGAGTTATAATAGTAATTATTAACATTTACCTAATGCATACTATGCTACATTCAGTGAGGGAGTTTTTATAGTATAACCTATAATTTGTACAACAACCCTGTCTAGTAGGTAATATCATGGTTACTTAACAGTTATGGAAACGAGGGCTCAAAGAGATAAAGTGACTTGTCTGAGGCCTTGGCAATGAGGGAAGGAGCCAGGGTTTAGACCCAGATATCTCTAGTTCTGTGGTTTGCTCTGTTTTCCATATTTGGATGAAGTTTTGTTTATTTTTTTCTTGATAGGGAGTTGGGCAGAGGGAGGAAAGCCTAAGTTCTATAAAAGGTGATGTTCCTGTGGTATTTGTGACTCCTAACTCATGCCTCTCTGTGTGAGATATGTGAGAAAAGTAATTAATCTCAGTGGAGAGAGATTGCAATGTAACCACCCCCCTCTCCCTCAGGCCCCCGTCCCAGCAGGGTAAAAAGGAAGGCTTCTTATTCTGAGTTAACACCAAACTGCGGATCCTCATCCTTGAATCTTTTTCTTCTAGACGTGATCTGACTTTTCTATTCTGTGTCCTCAGAATTATCCTTTGTATTTCTTTCTACTACTTCAAGACTTTCAAGGCCCTCTGGTGACAGAGTTTTATGATCGGAAAAGAAGACTAGGACTTAACACATCTTAAATTTGAGTAGCTTCTGGTCTTAATGGCCAAGTCTCTGGTACTAATGGTATTTGAAATCAAACCTATCTTTGTTTTAGGTAACATATTTGAAAAGCAAGTATTTTGACTCTTTATGAATCATGGAGAAGGAAAGCATGAATTGTATCTTTGGCCCTATGTAAAACTTTTAAAAACAAGGAGTATTTTCTTATCTTCAATGTTGATGCCAAAATATGCTATCCAATCAAGTGTTACATTTCTAGTAAGAAGGAATGCAGAAGGTGATAATTGAGATAAGGCCATAATACTTCTCATTTTTAATATTCTTAGAATCACTTGTGCTATTATGAAATCCCAAACAAGTCACCATCTGGTAACAGCCCATCTGGAAAATGAAGGGCTTGGACTTGAATGTTTCTTAGGCTCCTCCCTCTGGGTCCCATAGTTTTTTAAATTTATGAATAACACAAATACAGCATCGTAGAGGTCTGTAAGGAGTCTGTAGGTCTGAAGGTAATGCTGTTTTGGAGTTAGTCTGTAACTGATAGGCTCTGTGAAGATATTTATTTTTAATGTTTTTTTTTTCTTTAAAATTTTGTTTTCATGTGATATGAAGACATTTAAAGGAGAGGGGTAAGATGCATTTATAGTAGGAGGGAGGGGAGTGGTCCATTGTGTGTCAGCCCAGACAAGTGCCATCTGTTATGTGATCATTGGTAAAAGGTGACACATGAGTGTTTAATGACCATAGTAGATGTTCAGAAAGCTTGTCTGAAGAATACTTGTGATTGCTTTCCTATCATCCTAGATGCCTGCAAATATCACAATTACTTTATCGCCTGCCTTTGCCTCTTATCAGGTAAAGAAACTGAATCTGACCATCTTAGCTGGGAGGGGACCTTGAGATGAGAGTGAGCTTTGAGGAGTATTTCTACATTAATGGATTGTCATTTAGTGCCTGTTATTGAGAACTACAGATGAAATAGGGAAGAGGCGAGAACTTAGTCTTTATTTCTGACTTGGTGAGAGTGAATTAGGTTTGCATCTTATTAGGAAATGGTACTTCCTGAGCAGACAACTTAATGCACAGCTTTCCTGTAATTATGGGAAGATGTTACTCCTTAGTAAAGAGGAAATAATAGGATTTTTTTTTTCTGAGACTCCATTGAAGGCAGCTAATCTTTTTACTCGGAGAGTGAGATTATAATACTTTTATAGGAAAGATGTGTAGTTCTAAAACCAAACTGCTTATTCCTTCACTTCCTGGTTATAAAACCCAAGTTCTTGTGATGTTTTTCCATACTACCAAAAGAAAGCTTTTAAACTGACACTTAACTTATTTGTTGGGTTATGTTTTTAAGTATAAATACATACTGCCTTAGAAGATGCTGAGGTGGCACCTGTCTTGGCAAATGGTTGCACTTTTTGATATGAGAAATTTGAATACTTTTCTTACTTCCCAAAGGGCTTAAAAATTATGAAGAAATGAATAAGTTACCTCTTATACAACTCTTATACAAAATAGCGCAGTCTTTCTGACCTCCGTAAATGAACTATTTGTTCATGATGTAAGCACTTAGACATGATATAAAAAAAGTTTTATCATTTACTTACAAGGACATGGTACTTTTTTTTCTCAGTGGAGATTTGGGGGTGGGAAAAGCAAAAGAGGTTGCACAGGTCCTCTCCTTAAGGAGCTTTATTCTCTAATTGGGAGACCAAGTCACAATGAAACTACTCGGGAACACAAGGAAGTCACGTGTTGCTAAACCAATAAGCCAAATTATAACTTCCTGAGAAACACTTTGGGAAAACTTAACCCTTCCCAGGGCATTGAGTTTAGTTTCAGTATATCTGACTTCTTTTTTTTTTTTTTTCTAATCCCCCATCCAACTATTGACCTGACTTTTTATTTCAATGTCAAAATAGTAGGTAAAGAGAGAAATTTTAGTGGGAGACAAGGAAACTTTAGTGGGAGAGAAGGAATTGCTGATTTCTTGAGTAGAGGAGAGAGGACAGGATCTATTATGCAAGTGGAAACGCGGGTATTAGCTGTGAACTGAAAAAGTTCATCTGAGGTAACAGAAGAGGAGGCAGAGCACATAGGTAGGTGCAGACTGATGGGTAAATATAAGAGTCTGTGGATGTTTCTTCTGATTGCTTCTATTTCTCTTCCATATATACACATGCCATTAGTTCTCCCATCTTAGGAAAACATCTCTTTGCCTCATCTACTCTTCTAGCTACTACCCCATTTCTCTCCTTCTCTTCACAGCCAAACGTCTTGAAAGAGTTGACCACTCTTGCTGCTGCCTCCGATTTCTCTTCTTCTATCCTCTCTTGATCCCATTTCAGTCAGGCTTTTACTCTGACCATATCATCAAAATGGCTCTTATTAAGTTCTCTGGCGACCTCCACATTGCTAAATCCAAGGGTCAATTCTTTTATTATTATTATTATTATTATTATTATTATTATTATTATTATTATTATACTTTAGGTTTTAGGGTACATGTGCACAATGTGCAGGTTTGTTACATATGTATCCATGTGCCAGGTTGTTTTGCTGCACCTATTAACTCGTCATTTAGCATTAGGTATATCTCCTAATGCTGTCCCTCCCCCCTCCCCCCACCCCACAACAGTCCCCGGAGTGTGATGTTCCCCTTCCTGTGTCCATGAGTTCTCATTGTTCAATTCCCACCTATGAGTGAGAACATGTGGTGTTTGTTTTTTTGTCCTTGCGATAGTTTACTGAGAATGATGTTTTCCAGTTTCATCCATGTCCTTACAAAGGATGTGAACTCATCATTTTTTATGGCTGCATAGTATTCCATGGTGTATATGTGCCACATTTTCTTAATCCAGTCTATCTTTGTTGGACATTTGGGTTGGTTCCAACTCTTTGCTATTGTGAATAGTGCCGCAACAAACATACGTGTGCATGTGTCTTTATGGCAGCATGATTTATAATCCTTTGGGTATATACCCAGTAATGGGATGGCTGGGTCAAATGGTATTTCTAGTTTTAGATCCCTGAGGAATCGCCACACTGACTTCCACAATGGTTGAACTAGTTTACAGTCCCACCAACGGTGTAAAAGTCTTCCTATTTCTCCACATCCTCTCCAGCACCTGTTGTTTCCTGACTTTTTAATGATGGCCATTCTAACTGGTGTGAGATGGTGTCTCATTGTGGTTTTGATTTGCATTTCTCTGATGGCCAGTGATGATGAGCATTTTTTCATGTGTTTTTTGGCTGCATAAATGTCTTCTTTTGAGAAGTGTCTGTTCATGTCCTTTGCCCACTTTTCGATGGGGTTGTTTGTTTTTTTCTTGTAAATTTGTTTGAGTTCATTGTAGATTCTGGATATTAGCCCTTTGTCAGATGAGTAGGTTGCAAAAATTTTCTCCCATTCTGTAGGCCGCCTGTTCACTCTAATGGTAATTTCTTTTGCTGTGCAGAAGCTCTTTAGTTTTATTAGAACTCATTTGTCAATTTTGGCTTTTGTTGCCATTGCTTTTGGTGTTTTAGACATGAAGTCCTTGCCCACGCCTATGTCCTGAATGGTATTGCCTAGGTTTTCTTCTAGGGTTTTTATGGTTTTAGGTCTAACATTTAAATATTTAATCCATCTTGAATTAATTTTTGTATAAGGTGTAAGGAAGGGATCCAGTTTCAGGTTTCTACATGTGGCTAGCCAGTTTTCCCAGCACCATTTATTAAATAAGGAATCCTTTCCCCATTTCTTGTTTTTGTCAGGTTTGTCAAAGATCAGATAGTTGTAGATATGCAGCATTATTTCTGATGGCTGTGTTCTATTCCATTGATCTATCTCTCTGTTGTGGTACCAGTACCATGCTGTTTTGGTTATTGTAGCCTTGTAGTATAGTTTGAAGTCAGGTAGTGTGATGCCTCCAGCTTTGTTCTTTTGGCTTAGGATTGACTTGGCGAACATTAGACAGATCAACGAGACAGAAAGTTAGCAAGGATATCCAGGAATTGAACTCAGCTCTGCACAAAGTGGACCTAATAGACATCTACAGAACTCTCCACTCCAAATCAACAGAATATACATTTTTTTCAGCACCACACCACACCT
The DNA here is from genome assembly GCF_009828535.3 of Hylobates moloch. Taxonomy (NCBI): domain Eukaryota; kingdom Metazoa; phylum Chordata; class Mammalia; order Primates; family Hylobatidae; genus Hylobates; species Hylobates moloch. Next base: position 108,539,516 of record NW_026652276.1, on the reverse strand, counting down.
ATTCCAAAATTGACCATATAGTTGGAAGTAAAGCTCTCCTCAGCAAATGTAAAAGAACAGAAATTATAACAAACTGTCTCTCAGACCACAGTGCAATCAAACTAGAACTCAGGATTAAGAAACTCACTCAAAACCGCTCAACTACATAGAAACTGAACAACCTGCTCCTGAATGACTATTGGGTACATAATGAAATGAAGGCAGAAATAAAGATGTTCTTTGAAACCAATGAGAACAAAGATACAACATACCAGAATCTCTGGGACACATTCAAAGCAGTGTGTAGAGGGAAATTTATAGCACTAAATGCCCACAAGAGAAAGCAGGAAAGATCCAAAACTGACACCCTAACATCACAATTAAAAGAACTAGAAAAGCAAGAGCAAACACATTCAAAAGCTAGCAGAAGGCTAGAAATAACTAAAATCAGAGCAGAACTGAAGGAAATAGAGACACAAAAAACCCTTCAAAAAAATTAATGAATCCAGGAGCTGGTTTTTTGAAAAGATCAACAAAATTGATAGACCGCTAGCAAGATTAATAAAGAAGAAAAGAGAGAAGAACCAAATAGATGCAATAAAAAATGAAAAAGGGGATATCACCACTGATCCCACAGAAATACAATCTACCATCAGAGAATACTACAAACACCTCTATGCAAATAAACTAGAAAATCTAAAAGAAATGGATAAATTCCTCGACAAATACACCCTCCCAAGACTAAACCAGGAAGAAGTTGAATCTCTGAATAGACCAATAACAGGCTCTGAAATTGTGGCAATTATCAATAGCTTACCAACCAAAAAGAGTCCAGGACCTGATGGATTCACAGCTGAATTCTACCAGAGGTACAAGGAGGAACTGGTACCATTCCTTCTGAAACTATTCCAATCGATAGAAAAAGAGGGAATCCTCCCTAACACATTTTACGAGGCCAGCATCGTCCTGATACCAAAGCCTGGCAGAGACATAACCAAAAAAGAGAATTTCAGACCAATATCTTTGATGAACATTGATGCAAAAATACTCAATAAAATACTGGCAAACCGAATCCAGCAGCACATCAAAAAGCTTATACACCATGATCAAGTGGGCTTTATCCCTGGGATGCAAGGCTGGTTCAACATACACAAATCAATAAATGTAATCCAGCATATAAACAGAACCAAAGACAAAAACCACATGATTATCTCAATAGATGCAGAAAAGGCCTTTGACAAAATTCAACAACCCTTCATGCTAAAAACTCTCAATAAATTAGGTATTAATGGGACATATTTCAAAATAATAAGAGCTATCTATGACAAACCCACAGCCAATATCATACTGAATGGGCAAAAACTGGAAGCATTCTCTTTGAAAACTGGCACAAGACAGGGATGCCCTCTCTCACCACTCCTATTCAACATAGTGCTGGAAGTTCTGGCCAGGGCAGTCAGGCAGGCGAAGGAAATAAAGGGTATTCAATTAGGAAAAGAGGAAGTCAAATTGTCCCTGTTTGCAGATGACGTGATTGTATATCTAGAAAACCCCATCGTCTCAGCCCAAAATCTCCTTAAGCTGATTAGCAACTTCAGCAAAGTCTCAGGATACAAAATCAGTGTACAAAAATCACAAGCATTCTTGTACACCAATCACAGACAAACAGAGAGCCAAATCATGAGTGAACTCTAATTCACAATTGCTTCAAAGAGAATAAAATACCTAGGAATCCAACTTACAAGGGATGTGAAGGACCTCTTCAAGGAGAACTACAAACCACTGCTCAATGAAATAAAAGAGGATACAAACAAATGGAAGAACATTCCATGCTCATGGGTTGGAAGTATATCTGACTTCTAGACCATGGGGAATTCTTTATAAATTTAGGACTTTGTAGTTTAAAACACACAGAGAGCAAAAGAGTTTTAAAAATAGAGTACCAATGATGAAAAGTTGATGAGCATTCAGAGAACTCTCAGATTTGGCTCTGACTGGATTTCTAAATCTCCATTTAGTCCATTAGTCTGTCCTTTCTCTGTAGTATGAACTGAGCCAGAGGAAATAGGCTTACGTGAGCTAGAAGGCATTTTTAAGTTATATGAACTCTTCTGACAGACACCAAGATGAATCATCAAAATAAATCCTGTGGTCTCCCTCCTTAACTGAATTTTAGGTGCCAAAAAGCCATTCATCTTAGGGCAGAATTTCCTGAAGAAAGAGGCAACCTGTTGAGATTGCTTTAGTCATAGGAGAACGTCATTTTAGAGGAAAATGGAGGAATGTGGGAATATTTCAGGAGCCTATTAGTAGACTCTAACCTTGCTGGTAAGGATGGCTTATGTGGGAATGTCTTTTGTGGTTTAAAAATCTTTATACAAATTAACCTGGGTAGGTATTTCTTGTTAGGATAAAAATTTGCTCTTCTCTCTCTGAAAATCCAGTATGGTGTGAGATTTATAGTTGATATTGTAAACTGTAGACACCAAAAGTGTCTACTGCTTTCTAGGAAGAAGAGGGATCCATCCCAGTGCCAGGCATTTAAAATTAGAGTGATTACTAGAACTCTGCATAGTGGTTGCATCTGCTTCATGTATTGACATTGCACGTTGGTCTTCCTTGGAGTAAGTGATAGTGGTGCTTAGACTTAACAGCCCAGGTGACTGAGCCACCCTCTCTTTCCAACTGTCCTGATGGAACAGTCTATCCCAGCCCATGCTCTTTCCTGTTGAGAGTGTTTGCTACCAGAGGCTGGTCCCTTATTTCAGCACGACTTGGACTTACTCCTGTTGTCTGAAGAGCTTTCTGTAAATTTGTTACTAGTAGAAATTAACTTGCAAAGGAGGATTTATAATGGAAAACTTTGATTAAACAGATTCAGTTCAAGTCTCATTTCTGAGGATCTGCTAATTAGTTTTGGATGGAAATCTAGGCCAAAAATCACACAGGTATTTATCCAGCTTGACTCTAGAGCCTACAGGTTTCTGAAAATCACAGCATTTGAGATACTAATGTAATTTGGGATTTTACTGTCATAATGAAAAGACATGAACTTTGCTATGTGCTCTCTCATACATACCTTTGTTACAATAGTTTGATGTCTGCTGGTACCTTGAACTAGTATTAAGAAATGTCAGTTAAACCGTTTTTGCCTCATACTTCAAAATTTCAAGTTTAACATGTTAATTGGGATTTCATTTGCTTTTGAAAAATTGTGTAATCATATGAAGGTTACAAGCTAAGGTATCAAATAAAATTCTTTATATTTTTTTCCTTTTTATGAATTTAAGTTGCATACTACTTTTTCCCCTTGCCTAAAGTATAGAAATAAGAAAAACCATAAGGAAAGATGGAGGGAATAAAAGATTGGCTTATGATCTCTCTTGGAATATCGATTGACTTGAATAAGAATAAGATGCTAGTTTTAACATCAGGTAATTGAGGAACCCCAATCTAGGCTTGTCTGTGTTCAGGAATTACTCATGTATTGTATTGGAAGTATTGGTTTGTAACTGGGATTGGTAAACCTGACACTAATATAATAATGAGTTATATGAAAGGTGTTTTGCTTTTGTTTTATCTTGAGCATTTGGAAACAGGTTTATTGGAGTTTTTCATTTTGTGTCTTTTGACTCTATTTATACTTCATTGCTGTGAGCCCTGAATGTTGGAAATAGTGAGCATAAACATCACTTAACTTCAGTGAGATACATCTTTGGAATGTTATTGCCAGTAGTAATTTTATCCTAAATGACATTTGTAATTTTAAATAAAAATTTAGTAAAAATTGATTATAAAAAGGACATAGCATATGTATTAGGATTCTCTGGAGAGCAAGTACCAATAGAATATATATGTGGATAGATAAGAGGGGATTCATTCGGGGAATTTGTTCACATGATTATGGGGGCTGAGAGGTCCCATAACAAGCCCTCTGCAAGCTGGAGACCCTGGGATTCACAGTATGGCTCAGACCAAGTCTGAAGGCCTGAGACTGGGGTAGTCCTCAAGTCCAAAGCCTAGAGAGCCTAGAGTTTTGATGACCAAGGGCAGGAAATTATATCCCAACTCTAGGGGAGAGAGACCATTTCGCCTTTCCTCTGTTTTTGTTTTATCTGGACCCCGGCTGATTGCATGGTGCCTGCCCACATGGAGGGCAGATCCTTCCCCACTTAGTTTACTCAGACTCACATGCCAATCTCCTCTGGAAACACCCTCACAAACACACCCAAAGGTAATGCTTGACCAGTTCTCTAGATATTCTTTAATCCAGTCAAGCTGACACCCTAAATTAACCAACACAGCACATTAACTACCACCTCATAAAATAAAACCTGCAGAGAGGAAATAAGCTGAATGGGAAAAGGAACTGCAATGAAAAGAATAGGCCATAATTCAGCTTGGGTGATCCTGATACCTATAGGAGTTATTCCATAAAACAGTGACCTTTTATGTTTCCCAAAGTAAGAAAATTTTATATGTGTATTTGTGCATGCAGAACTTTATTAAGGGCCATTTAAATCCCATATATTGTTAGAGGAGTTAAGAAAGATAAAGTGATAGTAGTGATTCTCAACTCTGGCTCCCATAAATTTCTACAATGTCAGTGATTGAAGAATGAGGGAGCACATCTTTCCTTTAATAAGGCCTAGCCAGTGCAGTTTTGGTAGTTGATGAGGGTAGGACAGAACTCCCTTTCTTTATTTAAAACTGTGCATTTTTGTGCTGATTAAATTTTACATTTTTCCCTCTTGTGATGACATAAAGTTATCTGCATGTGGCCAAATCTCAGCTACAGAACATGAAATAAGCCTCTGTACGTTCTGCATTCTAATCTCTGTTCACAGCAATCTTGTATCCACACAAGTCTGTACATGACAGGTAATGAGTGGGAAGTGGGAGGAGATGGGTGGCTGTGTGGTTTGCAATGGTGGTGGTGGGGAACTGAGCAGATGGTTGTGATAGCCACATGCTGCGTGATTCCCGTGGGAGTTGATGGTGGTGACAGGCGACTCACAATGTGCTATTTACAGTTTGGGTTTGCAGTCTTTCGGTGACATCTGAATGCTCTTTAGCAACTGCTTTCATTACTGCCTTTCGAGGAGCTGTTAATTGAAAATGAAATTGTGGGTGGGCTTTAAGACAGGCAGACGCAGGCAATTCTGTGTGGTAAATGTTACTTGAGAACTGTTGGATGTCTTCATGTCCAATTTGTAATTCATTTTCTAAGACTGTAAAAGCCAAAGGTGCATTTGGAGATTCAGCTATATATACACATAGGCAGAGCTGAATGTCACAGCTTGCCCAAAGGGTCAAACGTACAGTTATTGGGATGGGTGCTGTGGTTCACGCCTATAATATCAGCACTTTGGGAGGCTAAGGTGGGAGGATTGCTTTGAGCACAGGAATTCAAGACCAGCCTGGGCAATATGATGAGACCTTGTCTCTAGAGAAATAAAAAAATTAGCTGGGCATGGTGACGCACGCCTGTTGTCCCAGTTTCTTGGGATGCTAAGTGGGAGGATTGCGAGGGCCCAGGAAGTTAAGGCTGCAGTGAACTGTGTTCACACAACTGCACCCCAGCCTGGGCAACAGAGCGAGACCCTGTCTCCAAAAAAAAAAAAAAAAAAACATAAAACACCTATTTGTCTGGAAACCAACCTAGGGGAATGCTTGGTGATTCCAGCTGCCTGCTCATGTCTTACCTTTGTGTGGTTCTCTTTAAATGTATACAACTGTGTGAGGTTCTTATGTAAAATCTGCTGACATCTTGTAGTGTTCTCCATGAGTTTATCGTAGGACTTCATCCTCCTTTCTTCCTTTAGCTCTTCATATAGTTACTATGCAGGAGTAAATGGTTATTTGTTCTCTTGAACTTTGGGGTACATTTTTCCTTCGGTATCCAAGGAGGATTCTTTCCAGGACTCCCCATGGATACTAAAAGCTGTGGATGTTCAAGTTCCTTAAATAAAATGTTATAGTATTTTTATGTAACCAACACACATCCTCTCACAAACTTTAAATCATCTCTAAATTATTTATAATACCTAATACAATGTAAAAGCTATGCAATTTGTTATTATATTGCATTGTTTAGGCAATAATTACAAGAAAAAGAGCCTGTGCATGTTCAGTGTATAAGCGACCATTGTAGGCCTAACCACATTTTTGGTCTGCCATTGGTTGGATCCATGGATACGGAGGGCCAACTGTATTATATTCAAGTTCTTACATATAACTTTGTTTCTTGTAAACATTTTCATATGATACAACTCTGTTAAAGGCAGTTGGAGCCCAGAGGCAAACAAGAGAAGAAGGAAGAGAGTAGATTTTATTGGACGTTGACAGTGGTTGATGATCTTGATTCTCTTATGGCTGCCCCCAGCTGCAGGATTATGATTTGTTTCTCATCTTCAGAGTTGTTTGCTAAAGCATTAGTAGCACTACTGAAATGGTAGCTTTTGTAAATGTTTATATGTTGAATTGTTTTATTGCCCATAGCTTTCCACAGAAATCTTGTGCTGAACAAGGAATGACCTCCCTCTTGGAAGTGGTGTTAACTCTCTTTTTAATTAAATATGAATATATATACAATATTACTGCATTTTTTTAGCTTTCCCTTGAACATTTCAGTGAATACCATCTGGAACAAAACGATGCTGAATTATACGCTTTGACTACTATCACTCTTTGCTCTTAGAGAGCCCCAGAGGCTTGGGGTGAGGAGACACACCCCTTGCTGTACTTAACCCTCAGTCCCATTAGACCTGCTTTGCCACAGGAACCCAGCTGTTTTAATGCATTTGAGCTGCTGCTGGGTCCTAATGATGTTTAAAAGAACCTGTCTTGGTATTCTAAATGAACTCTGGAGCATTGCCTATTGATGCAAGTGTTGATGATTTTATATCAGGCAGATATAACTTTGTTATTTACTCTGGGGCTTTTTACACCTAGGGGGTGTGCATCCTCACACTAGTGCTCACAAAGACACACACAGGAGCAGAAATCAAAATAGCTCACAAATGTGGACAAGTCCTGTGGGGGCCCACCTGATGTCTCTCAGGAGGCCTGATGAGCTGTGCCATGTGGCCTTCTGGAACATTGTACCTGCATTCATTGATCACAGCTCTGCAGAAGCTGCCACTTCTCCTATGTGCCTGCCTGCAGTGACGCTGATGTAGCAGGTCATTCTGTAATCACTGTTTGCACCTGCGTTTGCTCAGGAAGTGCTTGTGTCATACATCTTGAAATCATGTAGTACAAACCTGGGCAGGTCCTAATTGCTGGTGATGGTTCTGAGAGGCTGAGATTGGCTATAATTAGATGGAGAAGCAATTAGCTGCATATTCTGAGTAGGGAACATACAGAATAATGTTTCTCAAAGGGTGGTCTTTGGACCCCTATGTCAGAGCAACTGTGGATCTTTTGTTAAAATGCAGATTCCCAGGTAATCACCTTGGCATAGTCCCTTGGGTGGGGGTCAGGGTGTAGCAACAAGGAACTGGAGTTCCTTCAGTGACTCCAGTACAGGTGCTGCAAGAGCCATATTTTTAAATAAACTGTACTTATTTTTTATTTTCAATTAAAAATTGCAATATTGTTAGCAAAACTTGGGAAGAATCGTAAAATTGTAACAACATATCTTGTGGAAATTAATTTTATCAATAATTGGATCATATTTTTGTTCTGTACATTTACTAATTGACTTATCTTCCAAAATGTATTGGCAAGAAAGAAATATTTCTGCCAGATGATGTAGACATTATATAACAAAAAATGATGTTTTCAAAATAGCTACTTTTTCTAGGTGTTTACTAGAATGGACCTGATAGAATAATTATATTCTAGTATTCTCTCCTTAGGCCCACTGGCTCACTCAAATAATAGCTGTTTATAAAGATGCTAACTGGAGTTTTTTATTTTTCATTTTTTTAAAGTTCTAATTTCTTGTTTTTTCCCATCTGTAGACAATGATGATGAGCTCTTAAGGTTTATACATTTTTTGAACCCTTCAAATTACAAAAATTGGTGATATTTGGTACTGGGGGTCAAGTGTGAAAGAAATCTGAAAATATTGCCCATATCAGTGGAGACTAAAGGCCATTTGTTATCTTCTTCATTACCAGCAAAGCTTCAGTTTAATAAAAATATTATAATTGAAGTTACGGTTTTGATTCCACAAATTCAAAAAAATATTCTCCTTTCTAAAGCCAAACAAAATAAAAATTCTCATAAGAATTTTTGTTTAAGTAGCAAAACCTATTCTTAGGATTTAACAATTGCCTGAGGTATGTCAACAGTAGGTAGCATTCATTTTTTTATATATTGCTATGAGGCTAAAAATACTATTTTCCTGGAGATAGTGCAAAATGATCTACCGAATAGTTGCTAATGAAATTATCATATGAGAAAGATTATTAATAATGACTTTTGATTTTAAAAAGTACTATCATCAAATTTTCCTAAGAAATAATGATGATGATGAGAAAAGCAGTTTTGAAATACAAAGTTGGGTGGTAGTGGGCCTGGTGTGCACTGCTGGAAGGTTGCATGGTACTTTGTGAAACTTCAGCAGCCCACTTGCATAATTTATCATTACCTGTCCCCTACCTCGCTCTACTTAATTCTGAATCTGTATTTCTCAGATAAACATGGCAGTAGGAAGGATAGGGAAAGGTGTCGAGGGGATGTGATTATATGGATGTTTTTGAAGGGGAATATATTGGTGTCATGGGATCCTTGGGATGTCACCTTGCCAGCTGGAATCCTCCGTGGCTGGGGTACCTTCTGCCTGAGTATTGCTCATGCTCACTGGGCTTGTTCTGCCCAGTTGGCCCAGCAGGCTGCACTTGGCTCATGCTACTGGCCCAGATCCCACACCTGCCAAGGACGAGCCAGGCGTAGAGTGGCAAGGGGTGTGTGGGTGAGTATATTAGTCCTTTTTCACGCTGCCAGTAAACACATACCCAAGACTGGGCAATTTATAAAAAAAGAGGTTTAATGGACTTACGCTTCCACATGGCTGGGGAGGCCTCACAATCATAGCAGAAGGCAGTGAGGAGCAGGTCACATTTTACGTGGATGGTGGCGGGCAAATAGAGCATTTGTGCAGGGAAACACCTGTTTTTATTTTATTATTTTATTTTTTATTTCTTTGAGACAGAGTCTTGCTGTGTCACCCAGGCTGGAGTGTAGTGGTGTGATCTCAGCTCACTGCAACCTCTGCCTCCTGGTTTAAGCGATCCTCCTGCCTTAGCCTACCAAGTAGCTGGGACTACAGGCATCTGCCACCACGCCTGGCGAATTTTTGTATTTTTAATAGAGACGGGGTTTCACTTTGTTGACCAGGCTAGTCTTGAACTCCTGACCTCGTGATCCACCCGCCTCGGCCTCCCAAAGTGCTGGGATTACAGGCATGAGCCACCGCGCTTGGCCCGAAACTCCTGTTTTTAAAACCATCAGATCTCTTGAGAGTTACTCATTATCATGAGAACAGCATGGGAAAGACCCCCATGATTCATTTACCTCCCACTGGGTTCCTCCCACGACGTGCGAATTGTGGGTTACAATTCAAGATGAGATTTAGGTGGGGCTACAGCCAAGCCGTATAAGTGAGTGAGTCTGGGGTATGGCCACTGCTCACAGCCAGGCATGCCTGCTGCTGCAGCAGGGTGGGCAGCCCCAGGCACCAGAACAGGTTCTAGCTCCATGCAAGGCTGTGGCTGGACAAGATGTACTGCATGTGGCTTCCACTGTGGGCACCCCTGTCTGGATGAGGGCAACAAGGTGGCACCCAGAAGCTTGGAGATACCAGGAACCACAGAGCCCCAAAGAGGGTGTCACAGCCCTGGCTGAGGGAGCCCCTAGGTCTGGGCTCCCCAAAGGGCCGCAGCTCTTCTCTCCTTCTCATTAACTGCAACGTGGCGAGCAGGGGGAAAAGTGTGTTTCAGCCCTGTTTGTGATACAGCTTATCAGTGCTGCCATTCAACAGGTCTCGAGTTCTTATCCCATGCCTAGGAAGAATGAGGTACAGCAGACAACTGGAGTGTGAGCAAGGTGGAGAGGAGCTTTATTTGATCCACAGAACAGCTCCCAGGAGATCTCAAGTGGGTAACTCCTTTCCACAGGCAGGTCATCTCTACGAGTGTCCAGCTCTCAGTGGAGAGGCGACCCGCAGTGGTAGCCCCTTTCTGCAGCTGGTAGTCCGATGTCTGTGTGAGCCTGACTGAGTCTCAGGTTTTTATGTGCTCAGAAGGGAGGAAGTACATGTTGATTGGTCCATGGGCAGGCCTGGAAAAAGCACCATCTGACTGGCTGAATGGTCATCAATGAAGTCTTCACTCTGGGCAGCAGACTCCACCGGGAACTGGCAGCCTGGCCTCTAAGCTTCAGGTTGTCCCTGGCTTGAAGGTGGGATTTCATCGGGGACCTATCCCTTTCTGCCCCAAAACCTGTCTGCCTCCCACCATCGACATGCCATCCATGGCACTCAGGCTGTTGATGCCAAGGGACACCTGTAGGCCCATGCTGAGCCACCTTCAGTCCTACCTTGGCCTCCCTCCTATGCTCATGGGTGCCCAAAATCTGGAGAGGGTGCTGAGGTGGCAGGGGGCTGGCATGTCAATGCCACCTGAGTGCAGGCATGGCTGGTCAGGTTGTGACAGCACTCAGGCTTAGCCTCAATTTTCCTCTGAAATCAGAGTGGGCTCCAGGTATGGGGAGAGGCCAGGTAGCGAGAGTAGGCACTTCCAAGACTGCTTGGGCAGGGGCGCTTCCCCAGGCTCCTGAGAGCTCAGGGATGCCTGGGTCTGGAGCCACAGCTGGGCAGCTGCATGTGTGCCCAGGAGCATGAATCTCCCGCTGTGCCAACTCAGTGGAGGGTGGGGCTCCTGCCTGTTTCTGGCCCCAGCGGGCTCCTCAGAGCATACAACCCCAGCTGCAGCCAGCATCTTGGCAGCGGCTGCTCCAGACAGGCTGCCGCTGCCATCACTGGGACCATGTAGGGAGTATATTAGGGCTGCCCCATGGTTCTCCAGATAGACTAAGGAGACAAATCGACATAGTACAGTATTAGAAGGAAAGAATATGGAGTTTAAAAACTGTTTTCATAGTCATTCTGCTCCTGCTCTTCTCTGCCCCCTTTCAAATGCAGCAGACCCATATTTCTCCTTTCATCTCTGTCCTTGAGCCTACCTTCAGCTCTTTGGCTTTCATTTTACTCTCTCCTTCCACCCAGTGTCTTGCTTGCTTCTTGACCCAGCCAGGATTGCATGGGACATCACTTAGATCTGCTCTCAGAGTCACAAAATGCCTTTGCTTCCCATTTCCTTGTTCCTTTTACCATACTGGTTCTTTTCAGTAAACATTTAGATTTATCATCTCTAGATTAGTGCAACATTATTTAGCTCATTGCTATTGTACTCTGGTTTAAAAAATTTCAGTGACCATCCACAGCCATCTAAATAAGATTGAACCCTCTTAGTATAGGACATTTTAGGCCCTGACTAATCCTGCTGCAATGTACCTTCCCAGTTGCCTTTCCCGCTGCCTGTAAACACCAAGCTGCAACTACAACTGCAATTTGGCAGAACCCTGTGTTTTCTCCACATTCCTGTGCCTGTGCTTAGGCTATTTTCCTTCTTTAGAATATTCTTCTTTGACATATTTGTCTTCCAGTGACTAGTTGAGACCCACTTCTTCCTTGAAGTTTTTATGATCTTTTTCCTTATAAGTAATTGCATTGTCTTCCCAACTCTCATGATCCTTTGTTTATAACAAGGGTGACCCCAGAATTTATCACCTAATCTAGGACATTACTGAGAATGAAAGGGGGCACCATTAATAATTACCTTGGAACAATAAGCATAAATCGGGACTTCCTGAAAAACTGGGGTATATAGTCACTCTGTAATTCACTTTTGGCCTTTTTCATACTATACTCTGTTTGAGTTGGATGTATACATGTTCTTCTTTCCACTGAAATGTTGAGCTCCTTGAGGACCTCACTGTGTGACACAGCAAGGGGCCTAGGCTTATGTCACATATTGGGAAACAACACCCTTAAAACCACTGCTATCCTTTACTCGAGGATACCCTTCTCATAGTTATAGTTTCCATTCATGTCTCTTTCCAGTCTTTTTTCCATATGCTAGCCAGAATGATCTTTTAAAAATATACGTATGATCATATTATTCCCACAAGTAAATCCTCTCAACTGCTTCTCAGGGTATTCAGATTGAAAATCAGACTCCCATCATCTACAGTGCCCAGTTATCCAGTGCCGTTTCTTCAGCTTCATCTCATGTTCCCCTTGCTTACTGGCTCCAGCTCCCGACCTTCTTCCATTCCCTCCCACATGCCAAGATCCTTCGTACCCTGGGCACCTTATGCTATCCTCTTTGGATGAAGTGGTTCCCCCTCTGTTTTTTGAATGATGAGATCCTTCTAGTCCTTTAGGCTTGAACTGAAATGTCATCTTTCATAGGGGCTTTTCTCAACCATATGGTTTAACTCAGGACCTGCCATTTGTCTTCTGTGTTTTGCACTCACCTTTTTAACTTCCTAACACCACATTTATAATTATAGATTTTTCTTTTTATGTCCTTCCTTATGTCTGCACCTTCTGCTGCACTCCAAGCTCTCCTGAGGAGAGGTATCACCTCCACCACAGTGTTTGTAGCACATTGCCTGGCACACAGAAGGTGGCACTCAATAATTAAAGTTGAGTGGTCGAAGGTTTGAATAATTTTTCCAGTGGATGACATTGCTAATTCCACACTCCTGTTACATTCCAACTTTAATTGGCTACAAAAAAAAGCACACACACGCGCACACACACACACACAAACAATCCAGACCCCAATACAATATGACTGTTGCCTTCTCTCCCTGGGGATACACAATATAAAATAAGATACTGATGAGCGCATGCTGCACACCAAGCAAAAATTTATCCCAAGAAACCCCTGCCCCTTGCGTGGACCGTGTCTGCTGTTCTCCCATGGAATCTATCAGCAGTTTGTCTTCCCAGTGTCGTAGCCTGTCAGGATGGTAGACTTGCTAGTGCAGCCAGGAAAAGCTGACCTAGGAAAACCATAGCCTTCCATTTTTTTTAGAGGTAATCCAAAAGAGACTAGACAAGCAGAAGGACGGAGAGGAAAGTTGGTGGGAGTGAGGTGGAATTCACTGAGTACTCTTTTACATGCAAATATTTGTGTGGGGCTCTACTTTTTTACCATAAGTACAAACTCTTTTTAGTATCAATGCATGAATAGCATGTCTTTTCACTGAAAAATTATTGTCCCACATGCCCACGGTTTAAAATGTTTTGATCTTAGAAAACAGTTTATTTCCTTTTAAAGTGGCCCAATTAATTCATTTTCCACATATTTGCTCATTCAGCAAACATCGACTGACCATCCTTTGTGTGCAAACCTTATACAAGAAACTCTGACATAACAGGGAGGACATGTTTAATGATAACTGTGCCCATGATGTGTTTATGGCTTGCTAGATCCATTCTGACCCACCTATTGTAAAGAGTTCATGGAGAGCTCTTAACAACAAGTGAGGCTAAGGCTGACGGATTAAATGCAGTTCAAAGGGAGACAAGGTTGAACATCTCCTAGAGAGGGAATACCTTCAGAGATACATATTAAAGTTTTTAAAAATTGTTTCTTTCTTATTGTGCCATTTTTGTTGACCTCCCTTCTGCTTTTTAAGAAACTTTTGAGAAAAATGCGTTATTCTACTGAAAGCATCGGCAAATGTTGGAAATAGTATTTTGTTGATCAGTTTTCTTGGGTGCTTATTTTTAAAAATAAAGGCTTAAATAAGGTTCGTACATTTTTCACTCAGGTGCAATTTACTGGGAATTACCTGGCGCATTGGTTTTATGCTTAATATTTACAGATTATTAAAATCTCAGTGGCTCTCAAACTGCATGGACCAAGAAAATAGGTGTATTTTCTAGAAATGGTTTTGCTTATGGACACTGACCCATTTGAAACGACTTACTCTTGGAACTCTTAGTACAGGAAAGTCTTATGTTTCTGTCTAAAGGTGGAACTGTTTATGCTATAGAAATAGCTTTCATTTTCTATCATTTCTGTTTTCTTGGAAGTGGATTATTTTTGATGCAAGTAGAGCTTCAGAATTTGAATAGAAATATTTATTTATTTATTTATTTATTTATTGAGATGGAGTCTTACTCCGTCACCAAGGCTGGTGTGCAGTGGCGTGATCTTGGCTCACTGTACCCTCTGCCTCCTGGGCTTAAGTGATCCTCCCACCTCAGCCTCCTGAGTAGCTGGGACTACAGGCACACACCACCACACCTAGCTAATTTTTTGAAGAGATGAGGTTTTGCCGTGGTGCCCAGGCTGGTCTGGAGCTCTTGAGCTCAAACAATTCTCTTGCCTTGGCCTCCCAAAGTGCTGGGATTACAGGCATGAGCCACTGTGCCCGGCCCTTTGAATAAAAATTTAGACTTCAGATTTATATAGTGAGAATACTGATGGGAGATTAAACAATTAAGTGATCTCAGGAGTAGATTATAGAGCTGTTTCTAATTTACTATCAAGTTATTTTTTTCCCAAAAGATAATTTATAAACTGCTTTTTTGTTTATGGAAATCCTGTTCGTTAGGAAGTATTGCAAATGGTAGTTTCCCAGTGAATTTATCAAAAGGCTGTTTATTCAATAACATTCACTCCTCCAAGGATACTACTCACTATCCTTTGACATTCATTCGTTAAATACTTATTGTTCATGTACTGCTATGGACAGACATAATTTTGGGTGCTTATATTAGTGAACAAAATAATGAATACATCTGCCCTAGTGGAAGTTACATTCTCTTCGTATATTAAATTCTCTTAGTTGTATACAGCTTCCATTTAAATGTTTAACCCAGACCTTTCTTCTCAACTTCTAGATTCATAAACTCAGCTCCTTATCAGAGTTTTGCTGCCTAGATCATTCACAAACATTTCAAACTCAGCATGTCTCACATTGAAATCTATAATGGTGGTCCCCAAATTGCTCTTCCTCCTCAATTTCCTTCCTTAGTGTGTGCACCATCTGCTAAGCATCCAAGCCATAAATCTGTTCATACTAGAAACCTGGAAGTCAAAGTCCTTTTCCCCTCATCCCCCCACTCCTACATCCTGTAGATTCTTATCCTATGTATTTCTCATCTGCCCCTCTCTCTTCACTGTTTTCTATCCTTCCTGCCAGTGCAGTAGTTCAGGTTCTCTTTCTCTTGGAGGTGTGATGACTAGCTTCTCATCTGACTTCTCAGCCTCTAATCTTGCCACTGTTAAATTCTGCTCCTCAAATTCCTCCGTTAATGTGTTCTTGACAGCATGCAAATTGAATCATGTCATTTGTTTCAAGAGTTTTCATTGATTTTACTTATAAGTTAATTTCAACTTTCTTTATATGGTATAGAAGTCCACATATTTTTTTGTTTTGTTTTGTTTTAGAGAGGATCTCACTCTCTTGCCCAGGCTGGAGTGTAGTGGTGTGATCATAGCTCACTGCAGCCTCCACCTCATGGGTTCAAAACATCCTTCTGCCTCAGCCTCCCAAGTAGCTGGGACTAAAGGCGTGTGCCACCACACCTGGCTAATTGTTTTTTTTTTTTTTTTTTTCTTTTTTTAGAGATGGAGGACTCACTATGTTTTCCAGGCTGGTGCCCACACATTTTAATGCCTTTCAGAGCATTCCCCCGCTTTTTTTTTTTTTTTTTTTTTTTGGCACTTCCTAATCCCAGTGCCCCTATCACATCAGACTTAATCTATTTTCTATAATGTCTTCCTCCACCCACTCCTACAAATCTGAATTTTTTTTTGCCTTCAGTGAGTCTGCTTTTAGTTACATGTGAGAAATGTAGTCCTACTAAATCAGAAATGGACTATACTACCTCTTAGAATAACATCTCTTGAAAGGGATCCCCTATAGCTTTAAGGGGCCTGCTGCTTTTTTGTTAACATGGGTGAATTGTATAGTGGTAAAATCTGAGATTTTAGTGCACCCATCACCTAGTAATGTAGGTTATAACTACATATTGTAGTAGTTACAATATGTTGTTTTTTGTCCCTCACTCCCCTCTCACTCTGCCCACTTCTGAGTCTCCAGTGTCTGTTATACTACTCTGTATGCGTTTGCATACCCGTAGCTTAGCTCCCACTTATAAGTGAGAACATAGGGTATTTGGTTTTACATTCCTGAGTCACTTCACTTAGAATAGTGGTCTTCATTTCCAAGGACACCTTTTGTT
The DNA here is from genome assembly GCF_009828535.3 of Hylobates moloch. Lineage (NCBI taxonomy): Eukaryota > Metazoa > Chordata > Mammalia > Primates > Hylobatidae > Hylobates > Hylobates moloch. Next base: position 108,523,255 of record NW_026652276.1, on the reverse strand, counting down.
GTTGTTGTTGCAACGGAGTCTTGCTCTGTCGCCCAGGCTGGAGTGCAGTGGTGCGATCTTGGCTCACTGCAACCTCCACCTCCTGGGTTCAAACGATTCTCCTGCCTCAGCCTCCTGAGTAGCTGGGACTACAGGCACCCGGCACCACACCTGGCTAATTTTTGTATTTTTAGTAGAGACGGAGTTTCACGATGTTGGCCAGGATGGTCTTGATCTTCTGACCTCATGATCCACCTGCCTCAGCCTCCCAAAGTGCTGGGATTACAGGTGTGAGCCACCGTGCCCAGCCCCAAGGACACATTTTTAAACTAAGAATATGTGCAGTTTGTTAGAATTTAATGTGGCATAGGGAAAGGAAAATGAATTTTAGAGGACCAGTCTTTTACAAAAGATTACTGCAAATTTTGGTGGTTTCATTCAAAAACTTTTAAGAAGATCAGTTTCTTTTTTCATAATGGTAGTTGCTGGACCCTTGTATTGGTGTGGCCATTGGAGATTACAGAAGCCTTTTGTTACTGGAAATAATTTTCAGGCCTCAGAGTTGTAAGTCAAGAATTGCCTGTACTGAACCCTTTGGAGTCTTTTCATTGTTAAGAGGTAACTTTGCTTATGTGTGAATTCATGCTTAGGCTTTCAAAGCAAGAAAAACTAGACATGATATGAACTTTGTCATTCTGCTAAATTAATACTGAAATGAAAACTTTTACTGATACAAAGGCATTTCTGTTACCAGTAAATTGTGTAGACTTTGTGAGGATTTTGAGAATTGGCTTATTTTTTTAAAAGCTGCCTTGAAAAGTGACCACAAGTGTGCTAAAAGGTTTATTTGAGGTAACCACAGTATTATAGCTCCCCTGGCATAATTATTCCATATTTTGTTTCGAGGAGTCAAGGCACAAAGCAAGGATAATCATAATGATTGTAGGAAACAGCGCTTAGAGCTGGGATCCTAGGATTTTAATACTAGGATCTTTTACTTGTTGCAGCTTCCACATTCCTTTTTGAAAAGCTTTTTTTAAACAATATTTTTTAGGGCACAGGCGAACTATTTTAGCAGAGTGAAGCAGTAATTTAAGAAAAATCTTTATATTCCTGTCCATTTCCACATTCCTTCTAAAAGGCTGCTCTTGGGGGTAGAAATACAGCTGTGGATGAAAAGATTGAGGTAAGGAATACTTTTCTCTTACATTCTTGTAGCTTGGGTCATTAACTATTCTCATATATGTCGACCTAGTTCATGGCAGTCAGGGGAGACAAGGTATAAAATTGATTGGGTTGTGATTCAGAGGGGGAAACAATAGAAAAATATATTGAACACTTTTACATTACTCAGACCCCTTCTACACTTTTTTCCCCTTTGGTTTTAGACTGTATAAAGTATTGTGTTGGTACTATAGATACAACGTGTGGCTATTGATATTGATATAAGAAAATCTGTTAAGGTTCCTCTCTCAGCAGTTACGGGGATCTTCATTCAGAGCAATAAGATCATTTCTCTTAGATGTTACATGTTGGCAGACTGAAGAAGACAAAGACGTCTTGTCTTCACATTGTTTTATGGCCACGACTTTGAATTCATTTGATCACTTAAGAGATATCGCAGACACTGTAGCTAATTAGAAGGAAGGGGGCAGTTTTATTGTGAATATGTTCAGTGAAGAAGATAGCAGTGTTTGCTGTTGTATTGCTCAGGCTGTATGAATGTGTATTTTGTTGGGGAGAAAGAGACTGGGAATCTGGATTCTTAGGTTAAAGTTTCTGCCTTGCTGCTGGCACTTTGTCCTTAACCAAGTTACTGCTGCACTTTCACCCTCAGTTTCTGTGATTGTACCAGAAT